>NC_045976.1:19450105-20050105 GCF_010909765.2 Amblyraja radiata | reverse complement strand
CAAACTTTCACATTGTGCAATTTTGAGGTTGCATTGAGTTTTGTAGGATAATGTCAATCTTTGGATGGCCTGGACAAATTCTCTCAAAACCCAGATCATTAATTGTCCTGTATAACAGGAATTAATCTTAAAATTCTGGGCTCCTGGGCTATCGTTTAACAGGGGGAGGGATCCTGGAAGCAATTTCAGAAGAAGAATACGCACTTGGGTGAGGAAAGAGGTAGATTATGAAACACATTTGGAAGGAGAGGAAATAAGGTTAGAAAATCAAAGCCAAAAAAAGTTTAGAAATACTTAATACATACTTTATTATAACAAACCTAGGAAATAAAGTCAGCAAGCTGAGGTACAGATAGATATGTGGGATTATGATATTGTGCCTATTAAATAAACAGTATAAAGAAGAACAGGATTGATAGTTGAGAAATTCCTGTAACACGGTTTTTAGATCATATAGAGAAGCATAAAGGTGCAGGACGATTGGTCAAGGTAACAATGACAGATGTGAGGATAGATGCTAGAAAGATGAACATATAAAGAAAAAATGTGACATTGGAATTATAGGACTCCATAAGTCAGAGGGAGATAGAAAATCAAGTAGGTCGGCAAATTTCTGAGAAGTGCAAAGTAGTATTGCAATCATATTAAAGGATTTGAGCTTTATTAACACTAATTAAAGGGGATGAGACAGCTACTTGGAGATCATTTTGTATCAGTGTAGTAGGCTGTGGGCCGAGGAGCTTTATTCCAGTGTTTCGTGACCCAAGTCACAGAACTACATTAAATTTTCACATATTGTGTAAAATAATTATATAAATCACCCCTGAAACTCGTCAAGAACTGACTTGCACATTTTTTAATTAAATTAGAGAAAAACTGGAAAGATTTCAGGTATTTTTAGTCCAATCAAAGCACGTTTAACATTGAGTTGTCTGCCAGTTGGCCAATCACGCGCTTTGTTTCAGGCTAGCACACATCATAGCTGAGAGGGCTTCACTGATGCCTGTTTTACTGGAGATTCCGATGAAGGTTCTTTGTCGTGGAAACTTGCAGCAGGGTAATTGAATTTAGTGAGAAAAGCATTAAGTCTGAAAAATGTGCAGCTAAGTGGATAGAAGTGAAAGAAAGTTTTGAAAGCAAAGTCCCTGCAACACAAAGTTGTGAAACTTTGTGAATCAACTCAAATTGAAAGGTAAGATCTAAAGGTACATAGTGCCGTCCGTAGCGGCCGTTTCCAGGAAAACGGAGGAATATATATATATCTGGAATATATATAGGTATAATAATATATTATATTATTATACCTATATTACTATCTGGAATAGATATAGTTATAATAATATATTATATTATACCTATATTACTATCTGGAATATATATAGTTATAATAATATATTATTATTATATTATTATAGATATATTATTATACCATATTACTATCTGGAATATATATAGGTATAATAATATATAATATAATATTATTATACCTAAATATAATATTATTATACCTATATTACTATCTGGAATATATATAGGTAATATATTATTATACCTATATTACTATCTGGAATATATATAAATAGGTATAATGATATATAGTTTAAATGGACTGCAACACGGAAATAGGCTGCCCATCGTGTAATATGGGCATTGGCCACTAGATGGCGCTTACTTTCCCGATCTCATTTTCTAATTAGTTTAATTAATAAATGTGCAACTTTCGGCAATGACGAGTTATGACTTCCTTCTCAATTATATTTCATCTAAATCTGTGGAAAATTTCATGTAGTTTGGTGAGTTGGGTCACGAAAACTGATTTCTAGACACATTTTTGATGCTCGGCCCACAGCCTATAGTGGGAGACATTCAAGGAGATAGTGAGGGTGCAGACCAACTGCATTCCCACTAAGAAAAGGATTGGGACATCGCATACTCCACTCCTTTAGATGTCGATGTAGTGCAATACAAAAAAGGGAAGCTTACGTCAGATGCAACAAGTCTTTTACGGCACAAAGCCAGTGGAGTATAGATAGGACAGGGATGAAATCAAGGAAGATATGTATATACAATCAAATAAAATGAATGACAAAATATTAGTAAGCAAATTCAAGAAAACCCCAAGATACCTAAAGGGAAAACAATATCAGACATATGAAACCAAAAGATAACTGGAGGATGCAGATAACATGATTCTAAATGAAAAGTATTTTCCTTCAAAAGAGTAAAGCATTCTGGTTAAAGGGAAAATAAAGTGTGTAATATTAACTATAATGAATTTTGAAAGAATGAATAAGCCTCTCCCCACCCCCATGCACAATGAAATTGTAGCTAAGACAAAAAATATTGCCTTTATTATGGCAGTTTACCCTCTTAAATAATGCTATGTCTGAAATTGTGCCAGTGCTTATGACAGATTTTTCTGTCAATATTAGACAACTATTAAGTTATAGCTCACATTATTGGAATGCTTCTGTCCGAAAAGGCTTCTCTGGAATTCTATTTATATTGAACCCTCTAAAAGAGCATTTGTTCAATATTATGGTATATAGATACTTTAAGATGCTTCTAAAATCAAATTTCAGTCAAATGAAACCTAAAATAACAACACTAGCACATCTGTCCAATAATATATTCATCAATACCGAAAGAGCTTCTGGTAATGATTTCACTGGTTAAAATGTCAAATAATGCAGGAAACAAAACATTTGTATGCGTAGATTTTATTAAAATGGTCTCCAATTTAAATTTTACCTTTGCTTTTTTTTTAAAAAGGTGCTGACATGGTGGAAGTGACCAGTATAGGGGGGAAAAGTGGCTTTACATTCTGTGCATGCAATATTAACACTTTGCATATGAAGCAAGGCAGATCAAAGTCTATTTCTCACTCTTCAAGTGAACCAGAAAATGATCTGTATTGTATCCATGGTCTCTCTAAATATTCCAATATGTTGCTACGTTTGTGTTGCAGGATCACATTTTCCGTACTGATTTAATTTAGATTCAATCAACACAGGAGATTTTCTCCCCTTCATTCTGGAGTGATCTTGAACCGATGTTGCAGAGTGTATGGAAAACCTTCAGCAGTCAATTCAGCAGTTTTAGTAAACCATTAGTGCTGAGAAGTTTCAAAGGTTTTTCTAGGAAACCTTTATTTCATCATTTACCAACTAAAAAGCACACTTGTAACTGTTTTAACCTTGACCATCCCTATTTTATTCTGCAGAATCCTAGACAAATGCTTCAGCCATCTCAACTGGAAGTTACCTGTAGTTTTTATCAGAGCAAACAATTTATCTATTAAACAATTGTAGATGGTGTAATCTTGGTTCAAGGGTAGGTTTAAACCTTCTTCATTCCACTCTCCATAAAGGAGGTCATTTGAAATTCTGCTGCTCACCCCCGATTTTACTAATCTACATTGTCTGCTGGTTAAGCAACAGCATGATCATAAAATTCTATTCCTTTTTTATTGCACCTCAATTTCTCTCTAATCTCAAGAGCCTTGACCTTTCAAGTTATTTGTGCGCTTCCGATTATGTTGCTCACCCTAAATTAAATTGCTTCATTATTGGCAGTTGTGTGGCCACTTGGCAAGGGTCCAGAGCTTTGGAATTTCTTTGTAACATTTCTGCCCCTCTACATAGCAATGTTACAAAATTTTGAGATTTTAAAAATCAAGTCAGCAATTTATCCCATCAGATAAAGCATAAAAAGAAGTTTAAATTTACACTTAATTCACTATCATATCTTCAGTATTAAAATATTTATGGCCATTTTCATACTCGGAAATTAGCATCTTGTTCCCTATTGCTTTTCCATTTACTTAACACAAAAGCTGTGATCGAGGACAGTCAAAAGCCCATAACTTTCTTAAAAATCAAGAGAACTGAATGAAATGTTCAGTTATTATGGATGGAAGCATTCTGAAACAAATATAAAACATCTTACTTGGATGACTGGAAATTAAAGCATATAGTTAATTTCCTAATTGTAGTTAATTACAAAATTGACCGTTGTGACGGAAATAGTAATAAACACCCAGACTGTCATGAAAATTCAAAAATGTGATATTCTCAAGATCAGAACTTTAATATTATTGTATTATATGCTGTAAATTTGTAACAGATAGGTAAATAAATTACAATTTCGAGCAATAGACCAAGTCTTTATGGAGAAGATCAGTTGCTAGCTGGTACATTGGACGACAGATGGCACAATGAGCTAAGTGTTCGGCTGGCAACCGGAAGGTAGCTGGTTCGAATCCCGCTTGGAGTGCATACTGTCGTTGTGTCCTTGGGCAAGACACTTCACCCACCTTTGCCTGTGTGTGTCCTTGGGCAAGACACTTCACCCACCTTTGCCTGTGTGTGTGAATGTAATTATGTGAAGCACTTTGGGGTCAATGCAAGTTGACTAAAAATGTGCTATATAAATAAATAAATTTAATTTAATTTAATTTACATTGGCATATCATAATCAGTAGCATCATCATACTCCTCAGATTGTAACCAATAAGCAACTCTGCACACCTTGTTTTTCCTCAACATTTCAATTTTGGCATTACAAAAAAGTTTTTGCTCTTCAAACCACACATGACATGCCTTTCTGCCCACTCCTTTCCCATTAACAATGTCCTGTAGATTCCATTTCTTAAGAAAAGGATAATTTTTTTAATAGCATAAGTATCCAAATAACAAACTAATCCCATTCACACAAGAATTCACAATATAACATGATTTTTAAATTTCACTGTCATGAATTTATATCCCAGATGGAAGGAATTTAATGTTTAATTCCCATAAATTAATCTAGAAACATCCACCCAAAATATAATCAAATTATTGTTTTTTTGCACAACACATGTGACTCAAACTGTTGTGAATATTTAGTTTAAAAATAATGATCATGGAGAGAGAGAATAAGACAAAATATTGACAATTTAGACGGCTTATCTCCAAAAAAAATGGGCATTTTAATCATCTTGCTTTGGAACGCGATCAATTGGAACGTTGCATTTGCGGTGAATTTGAACCACACATCGGCAGGAAAAACACTGCCGGTTCGTATGGGGCCCAAATCACATTTTCGCTTATAGAGGATTGATTAAATTCATCCCAAGAAGCAAGTTTATCAGTAAAATAAACGACTTACACCGTGTTTTGTCCCGTACTTGAGATCCGTCACGTTGTAGGCGTTGACGGCGTTAGAAGTCGCTTTTTATTTTAATATAATTATGAAATTGTCTCGCGATTAAAATTTAAAAAAAGAAAATCGGGAATGGAAGTCGGAACGATTTTTCTGCATCAGCTAGCAGCCCGAGGAAATCTGCCTCGGACAGACCCCCCCCTCAAAGGCGCCAAAGTTGCGCACACGGCCAGTGGCTGAACTGCAGCGCCGTTGAACGCAAGTTTTGTAACATCGCTGCTATACATGTTCCTTCAATGATCCAGCATCTTGAGATATTTTGCTACTTTAGATAAATGGAAATTGTTTTTGCATTGGCACCTAAACAAAAAAAGCTTAATTTTAAGAGTGTACATAAAGTGGCTTAATTCAATACGTAAGTGTGATTGTTTTGAGTGAGTGTCTTTTGCTCTAATTTTTTTACAAACAAAAATTTTCAGATAATGTAGTTGTGTTGAAAGTAACACATGAAATTCTGTGATCTTTCAATCGAGTGTGAACAAATATATATTTCAGACCAAATTAAAATTTCCCTTGGATCTATTAATGTTATCTAAAATTAAATTTGTTATAGCATAAAAGTATATGCAATGCTGAGATTTTTGTAAGAACAATCCAATCAAATGCAAAGCCCAACAATTTCTCTTTAGTCACTTTGACCTGACCCTTCATGTCTCTCAAAGATCTATCACATTACACCTCGTTTTTTCTGCTCCAAATTCTACCAAAGTGAATAATGGGTTAAAGCTATATTTATTTTTTGAGAACACTATCAGGTGGTTGCGGTGTACAGTCAACAGACCTTAGACGTGCAGCTGATGAACTACAGTCTGGCTTTCTGCAAGGTGCAATGACAATATACTTTTGCACAAACTATACCCCCATGAGCTTTGCTGACATTTGTTATAACAGTAGTCCAAGATTCCGAATGGATTATTAAGGGATGGGGTCCAGGAAAGAGCGTTCACGTCACGGCCCTGTTTTCACCAATCTTTCCACCACCACGCACAAGAAGCACAAGAAGCGCAAGACAGACACCATTGTATGCAGATGCCGAGAAGTGTGTGCACTCGATAAGAAGATTAGGGATGCAAACTTATAATCCGTTCATTTCTATTTTGTTCTCCACAAGAAGGAATCCAACGTATTTCTTATATGATCTATTCCTTTGGGTATCAGACGGCCTGGCCCGTAAACAGATTTATATTAATGCAAAATTTGTTGTATTACAGCAGATTTCCTTGGATATCCCACTTTCTAATAACAGGTTTTATTAATGCAAATTGTTTTGTTAATATTCTTAGGCAGTACAATTTCACAAACAATTAAAAAAAGGCTAGCGAGTCATTTTTCTTGAATAACTAGACTGAAATTTGGTGGGTTATTGAATACCGCTACAGAAAAGTAACAAATAATTGATTGATAAATTTGAAAATAACTTCATTATTTCTGCAATTGGTTCAGCAGTGTCCAAACATCATTTCGTACAAACTCAAAAGGATTTTACTGGATCAGGAATCAAACATCAAAAATAATTATTTATTTTGGACTTTTCCCTCTTGGGTAATATAAAATGAGGCAACAGATGAAAGATAACATTTATTGTTTAAATCAGATAACTGTATACATTATCATTGATTCAAAGCCATGGTTTGTGTAGACATTGGTGCATACTTCGTCTAAATAAAAGATAAGGAAATGATGTGTCACTGTTGGAAAATATATTTATGGGCACCTCTGAAGGTTTAACAATGATGAAAATACAATGTAATACTTTGATTTAGGGATGGAAATGATTTGCAGCCTTACAAAAATGCGATTCTAACCAACCAACTACTTTTTAAAATAAATCATTTACTAAACTGGCCTTGAGCACCTTAAATGAAGTTACTAAATATTCATCACGTCCGATTATTCCTTTGTTATTTTTAAAACAATGTAAAATGTCAAAATGAATGCACATACTTGTCTGCTGTTGCTAAACACAGGATGTCAAACACAGAAGGATATTTGGGCTAACCTCCAATAACAATAATTTATTTTAACCTTTATCCTTCCTTGTGTGACAGTTTTGGATCAATAACTCTCATGTCACTGACTCCTCAACCACAAGAAATACTTTTTTTGGTTCATAATCGTTTATTAAATAAAATACTTTATTTCGATCATAATCGTTTATTAAATAAAATCCTCAGTACCTTCTTGACAGTAGTAGGAACAATACCAATGTTCATATTTTCTCACATTAGCTGATATTATAATGTATTCTGTAGCTTTGGTGTGCTTACAACTTGCACATGGTACCCTAACTGTGGTCTAAAGATTGTTTGGTATTATTACATTTTTCCTCATAGACCACATGGCTACTATTGTAAAGAAAGGCAACACATTTTATGATCTGTTAATTGAAAGGAATTGCAATGTAAATTTTTTTAAAGTTCATGCTAATTTGTTTCTCCTGCATTCAATACATTATTTTTGTCTTCATAAGTAGCTTCTCTCGTTTATATAACAAGTCTGTGTCCTGCTAAAATCATTGGGTAATATTTCCCAAATCTCAGTGCTATAACCATATCTTAATTTCATATCTTCCCTGTCTATATTTTAATTTATACTTTTTAATATATAATTAAACAGATTCAAAACTGGCAAATGATACATCACTTCACATCCTACTTCATACTGAACATACAATTAACCCCAAACCCCCACTATATTTTGCCAACTAACTTACATGCTATATGGAGCGAAGGAAATAGGCAACGTTTCATGCCGAAACCCTTCTTCAGACCTTCTTCTTCGGCCCGAAACGTTGCCTATTTCCTTCGCTGCACCCGCTGAGTTTCTCCAGCTTGTTTGTGTACCTTCGATTTTCCAGCATCTGCAGTTCCTTCTTAAACACATGCTATGTTGGTAAATTTCTTGCATGCTACTTGTTTGACTTTTTTTTGTATTCAGTCCCTTGAAAAAGACCTTTGAATTACTCCACGATGAAAACGTAGCCTTTTCTGTTGCTTATATTTCCTGCTAAATGCATATTTTATCTAACTGCAGTAACATTTTCTTCTATTATTTTCTGCCTCTTATCCTTAACTGCCCTCAGAATTACTTGTACACTTTTCTTCAACTACCACTTTTGATGAGCACTCCAAGTTCTCATGATCTCTATTTTTTCCTGAATTCCTGACTGAATTTCTTAAATGATCATTTTATATTGCCGGCCCTGGTACCAAGCTAACCTGGCGAAAACATTCAGATTCAGATTCAACTTTAATTGTAATTGTGCAGTGTATAGTACAGAGACAACGAAATGCAGTAACATTATTAGATCACCTCCAAACCGTCCCTTTTCAAGAGCAAATAATCGTAGACAGTTCAGCTGATTGTGCGAAGTATATCTTCTTAGATTTGGTATTGTCATTGTGAATCATTTTTTGGCAAAGTCACTTGCTTATGTATAATTTTTATAATATATAGATCAGAGTACAGTACTCCATGTGTGATATGGCCAAGGTTCAATGTACACCTAACATAACTCCTCTGCCTTTCAGTTCCTTGTCCAATGAAAATGGTGCTTGACTTTCATTTTCTATTAACCTATTTTGCTGGTTTTAATGTGTAGGAAGGAACTACAGATGAAGAAGGGTCTCAACCTGAAATGTCACCTATTCCTTTGCTCCAGAGATGCTGCCTGACCTGCTGAGTTACTTCAGCATTTTGTGTGCATCTTTGAAACCAGTAGGGTACAATTTAGGATTTGACAACATTGAGATGTATAGCAGCGACATGGAGATCCTATGACCATGCAGATACCTAGAAATCTGACAATTTTGTAGAGTATAACTTGACATTTGGGTTAACTAGTGATAGCAGTGTGAAGAGTTGGTGAGAAGATGCAGGAGCATGCACCAGCTATGGTTAAATATTGGAAAGGGATTTGTAGACAGGTAAGACAAAGTGTGCTGTGAGTTTTGATTGAATAATTCTGATAAATGGTCTAAATTTCTTTATTCTGTCATCAAAACCATCTGTCTACGTTGGAACTCTTGTCTGCTAGTTTTGAAATTTTGACAGAACAATGTAACTTTATATCACAAGGACATCTTGCCAGTTCACAGGAGAGCAACATACAGAGGAATGTTAGAAAAAAACTGTATATGTTCAGATGGGTCTTTTGGGGATTTCAGTGATGAATCTAAGAAAAACATCAAGTACAAGACTGGAATTTTAAGAGAGATTGATGCAATTAATCACGTTTTTAAAATACTAGGAAGGACTGTTTATAGTTATTCCTAACACTGGTGATCTGGAAATACCAATTTTTATAAAACCATTGTTCAACCATTAGCCCGAAGCCTGATCAGAAAAGTCGAAGATTGTAAAAAAAAAAATCTTAAGTTATTTTTAGAAATGCATTTAGATCGATTTCCTTTCTTTCACTGTTAGCTTTTCCTGGTTCAGGTTAGGTTGTTTCTATTGAGGAAGTTATTAAAGTAATGGAAGTCATGAGCCCAGTTAACAGTGTATATTTTGATTTTCAAATAGCCTTTGACGTCATAGTGTACAAAAAAGCTACAAAACAGGTCGAGTCCTGTGGGACTGGCAAGCAGATATTATGTCGAACTGGTAATATTCCCATAGACACAAAATAATTATAAATGGTCGTGGTTCCGTGTGATGTGGGAGACCCAGTCACTAGTGAGGCCCCTTGGGTAGGGGAGAGACACCACGTATGCATCAGGCAGGGTGGTAACAAACGGGAGAGTTCGCATATCGTCCAAACAAATCCACGTATGATGCGGTCACCCAGGTTTTGCACACCACTCTCTCTCACCTTGACAGCCAGAAGGGGGGGGCTATGTGAGGATGTTGTTCATTGATTTCAGTTCAGCTTTCAACACCATAGTCCCCACCAGACTTGCTGAGAAGCTGCTGGAACTGAGACTGAACACTCCCCTGTGTGCCTGGGTCCTGGACTTTCTCACCGCCAGGACCCAGGTGGTCAAGATGGGGAGACATACCTCCAACCCGCTTATCCTGAACACAGGATCCCCCCAGGGTTGCGTCCTCAGCCCCCTACTGTACTCCCTGTACACACATGACCGTGTGGCCAGGTTCAAGTTTGCTGATGACACTGTGGTGGACTGATAATGATGAGAAGGCCTACCGGGAGGTGGCTGACCTGGCACTCATAGTCTCTCTGAGGATCATTCAATCCTTCTACTTTGGTACAGTAGAAAGTGTCCTGACCGGAAACATCTCGATCTGGTTTGGCAACAGCTCTGCCCAGGACAGGAAGGCTCTGCAGAGTAGTGCATTCGGCCGAACGCACCATGGGCACTACACTCCCCCCCCCCCCCCCCCCCCCCCCCCTGCAGGACCTATACACCAGGAGGTGCAGATCCAGAGCCAGCAAGATCATGAAGGACCCCTACCACCCCAGCAACGGACTGTTCCAGCTGCTACGGCCAGGCAAGCGCCTCCGCTGTCACGCTGCGAAAACAAAGAGGATGAGACGGAGTTTCTTCCCACAGGCTATCAGGACTGTAAACTCTGATCTCACCGTGGCGTAATTATTGTTGTGTCTTTATAAAAAAAAATGTAAATACTGGTTCTGTTCTGTTGTTTTGCACAATCTCGCAGGCATTGGCACTTTCATTTCACTGTACATCTTGTATGTGTATGTGACAAATAAACCTGACTTGACTTGGGAAAGCTTAGATGCACGAGTTACGAAAGGTTAATGACCTACAGGGCAAGATAGCAGCAAAAGCAAATTGGGTGATAGAATACATTGCTCAGACGATTATATTCATAACAAAATGTGTAAAAGGCCTTAACAGAGTCTCAAGGCCTCACATTGAATACTCTGTCCACACATTGCATCATAGAGAAATGTAGACTATTTGAGATTTTAAGAATAATTAAAAGGATTATAATTTGGGAGGGATAGTTGCTATAGCATGGAATTAGCTTCGAAGCTAAAAGGTATTACATGGCATAGAAAGTTATTGGTCTTGGAACGAATTGATGGCGTTTGCAATGACCATAGATTTGAATGCAAAGCATTCAAAAGGGAGTTGGAGGAGTTACTGTGAGCTTAAAGTACAACATGCTGAAGAAAGGCTGCATCACCTGGTAGCCAACATCCATTGGTTCATGCAGTTGGGGAAAATTTCCTTGTTTTGTCTTAAATTGTCATTGGCTTAGGTTTTTCAGTCTTCCCGAGACATTGTAAAACTGTCGATCCACATGTGGGAAATGGAGCAGGATGATGTGTAAATCAAAACATATCAATAAAGTACAGGCCTGTCTTCTTTATTTTCATACATCATAAGATGTTTCTAATTGAGAATACTCTAGTCTGTCCTTTACCGTGTCAATTTTGACTTGTTACTATACAATTCAACAAAATGCACTAATGTAGTTAGGCAGAAAAATACTTTACCTTACTCACAAGGAAAGTTTATGGTCATCTGCAACCAGTGTTGCAGTGCTATTTTTTTAGGTGCCGGAGCTGTCAAACAGGGACGTCATTTCTGGTTTTGCTTGGGGGGGGGGAAGGGAAGGGGGCAAGCTCATCTCCCAAGAGGGTCAAACAAGATTATAGCCTATCACTACATCCCAGTGTATAGCTAGTACAATAAAATCTATAATACTTAATTTAATAATATGACAAAATATTGCACGGTTGCACTCACTAATTATCATGAAATATAATTATCAAGCAAGTAAAGAAAAAGACGGTAATCATGTATTTTTACAGAGGTGGCGGCCGGGCACTAAATCACCCTGACACTCCCACAGCTCTGGGCCTTCACTCACTCACACACACTCGTCACCTCACCAGAGTTCCAGGCTCAGCACTAGGCCCACAATCTACACAATGCAGACAGCACGTGGTCTGACTCAGCTGGGTCCTAGTGCTTCCCCCCCCCCCTCCTACAGGCAAGATACATCAGTAGTGATGATTCTTCCCCTTCCCCCTTTTTTAATCAGGTTACCCCAACCACACACCCGCTCGTTAAAATTCCCCGTTTTTTTTGGCCTTTTTTTTTTTTTAAACAGGAGGTGCCCGAGGCGGAGCGGCACTCCGGTGAGCTCCGGTAGCACTGCACCCCTGCCTGCAACAGAGGGCATTGCTTTCTGCTATGCATTGTGAATAACCTATTCAGATTTGCTGTACATGTTTGTTCTGAAGAAATAATTAAAGAACCATATTTACCTCAGCCTAAGTTATTTTTCAAATATGCGGGATTTGCATAACATTTGAATACAACTGTACACAATGAATAAGATTATATAAATAAGTCAAAATAATTTCAATATCCACCTAACCATGCCTCTCTGACAACACCATTGTGGAGAGAATTTACTATGGGCAAGGGAAAGAGCCAACTGTTTGAAAAAAACCATAAAGGACTCTGAGATATGTCATCAATTTGCAACCAGTGCATTTTATTTGTTTTGATGTAGTTCATTGTACTTACAGATAATGTCTGGTGATCCATGTCATGGGATATAGTATGGGAATATACCACTTAAAATAGGCATTCTAGCTAAGTCTACAATTTTATTTGGACTTTTTAATAAACTGAAAATAATTTGACAGGTAAAATTAAAGGTAGGCTCATTTAAAATATGTTTTTTAAGTTTTTCATAATTCAAAACTATTGGCATAAGCAAGAAAGGTCAAGGATCTTGAGTCTTGAGCACGTAATGAAACTTCTCTGCAGTGTTGAGGGACTGTTGCACAAGTGAAAAGTAATTTTTAGACTAACATTAAACTAAGGAGTTTCCATTTCTGAACTAGGGAGAATATAAATGTTCATAATGCACTATGTGAAGAAAACAATGGATTCCTCTCAGCTTTATTTATTCCTGAACTAACATTGTAAATGTGCTCGGGTATCCCATTGTTATTTGTGGCAGAAAGGTACAAAAAAATGATTTCCCTTTCCTCCTATATTACCACATTGACCACCCTTCAAATTTACGATCATTTATAAAGTACATTTATAGATCGTGTAGCATTGAAAGTTAGTATATAAATGCAAAACCTTTCCTCCATTGTTTTTGATACTGATAAGAAAACATGTTTTTTTTATTTTAAGTTATTTTTAAACTTGTTAACTTTGTATAATTTTTAATTTTGTTTGCTTTTTATTCTGCTCCGAACAATACTCCAATGTGCTTTACCATTACACATTTGTTTAAAATACCAGTGACCATCAAGCAAGTACTTAACATTTGGACATCACAGCAATGGAACAAAATTAATTCCAAAAGAATCAATTTCTATTACTAATACTTTTAAAACAATTATAATCGGCAATTGTGAGACCAATCTGAGAAATGCTTCAAGCTGAACAATGCATCAGCAAATCAATGAAAAGTGAGCTGTTAAATTATTTTATTGGTTTAAAAAAAAAATTCACAAATGGCTCATTTTTTCTTATGAGAATTATATCTTGAGGCTGAGTTTGACCACATTCTGATTCCAACAACATTGACCTTCCTCTCACTCTTTGTTTAAATACCCAGTACGTGCAGACAAACATACCCAGTAATGGATTGATTGCATCTTTATTTAGACTTGAACTTAAATACTTTTCCAGGATGTCAGATACTAACCATCATTAAAAATATTGCAATTTAAATGAATTTAAACCAAAGAAATAATAGATAATTAGAGCTGGGACAAGGTTAAAACCATAACTTCCTTGTCCTAAAACACTTTGAAGTGCAATTGTTGTTGTTAACGTCTTTAAAAACGAGTTTTTGTACTAAATTAACTCTGGCTCTACATCATGAGCCACATACACATAATGCAATGTGATTTGTGATAGTTAACAGCTAAAGCCCACCACAAGATCAAATGAAGTAATGTTATTATATTAACTAGCCCCAGTTTTGTTTTATTTTTTCACAGGACATGGCTATGGCAGCAGTTAATGCCTGTCCATTATTGTTGCTTGTCACAGAAGGACCATATACGGGGCAAGGAGGGCACATTTCCATCCCTGAATGACACGAGTAAACTTGATTGGATTTTACAATAATGTAATTTAAAAAATCTGGATTATTTAATCATTTGAATTTAAATTCCCCAGCTGCTATATTGGGATTCTGATTCATGTCTCTGGAATAATGGTCGAGACCTCTGGTTGCTTGTCCAACAACAAAACGAGCACTGCCATTTCTCATTGAAACTGATGGTGAGACATCAGAGGTTGAGTATTGCATACTGTAGTGACAGATTTGACATCGTCTCAAGGATTCTTTCCTCGATAGCCACTTTAATTGATGACTGAGAATCAGAAGGTAATTAACACGCACTCACAAGCTCTCCATGAGACATTCAATGCTGTCGAAAGATACATCTTTCAAAAACAGTCTCATGATTAATAGTTTCTTTATTGTAGTAGTACAAACAGTAAGATAATTCACACTAGCTTCTTCTTGTATAATTTACATTTTGATCTTACTCGTGGCCATGCTCGTGCATGGTCAAAAACTATGTTAGTTCGTGGGCCAGAGGGGCCTACTGTGCACCCGCCCTATGAACCTACTTCTTGGGTGTCATTTGTTTATTGGTATCTCTTCTGTCAGAAAAATTATGTTCCCAAAAAAAAACTCATTTGGACTGGTTTTTTTTAACCCTTATTTCAATATATGTCAAAATTGTGTTTTTTCACACTTTGCCCTCTTTCTTGGGGTCTGTGAATTTGGTACTTGCAATTGAATCTGACAGAAGTCTGCACTGCCACAAGACGATGGTGGAGTGCTTGGAGAGGCTCCTTCTTGATGAAATCCTGTTTATGGCTGGAAAAGATGCAGTACGTAGTTGTTAAAACCGTTCATACCCATCTGACAGGTTAAACATCAGTACAGGATGAATGGGGGTTCAGTACAGGATGAATGGGGGTAGACAAAAATGCTGGAGAAATTCAGCGGGTGAGGCAGCATCTATGGAGTTAAGGAAATGGGCAACGTTTCGGGTCGAGACCCTTCTTCAGACTGTTCCCCCCATTCTTCTTGAATGGGGGGATTAGTACAGGATGGATGGGGGGGGCGGATTAGCACAGGATAAATGGGGGGATCAGTACAGGATGAATGGTGGGGGGGTCAGGACAGTGTGGATCGGTGGGTCTGTGCAGGATGAATGGGGGATCACTACAGGATGAATGAGGGGATCAGTATAGGATGAATGGGAGATCACTACAGGATGAATGGGGGATCAGTATGGGATGCATGAGGGGATCAGTACAGGATGAATGAGGGGATCAGTACAGGATGAATGAGGGGATCAGTACAGGATGCATGAGGGGATCAGTAAAAGATGAATGGGGAGATAACTACAGGATGGATGAGGGGATTGGTGCAGGGTAAATGGAGGGTGGGTCAGTACTGGATGAATGGGAGGATCAGTGCAGTATGAATGGGGGGAGAAGTGCAGGATGGATGGGAAGGGGGGTCAGTACAGGATGAATTGGGGGACCAGTGTAGGATGGATGGTCGGGGGGGGGCAGGAGAATCAATGCGAGGTGGGTAGGGTGATGAATGGATTGGGGGGGGGGGGGGGGGGGTATATGGGGAGTGGAGCACAGGGGATGTCAGTGAGGACTGAATAGAGGAGGGAATGGGGATCAGTGCGGGATGGCGAGGAGGGGTCCCAGGATAAGAGGGGTGCGTACAAGAGAGAGAGAGAGAGAGAGGGGGGGGAAGGGGCAGAGGAGGTGGGGGGGGGGGGGAAGGAAGAACAGCGCTCCTCGGACAACATCGCCCCGCTGCCTTGGCCGTCCCTGTCCAACGCCAAAGTGCCGTCGCCTTGTCGCCTCCACCTCCCCTCCTCCGCCAGCCGACAGGAAGGTGCGGGGCCGAGCAGTGTAGCTCAAAGATCCTATAGCTATAGGACCTTTGGTGCAGCTGCTTCAGACGGCGGAAGGAGACATCCCTCTCCCTCTCCCTCTCTCTTCCCGGCCTCGGCATGCGAGAGGGTTGTTTTGAAAGCACCGTTGGCGGATTTGCAGGTAGCGGCCGTTATCAGGGCGATAGCAGCCGCTGCTTGCAAATCCATTAACGGCGCTTTCAAAACAACCCCTCTCGCACGCCGAGGCCGGGAAGAGGGAGGGAGAGAGAGGCCTCCTTCCGCCGGTCAGGGTGCGAGAGGAGGAGGAGATGGAGCCGCTGTTCGGGGCTCGTCATTCGCTCCGACCCTTCGTCACCACGCACCTAGTATCTTTGCCCCGCAATCAAAGATACTAGAGGAATACAGCCGCCGCCGCCGACACGAAACGTCACGTTCCTTTACTCCAGAGATGCTGCCTGACCCGCGGAGTTACTCCAGTTTTTTTGTGTCTATCGGTATAAACCAGTATTTGCTTGCCAAGCCGGGCAAAATGAGTTGGCGTTTAGGTTGCCCGGCAGCACTTTGGGTGGTCAATGGCACCCGGGCAACCACTAATTTCGAGCTCTTCCTCTCCCCACATCAGTCTGAAGAAGGGTCACGACCCGAAACGTAACCTATTTCATCGCTCCATAGATGCTGCCTCACCCGCTGAGTTTCTCCAGCATTTTTGTCTACCTCTCAAATAATTAATATGACTTGATTCACATTTAAAAAAAATTCCCTATTAAGCTGAGGCTGCGGGACTCGGGGCTGAGGCAGCGGTGGCCCGACTCACTGAGGCTGCGGTGGCCTGACTCGCTGAGCGGCGTTCCAGCTTTCGGCAGCGGCCCGACTCGGAGCTGAGGCTGTGGCGGGCCGAATAGGAGCATAGACGGCGTTCCGGGTTTCGGCAGCGGCTACATCACTACGGAGGTCCGCTGGACTGGAGGGCGGCATCTTCGGCCTGGATCGCCTCAGCGCAGAGGGAGAACAAGGAGGTAAGAGACAGAGACTAAGACTTTTGCCTCCATCACAGTGAGGAGGTGATTGGTGAACTCACTGTGGTGGATGTTAATTTGTGTTTATTGTATGTTTTGTTATTTATTATTATTATTGTGTATGACTGCAGGCAACGAACTTTCGTTCAGACCGAAAGGTCTGAATGACAATAAAGGAATCGAATCAAATCAAATCAAATTTCAATGGTTCTGAACAAGAACTAGAATCTTATTCTGCATGCAATTTTATGTTTAAATTTACAGTGGCTGAATCCAGATACCTGTTGATCTTATCATTCAAAGCATTCTTTCAGTTATGTTACATTTTACATTTGTATAATGAATGTACAAAAGACACAAGAAATGTTTGGTGCCTCACATCATTGAGTCCAGAAAAATAGTGATTCAATGATGATAACTGCATTTAAATCTTTAAGTGACGTTCCAAATAATTTTAGTTAATCTTAGGTTTCTTTGGGTATTTAAAATTGTGCATTTCAAATTGCTTTCTTTATTCACTTAAGGGCCTGTCCCACTTGAGCGACATTTTCGGTGACAGCCTGAAAAAAGGTTGTCGCGGCGTGACGCGGGGTAACGCATGTAATGACGCGTGGTGTCTCCTTGCCGCCGCTGGATTTTGGAAAGTTCAAAACCTTTCCGCGACACCGGGCTTGACGCTAATTGACTTCTCATGTCGGGGCCTTGTCGCACACTGACGTAGGCTGTCCTGCGGGTGATGCCCGGTGACGCAAGGTCATGACCTCGGCTAATTCATTTTGCAATAGCCTGCATCATCATGCTTCAACCTGTTGTCCTAAGATGTCATAGACAGTGACGCAGCCAGTCGTATCTTGCCATATCGTGTCGCGGGTGGACTTATGTTGACTTCGGCTGTCGCTCTTTGACGTCTGTGCGCTCGCAGGATATCGTAGGCGTTGTCGTAGACTGTCGTATATATTGTTGCTGTTGAGGTCCTGGAAATTGTGACGTTGGCTGACGCAGACTGTCACAGCTTGACGTCAACTGTGTCGTGGCCTGTCGTAGATTGTTGTACAACTAGACAGTTTTTCGGCGACTGCGGGCGTCAGTTACTGACGCCCGCAGTCACCGAAAAAAATCGCAAAGTGGGACAGGCCCTTTAATGTTTTTAAAAAAAGATCCATCAATAAAGTCGTAGAGTTTTACAGCATAGAAGTGCACCCATCAGTCTACCGCATCTATGCTGACCATTCTGTCCATCTACGCTAATCTTACTTATCCACATTAGCATTATGTACTTCTGTGCCTTTCCTATTTATGTGTCTGTCCAAATACCACCTTACCTGATAATTGCATCTGGTTCCACCACCTCAAAGGTGAACACATATATTAATTTAATAAGTGTAAAGCAATTCACTGCTTTTTTTTAAAAAGCAAGCATTACTACAAATGTTGGGGATTTAAAAAACATTTTCATGTTCATTTACATTTCATGGAAACATTTGCTTGATCCAATTTTTTTACTAACCACTTACTTGTCACATAGTCTTGTTCACTTTCAGAATCCTTTTCACCTTCACCGTCACTACCTCGATCATCAAGTAGTATTTTCCTCTGTTTTACCATAGCTCCAGATGCTGCTTGTCTCTGTCCAGGCCGTACTCCTTCATTTTCAGCAGTAGTATTATCCATGCCTGTTGAGAAAGACCCTTTATGGATTACAATAGTATTATTCATTAATATGCAGAAAATATCATTCAATAGGATGATAAATTCATTACATAAAAATGTTATCTCTATCATACATTTAGCCTCTACCATATTTCCACACCTTTTTGATGGTCATATTTCAAGTGTTTCACATTTTGAGTTTTTATCATAAAGTAAAAATATTCAAAAAGCTAAATTATCAGAACCATTGCAACTTAATAATCAATCAAAGAAATTATAACCATGACTCTATCCTGGAGTTTAATTAGCAATCAACCCTTTGCAGACATTTCCCTGCCGCCTTTAATCCAATTTATTAAAATGTGGTTCTATGCTACTGATATCCCAACTTTGTTGTTGCCAATTGCTGTGATTTGGGATTGTCAAAATATTTTCCTCATACATTGATGAAGAAAAATAAGGCGGCAAATTCCTTAATGCTTCTAATTATTTGAATAGTTTTTCCTATAGGATTTGTTCAATAAAGTGCATTAGATGGAATTAAGAAAATGTTAGAGATATTTCTAATAGTTTTTAAATATTTCTTAATGTCAGAAATATTTAAAACTAACAACAATATAAGCTTTTATTAAGCTTTGCCAGTTATCAGGAGATTTTGAGGCAGGGTTTGTGTTATTAAGGACCCTGCCACTTTCAGACCTTTCAAAATAGGGCTCCTGATTCGTTAGGCAAGTTCAAGTCTTGGATAACCAAGGGCGCACAATACAGGTAGAAAAATCCATAATGTTCTCAGAGTTTGAGAAAATCAACATAAAGTAAAAGCAGCACAACATTTAAGAACACATGCATCCATTCTGCAACATTTCATATAAACTCTCATGCTAAATGGCATTAGATCCTAGATAAATTAATAATTTTAAATCAAAGATGGAAGACAGACGAGAAGAAGAGGTTTGTTTCAAATCTGCTGCTACACAAAGCAGGGAATTTGCCTGCCTGTTTGTGTTTTATTTCCTCACGTACCCTCCCTACCCCTTACCTCTTTCTCTCCCTCTCCCTCCAACTCATGGTTTTACAATAATTTCATTAACGTTCTAAAAAATGGAATGAAATGATGAGAAGAATCTCAACGAAAACATTCCATGAGTTCAGCATTGCTGTATCCTATCAAATACACTCCAAATACCCAGATTTATAAATTCAGGTCTAAATGTCAGAGCATGGTAAGGAGTACAAAATGTCTTTACCAAATGCAAATTGGAGGAACAGCACCTCATATTTTGCTTAAGCAGCTCACAACCTAGCTGTAGATTTCTCGAACTTCAAGTAACCCTTGCATTCCCTCTCTCTCCATCCCTCCCCTACCCGGCATTATACTAGCTTCAAAGTTGTCTTGTTGAGTCTGATTGTCTTAAACTCGTTTTCACCTTGTCCACAGCTAACAATGGTCTGTTTCCTTTATCATCAGTATTTTTTTGTATATCTTTTATTCATTTCTATGTCTCTCTATATTATCTTCTACAGCAGGGATCGGGCCGAATGTGGCCGGTAACCCGAAATCATCCGGCCCGCAGGCGTTTTTTTTCTTTCTCTATATTCATCCGGCCTGCAGACTTCCATCATCTCCGGTACCTCCCGGGCCCGAGGCCGCGGCACCTCGGCGCGATGATGCAAGGATGCATGCGCTGGCGGCCGCAATGGTGGAGCCGCCGAGCGCCGCCGAACGGCGACAGAAAAGTCACCCATTCCTTCTCTCCATTCGCTGCCTGATCCGCTGAGTTACTCCAGCAATTTGTGTCTATTCACAAGATACAAAATCTCTGTGGAATATAGACGCTGTGGAGGCATTGTATGCAATTATCTAACTGGTTTGGTGTGATGGGAGAGGTGGAGTGTCTGCTGTCCATATGCTTTCTGTAAGAGCAGTCGATTTACTGCCATTGTTTATGTATCTCCCGTAACCTGTTTCAGTTCAGATGCTTACCAAAACATAAATTATACATAAATTGTACAAGACTGTGAAAAGAAAAATACTGTGCAATGAAATCAAAACATTAGATCAAACAGCCCAAACTCCGCAACCCGTTCCACCTTAATCCCTCTGCCAGTGATGATTTTGAACCAAATCTCCTCTCAGCCTAAAAGACATTCTCCAGCATTGCAACCAAAGTACCAGGCCGCAGGGCTGTTCTAAGAAATAGACACAAAATGCTGGAGTAACTCAGCAGGGCTGGCAGCATCCCCGGAGAGAAGGAATGGGTGATTTTTCGCTTCGAGACCCTTCTTCAGACCGAAGGGGCTCGATCCGAAACATCACCCATTCCTTCTCTCCAGAGATGCTGCCTGTCCGCTGAGTTACTCCAGCAATTTGCGTCTACCTTCGATGTAAACCAGCATCTGCAGTTCCTTCCTACATTGTTCTAGTAAATCTTGACTGCGCTCTCTGCCATGCTTTCGCGCTGCATAGCACAGTGCCCAATATCCCAGCCTTAATTAAACCAACGTTTTAACGAAGTTCAACACAACCTCCTTGCCTTTGTACCCATCACCTTCAGTTACAAACCTGTGCAAATTGTTGGCATTGTTGATACTGCAGATTTTGCATAGTGCATATACTGCATAGTGGAGTATCTTGCTCCGCTCTATGATCTTTGGCCAATGCTCCAGGGGGCGCCCTCGAAGGGGCGGGATCTATGTGACACGTGATTTGTTGCCTGCCATCCGTGGCGGGATCCATGTGTCCACGTGATAGATGTGGCCCGCCATCCGCTCACAGACATGCGTCCCTTCCCCTTTGCAGAACAAGGTTGCCGACCCTTGGTCTACAGTGTATATTTCTCATTTCCCTTTTCTCCTGACTCTCAGTCTGAGAAGGGTCTCGACCCGAAACATCCTTTTCTCCAGAGATGCTATCTGACCCGCTCAGTCACTCCAGCTTTTTGTGTCTGTCTTCGGTTTAAACCAGCATCTGCAGTTCCTTCATACACACAAGAAAGTGGCATAGCATGATTCAATTTTTATTGCAAACTTACCAAGATAATTGCTATCCTCATTGCAGTTTGAATGTAATGACGTATTGGTGTTTGTAGCTTCAGCTGATTCATTTGCTGTTTATTAAATAAAGTAAAACATTTTAGATTACGAATTAAGGATGGGCAATAAATATTAGCTTTGCAAGTGACACCAACCTCACAAATTAAAAAAAGTCTGTTATACTATATATGATGTCCCAACAACTGTATGCTGTATACTGTATGCATACTTTAACACAGAGAAACAATCCAATGCAGTGTTTCAAGCAGAAGTAAAACAATGTAAAATGTTAATTATATTGCTCTTAGATTGATATGTATTTATTCAAAAATACTTCACTCTAAAAATTATTAACACAGACTATCAGAAAATATGTTTTATAGTTGGTTTAGCTAATGGTGAATAAACTGATACAACCTTTTAAATCATCACCAAAATCAAGATCTATAGACATCATCTGAATCTAGCTGGGAATCTAAATCATCGGCACTCTGTGCTTTTAAGCTCCTTAAAGGTATGATCTGGCAAATTGTTACTCAATTCACTAGCCAGACTGTTTTTCCCCACACCAATGTGTGCTGGGACCCACAACAAAGTCACGTCACTGCCCTTCCTTGTTACTTGGCTTAATAGTAGTAGAATTTCATACACTAGGTCAGGCCGCCTATGGGATGCACCAGACCCAATACTCTGGATTGCAGACAATGAGTCGCTACATATTAATACTTTGCATGGTTGCACCTGTTCTATCCACCGAACTGCCATCAAAATAGCGTACAGTTCCACTGTATACACTGCCAAATAGTTATTTGTTCTTTTGCAAATCTCAACATTCATCCCTTGCACTACCACAGCTGCCCCTGTTGTTTCAGCTACTGGGTCCTTTGATCCATCTGTGAAGATTAAGAGGTGTTCCCTGTATCTATTATATATATGGTTATGGTATTCTGTTTTTAGGTCCGAATTTGTTTCCCTCCTTTTTGCCTCCCATATCTCCAGATCAACTTTTGGGATGTTCAGTAACCATATTGGGACAGATGGCCACAATACTGCAGGGCAGAACTCTTTGTCCTCTACTTCCATGTCCCTTGCCACACCTCCTCCAACCCAGCCGAAGCTTCCAGACTGAGCCACCCCTCTGGAGGAAAGACTAGGTTCTGAGAGCTCTCTTATACTTGCATTAAGGAGGCAATTAAACACAGCTGAGCAATTACA
Source organism: Amblyraja radiata (assembly GCF_010909765.2). Taxonomy (NCBI): domain Eukaryota; kingdom Metazoa; phylum Chordata; class Chondrichthyes; order Rajiformes; family Rajidae; genus Amblyraja; species Amblyraja radiata. The sequence goes on along the minus strand of NC_045976.1, from coordinate 20,027,134 downwards.
AACACCTGTGAAGCCATGTGTCCCAAACATTATGGTGCTCTGAAATGGGACAATGTATAAACACAGCTGTAATTTCTACATGGTGAAACCAAAATGTGTAAAAATACCTATAAATAAAATCTGACAATGTGCAGTTTAACCACATGTGATTTTTTTTCTATTACAAATCTCAAATTGTGGAGTACAGAGGCAAATAAATAAATGATGGGTCTTTGTCCCAAACATTATGGAAGGCACTTTCTATTGAAACAGAATTATTTGACAAAATTAGAACGTGCAAATATGGCTCTTCCCTAAACTATGCCAAAATATACATGCAGCATTCAGCAGCAGAGCATACATACCATCAGGATAGGTTTCTGAGCATATGATGGGCATATTTGTACAGTTAAATCTGTGAAAAATTACATTAACCCCCATTTAGGGTGTCAGGACTATCGATGAATCACCATGAATAAACCCAATGCTTACATTAATACAATGATACATTAAGCATTAAACCATCAGAGAAATGAATGCACATTCCCTGACATATCAAGTTAACACATTCCAGCCACTGTAAACTTCAGATTCAATTTTAATTTCAGCTGTATGAGAGGTATCTGCATTTGGTACAGGAGCTTGTACTCTGCCAGAGAAAGCCTTGAAACGTGCAAGAGAATTATTTTGATATGTGTACATTACACCACAAATGAAATTTAAATAACAAAAATGAAAAATACCTCAATTTCTTGACTTCTTCCAAGTCTAGACCAGAGAAATGTATATAATATGGCATCTAGCAACATTCTTAGGTGTTGCTGTGAATCATCAGTAAAGAAAGACGGCATTTGGATCTTTGAATCAATACTTTCTAGGCACCCTTTAGGCTTGCGTTTTGAGATACACCCAGATCCTACTGATTAGGAAAATATTTAAATGACCACTGGTTTCAGATAAGCCAGTCAGCAACCTAGTTTTGTTATCAGCAACTGCTATAATATTAACAGAAATACCTTGGTACTAGGTGAATATATCCATGATGAAAACATCAAACAGAATTGAAGACAGTGTACAATCTAGACTCAACATATAAATTTGAATATTTACTAAACACCTCTCAATAGGTGAGCACTTTGTGTTTTTTTTATTTAAACCATCTTCAGCAGTTCCTTTTCTCTATATTTGGTTGTGCATCGCTGGTACCATTGTAATGTAAGCATATCAGGTTAGAAACTGTATTTGTAAGGATACCCCAAGCTTTACATTTCTGTACAATCTCATATAAACCCACAATCTTTCCTTGCGCTTTTTATGAAAGAAGTTCCACTTTGATTCTGTTTTCTCTGCATGTTTTCAGGTGTCAATAATGTACTGTAGCAACACAAACAGCATCTTCAGAGCCATAGGTGTCAGCATGACTTTTTTAGCATTTGCCAGCTATTTCTTTATCCATCTTTTGAGGATAAGAATCAATAACTAAACTCAATACGTGATTTTATAGGTTCCTTATTCACCAACTAGTTGTGAATCTCTGATACCAACTGAAGATTTCCGCTTCAGTCTGAAGGATCCCGACCCGAAACGTCGCTTGTCCACCTTCGTACTTCAATATTACTTTAAATACACTCTTTTGACTAGAGCAACTTTTAAAATTTGGTATAAATAAAACATATGTCCAATGCCCTGCATTGCTGAACACTGCAGGGTGGTACTTCTTTGCATTTGACTGGGTCCCAATTTAAAAACGCATGCTATTTACTAAGTCTTTCAGCTCTTTAATAGTCAGGAAATGCTTCAATATGGTGTATCCTACAGGTATAGTGAATACTATCCATGTCCTTGCAGTAGAGAATGAGACTGCCACAAACACAGAATAAAACTTCTGATTGAATAACAGACTTCAGCCAGGTTAAAAAAAAAGTTTCTGATTTGTTGTACAAACCTTTGAAAAATAACTTGTGAGCTCACTCTTATACCAAAAGGTGGTAAGAATGTACCCATAGATTATTCCATTAAAAAGGTGGAGATTATATATTTTCATCTATGAATGTGTTCAACATTTTTATATGTTATGTGTCACTATATGTCGTTGTCGCAGGCGGAGCATCAAGGCTAATTCCTTGTATGTGAATACTTGGCCAATAAACTTATTCATTCTTATTCAAACTTATTTTTGTAAGGTGTCCTTGAGACTCTTGAAAGGCGCCCATAAATAAAATTTATTATTATTATTATTATTATTCAATCATTCATAAATACAAATGCATTTTAATGGTAAGATTATTTTGTATTTCAGTCCAATTACATAACAAACATGTAATGAAATGTTTCAATCTGTTTTTAAATTAGCAAAGGAAACTTGTACTTTGTTAAAATGAATCAGTCTCACCTTCACTAGTCGACTCTTGGACTGATAAGATGAATGCAGTCTTTAAGTTTCTTTGGTAAATCTTTTCATCAAGCGGCAATCTATGTTATAAAGCAACCAGACTAGCAAAATAATCAAGATCTAAGGGCAATCATCAGCAAAAGAAGAAAATATAAATAATAGAATTGACACCACACACCATTTGTGTGGTGTCAATGACTATATTAAGAAAAAACCTAAACCTTCAAAATCAAAGAACCAGAACAATTATTGTTTAAGAAGGAACTGCAGATGCTGGAAAATCGAAGGTAGACAAAAATGCTGGAGAAACTCAGCGGGTGAGGCAGCATCTATGGAGCGAAGGAAATAGGCAACGTTTCAGGCCGAAACCCTTCTTCAGACTGATGTGAGGGTGGGGGGGGGGGGCGGGAAGAAGAAAGGAAGAGGAGGAGCCAGTGGGCTGAGGGAGAGCTGAGAAGGGGAGGAGAAAGTAAGGACTACCTGAAATTAGAGAAGTCAATGTTAATACTGCCCAAGCGAAATATGAGGTGCTGCTTCTCCAATTTACGGTGGTCCTCACTCTGGCCATGGAGGAGGCTGAGGACAGAAAGGTCGGATTCGGAATGGGAGGGGGAGTTGGAAGTGCTGAGCCACCGGGAGATCAGGTTGGTTATTGCGAACCGAGCGGAGGTGTTCAGCGAAGCGATCGCCAGGCCTATGCTTGGTCTCACCGATGTAGAGCAGCTGACATCTAGAGCAGTGGATGCAATAGATGAAGTTGGAGGAGGTGCAGGTGAACCTCTGCAGCACCTGGAAAGGCTGCTTGGGTCTTTGAATGGAGTCAAGGGGGGAGGTAAAGCGAAAAGTGTAGCATTTCCTGTGGTTGCAAGGGAAAGTGCCCAGAGAGGGGGTGGTTCGGGTGGGAAGGGACGAATTGACCAGGGAGTTACGAGGGAAAGCGGAAAGCGACCTCACGCGCTCTTCGTCGACTCCAGGACTTCCATTTTCGAGGCCCCCATTCCCTCTTCACCATGGATGTCCAATCACTCTTCACCTCCATCCCCCACCAGGAGGGTCTCAAAGCCCTCCGTTTCTTCCTCGACCGGAGAACCAACCTATCTCCGTCTGCTGATACTCACCTCCGCCTAGTGGAGCTGGTCCTTACCCTTAATAACTTTTTGTTTGACTCCTCCCATTTCCTCCAAATACAAGGCGTAGCTATGGGCACGCGCATGGGCTCTAGCTATGCCTGCCTCTTTGTAGGGTACGTCGAACAATCCTTGTTCGAGACGTACCGTGGCCCTATCCCCGAACTCTACCTCCGCTACATCGACGACTGCATTGGTGCTACCTCCTGCACCCACCCACAATTCACTGACTTCATCCATTTCACCACTAACTTCCATCCGGCACTCAAATACACCTGGACCATTTCCGACATTTCCCTACCATTTCTTGACCTCACTATCTCCATCGCAGGTAATAAACTCCTGACCGACCTCCACTATAAACCCACTGACTCCCATGGCTATCTGGACTACACTTCTTCCCGCCCTGCTTCCTGTAAGGACTCCATTCCCTACTCCAAATCCCTCCGTCTACGCAGCATCTGCACCCAGGATGAGGTATTCCACACCAGGGCATCGGAGATGTCCTCATTCTTCAGGGAATGGGGGTTCCCCTCTTCTACCAGAGATGAGGCCCTCACCAGGGTATTTTCTATACCCCGTGACTCTACTCTCACTCCCCATCCCCCCACTCGTAACAAGGGCAGAGTCCCCCTTGTCCTCACCTTCCACCCTACCAGCCATCATGTACAACTAATAATCCTCCGTAATTTTCGTCACCTCCAATGTGACCCCATCACTTGCCACATCCTCCCATCTCCTCCCCTGTCCGCTTTCCGCAGTGACCGCTCCCTCCGTAACTCCCTGGTCAATTCGTCCCTTCCCACCCAAACCACCCCCTCTCGGGGCACTTTCACTTGCAACCGCAGGAAATGCTATACTTGTCGCTTTACCTCCCCCCTTGACTCCATTCAAGGACCCAAGCAGCCTTTCCAGGTGCGGCATAGGTTCACCTGCACCTCCTCTAACCTCATCTATTGCATCCGCTGCTCTAGATGTCAGCTGCTCTACATCGGTGAGACCAAGCATAGGCTTGCCGATCTCTTCGCCAAACACCTCCGCTCGGTTCGCAATAACCACCCTGATCTCCCGGTGGCTCAGCACTTCACCTCCCCCTGCCATTCAGAATCCGACCTTTCTGTCCTCGGCCTCCTCCATGGCCAGAGTGAGGACCACCGTAAATTGGAGGAGCAGCACCTCATATTTCGCTTGGGCAGTTTGCACCCCTGCAGTATGAACATTGACTTCCCTAATTTCAGGTAGTCCTTACTTTCTCCTCCCCTTCTCAGCTCTCCCTCAGCTCACTGGCTCCTCCTCTTCCTTACCTCTTCCCGCCCCCCCCCCCCCTTTCCCCCCTCACATCAGTCTGAAGAAGGGTTTCGGCCCGAAACATTGCCTATTTCCTTAGCTCCATAGATGCTGCCTCACCCGCTAAGTTTCTCCAGCATTTTTGTCTACCAGGACAATTATTGGAATTTTCACTTTATGTGATTTTACAGAATATTTAACATGAAGATATTCAGTTGGTTTGGTATTTTTTTACTGGCAGTATTTTCCCCAAAATTGAATTTGGGGATTGAAGTAAAATTGCAAACAATACCTGAATATTATGACATGAGCACCCATTACGAACTGGTCACGTTTGGTGAACAAATGATACAGAAGAAGCCCCTATCAACAACTGAGTGTGTCAATAAAAACTCTTATACTCATTTGGAGTAATTTATTTTCCATTAAATGGCAATGTTTCTATTGGTGTGTTTACTTATCATTATAGAAGGAAAATGTATGTAGTGGCTCTATTCAATGTTGAATTCAAAGTGCATCCAGTTAACCGATAATTCTTGAAATAAGTGAAAACTGTCAAATCAAACCAAAGTAAAAGAAATCAGCAATTAGCGAACTTGACTCAGACCTGCCTCAGAAAGAGACAAGCTGCACAAAACCAAGATTCATTTTATGCAGGAAATTTATGCAGGAAAATTTTATGCAGGAAATTTGTAACTATCCACTAATTACTGCATATCTATGGAGAAATTCACATTGTTTTCATTGAAAAAAACTTCAGTACGTCTGTCAAAATATTCCCCAATATAATCTAATTTTGAGTGGATTTTTTAAAGTGGAATATTTAAGCATCATGAATACACTAGTTTATCGGTAAAGCTATCACAACACAATCTTGGTTTAGAACAATATCAATGGAATCAACTAGACACATATTGCGGGAGGATAAGAGTTTAGGAGCAAGGAGGTCCTACTGCAGTTGTACAGGGCCTTGGTGAGACTGCACCTGGAGTACTGTGTGCAATTTTGGTCTCCTATTTTGAGGAAGGACATTATTGCTGTTGAGGGAGTGCAGTGTAGGTTCATCAGGTTAATTCCAGGGATGGCGGGACTGACGCATGATGAAAGAATGGGTCGGCTGGGCTCGTATTAGAAGGATGAGAGGATATCTTATTGAAACATATAAAAAATTTAAAGGATTGGACAGGCTAGATGCAGGAAAGTGTTCCCAATGTTGGGGGAGCCCAGAACCAGGGCTCACAGTTTAAGAATAAGGGATTGGCCATTTAGGACTGAGATGAGGAAAAACGTTTTCACCCAGAGATTCGTGAATCTGTGGAATTCTCTGCCACAGAAGGCAGTGGAGGCCAATTCACTGGATGTTTTCAAGAGATTTAGATTTACCTCTTAGGACTAAAGGAATCAAGGGATATGGGGAAAAAGCAGGAACAGGGTACTGATTTTAGATGATCAGCCATGATCACATTGAATGACGGTGCTGGCTCGAAGGGCCGAATGGCCTACTCCGGCACCTATGTTTCTATGTTTAAATCTGTTTGATATAATGAACAGAATTACATGAATTCGGAAATGTGACTGCAATTTTGCACTCAAGTTTCAAATCTTAGCTACGAGGAAAAATATCCTCAAATACTCAGGACAGGGCTACAGTAATTACATTCAAGTAAGAGACATTACATTTAATCGTAATACTTCCAACAGCATGAATATTTAAATATTGATAAATAATTGTTTTCATTGGTTACAAGACAAGAAAAGGGAACAATGATAAATGGTGACCTTAATGGCGTTTCTAGGAGGTAAATCAGGCAACACAGATATCCCAGCTATCAACAGTCCTCACTGATATCCTCTTATGTATCAAACCAGTCTCACCTTTGCTTAGGCAGTTCTTTTTTGCTTTCTGAATCGCGACTGTCAGAATCTTTGACATTCTTTCCTTTTTTTGGCTTCTGATCAACTTTTAGACGAGGCTTTTTACTTGGAGGAGCCGACACACATGCAAAATCTTCATCTGAAAATTATATCAACACTAATAAATATTCACTGTTCTAATTATTCATTCGTTTTTTCCTTAAATTTCTATTGCAGCAGAGCTCACAAATAATTAAAATTTTCACACTCAATATTAACTGCAGTTCGGTCAAAGTTTATGAAATGTAGAAATATTATACATAAAGAAACTATGTTGAAGTTATATTTCAAGTTACCAAAGAAATGATTCAGTAAATATAACAGTAGTAATTGCAGAGATTGCCAATTTAAATAGACTAGATAGAAGATTAGACAAGCAAGAAAGAACCGCAAATAAAAGACTTCAGAGAACGTTGGAAAAAATGCTGGGTATAAAGTTATTTTTTCATTTACAGGTCCACCACCAATTTTACAGCATCTTTGGTTCCAGAACTTTTCTGGATTATCCGTTTTGCCTGACCAACAGAGGTCATGGCCTTCTAGAGGAGTCGAACAGTACCGGAACAGTCCACCTGGGCTGCCGAGGGGCCAAATACCGGCCAACAAATTCAGCCTTGATAGTCAGCTATGGGAACGGATCTGCTGGCTCCGGCCAGGCTGAAGTTCAAGAGCCCCATTTGCAGGGGGAAAACTCCCTGGTCGAGATCAGCCACTTCACCCAGCCTAGGCGCCACATTTTCAGGGAGATTTCTGGGGGGAATTTCAAGTGCGCTCTCGCAATTTTGTCCAGAAAATCTGTGTTGGACCTGTATATTTTGCAGCTCTTAATATTTTTTTTTAATGCAGGGACAGAAAAGGTTATGGGTCTAATTAAAAAAACAAGATTATGTACACTAGTGAAATCTGAAAGTCAATAGATTTGTAACAAGTATTCATCCAAGTGTAATTACGAAAGTATAAAATGAGTGATTAGAAAAATATTTTTCTGCCTTTTTAAGTAATTGCAATAGTTACTCACATACTTCAATTAAATTTAAGTTGAGGAAATAAAGGGCGATAAGGCAAATTGCTTGGAAATAATATTACATAGGCAGCTTTAGTGAGCGGGCTGACATTCACATAGCACTGCAAAGTACCAATTTTTTAATATTCTACAGAAATCAACGAGCACTTTATAATATTTAAGTCAAACTTACCATCATCAAAGTCTCCACTCTGTGAGTAGTCTACAATTTTCTTGTTTCTAATGATAAAAAAAAACTTTTCAGTGAAAACTTTCAACAATCCATTTGAATTATGTATTTCCACCATTTTCAAAGTTAGACGTCTTTAATTGAAATGAATAAAAATACAGGTTAACTGAAAGGTGGTTACATAATAAGAACTTTAAAATAAAATTTGCAGTGTAGGTACATAGTGTCTTGAAAGTGGCGTCACAGGTAGATAAGGTGGTCAAGAAGGTTTTTGAAATGTTGGCCTTCATCAGGGTAGTGAATATAGATGTTGGGTAGGCTTGTTTCCATGCTGTATGATTGTAACTCCTCTCTCTATTCCCATATTGACTTTTCTGTCGTGGCCGCCCTCCATTGCCAGACTAAGCATCTACAGTTCCTCGTTTCTACTAACCTCTAGTTGAACTTGACAATACAATACGTGATATTCTTTTCAGGGTTTTATAATCAATGTTCATACGTTTGTATTATATTGAAAATCTTAAACCCTTTCCAGGTATTCACATTTTGAATACCATCTCCACAATCCCTACAACCCTAAAACACAATTTCTTTCCTCCCTGTCATCACCCCAAACCCTGATAAACACCCTCCCCACTTAATCAAAAACATTAATCCTTTCACCATCACAGTAAAGCATTTCAACCTTCCTGCTCTCCACAGACCATTAAAACACTGTGCGCATAATCCAATAACACCTTCTTCATTTCCTTCATAACTATGAATAGTTTTATCTAATTTCAAATTTTCAATGTTCAAAATTTCTCATAGCTTTTTGCTAACTTTCCCATTCTTTCTCTAGGTCCTGGAAATTCATCTCACCAAATCAATGTACTTGTTACCAAACTAACTCAATTTGATATTTTCTCTTACCTTCTCCTCTTAATCTTTGTATATTAATGTTCAACGCTGCAGATTTCTAAATAAATCCACATTCATTGTCAATATCTCCTTTTTTCCCCTCCATTATCCCTTCACATTTCATAACACACACCACTGAAGTGGGACATCCCAATCTTACTTAATATGAAAACCAAGCCTCTATATTAAAAACACGTTTGCCACAACTCTCATGACACACCAATTTCGACCCAATATAAACAGCTTCGCCCACTACATGAATGTACACTAACCAACTTAAAAGAACATAAATATTTTTATTATATTTGTATACAAATTACTTCACACATGTTATATTGTATACAGAATGAAAAACATCACTATAAACAAAAATCATCAGATGACAAAGCTATCATCTTAATCTGTGACTCGCATTTTAACACGCTGTTCTAGTATATTTAAATAAATAAATAAGTATTGAAATGTCATTTGGAAGCCAATATTATGGCACTTTTCCAAAGTAAAATAGTATAAAAGTGCAGAGGTATAATACTGTAGCACTTTGAAATGCTACTGAGATCTGCCCCAGTTTCTTAACAATACTTCTCAAAGATTGCTTCAAGAGATGCTTCTCTCTAGTCCTTTCCTTAACACTATCTCTTTCACCTATGGTCAAATTCTTAAATTGCTTCCACCCTGCAAACTCCTGCTTTCACCATGTTCTTCGAACTGTGGTTGCACCAGCTGTCCTAGTCCATACGTAGGTAAAACTGTCACTTGGCACCAACTTCAGATCTATACATAATCAGAAATAAATAAATCTGAAATAAAAAGCTAATTGCTCCAATCCCTCCCTGACTCCATCATCCCTCCCCAGCATCCTATCACTTCCCCACTTCCCCTCTTTATTACCATTCTCATTATCCTGCCCAGTAAGGATTGAATGGTACAGAGGTTCCCGGTTGTTGAAGACCAGGCTGAGAAATCTGAATTAATGCAGTTCATCCCACCATTTTTTAAAGAGTTTTCCAAGAAAGTCAGTTGCAGAAATTCAAAAATCTTTTAGTTATGGAATAGGGGTATCAGCTAGTTAATTTGTTCCTAGAAAACTGTGATTATTGTGATTTTCTGTAAAAGAAAGCCCGAGCGTGTGTCCAGAATCATGAGTTGCAAAAAAAAAATCTTGTTTATTTATTTACTTTTTTCACATTTACCCCATGAAATGAAATGTTATTTTGTATGTCAAATTTTTGGGTAGTGAATCTTCTAAAGCCAAATTTCCATTACCCAAACAACCATAACCAGAGGGGGTGCCTGTGCGTTTCACCTCCTCACAATAATAAAACAGTAGACATTGTCGGTTAAAAACTGCAGGAAGCCACTGAGGAGAGTTGCTTTGGAGGCCAAAAGTCTCCACATCCAACACATCATTCTCCGACATTTCCGCCACCTTCATCGTGATACCACTACTCACATCTTCCCATCCTCACTCCTTTCCGCAGAGACCCCTCCCTGAGCAACTCCTTGGTTCACTCATCCATTTGCACCCAAACTATCCCCTCCCCAGGTACTTTGCCCAGCAACCGCAGGAGATTCAACACCAGTCGCTATACCTCCTCACACACATTAATTCAAGGACTCCAACAGTCTTTCCAGATGAGACAGAGGTTCATGTGCACCTCATCTACTGCATTTGCTGCTTCCGATGTGGCATCATTTACATTGGCGAGACCAAGCGTAAACTAGGCAACCATTTTACTGAACACTTGGACTGGATCCACCAAGGCCTACTGGATCTCACAATTGCTAACCATTTAAACTCCCCTTGCAATTCCCATACTGACTGTTCTGTAATGGGCCTCCTCCATCTCCCATGCAGCCCCAGTCTCTTCTCCTCCATCTCTCCCGAGTTTGTTTCTAGCATCAATCCCAGCGTACCCTCATTGTTATTTCCCCCTAGCAACACCTGCCATCTCTATCTCCCTATACTCCCAATATATCACCTCTCCCATTTCTCTCTACCTCAAGCAGTTTGGCAGTCCAGATGAACGGTCATGACCCCAAACATTGACTGACTATTTCCCTCCATGGATGCTGCCTGAACCATTGAGTTCTTCTAGCAGTTTGTATTTTGATATCTGTGATCTCAAGTCTGTTGTCTCCCCATTTCCCCTCTACCCCCAACCTGTTGTCACCCCATCTCTCTCTCTGCTGACAATATGGTGTCTCCCCATCTCTCTCTGAACCCCCAGTCTATTGCATCCTCTTCTTTCTCTACCCTCTGGTTTGTGGTCTTCCCATTTCTCTATCCCCAACCTGTCTTCCCTATTTCTCTTGACCCACAGTCTATTTTATCTTCTCTACACCACACAGTCGTGTTCAGTGTCTTATAGTTGACCTGGAAACCAGCTATTGTTCCCGCCTGGTAACTCTGGACAAATGCCCACAATTCCTCTCTAAGCCCTCAGTCCGTTTCTCTCTACACTTGCCTACTTAGGGTTTTTCTTTATCTCCCTCTCTCTCTCTGGCCTCCATTCTCTCTCTTCCTTCTTCCCACCTTCCCCTCTCCAGAAAAAACTCCAGTGGCCCGTGTTCGATTCTGGTCTTACGAACTGTCTGTGTGAAGTTTGTATGCTTGCACTGTGACTGCATAGATTTGCTGAGACTGCTCCGGTTTCCTCCCACATTAAGATTATGTTGAATGATAGATCAATTGCTTATTGTATATTGGCCCTGGTTCCTCGTGGTGAGAGTTGATGGGAAGGTGGGAACAGACATGGGATGGTGCTTGATGGCTAGTTAAGACAAGGATAAGGATCTGTTTCTGGGTTATTTCACTTAATGGCCTCTCTCTTCTCAGTCTGCATTCTTCCTCTCAGTGCCATCATCCCAACTCATTCTCTCCTTGTCACAAACCCTTCTCCACTCACCCTCTGCCTCTCTCCTGCTCCTCGGCCCCTCTCAATCTCCCCTCATCCTTTGACTCTCACCTGGCTCTCTGCCCCTCGACTGGTCATCCTCTCTGTTGGTCCTCTGCCCCTCTCCATCTCCCCTCATCCTTTGCCCCTCTCCAGCTACCCTCGTCCTCCACCCATCTCTTGGCCCTCAGCTTCTCTGCTGGTCCTCGGACCCTATCCATTGCTTCTCTTCCTGGTCATCCTCTCTGCTGGACCTCGGCCCCTCTCCATCTCCCCTCATCATGTGTCTCTCTGCCTCTGTCTTAGTACTCTGCCCCTCGGCCTTCACCCCTCATCGTCTGGTCTGGTCCTCTCCTATCCCTCTGCCCCTTTCCATCTCCCCTCATTCTCTGCTCCTCTCCTGGCCTTCTGCCCCTCTTCTCAACTACCCTAATCCTTTGCCCCTCTCCTGGCCCTCTGCCCCTCTCCTCAACTACCCTAATCATTTGCCCCTCTCCTGGCCTTCTGCCCCTCTCCTCAACTACCCTAATCCTTTGCCCCTCTCCTGGCCCTCTGCCCCTCTCCATTTCCCCTCATCATGTACCATCATCTGCCCCTCTCCACCTCCTCAACCCACGCATCTCCTCCATTTCCACGTTCTCTCTCTCTCTCTCTCTCTCCTCGTCCCCCGGTTTCTCTCCAATGCTCTAATCCTCTCTCCTCCACTGTTTCTGGTTATACTTACGGACCTGACGGGCCTGGCCGTTGCAGCAGCTTTCTGAGAGCCGGGAGCTCGGGGAGGAACCGCCGCCATTGCCACCGAGACCGCCAGCGGCTGCGTTGAACCGTCTGTCCCGCCCGCCCGTCCCTCAGCCGCACTTTCGCTTCACCAGCTACGCGGGTTTTGCGATCGAAAGAATAACGTAACAGATCCCCCAAAAATGTAAAAAACACTCCCGCCTATTTCTAGCTTAACGTTGGCTTTTATTATTTTCCTTTCCTCGGCGTAGACAGGCGGGCAGGGAATCCGCGGCGGTGGGCCAGCCGGCCGGTGAACTTTGGGGCTGCCTGCAGTCGGCCTTCCTGTTGCCGGGAGCAGAGTGGAGGATTCAGCTGGAACTGGCTGCTGTTTGCTGGGGTATCAGGTCTCGCATCTTACCGCTTACTCTTTGGTTCTATTGCGTTTGTTTGTCTAGTATTAAAACCGACATAAGGGGACTGTCCTTAGGAAAATGTATTGATTGTGGAGGAAGGAACTGCAGATGCTGGTTTGACACCGAACATAGACACAAAATGCTGGAGTAACTCAGCGGGACAGGCAGCATCTCGAGAGAAAGAAGAGAATGACCCGAAACGTCACCCATTCCTTCTCTCCAGAGATGCTACCTGACCAGCTGAGTTACTCCAGCATTTTGTGTCTGCGGTTTGTACTATAGTGATGGTCATTGAATACCGTCCTCCATCTCTACCATCCACTCCTCCTTTCTTTCTTTCCCTGTTGAATTATCTTTTGTCCCCCTCGCCATACAATGACGTTTCATTAGTTTCTCTTTTTTGTTCGTCCCAGGCTTCTCTATGAAACAATTACCTACTATGTGCCATCTTCATTTCTTCTCTGCCCAATTCTTGACCATTCACTTTAAGTATTGCATGTCAATGTGTTTCCACTAGCCCATTTTCCCCAATAATTAATTTTCATTTCTCCTATGTTTTCTGCCTCTGGCATTGTTCACATGCCTCGTCAATCCATTCAGAAATGTTTGTTTGCTAACATGAACCTACTCTTTTTTAGTGCTTAATTCATTCTGTATTCTCGGTCGTTTTTATGGGACATTGATCAAATCTTGAAAATCCAGACTTTTTTTTCCTCCGCTGGTTTCCCCATCACTGTACTGGGAATGGGAAACCGATTTAACTTTATGAGTTAGACAAAAAGCTGGAGAAACTCAGTGGGTGAGTCAGCATCTATGGAGCGAAGGAATGGGTGACATTTCGGGTCGAGACCCTTCTTCAGACTGATGTGGGGGTGCAGAAGAAGAAAGGAAGGGGCGGAGACAGTAGGCTGTGAGAGAGTTGGGAACGGGAGGGGAAGGAAGGAGAAAGCAAGGACTACCTGAAATTGGAGGTCAATGTTCATACCGATGGGGTGTAAACTACCCAAGCGAAATAAGAGGTGCTGCTCCTTCAATTTGCGGTGGAACTCACTCTGGCCATGGAGGAGGCCCAGGACAGAAAGGTCGGATTTGAATTGGGAGGGGTAGTTGAAGTGCTGAGCCACCGGAAGATCAGGTTGGTTAATGCGAACTGAGCGAAGCGATCGCCAAGCCTGCACTTGGTCTCACCGATGTAGAGCAGTAGACATCTAGAACAGCGGATGCCATAGATGAGGTTGGAGGAGGTGCAGGTGAACCTCTGCCTCACCTGGAAAGACTGCTTGGGTCCTTGGATGGAGTCGAGGGGGGAGGTAAAGTGACAAGTGTAGCATTTCCTGCGGTTGCAAGGGAAAGTACCAGGGGAGGGGGTGGTTTGGGTGGGAAGGGATGAATTGACCGAGGAGTTATGGAGGGAGCGGTCACTGCAGAAAACCGAAAGAGGAGGAGATGGGAAGATGTGGCCAGTGGCGGGCTCCCGTTGGAGGTGGCGAAAATGTCGGAGGATATCTGTTGTATGTGACGGCTGGTAGGGTGGAAGGTGAGGACAAGGGGGACTCTGTCCTTGTTACGAGTGGGGGGATGGGGAGTGAGAGCGGAGCTATGGGATATGGAGGAGACCCTGGTGAGAGCCTCATCTATAGTCGAAAAGTGGAACCCCCGTTCCCTAAAGAATGGGGACATCTCCGATGCCCTGGTTTGGAACACCTCATCCTGGGTGCAGATGTGGCGTAGACGGAGGAATTGGGAGCAGGGGATAGAGACCTTCCAGGAAGCAGGGTGGGAAGAAGTGTAGTCCAGATAGCCATGGGGGTTTGTAGTAGATTTTGGTCAGTAGTGTGTTACATGCGATGGAGATAGTGAGGTCTAGTTACGGTAGGGAGCTGTCGGAAATGGTCCAGGTGTATTTGAGTGCCGGATGGAAGTTAGTGGTGAAATGGATGAAGACGGTGTGTTCTGCATGGGTGCAGGTATCACCAATGCAGTCGTCAATGTAGTGGAGGTAGAGTTCGGGGATAGGGCCACGATACGCCTTGAACAAAGATTGGTCGACATACCCTGCAAAGAGGCAGGCATAGTTGGGGCCCATGCGTGTGCTCATAGCTACGCCTTGGATTTGGAGGAAATGGGAGGAGTCAAAGGAAATGTTGTTGAGAGTAAGGACCAGCTCCGCTAGGCAGAGGAGAGTATTAGTAGATGGGGATTGGTTGGTTCTGTGGTTGAGGAAGAAACGGAGGGCTCTCAGACCCTCCTGATGGGGGATGGAGGTGTGGAGTGACTGGACATCCATGGTGAAGATGAGGGAGTGGGGGCCTGGAAAACGGAAGTCATGGAGGGTTAAGATCTATTCTGACAGGCAACTTTGTGCAAGGTTCTCCCATTTCTGACTACTTTTTCCAAATAGATTGCTTTCCATTCTCCTCGCTATATTCTAGAATCTTTGGAAACCATTTCAGAAACTAGGGTGCTCTGTGAATAGCAGGAGGGTTTTTCTTCTTAATAGCATTCCTTTTTGTGTCTTGTAAAACAGCAAAATAAAGGAGGAATGGTGCTACATACCAATTATTTGCATTGCAACCATGAAACGAAACTCAGACTTGTGACTCGTATATCAATAAAAAAAACTCTAAGCTCACACACTACAAAATTCACCATTGCAATTATTATCATTCAAGTGTCAATTTCAACAGGCCACTTCAATTTAACAGATTACCCAGTAAATGATTTTGTTTTGTGTTATGAAAATCCAAAATGACACTTTTCTCTTCCACATTCTGAAGAACTCCATTATAATTATATCTTTTACATCTACGTTGATTCTTTTTGCAATTTCAAACATACCACAGATGTGTTTTTTAGTGTTATAATTGGTAATCTTATTGAGATGTTGTAAAGTTTGTAATCCTATATTGGGATAATCAAATCTTCCTAGTTGCAGTTTTGTTGCTCAGGGAGTGATTTTAACAAGGGAAGGCAAGTGTGATGTGTCGGCTGCAATGTTTGGGATTTGGTCAATGGAAGGAAATGACCATTTCTTTCCTGTATGCAGCATATTTTAGAATAAACTACTGGTTTGTGGGGAGGATGTGTCATTGTGTACCTGTTGCAGTATAGTATAGTATTTATTGTGCATTATAAAGAAATGAGTAATTTCAAATATAAATCTGACAAATGACCAGCATCTGCAGTTCTTTCCTACACAAATGATCAGATAATCTATTTTATCAATGTTGATTGCAGGATAATGCTTGTTCTGGGGCAGAAATGGCTATGAAAACGTCGGGGACACACACAATTCACACACATACACACACACACACACAATTTCCACACACACACACCCCACCCCCCCCACCCCCTTCGGCCGTGGGCCCTGTGGACGGTAACATTGGGTGCTGACCTGGTTGGTGACTGACTCTGAACTCCAGCATCAGCAGCATTGTCTGCCCTGAATCGTGGGGCTTGAGCCCTCGATCATCAGTCCCACCCCCATTGTCTCGCGGAAAGCGGAGATATTGAATACATTTCTTTTCACCCAATTTCAAAATACAAATACAAAACATGGGGGGGATTGTCCCCCACCTCTCAAAACATGGAGGGGACGCGTCCCCCCTGTGCCTCCCACGATTTCCGCCCATGCCTGTTAAGGCATTGGGGGAAACACTATACTCAATTTTACCACTGGACACTCCCACATTTCCTATATAATAATACTCTTGAGTGTCATCAGAATGTGTGCTCAACTTTCTGTAGTTGGCTATGAGTGCAAAATCCTAGCCTCAAAACTGGGAGCAATACTAACGCTGGCAAGAAAAGAAATGAAAGCTAAAATACTTATCTGCCTAATTCTTAATTTGATGCCTTTTGAACATCATAATGGAATACATTATTTCCAGCTTCTGAGTTTAGTTTAGTTTGGAGGCCCCTCAGCCCACCTGGTCTGCGCCGACCAGCGATCCCTGCATATTAACACTATCCTACACACACTAGGGACAATTGTTACATTTACCAAGCCAATTAACCTACATACCTGTACGTCTTTGGCGTGTGGGAGGAAACCGAAGATCTTGGAGAAAATTCATGCAGGTCACGGGGAGAACGTACAAACTCCGTGCAGACAGCGCCCATAGTCGGGATCGAACCCGGGTCTCCGCCGCTGCATTCGCTGTAAGGAAGCATCTCTACCGTGAACATATAATAACACATTTCCTACAACTAGACCGTGGGCCGAGGTGCTTTTTAAATAGACGGCAGACCGCATTAGGCAGATATTGCTCCTAATGTGTGGGGAATGAATGAGAGAGTAGGATAACATAGAACTGGTGTGAATGGGTGATCAATGTGTGGCACAGACTCGGCAGGCCAAAGGGCCAGTTTCCAAACTGTATCTCTAAAATAAACGAAACTAATTATGCAATTTATCCCCCTCATACCTTCAAAATTCCCTTTACGACCTTAGTTTTGCATTGAATCACATCCCTATCACACTTAATATAAATCTCTATCATATCATCACAATTCATGAGGCTCATTTACAATGTAATTATGAATCACCTTTTTTCTCAATGTAGAAAATGCCTTAAATTGGCCCTTTCCCTTGTTTATTACATTAATTTACATGGATAGTAATTGCCATAAGCTAGGCCAGTTTAGGACATGTTATAAAAGGCAACTATGTTTGGTGAAAATATGCCGTAGAAGTTGGGCATAATAGTTTAAGTAAATAATCTGGAACTAGCTATAATGTTAATTCTGCCTCTGAATTTGAGATATTTGCCATTCTTCTTTGAGTGGAATTGACTTTTATGATCGTCCTTTCTGAAGCTCAATCTGTTATGGGAAATGTGTAATCATATGTTCTCTAAACACCCAAACAGAATTGAGAAACACCGAATCTGCTGTGGGAAATGTATAATCATATACTCACCAGAAATCCAAACAAAATTGAGAAACACTGAAAAATCCACATCTTTAACACACTTGGGCAGTTTAAAAATGGGTGAACAAAGTAAAGTATTACCATAATATAAACTTAACGGAATCATTTTAGGATGGAAAAGTATGGCAGGTCAATCATTATTAGAGAAGGTATGATATTTTGAATGGGTTTGTTCTTCATCAGCATGTTTATATATTTTTTTCAATTATCTACGGGTTTGCTTATCTATTTTTCATGCAAACCTTTAGATCTCAATCCAGAGTTAAAACCACTATTTTGAAATCTTAGGAAATATAAATATGTTCTGCGAATTAAGCTTGCATGAAGTAGATGCAGTTTTATAATTTATTAATATGACGTACTGTTTTTGAAACATCCACTTAAACTTCAAGCACCAGGAAAACAAGGCGCGTGATGTGTATGCCATTGTATACATATTTTCATTCCCTTAGCAATCATAATCAAATTTGTCCTGTAATGGTATCTGGCCAAAATTGCTGACTTCATTGCTAGTTCTTGATATGTTCACTGAGGAAAGAAATTCATAAATCTTTATTAATCCTAGTCATACAGTACTGAAACAGGCCTTTTGGCAAATAATTGTTCATGAAGACCAGGATGCCCCATCGAAGCTAGTCCCATTTACATACGTTTAGCCCATTAAACTTTTCCTGAATATATTTGACAAAACAAAATCAAAAACACTACCCCATCAAGTAAGTCCTTGATACTATGGCACTGCTGGTCTATATGCGGAAAGTTAAAAAAAAAAAACCCTACCATGACAACCATATTAGTCCTGCAACTGTTTGCAATCTCAAGGCATATTTGTTCCTATAATTCCTGTTGACTAGGGGTCTATAGTACAATCCCAATGAGATGCTCAACCCCTTTTAACTGCTCAACACCACCCATATAACCTCGCTCGGCGATCCTTCTGTAATAACATCTCAGACTATGCCTTGATATTCTCCTTAAAACAATTCCCTCCCCTATTTCACCTGTAGCACTTACACCCTGCAACATTAAACTGCCAGCTCTGTCCTTCTCTTAGCCTCTTTTCTGTCCCTCTCTTATAATGACTATAATGTCAAGGAAGCAAGTACCTATCTATGCCCTGAGATCATCTGCCCTGCCTGCTCTCCAATTGCAATTTAATCCCATCCGTTTTTCCTCGATCCCAACCATGCTCCCGCCTGTGCTGTCTACTGAACTTGTTATCATTGACATCTGTACTGACTCCCAGCCTTCCACCTGCCTCACTACTGCATTGGAACCTGTGCTGTCTCCCTGCCAATCTAGTTTAAACCCTCCTGAATAGCACTAGCAAACCTGCCTGCCAGGATATTGGTCCCCGTCCTGTTTGGGTGTAACCTGTCCCTCTTCTACGGGTTACATCTACCCCAGAAGAGATTCCATTGTTCCAAAAATGTGAATCCCTGCCCGTGCACCAACTGCTCAGCCATGTATTCACCTGTGCTATTTTCCTAATAGTTCCCTCACTACCATGTGGCACCAGGAGTAATCCAAAGGTCACATTTCTTGAGGTCTTGCTTTTTAATCTTTGGCTTAACTCCCTATATCACTCTGCAGGATCTCATCCCTTTTGTCATCCCAGGTCAATATGCACAATTACTTTTGGCTGCTCCCCCTCCCCCTTGAGAATGGTCTGCAGTCACTCTGAGGCATCCTGGCATCAGGGAGGCAACACACCATCCTGGAGTTTTGTTTGTGCAACAGAATTTTCTGTCTATCTTCCTGTTTAATGACCCAAGCCTGCTGTGCCACTAGAACCAGATCTAGTGCAACAGACCTGACTGCCGCTTTCCTCTGAACGGTCATCTCCCCAACAGTATCCAAAAGGATATACTTGTTTTGAAGGGGAATGGTCACAGAGTATTCTTGCACTCTCTGCCTGCTCCTTTACTAGTGGTCACCCATCTACTTTATGCTTGTACCTTAGGGGTGACCACTTCGCTATAACTCCTACCCATGACGCTCTAATTTTCCGAGACAATCTTGAGGTTGTCCAGCTGCATCTACAGTTGCAGCTGAACACATTTCCCACTTTTCCCCAGAGATACTGGAAATCACCCTGCTTTCCCACGCCCTGCTGGAGGAGCATACCAGCACCCTAACTGTCATCTCTACTGCACTAGACCAAGAATGACTTACCCAAAAAATAGATGCATCCTTACAATAAACCAGGGATTTCCACTGAGTCTTGGAATAAAACATTAAAATTCAATAAATGCATCATCTGGAATTATAGTATAGAATGTGGATGTAATGCATCTATTTTGGAAGGATTGGAAAACAGCTATTTCTCATCTTAGATTCATAACATGTTACAGCTAAAACTGAGTCAGCGTAGTCTATTAAATCCAGAAAGTAAACACACCAAACACTGGAAAGATTAAAAACGGGTAGTAGGCACTGGAAATACGCAATTAATCAGGCAGCATGTGAGGGAAATGAACATTAACCAGATGAGAGGTCGTTAGCCTAATATGTTCTCATACTGCCTTCATATATGCTGCCTGAGTTGGTGAGTATTTAGTGTTTTCAATGTTTTATTTATTTAATTTCATCTAATCAGTGTTTCCCCACATACAGTATTTCCACACTCACCACATGGTGTTGTCTTGAAGTAGAGCAACGGTGCTCTTTCTGATATTCATCCTTTAACCAAAGAAACAGATTATTCACTTTCACATTCCTGCTTGTAGGCAAATTAGTTATGTTGTTTTTCTACAGTATGGCAATCTTTAAGCATTCCTGCCATCTTAAGATCTTAAGAATAAAGGCACTATTTAAACTACTTTCCACAGCAAGTAAATAAGGATTACCGACACAATTAGACAACTTAATTTCTTTGTCGCTTGTTTATGATGTCACTTACAAATGAAGAAATGAGATTTGCAACATTAATGATATTGTTATTTAGTATTGCTATTGAATAAATTTGAGTTGCTAATAACTAAGTGTTTCAATAAACAATAAATGATTTAATTAAGAACATGTTTTTACTTTTCTTCCAATTTCATCCCAGTACTAATGAATTATGCAAGTTAACTTTATATATTTTGCCCCACACTTGGATGTAGAGTGCACTGATTGGTTTCTTTCTATACCGTAAATTGTGTTGAATTTTCCATTAATTAATCTGTTACACAGAACTCTGTACAATAATTTATTGTTTAATGACCTAATGGTTTATAATCTATTGTTATTTATTTCAGAAGTGGAAAGATGCTTTTGGGCACAAGAATAAAAGAGAAACCTCCACATTTCCAGTCATCGGAAAAAACATTTGTCTTTAACTTTAAGACAGGACATGAGACAAATGTGCTAACAGCACCCATCTTGATCCCTATGCAAGGAAGCATCAGTGATTTACATGGCCGTCTTATGCTTTTACACAATCTTCCTTATTTTGTCGAGAGTGGTGAGTATTTTATTTGAAATTTGAAAACCAGCTCGACCATTGAGCAACACAAAGATGTATATCGTCAAGTGCTTTCACCTTAGTTATTTAGCAAAACTGGAATCCTGTAGTTTTTCTGTGAGGGGAAGATCCAGACTTTCCTGGTCTAAAACAACCATTAGTTAATCTGTCTACCCAGTCATCCTTGTCTACCCATTCATCCTTGTCTACCTATCATATCCTCACCACTGATGCTATGGTAGCAATGTTATTCTAGCCTGTTTGTACATAAAATTTGGCGATTTATTGTGTACTTATTTATTTTGGCTGCATTTCTTTCCTTACAAGGCAAATTACAAGCATCCATGAGTTAAGTAGCGTGAGGAGTAATGCCAAAATATACCACTTGAAACTAAATCATTTTGTTACATTAATAAATATGCCTCAGTCTGAAATTTCAATACTTGCGAGCTATCTAAAATATAAAGAATACTGCATTTAAAGCATACTGCGTAGGCTTGGCGATCGCTTTGCCCAACACTTCCACTCGGTTCGCATTAACCTACCTCATCTCCCAGTGGGTCAGCACTTCAACTCCCCCTCCCATTCCGAATCCGACCTTTCTGTCCTGGGCATCCTCCATGGCCAGAGTGAGCACCACCGTAAATTGGAGGAGCAGCACCTCATATTTTGCTTGGGCAGTTTGCACCCCAGCGGCATGAACATTGACTTCTCTTACTTCTCTCCTGCTTTCACCTCCCCTTCTCAGCTCTCCCTCAGCCCACTGTCTCCGCCTCTTCATTTCTTCTTCCCCCCCCCCCCCCCACCCTCACATCAGTCTGAAGAAGGATCTCGACCGGAAACGTTGCCTATTTCCTTCGCTCCATAGATGCTGCCTCACCCGCTGAGTTTCTCCAGCATTTTTGTCTACCTGCATTTATATTCACTTGCTTGAAGGTGTGGCTTGACCCAACCTACAGTCCGTTATGCTCATATTAAAATTAAATGCAAAGAGTATCATCCCAGCACTATAAAATAAAGACATGCATCATCAAATCTGTGCGTATGGGAAGGATGATTATTTATTAACTATCTATTGGAAATGATAGAGTGAATCAGACACTGACAGTATATCTATTGGGCCATGTTTCAAATGCATCCCAGGCTGACAGGATGTTCCACAGTATATGATTCTTGCATGGGAAAAAAATCTGTTTAATTATTATCATGCCTTCTCTGTCATCCAGTATAAAGAAATGTGTAACTTTATTATTTTAGCATTAATCTGGCAGTTCCCTCAGAGTGGTTGCAAGTTATAGGTTGCAATCGAAATTGGGTGAATATTTCATTATTAGCCCTTTGGGGCAAATTAAAGTTGGGACTGTAGAACATTGATCGGGCATGTAAAATAACTTTATACAATACAAGAAGCTGAACAGGATCTTGAGTTGTTTTTAAATGCACACAAGATTATCATCTCCTGCTTTGATGGGAAAATTATCTTCTACACAAAATGTTATGCTGAGAAGTTTAGTATTTATTACTAAAGTCCAATTGAGTTCCAGGCAAAAAAAAGTGTCACTAAATTCAAAGGTACACAAAAATGCTGGAGAAACTCAGCGGGTGCAGCAGCATCTATGGAGTGAAGGAAATAGGTAACGTTTCGGGCCGAAACCCTTCTTCAGACTGATGTCACTAAATTCAGTTTGAAACACTCCTTTTTTGAACAAGGGGTAGCATTTGCAGACTTCCAGTCCTTGGGCTCATACACCTATGAATCTATATGTTTGGAAGATTATGACTGAGACCTCTAAAAGTGTCTTCCTCAGCAATGAGGTTACATCCCATCTGGACTATTTGAATTGTTATTGGTCTGTGTCGGACTTCACCTTTCTAGTATCTCTTCATTAACAATTTTGAGATTGTACCAATATCGTTTTTTTTGGTAAAGGCATGTTCTCATAGAGACATGTAGAGATACTCGTATTAATAAAATGAGAATTGCACAAACCAGATGCTGCCTAGACTTTTCTAGTAATGTAATACTGCCAATGTCGTCCCCATTGAAATGCCAATTGAATGAGTGTCTCAGCACCTAAAAGCAACAAAAATGCAACCATTATGCATGTTTCACAACAGTCAAAGCTTTTAGTTTTCTGTTCCAATTTATGATGGCTTCAGAGGAAATTAATATAACGCACATAATCCCGTCATCTGGTGTGCATCAGTAAAGGTCAGGATAGCAAGATGATTAGCATATGGTAGTCCTCGGTCCATTTTTCTAGCTAGTGCAATTTAATCTGAAAATGATTACCAATGCAGTCTACTTTAGGAAATGTCAAAATTGGCTGTATCTTATCAAAAAAAAAACAAATACCACAAATGTGAATTTCTAGGTTCTTCCTTTATGGGCGGACGGCGCGACTCACGTCGCAGCGGCCTCTGCAGTCCGTTTGTCTTTTTGTTATTTTTTGTCCCGTTTTAATGTAGTTTTTATTATTTTTTTGATGGGCTATGTGTGTGTGTGTGGGGGGGGGGGGGGGGGGGGAACTTTTAAAATCTTTCCCCTGCACGGAGAACCCGACCTTTTCCCTGTCAGGTCTCCGTTGTCGTTGGGGCTGCAACGTGGAGCGGCCTCCAGCAAGAACGTCCTGGGGCTCCAGTCACGGAGCTGCGGAGCTACTCACCATCACGGAGCTGGCCGAGTCCGGAGCGGGTGGAGCTGTGATGGCGTGCTGCTGTGACCCGACCCCCGGAGTTTCGGAGGCTTACCGCAGGTCTGGCAGACAGTAATATCGGGAGCCCGCGGGTCCCTGGTGGGAGATCGCTTTTCGGGGCTTCTGCAACGGCGACTTCTCCCGCCCGAGAGCGGGGTCGAGGATGACCTGGAGCGGGGCCTTACATCATCGCCCGGCGCGGCTTCAACGGCTGCGGGACTTTGCTAGCGCCCGCCGGGGGCTCCAACAACAAGACCCAGAGCGTGGCCTTGCATCGCCCGGCGTGGCTTTAATGGCCGCGGGACAATTGCCATCGCCCGCCGGGGGCTTTGACTCTGACATCGGGAGGGGAATGGGGAGTGCAGGGGAGAGATAAGTTTTTTTGCCTTCCATCACAGCGAGGAGGAGATGCGCTGTGATGGATGTCTGTGTAAATTGTGTTGTGTCTTGGGTCTTTTTTTTCATGTGTGTATGACTGCAGAAACAACATTTCATTTGAGCCTCTATGTGGTTCAAGTGACAAATAAATTGTATTGTGTATTGTATAATGTAGTATTTTATTTAACTTTGTACCTTTATGTTACATATGCTCTGTCAGATTTAATACAATAACACAAAATGGTTGAAAACAGGATGTGTCTTATCGTCTTAAGAAATGTATTTTAAATGTAGGAAAATTACATCTACAGTGTTGTTTCAAATGTCTTACAGATTTAAAAAAATCTCTTTATCAATTTATTGATGAAGAAACTAAAAAGAATTATGACAAAGAAGCAGAAGCTGCCTTAGAAAAACTAAAAAGCAGCGACCGGAATACTGAACAACTTGTTAATGCTTGGGCTAAAGCTTACCATGAGGTATGTATTTTAGTAATGTCAGTCAGTAGTTTGCAGATATCTAATAATGTGGACAATTGGCAGAAAAATAGATTTTTGTTTTGGACTATGGTTCAGTATCTGCTGTGTCCAAAAGGGAACTGTCAGTAAAAATCCTATACAATTATAATTTTCGGTATTTAGCAGGGCTCATGTTTCAGTGACTAACCTAACATAGTAATAATACAAGATGTTGTACCAAAATATAGATGGCTTTGTTGAATTGGAGATTATAGACAATTGTTTTAAGTACAAGTCGTGACAGGTCTTATAACTTCTTTTTCAAATGTTTACAGCCACACAATTCCAATGCGCAAATATTTTATTGATGTTTTACTTAAATTTACTGTTGTTCTACTATTGTCTGACTTGTGTCATATGTTGTGTGGTTGCAACCCATTTAATTCTATAGATTTGATGTTTCAATTGTGTAAAATACAACATAAATTTAAAGACGAGACCGGCTTGCGTTTGACTAAATTATTTCATTATTTACTAGACCACGTTAGAATATGCTAGGCCAGAAGAGCCAAGTTGGGATGAAGATTTTGCAGATGTGTACCATGATTTGATTCATTCTCCAGCATCCGAGACTTTACTCAACCTGGAACATAATTACTTTGTCAGAGTCTCAGAGCTTATAAGTGAAAGAGACATGGAATTGAAGAAACTGCAGGAAAGGTTTGCAGTTTTTTTTTATACAAACAAAAGTATCTGCATAATATGCAGGTTTTCAACCTTGCTTAAAGATGGAATGCACACTTGATCCTAGAAACCCAGCCAAGCATTGTTGAATCCAGCACAAATGAAGAAGGAATGCAATAACCATGGAATTCCAGACTAGAATTAGTTGTCATTGTGTGCCAAGTTTGACCAGAGCTATGAAGTTGAAATTATAATTATTTAAACATAGAATTCTGTCACTATAATTTGAAGCAGTTCACTAGACGAGGTTAGTGAGTCTAAATTGATGCAGTTGATATTTATTGATCTTCGCAACATTTCACACAACTTCACACAAAATCTAATACCAGCAGTAAAACTATTATCTCTAAAACAATTATTCTAATTGACAGCATACACCTTCACAAAAATGATTCCCTCAGTATCACATCATGTCCAAATTTAACATGTATACTTTCAAGTCATTTACCGTTCAATAAAAATTGAATCTGAATAAATTACATTTGGTGTATTACATTACATTAGAATAATATATATGTATTTTGATGTTACCTGTTATCACTTTTTATTGCTTTTCTTTGTGTTTGGAAGGATAGTATATTATCTATCTTCCAAAAGAAAGCAGTTCCTTTATTTTTTTTTAATAGGCAGTCTGTGGAAATGGACAAAGTGATGCAAGAGCTGGGAAAAACACTTACAGATCAAGATGTAAACTCAGTCGCTGCTCAGCACTTTGATTCCCAGCAGGTAATCCAACTGTATTCTTTCACTGATTACACTATATCCATGTAATATTTCCTGCTTCAATGTCACAGGCACTGTTGGATCAGTTACATCAGTATTGGTGCACAAAATTAATAATGTGAAACAAAACCTTTCATTTTGTGAACTGCCATGTATTTTTGTGTGAAGAAATTGTTCTAATTAATGTGCAGAGAAAAAAATTAGCTCCACAAGGCATCATCCAACCTGCACTTAAAGCACACGTTAACATCTTTAACTCTGGTGCTGATTGCATTATATAATATTGTTCTGTGCGTACATTTTTACAGCATGAACATGGTATTGGAATTCGCTGCAATTTAGAAACATGAGAGGGGATCTTATAGAAACATATAAAATTCTTAGAGGATTGGGCAGGGTAGATGCAGGAAATTTGTTCCCGATGTTGGGGGAGTCCAGAACCCGAGGTCACAGTTTAAGAATAAGGAGAAGGCCATTTAGGACTGAGATGAGAAAATACTTTTTCACCCAGAGAGTGAATCTGTGGAATTCTCTGCAACAGAAGGCAGTGGGGGCCAATTCACTGGATGTTTTCAAGATAAAATTAGATTTAGCGCTTAGGGCTAAGGGAATCAAGGGATATGGGGAAAAAGCCGGAATGGGGTATTGATTTTGAATGATCAGCCATGATCATATTGAATGGCGGTGCTGGCTTGAAGGGCCGAATGGCCTACCCCAGCACCCATTTTCTATGTTTCTATGTTACTGGAGTAAAGGAATGGGAGATTGCAACCTTCACGTGGTCCACCCTGTTTCAACTAATGCAATCAACCCGACGTGCACAAACAAATAGATGTAGTGTTTTGGCGTCTACAACTTTAGGCTCTGCACGCCTTACACAAGAAGAAAAAGACTGGAGTAAAACTCTGATCATTTGCTATCCAACTATTCAGAATTTCTGATGGTTCAGCGTCTGGCTACCAGTTGGTCTTTGTGTTTTCTGCTCTATGGGCCCCACAACCAAGCTCCCACTCACACCGACGCCCCAGTTTCCACCCTCCCATTCCACTCAACGAGGACCCAATTCCCATGCTCCCCTTAAGCTTACCTGATTAACTGGCAACATTTGTTATAATGCTGCCTAACATCTAGAAGAATTAACTAAAAATGTTTTGGCCCATTAGTAGAAATTGAATCCAATGGTCCACATAATTGGCTAGGCTGACACCACCAAACCTCCGAATCTGCCAGGTTATCAGAGTTTTATTTATTTGAGAAAACCACTTTATGCTCACTATTACAATATGAAGGTGTGAAACCATTGCACTTTATGCAAAAAGTAAGACTTAAATAATGATTTGTAAGCATCTGTACAATTTCTGCAATTAGGTACTGGAGAATAAATGGGCCAGCGAATTGAAACAACTCATGACTATTCAGAAACAGGAGTACCAAGAGTGGGTGATAAAACTACATCAGGACATGCAAAATCCTAACAACAATACAGTCAGGTAACCTATCTATGAATTTTCTTCTTTCATTTATTTCCATTGTTATCATGACACAAATATTTTAAAAGGCACTGGCCTAATCAAACCCAGAATGCCCTAGTCAATTAGTAGTTATTGGGCACTATGTTGTTTTATAATTCAACTAAACATTGTTTCTTGTATTTTGCATTTGGTTTTGTCATCTTGATTTTTGTTTTTGCTTTTTAACTGCTCTGTATCACTTTTTAATTACCAAATTAACCATTTCGAAGACTAATAAGTTTAACATTTGTGATTTAGTTTCTGATTCCAAATGGACAATAATAAAGGAATGGCAGAGTACTAATGAAAGCTAATAGCTAGTCTGTGATTTAGACTTCAGTTCAGTAAGCATAGAACGCTTTATTGACTTCCAAGCACCTGGTCATTAAATTTAGTAGTCGTTGATTCCACGTGTTGAAAGTTGAGACTAAAAACAAGATTCTTCAAAATTTACTTTAATTTTTGGATGCTTTTGAATTTATTATATACTTACATATGCTGATATTTTGGCACAGTTTCTGAATAATTCATTCTCTTATGATTGAAGAAAATTGGATTACTTTCCGTTTTCAACTTATCTAAAACTTGAGGACTCGATAAATTATTTAAACTTGATGTACGTAGAAAAGATATTAATTTGCCGTAAATTGAATTGGGTTTTATATACATTTTGCAAATAAATAATTTTCTTTGCTTTTTGAAGTGAAGAAATCAAGGT
Organism: Amblyraja radiata; assembly: GCF_010909765.2. Taxonomy (NCBI): domain Eukaryota; kingdom Metazoa; phylum Chordata; class Chondrichthyes; order Rajiformes; family Rajidae; genus Amblyraja; species Amblyraja radiata. The sequence continues at coordinate 19,998,700 of NC_045976.1, read as the reverse complement.
AAAGCAAAGCCAATCCACGGTAACAAGTGAACGAGTGTTTGAAGAACGATCTTTGTTGGAAGAAAGTTTTACCATACATTTAGGTAGGAAATTATTTTACCGTTTTAAATCCTCCAATCTTAGATATATCTTAAAATGTTTATCTATTTAACCTGGGTCTTAAAATACCTGTACTTTCTTACACCACAGGAGCTCAACTGAAAACCATGCACAACTTACGGCTGGTGAGAGCTGATGTCCTTGATTTTTGTAAACACAAGCGCAATCAACAAAGTGGTGTTAAACTTCAGAGATTACAGACAGCACTCTCACTATATTCCACTTCCCTCTGTGGACTCGTCTTGCTTGTTGATAACCGCATCAATTCCTATAGCGGTATCAAACGAGGTACTACAAAGCAGTATTTGTGTTTGTTTAAACAAAACATTGGAAGTAATTGACATATCAGGCAGGCATTAACGAGGGAAAAAGGGAATTAACCTTTCAGTTCAGTGATCTTTCATGAGAATGGTACGATTTTCAATTAACAAGTTTAAAGATCAAAGCAATGGGAAGATCAGATGGAAGCTGTGAAAGATTAAATGATAAAGGTGTTGAAAATGCAAAGTTAATGCTAATGAAACAAGAATACTAGGGATGCTGGTAATAGATGAGCAATTGAAAGGTGAAAACAGAAAATGTAGTTGGCCGTGTAGAGAAGGAGTGAGATTGTAAGTAAAACTGCAGGTGATGTTTAATACACAAAAGGACATAATAATAATAATAATAATACATTTTATTTATGGGCGCCTTTCAAGAGTCTCAAGGACACCTTACAAAAATTTAGCAGGTAGAGGAAAAACATGTAAGAGGAATGAAATAAATAGTAGAGACATGACTAGTACACAAAGTAAAGACAGAATTCAATACAAAACACAATATGAGGCAATTAATGCACAGATGAAAAGGGAGGGGAACGTGGGGCTAAGGATAGGCAGAGGTGAAGAGATGGGTCTTGAGGCGGGACTGGAAGATGGTGAGTGACACGGAATTGCGGATCAGTTGGGGGAGGGAGTTCCAGAGCCTGGGAGCTGCCCTGGAGAAGGCTCTGTCCCTAAAACTGCGGAGGTTGGACTTGTGGATGGAGAGGAGACCGGCTGATGTGGATCTGAGGGACCGTGAGGGTTGGTAGGGGGAGAGGAGGTCAGTGAGATATGGGGGGGCCAGATGGTGGAGGGCTTTGTAGGTGAGGGTCAGGATTTTGTAGTTGATCCGGTGGGAGATGGGTAGCCAGTGAAGTTGTTTGAGGACTGGAGTGATGTGATGCCAGGATTTGGTGTGGGTGATGAGTCGGGCGGCTGCGTTCTGGACCAGTTGGAGTCGGTTGATGTAGGTGGAGCTGATGCCAAGGAGAAGTGAGTTGCAGTAGTCCAGTCGGGAGGAGATGAAGGCATGGATGAGTCTTTCAGCAGCGGGAGGTGTGAGAGAGGGTCAGAGTTTGGCGATGTTGCGGAGATGAAAGAAGGAGGTTTTAATGACATGGCGGATGTGAGGCTCAAGGGAGAGGGTGGAATCAAAGATCACGCCAAGGTTGCGGGCCTGGGGAGATGGGGAGACAGTGGTGCTGTCGATGGTGAGAGTGGGGTTATTGATTTTGCTGAGTGTGGCTTTGGAGCCTATGAGGAGGAATTCTGTCTTATCGCTGTTGAGTTTGAGGAAATTATGTTGCATCCAGGTTTTTATAGCTGACAAACAGGAGTTGATATGGGAGAGGGGGGGGGGGGGGGGGGGGGGTTGTGGGGGGATTTGGTGCCGAGGTAGATCTGTGTGTCATCAGCGTAACAGTGGAAGTCCAGGTTGAAGTGGCGGAGTATCTGACCAAGGGGGAGGATGTAGATGATGAAGAGGAGGGGGCCGAGTACGGAGCCTTGGGGAACGCCTTGAGTGACTGTGGCTGTAGCAGAGGTGTGGTTGTGGAGAGAGATGAAGTGGGATCTGTTGGAAAGGTAGGAACGGAACCAGCTGAGTGCAGAGCCTTCAATGCCGAGGTCTTTGAGTCTGGTGAGCAGGATGTTATGGTTCACTGTATCGAAGGCTGCGCTCAGGTCGAGGAGGATGAGGATGTTGAGGGAACCAGTGTCAGCAGAGGTGAGGAGGTCATTGAGGACTTTGAGGAGAGCAGTTTCTGTGCTATGGAGGGGGCGAAAGCCAGATTGGAGGTGTTCAAGTAGGTTATACGCAAGGAGGTGGGAATGAAGTTGCGACGCAACGATACGCTCCAGGGTTTTTGAAAGAAAGGGCAGGTTTGAGATTGGGCGGTAGTTAATGAGAGAGGAGGGATCAAGACCAGGTTTCTTTAAGATTGGTGTAACAGCAGCAGTTTTGAAAGCGGAGGGGACAATTCCTTGGGACAATGAGGAGTTGAAAAGATTAGTGAGGTAGGGGCAGAGAACGGGGAGGCAGGACTTCAGCAGGGGAGTGGGGAGAGGGTCGAGGGAGCAGGTAGTGGGTTTGGAAGAGCTGATGAGTTTGGAGATTTCAATAGGGGTGACCAGGTCAAACTGGGAGAGGAAGCAGTGTGGAGGAGGGGTAAGGAGGTCAGTGGAGATGTTGAAAGGAGGGGCCTTGGTAGGTGGTGGAGTAGATGCTGGGGAGTCGGGTACAGGGGATAAAGATTGATAGATGGTGCTGATTTTATCAGCGAAAAAGTGGAGGAATGAGTTGCAGAGATCCGGAGTAGAGGTAGGGAGAGTGTTGGCTCAAGGCTTGAGGAGGTTGCCCACTGTGGAGAAGAGGGTTCTGTGGTTTAGGCAGGGATCGGTGAATATGGAGGAGAGGTAGGCAGATTTTGCAGCAATGAGGGCATCTTTGTAGTCAGTGAGGTGGAGTTTGTAAGCTTCAAGGTGGACTGTGAGAGATGATTTCTTTGTGAGTCGTTCAAGTCGGCGACCAGTCTGTTTCAGTTTACGAAGTGCAGGTGTGTACCAGGGTGAAGATGTGTTGAAAGTTACGGTTCTTGTTTTGAGGGGGGCCATAGTGTTAAGGGAGGTAGACAAGGTGGAGTTGAGATGGTTTGTGAGATCATCAGGTGAGATGGGGGTTGAGTCCAGGGGGAGAGTGGTGGAGAGCAGGTCAGAGAGATGGTGGGGATCAATGGATTTTAGATTACGGAAGGTGATTTCTCGGAGGAAGCGGGGGCGAGGTGTCGGAGAAGGGATGGTGAACCGTATAAGCTTATGATCAGAGAGGGGGAAGAGGCAAGGATGGAGGTCGAGTACCGGTTGATTTGTGGAGCAGACCAGGTCAAGGATGTGACCTTTGTCATGGGTGGGAAAGGTGACGTGCTGAGTGAGAGAGAAGTTGTCAAGTAAAAAGGCGAATTCAGATGCGAGCTTGCAGGTGGGGGAGTCCATGTGAATATTTAAGTCACCAAGTAGCAGCAGACGTGGGGAGAGGGATGAGGCAAGTGTGAGGAGTTCAGTGAAGTCAGATAGGAAGGAGGGGTTTGGTTTAGGTGGCCGGTAAATGAGGATGACTGTCATGGAGGGAAGGGCTTTGAAGGCGAGGAATTCAAATGATGCTACTGGGGGGAAGGTGAGTTCAGTGATACGAAAATTCTGGTTGAAAATAACAGCGAGGCCACCTCCATGGCGGGAGGGGCGGGGCTTGGAAATGTAATTAAATCCAGGTGGGGATGCTTGATTGAGGGAGAAGAAGACATTGGGTTGTTGCCAGGTCTCAGTGAGCAGAAGGAAGTCCAGAGTGTTGTCAAGGATTAGTTCATGGAGGGCAAGGGCTTTGTTGTTGAGCGACCTGGTGTTGAGGAGGGCAAAGTTGGCATTATGAGAGGGTGGAGGGATGGGGGCAGGCTGGAGAGATCTGAGGTTGTCCCGGTTGACAGTGCGTGCGGTCAGCTGGGATGGGGGGTGACGCAGTTGAGGGGGGGTAGAGCGTGGTAGTGAGCAGATGGATGGAATGGAATGTCCGTGGTTGAAGCAAACAAGCTTGCGCCGAGAGCCTCTGTGGATGAAACGGGGTCGACGCAGAAGTCCAAGCTGTTTAACGACCTGGATGCAGGATGGGATGTGGTTGTTGAAGAAACCTGTCATCTGGAGATAATAATAATAATAATAAATTTTTATAAAGTGCTGGAGCTCAGGCAGCATCTCTGAAGAATATGGATATGTGACTTTTTGGGTTGAGATCCTTCTTCAGACTGATTGTGGGGGGGAGAAGAAAGCTGGAAGAGGGGAGATGCAGGACAAAGTGTGACAGGTAATAAATCTCGGGGGGGAGAGAGAGAGAGATTAGTTAGAGGTCACCTAAAATTGTAGAATTCAATGTTCAAATTGTTGGATTGTAAGATTTCCAAGGAATAGGAGGTGCTGTTCCACTAGTTTGTGTGTGGCCTCACTCTGGTAAGAGTCAAGTTATGGAATGGATCCTTGGTAAGAGTCAAGTTATGGAATGGATCCTCAAGTCAAGTCAAGTCAAGAGAGTTTATTGTCAAGTGTCCCAGACAGGACAATAACATTCTTGCTTGCTGCAGCACAACAGAGTATTGTAAGCATAAATACAGAACAGTTCAGTGTGTCTATATAGCATAGACCACACATATACGCATAAATAAACAGTTAACAGATAAACAGATAAATGTGTAAGAAGGAACTGCAGATGCTGGAAAATCGAAGGTAGACAAAAGTGCTGGAGAAACTCAGCAGGTGAGGCAGCATCTATGGAGCGAAGGAAATAGGCAATGTTTCGGGTCGAGACCTTTGTTCAGATAAAGTGCAATAGGCTGTTACAGTTCAGAGTTTGTTGGCGAGTTTAACAGCCTGATGGCTGTAGGGAAGAAGCTGTTCCTGAACCTGGATGTACCAGATTTCTGGCTCCTGTACCTTCTACCCGATGGTAGAGGAGAGATGAGTGCGTGGCCAGGATGGTGTGGGTCGATGATGTTGGCAGCCTTTTTGAGGCAGCGACTGCGATAGATCCCTTCGATGGTGGGGAGGTCAGAGCCGACGATGGACTGGGCAGTGGTCACAACTTTCTGCATTCTTTTCCGCTCCTGGACGCTCAAGTTGCCGAACCAAGCCACGATGCAACCAGTCAGCATGCTCTCTACTGTGTACCTGTAGAAGTTGTCAAAAGGATACAAGACACTAACAGCATCAGAACAGGTGTAATGGGAATGGATGACTGAGAGATTGGAATACTGTTCATGTAGAAATAGGGCAAAAGGAGGAATGTAAACAAAATAGATGTTTAATTAATCCCCAGTAAGCCTTTTATAATAGTACTGTCTTATAATGTAAAATCAGGAAGAGCAATTCCACACAATTCCAATATTTTAATTATCCATCCATACTAGATTTTGCAACGGTTTGCCATGAGTGCACTGATTTCCATTTTCCTAGAGTGGAACAACAGCTTCAGATTGTCCAGCAAGTTGTACTTTATGCAAGTGCTCAACGTAATAAGAAATCAAAGGAAAGAGCCGGTAAGTTAGAAAGTGCAAATACAGTTGCAAACTTCATTGTTACTTTTTTTGCCTGTCTGGCCTAGTTCTATAATGAATAAAGTTGCTTCAAACTGCACTTGTGGTTTGGAAGTTTATATATGATAGGCTGTTATGATAGGAAGCCAGTTTTAAATCTTGAGTATTAATCCAAAAAAAAAAATCTGTTATTATTGCTAACATTTTATTTATTTTTGCCTCATGATGTAAACATGAGATCTCTTATGAGTGTAGCTGAAGTTCTATCAATGTTTCAGTGTTTCTCTTCCCCAGCCAAAATGTCATTACTAATAATGTGAGAGTTGAACAGAAAACATAGCTTTTAATAGCAACTGATTTTTTTTTTAATGTAGTTGATTCTTTTATTATGGACCTAAAAGTGATGATAATTATGAAACTATCAAAATTTGCACAATAACTGAGGAAGTATGTATTTTAGTTTAGTTTATTATTGCCGGGTATACCAAGGGACAGATTTTGATTGGATGTTTTGCAGTTCAACGCAGAAGTCAGCAAGTTCCTGTCTTGATTCCCTTATCTTGAGAGCAGCGTTAGCAGCGTTCTGCTATGTAATAAGCAGAAATCAGAGAATCAATACCAACTTACAACTGTTCTGAATTTAACAATGCCTAAAAAATGTATATTGTTTAATGGGATGTAATTGAGTTTTTAATATGCATAACCGTATTTATTGCATATCAGCCTCTCTGACTTAAGAAAGTAATTTTATGTGGATCCTACAACTGATAATTATTTCAAAGCTCCTGATTTTTTAACTATTTTTACTTTATTAAAGTTTGTTTATGATAATTAAACCTTTAACATTATCTCATGTATATAGCTCATTTTTTAAAATTTAATTCTCTATAAAATGATTAAAAAGGTAGTTTAAATATTAGAGCTTTTGATTTCTGGATTTTATGTACTGTTAAGAAATCTTCAGTGTGTTTGGCTAGTCATTCTGCTTGGTGACTTCATTGTTGCTGAATGGTAGATATCACAATTGACGGATACCTGACGGCAACTGACAAAGAGAAATGAAACCTCGCCGCAGAGATCAGTGAATCGTTGAGGGTATTCTGAGTGCCTTGCTTCATTGCTGATTACAAAATCCAGGCTGATAAGTCACAATTGCAGCATTTACACTTGTAGACCTGTACAGTGATTATCTTAAAACACTGGATGATCTATTAAATATTGATAAAAATAAAAGCAATACATTCCAGTAGTTACTAAAATAGTTAACGACAAAATGTATTTTCTACACAAGAGTTGTCAAATGGAAATGGGGGGAATGAAGATAAGTCAAAGACTGGAGAAAGAAATCCATCGAATATTTTGCCAGGTACGTGGAACTGCACATTTCATTGTGAATTAATATCTTGCATTCTATTGATTAACCCCCCAGTAATAATGGGAAAGATGGTGAAGGAGCCGAAACCATGGCTTATCTTGGCTTATGTACGGCACTTCTGGTTTTTGGTTCAATTGTGAGTGTGTTTGTATCCAGAACTGCATGCTCTATTTCTGTAAATGTTGCATTGTAGAACTGCTCCATTAATTGGAACTTTAGGAAAGAAACATTTAAGGGCCTGTTCCACTTGGGCGTCATTTGCGCGTAATTTACACGTCATCGTTTATGCATCACGACGCACGCGTTGTGACGAGCGCGTCGTGATGCGCGCATGGTGCGCATTACGTGCGTATGGTTCGTGGTGACCTAGGCAGTGACGCGCAGTCGCGAGCGGCGCCCCAGGATTTTGTGATGTACAAAATCTTTGCACGCCATCCGCGCGATGCGCAAATGATGCCCAAGTGGGACAGGCCCTTTTAAGCTCCAATTGCAGTGCCTGTTAATTAACCTGTTTATTTGGAAACGTTGATTCTCCTTTAACTTGTTCTGCTGAGCAATCTGTGAGCATAAAAGTGATATCAATTACAAGAATCAATGCAAATTATCACAGAATTTAGACTATATAATTAATTTGTGATTTTTAAAATAAAAATAATACACACCAGAAATTTATGATATAAAAAAAGGTTTTCTCTTGGGTTTCTCTTGCCATTCAATATCTAATTAATTTAATTTGAACTTCCAATTTTGTGAAGATAGACATAAAAAGTTGGAGTAACTCAGCGGGACAGGCAGCATCTCTGGAGAGAAGGAATGGATGACATTTCGGGTCGAGACCCTTCCTTGAAAGCTTTGGCATCAATCTTTCTGAAAGACCACTGCTGATGTTTTGAGGCCAGATTTTGGAGATAATAAAGCAGATTATATGTTCCCAATCCTTGGCTCAAATGCCTCATTTATCAGCATTCCTAATACCTGGTTCCGGTCATGTACCTAGCCATGTTTCTGACCATTGATTACACTGCATATCTAACCAAATTCGTTGTCCACCCTGAATACCCGTATCAGACACTGTGTAGGTCAAAATGCTGTACTATCATTCAGCTGTGGAGGAATACTGGATTGACGCCTGGAAGTATGATGTTGTGGCGGTCAGTGAAACATGGTTGCAGGAGGGCTGTGATTGGAAACTAAATATTCCAGGATTTCGTTGCTTCAGGTGTGATAGAATTGGAGGGGCAAGAGGTGGAGGTGTTGCATTGCTTATCAGGGAAGATATTACAGCAGTGCTTTGGCAGGATAGATTAGAGGGCTCGTCTAGGGCTGAGAAATGGGAAAGGGGTAGCAACACTTATAGGGGTGTATTATAGACCGCCAAATGGGGAGCGAGAATTGGAAGAGCAAATATGTAAGGAGATCGCAGATATTAGTAGTAAGCACAAGGTAGTGATTGTGGGAGATTTCAATTTTCCACACATAGACTGGGAAACACATTCTGTAAATGGGCTGGATGGTTTGGAGTTTGTAAAATGTGTGCAGGATAGATTTTTGCAGCAATACATAGAGGTACCTACTAGAGAAGGGGCGGTGCTGGACCTCCTGTTAGGAAATGAGACGGGTCAGGTGGCAGAGGTATGCTTTGGGGAACAGTTCGGGTCCAGTGATCACAATACCATTAGTTTCAATATAATTATGGAGAGGGTCAGAACTGGACCTAGGGTTGAGATTTTTGATTGGAGAAAGGCTAACTTTGAGGAGATGCGAAAGGATTTAAAAGAAGTAAATTGGGACATTTTGTTTTATGGGAAAGATGTGGAAGAGAAATGGAGGACATTTAAAGGTGAAATTTTAAGAGTACAGAATCTTTATGTCCCTGTTCGGTTGAAAGGAAATAGTAAAAATTGGAAAGAGCCATGGTTTTCAAGGGAAATTGGACACTTGGTTCGGAAAAAGAGAGATCTACAATAATTATAGGCAGCATGGAGTAAATGAGGTGCTTGAGGAGTATAAAGAATGTAAAATGAATCTTAAGAAAGAAATTAGAAAAGCTAAAAGAAGATATGAGGTTGTTTTGGCAAGTAAGGTGAAAGTAAATCCAAAGGGTTTCTACAGCTATATTAATAGCAAAAGGATAACGAGGGATAAAATTGGTCCATTAGAGAGTCAGAGTGGACAGCTATCTGCAGAGCCAAAAGAGATGGGGGAGATAATGAACAATTTCTTTTCTTCGGTATTCACCAAGGAGAAGGATATTGAATTATGTGAGGTAAGGGAAACAAGTAGAGTAGCTATGGAAACTATGAGATTCAAAGAAGAGGAAGTACTGACACTTTTGAGAAATATAAAAGTGGATAAGTCTCCAGGTCCGGACAAGATATTCCCTAGGACATTGAGGGAAGTTAGTGTATAAATAGCAGAAGCTATGACAGAAATATTTCAAATGTCATTAGAAACGGGAATAGTGCCGGAGGATTGGCGTACTGCGCATGTTGTTCCATTGTTTAAAAAGGGTTCTAAGAGTAAACCTAGCAATTATAAACCTGTTAGCTTGACGTCAGTGTTGGGCAAATTAATGGAAAGGATACTTAGAGATAATATATATAAGCATCTGGATAAACAGGGTCTGATTAGGAACAGTCAACATGGATTTGTGCCTGGAAGGTCATGTTTGACTAATCTTCTTGAATTTTTTGAAGAGGTTACTCGGGAAATTGATGAGGTTAAAGCAGTGGATGTTGTATTTATGGACTTCAGTAAGGCCTTTGACAAGGTTCCTCATGGAAGGTTGGTTAAGAAGGTTCAATTGTTGGGTATTAATGGTGGAGTAGCAAGATGGATTCAACAGTGGCTGAATGGGAGATGCCAGAGAGTAATGGTGGATGGCTGTTTGTCAGGTTGGAGGCCAGTGACTAGTGGGGTGCCACAGGGATCTGTGTTGGGTCCACTGTTGTTTGTCATGTACATCAATGATCTGGATGATGGTGTGGTAAATTGGATTAGTAAGTATGCAGATGATACTAAGATAGGTGGTGTTGTGGATAATGAAGTAGATTTTCAAAGTCTACAGAGAGATTTATGCCAGTTGGAAGAGTGGGCTGAAAGATGGCAGATGGAGTTTAATGCTGATAAGTGTGAGGTGCTACATCTTGGCAGGACAAATCAAAATAGAACGTACATGGTAAATGGTAGGGAATTGAAGAATGCAGTTGAACAGAGGGATCTAGGAATAACTGTGCACAGTTCCCTGAAGGTGGAATCTCATGTAGATAGGGTGGTAAAGAAAGCTTTTGGTGTGCTGGCCTTTATAAATCAGAGCATTGAGTATAGAAGTAGGGATGTAATGTTAAAATTGTACAAGGCATTGGTGAGGCCAATTCTGGAGTATGGTGTACAATTTTGGTCGCCTAATTATAGGAAGGATGTCAACAAAATAGAGAGAGTACAGAGGAGATTTACTAGAATGTTGCCTGGGTTTCAGCAATTAAGTTACAGAGAAAGGTTGAACAAGTTAGGTCTTTATTCTTTGGAGCGCAGAAGGTTAAGGGGGGACTTGATAGAGGTCTTTAAAATGATGAGAGGGATAGACAGAGTTGACGTGGATAAGCTTTTCCCACTGAGAGTAGGGAAGATTCAAACAAGAGGACATGACTTGAGAATTAAGGGACAGAAGTTTAGGGGTAACATGAGGGGGAACTTCTTTACTCAGAGAGTGGTAGCTGTGTGGAATGAGTTTCCAGTGGAGGCAGGTTCGATTTTATCATTTAAAAATAAATTGGATAGTTATATGGACGGGAAAGGAATGGAGGGTTATGGTCTGAGTGCAGGTAGATGGGACTAAGGGAGAATACGTGTTCGGCACGGACTTGAAGGGTCGAGATGGCCTGTTTCCGTGCTGTAATTGTTATATGGTTATATGGTTAATACTGTGCCCCACCAGTGCAAGTCCCACAAAGGGTAACTGTCCTCAGACAGCATCCCACACTACAGCCTGCAGTAGCTACAAAGTGTCCATCTTATGGGCTGCCCCAAGGTTTACCATAATTGACACCTGCAAAGAAACTCTTATCTACCAATAGGAAATTGTGCTAAAATAACAACAGATAAAGGTGAAACACTCAGCACATCAGGCAGCATCTGAGGAAAATGAAATATAGCTGAGGGATATGATCGGATGGGTCTTGTGCTCAGCATGCACCAAATGAAGTCCTGTACCAACCTCCTCTCCTGAACCACAATGCCCCTACCATGAGTTATGGCGGGAACCTGGAAGATGTGGATCATCTGCCAGGTCTTGGGAGACACTTCTCAACAAAGATGAGCATCAATGGTGAAATTCAGAGTATTTGAAAATCAAATCTACAAACCTGGCATCAAACTCTTGATCTCTGGCCAGCAGTGATCCCAATCTTCCTATGTGTGTCGGGGACTGTGATTCTGGCAACTGGCATATTAATACCCTGGAAAGATACCACCAATGCCTTCCCAACAAAATCCTCAAAATTCATTGGAAGGATAGGCAAACCATCAGAATAGTCCTAACCAGTGCTAAGATGGTCAAAATTGTGCAGTGCATTGTTAGGGTAGGTAATGCAAAACTTTCCCCTTAGCAGTGTCCAAGACCAGAGGACACAAGCTTAGAGTAAGTGGTATGAGATTCAAAGGGAATTTGAGGAAGATTAGTTTTCACCTAGAGTAGTTGAAATCTTGCGAGGGTGTGTATACATTTTGTCCAGTTGCCTGTCAATATTTGAATGATGTAGGACTCCATTTTCATCATACTTGCACAAGAGTTTTCCATCAGTGTTTGGAAAGATAGTCTTTCATTAGTGGAGCATATTAATGGGTTTAAATATAGGTGTCATTGAGACCAATAGTATGAATTATCAGTAATACTATGGACAATATGAATTGCATTGATCATCCATTAATTTGCCATGACAACCCAGATTGCATTCAGCGCATTAAGAAATGTGAATGATTCTTTATTGATGTTCTATAACGACCTTTACACATGGTATAATGCTTCTTTTACTTTAATAATGGGTGGTACCACCTCATATTTTCAACACCTTCAGTAGTTATTTTTCTTCAAATGATTAACAATGTAGGTGTGCTTGATGTGATTTCAAAAAGTATAATTTTGTCATATAAAATGTTTTTATTTATTTCGACAGGAGAATTTTACACCACAAGACATTCTAACCTTTCTGAAGTTCATGTTGTCTTTCATCTGTGTGTGGACGACAATGTGAGATCTAGCAATATTACAGCCCGTGATCCAGCAATTATGGGCCTACGTAACATTCTGAAAGTCTGTTGCACTCATGATATAACAACGATAACAATTCCTCTCTTATTGGTGCATGATATGTCTGAGGTAAATGGAAAAGTGTTAAGGCAAGGAAGCATTGGATTGTATCAAAGTGATTTATAACATGTTACAACGTGGGTAGCATGGTGGCGCAGCAGTAGAGCTGCTGCCTTACAACGCTTGCAGCGCTGGAGACCCGGGTTCGATCCCGGCTACAGGGGGCTGTCTGTATGCAGTTTGTAAGTTCTCCCCGTGACCGCATGGGTTTTCTCCAAGAGCTTATGTTGCCTCCCACACTCCAAAGACATACATGTTTGTAGGTAAATTGGATTGGTATAAGTGTAAATTGTCCATAGTGTTTAGGATAATGTAGGGACATTTGTTATCTTTCTTTAATTCCTCCCTCTACATAAATTCACCAGCATTTCAGATTTGGCAGACAGCTACTGTAGACATCGAATGTGGCAGGTCGTGTCTTACTAAATTGATTGAGTTTTTTGAGAATGGGACAAAGGAGATTGATGAAGATAGGGCAGTGGACATTGTGTACATGGATTTTAGATAAGGTCCCACATGGTATGTTATCCAGAGAAGATTAAGATGTATGGGATTCACGATGACTTGGTCATATGGATTCATAACTGGCTTATTCATTGAAGACAGAGGGTTGTGGTGGAAGGTATATATTCTTGTTGGAGGTCTGTGACCAGTGGAATTCTGCAGGGATCTGTGCTGGGACCTCTGCTGTTTGTGAGCTATATAAATGACTTGGACGAAAATGTACTTGGGTTAGTGAGTAAGTTTGCTGATGACACCAAAATTCGAGGAATTGCAGATGGTGACAAAGGTTGTCAGAAGAAACACTAGGATATAGGTCAGCTGCAGAAATAGGCGGAGAAATGGTTGATGGAGTTTAACCCAAGCAAGTGTGAGGAGTTGCACTTTGGGAGGTTGAATATTAGGAGAGAATTTACAGTTAATGGCAAGACATTAACAGCATTGATCTAAGATCTATCTTAACAGATAGATCTTAGAGCCCAAGTTCATAGCTCACTGAAGGTGGCAGGATACGTAGATGGATGGTTAAAAAAAAGCATATGGTATGCTTGCTTTCATTGCTCGGGCCATTTAGTATCAGAGACAGGAAGTCTTGATCTTCCTCTTGTGTATGGCGTGCGCAGCCTAAAGTTGTAGGACAACTTGTTCTATTTGATATTATTTGATTGTGCACGCCAAGTTGATTGCATTCGTGGAAACTGGGCGGACCACGTGAAGATTGCAATCTTCCACCCCAAGGAAGTCTTGATGCAGCTCTATAAGACTTTGGTTGGGCCGCATTTGGAGTATTGCGTGCAGTTCTGGTCACCCCATTACAGGAAAGAGACTTTGAAGAAGGTACAGAGGAGGTTTACTTCAATGCTGCCTGGATTAGAGGATTTCAGCTACAGGGAGAGGTTGGATAGACTTGGATTATTTCCTTTGGAAGGTCAATGGTTGAGGGGAAACTTGATAGAAGTATATAAAATTATGAGATGTATAGATAAGGTAGACAGAACCTTTTTGCCAGTGTGGAAATGTCCAACATTAGAGGGCATAGCTATTAGGTGAGAGGGGGAACGTTTAATGCGATATGCAGGGCAAGATTTTTACTGACGGTGGTGGGGGCCTGGAACACCTTGTTAGGTGTGGTGGTAGAGGCAGACACGATAGTGATGATTAAGGTGCTGTTAGATAGGCAAAATTATTCTGGTAGTTTGAACCATGGAGGATAAATGACCAGATGCTATAAATCTTAAAATCTATTGACTTTTACAAAGATAACGTCAAATATCAGATAGCCAGAGATACTATACAGACCTACTAGGAAAAATACTAAAATGCAAATAGAGAGGTACTCTTTTTTTTTTTAATCGGGAGATATGATTTATAAACCAAGAATCGACCAGTGCTGCTCAGCCATTACATTTATTTTTGTTAGTAAAGGTTATCGACACTTATCTGGAAATTAATTCATTGGTACAGTACTTTCAGAAAGTATTCAGACCCCTTCACATTTTCCACATTTTGTTACGTTACAGCCTTATTCTAAAATGGATTAAATTCATTTTTTTATCATCAATCTACACACAATACCCCATAATAAAAAAGTGAAAACAGGTGTTTAGAAATGTTTGCAAAGTAATTAAAAATAAATAACTAAAATATCACATTTACTTAAGTATTCAGACCCTCTACTCAGTACTTTGTTGAGGCACCTTTGGCAGCGATTACAGCCTCAAGTCTTCTTGGGTATGACACTACAAGCTTGGCACACCAGTATTTGGGTAATTTCTCCCATTCTTCTCTGCAGATCCTCTCAAGCTCTGTCAGGTTGGATGGGGAGCGTTGATGCACAGCTATTTTAAGGTCCCTCCAGAGATGTTCGATCGGGTTCAAGTCCTTGCTCTGGCTGGGTCACTTAAGAGCATTCACAGACTTGTCACAAAGCCACTCCTGCGTGGTCTTGGCTCTGTGCTCAGGGTCATTGTCCTGTTGGAAGGTGAACCACTGCCCCTGTCTGAGGCCCAGAAGGCTCTGGAGCAGGTTTTCATCAAGGATCTTTCTGTACTTTGCTCCGTTCATCTTTCCCTCGATCCGGACTAGTCTCCCAGTTCCTGCCGCTTAAAAACATCCCCACAGCATGATGCTGCCACAACCATACTTCACCGTAGGTATGGTATTGATCAGGTGATGAGCGGTGCCTGGTTTCCTCCAGACGTGAAGCTTGGCATTCAGACCAAAGAGTTCAATCTTTGTTTCATCAGACCAGAGAATCTTGTTTCACATGCCCTTTGGTAAACTCCAAGCGGGCTGTCATGTGCCTTTTACTGAGGAGTGGCTTCCGTCTGGCCACTCTAGCATAAAGGCCTGATTGGTGGAGTGCTGCAGATATAGTTGTCCTTCTGGAAGGTTCTCCCATCTCCACAGAGGAACTCTAGAGCTCTGTCAGAATGACCATCGGGTTCTTGGTCATCTCCCTGACCAAGGCCCTTCTCCCCGATTGCTCAGTTTGGCCGGGCGGCTCGCTCTATGAAGAGTCCTGATGGTTCCAAAGTTCCTCCTTTTAAGAATGACGGAGGCCACTGTACTCTTCGGGACCTGCAATGCTGCAGAAATTGTTTTATACCCTTCCCCAGATCTGTGTCTCAACACAATCCTGTCTCTGAGGTCTACGGACAATTCCTTCGTCTTCATGGCTTGGCTTTTGCTTTGACATGCACTGTTAACTGTGGGACCTTATATAGACTTTCCAAATCATGTCCAATCAATTTAATTTACTACTGGTGGACTCCAATCGAGTTGTAGAAACATCTCCAGGATAATCAATGGAAACAGGATGAGGCTAAGCTTAATTTTGAGTGTCATAGCAAAGAGTCTGAATACCTATGTAAATGTGATATTTCAGTTATTTATTTGTAATCACTTTTAAACACCTGTTTTCGCTTCTTCATTCTGGGGTATTGTGTGTAGATTGATGATAAAAAAAAGAATGTAATACATTTTAAAATAAGGGTGTAACGTAACAAAATGTAGAAAAAGTGAAGTGGTCTGAATACTTGCTGAATGCACTGTATGTTGTTTATGAAACACATGTTGAATATTTTAGATTGTATCATATTTTATCCAACATGTTTCATATATTTACAGGAGATGACGATACCCTGGTGTCTGAAAAGGGCAGAGCTTGTGTTTAAGTGCGTAAAAGGTTAGTGAATTTATTGGAATTTCTAATAAATCTTGAAGTTTAGGGATACCAAGTTCATTTTGGGAAATGAATGTTTTCAGTGAGTGTCAATCATGGAGGCTGCACGATGAGTTTCTCATAATAAAACTTGTCCATTAGCAGCTAAGAGATTAGATTTACTCAAGTGTTTATTCCATTTCTACTGATGTGCAGTTGAATGATTCTGTGCTCTGTTGCCTGTTTTATCGAGTCAACTAAACTCAATACACTATACTCAGTTGTATTGAACACGATAACCTTGAGGAGCGCAGTTTTTGTTGCAGACAAGTAAAGCTAAACTGGAACAGTTTGCAGATCTTCAATAATTTATTTATAGTTTGAAAAAGGAAAGATTTTAATTATCTGGTGCCTTTTAAAATCATTTGGCATTTCAAAATCATTTACAGCCAATTAACTACTTAAGATGAGTAGGGCTGATGTGACACTGTGTAGAAAAAGTAAGTTGTTTTATCTGTTTATGTGAAATTAATATACATCGGTATTGTAACTATAGTTTGCCACTCTTAACAAATGTAATATTATGTGATTAGTATTAAATCAAAACTACACAAGCAAAAAATGTTTGTGAAAGCATTCTAGCCAACATTGCACAGTACTGAGCAGAAAACAAAAGACCGGAGAAGTCAGTGAGACCCAAAATGTCACCTGCCCTATCCCTCCAGAGATGCTGCCTGACCTGCTGAGTTACTGTATCCAATCTATGAACAGAAAACTTCCACAAACAGCAATGTGGTAATGAATATATCATCTATTTTTGTGATACTGGTCTATAAAGAAAATAGTTACTATTTCAAGTATCAGTATATTTTGAATTGAAAGGATAGGAATGGTGAAGACATGGAAGGTGAGGGGTTTAAAAAAAAAAATTACAAACTGAGTTAAACTCTTATTTTTTTTTAAATTTAAATCCACGTATCTTATTTCTTCAAGGTTTTATGATGGAAATGGCATCTTGGGACGGAGGAACTTCTCGCACAGTTCAGTTCCTTGTACCACAGGTAGATCACCAATTTTGTTTCTATATAAGCATTTTGTTTCTTTTTTTAAAAACTGCACTAATTCACATCCACGCAGTTCTTCATTTTGAATTGTATATTGAAAAAGCTAAGAGAACTTTAAAACGAACAATGCTGGAAATATGAAAAATGGAAAATGCTACAACTTATCTAAGTTAACACCTATGGGGAGAGTGTAACTTGAGAAACATTATGCAGCTTCATATCTGTCTCAAATAGTGCTTTCGTGACGGGATGGACAGCCATGTACGATACACAAAGTCCTCATCATCTGCAGATTTAATGCTCACAGATCCACATACTCATGAGGTCAACCATTTGTTATTGAGAATTTTTGGCTACTTTCATGACTGGAGCTGAGGTTTAGAGCACGGGAGAAGTCAGGAATGTGGGTAGGAATTTGCCGCCAGTGTCCAGAATACTTAAGTCAAAACAAGCTGAAAGTTACGTTGAAGTTGCCATACAGCAATCAACCCTTCTATAACCATGTCATTGTTATCTGCTGGAGGCTCTAACCCCTACTACTAAAAAAGAATGAAGACTTAATATAAACACCTAGCATCGTTAATTATACAGGATTTCAGAATTTAATTTGAAAGCTATGTCCTGAAAATAATGTGCTCAATGTTTTCAGCATATGGCACAGTAGTTCTTTTGACAGTAACTGCTTTCTCATGACAAAGTAACTATTAAATATAATTCCAAATTCAGATGGGTCTCAGAGTTCTTTCCCCCTTCACTTCTTGACTAATTTGTATGACATAGGATATTACCAAGTAAGCCTCTTTGCCAAAGCCCACCCTTCACAAGAATTAGAATAAATTTATGGAGTATTTGATTTTAATATCACAAAGAGCAACCATTGAAGGTGGGACATAAACTGTATTGTTTCTTACATTGTGTCAAACTCAGATGTCCAGCAATTGACTTATGAACAAAATAATACATGGGATAGCAGTGGTATGAGAGTGTTAATAAATGGCTGGATACAAGTGCAGAAGTTGATTTATTTTGATCCTATTTTCACCCATGATTGTTTGCAACAAGGTGAGTGGAAGCAGAAAAATTTCAAATGAATCAAAGTTAATTAAATATGATCCGTGTACACTCTACATCAGGGGTCGGCAACCTTGTTCTGCATAGGGGCCAGGACGCACGTGTGAGTGGATGGCGGGCCACGTCTATCACGTGTACACATGGAACCCGCCCCCATCCCGCCCCGGATGGCAGGCATCAAATCACGTGTTCACAGAGATCCCGCCCCTTCGATGACCCCACCCGGAGCACTGGCCCCTAATTATGGGCACTCACGAACATGGCATGCCTATGGACCATTGCCTTGGCTCTGTCCTGAAGGCGGTGGCTCAAATACACTCACTCGTCCCCGGCTTATTGACAACCCCAATCCCGACAGTGAAGCCCAGACACAGAAGGTGCGCGGCAATGCCGACGGCTTTGCACCAGATGCGATACAGCCAGAGCTCGGCGCTGCTCGGCGGCTCCGCCATTGACGCCGCCAGTGCAGGCCTCCTTGCGTCACCGCGGCCTTGGGCCCGGGAGGTACCGGAGATAACAGATGTCTGCGGGCCGGATAATTACTGGGAAAAAAATACGCCTGCGGGCCAGATGATTTAGAGTTACGGGCAGCATTTGGCCCAGGTGCCGTAGGTTGCCGACCCCTGCTCTACATCGTTCAAATTATTGTGAGGCACACCACATATCATCCCATTTGGAAGTGACTTGTTCCTGTCAGTTTCCTGATGATCATGTGGTGACCATCAACTTAAATGTTTTCAGCATGATTTCGGTAACTTTGGAAGCTCAGAACCAAGCCAGTCCTCAATAGCAGGTTTAGTGTTTTGATATTCTAAATGGGTAGGTCCACAATACACCAGTGTGTTTCCTACGCCTAAACAGTCATTTGAGATATTGACTCAAGTTTTGATGTGAAAATATTGGTGATAGCGATGGACTTTACTGTTGTGATGTGCAAATTGAATGACAGATTTTGCCAATATTAAACTATACCAAACAAGCTGACCATTAAATGTTTCTCACTGAGATGGGCCACTCCACCATAAACCATGCACTGGCAGTTAGGCTGCTCAGTCAAACACATTGAATTATGTGACATATGTGTATTGGCATCATAGATGTAGTTTAAGCGTGTAACCAAAAGCTTAGACTTTTCTATTCATGTCAATAGACCCTGTTAACTATGTCATGTCTAT
Organism: Amblyraja radiata; assembly: GCF_010909765.2. NCBI lineage: Eukaryota > Metazoa > Chordata > Chondrichthyes > Rajiformes > Rajidae > Amblyraja > Amblyraja radiata. The sequence continues at coordinate 19,979,507 of NC_045976.1, read as the reverse complement.
TAAATAATCTGGTGGCATTACAAAAAAAATGCAATCATTAAGATTGAATCCATTATCTTTTAATTATCATTAAAAAAAACAATTAAAAAAATTATTTAAAAAACAAGGTTTTCAATGAAACTAGGTAGAGCTTTCAGCTGTTTCAGTTTGCCAAGTGAAGTACATTAACCACAATAAAAATAGACGTAATTATTGAGCATTCAACAAGAAGAGTATGCCAGCAAGGTACCTGATAGTTTAGCAAAGTCCTCAGTCTATATTGTGGGGCAGGGCCTCGTAAACATATATGGCATAAGTAGCAAATGGGGATACCTGGTACGTTTTGGGGAGTCAAGACCAAAACAACATTCGGAACATGCTTTTGTCAACAACTTGAATGCAAAATGCCTACTGCATTTTAACAAGTTTGAGAAAGGCAGAAAAAAGTAAATGATTGAGAATTGGGACAGCTGATGCTCTTATTGTGGGAGTGAGATCAGAAGTGGCAGTGGGTCACCCTGCTCTTCTCCCAATATGTCTTTATCACCCCTGCATCTCCTGACCTGGTCTCATGGTAGAAGTACTGCCAAATCGGCTTTTAAAGCTATTCGGGAATTATATATTTTTCTTCCACAAGGCACTGATTTGCATAAGTTAACAAGCTCCTGTTTGATTGAATGGATAACCTTGGCCCCCTAACCTAAGGGTCCAACCAAAGTACTTATGATAATCAGTTTCAGTATTGAGCCATTAAAATATCACATTCAGGCACTTGTTTAAGAAAGAACTGCAGATGCTGGAAAAATCAAAGGTAGACAAAAATGCTATAGGAACTCAGCGGGTGAGGCAGCATCTATGGGGAGAAGGAATGGGCAACGTTTCTGGTTGAGACCCTTCTTCAAGGTATGTCCACTTTGAAGAAGTTCTCTCTCCGAAGGAAGAAGGGTCTCAACCCGAAATGTCGCCAATTCCTTTACTTCTCTCCATAAATGCTGCCTCACCCGCTGCGTTCCTCCAGCATTTTTGTCTACATTCAGGCACTTTTTCTCTGGAAGGCACTTGTAGATGGTTTATGCATGCAACCTATAATGTAGCTACCTCATCACCACTAACCACGCCCCATCATATTAGTATAACTGTAGTATCCTCCCTTTGTTCCTCCCACTAGGTCCCAGTACGCCTGAAGGCTGGATGCAGTCAGTGCTGGGACATGTGTGCCATGTGCTATATTAAACTCCTAGTAAAGGTTACAGTGTGTCAGCTATCAGACCTTTACATGGTGTCAGAAAGTTAAACTCGCGTCTCCCGTTTACCGGTTTTCTTTTATTTGTCCCCTGAGTGCCCAGTGTTGGGCTTCCTTTGATATGGCATCCTCATGCCGAAAGCCATCTCCCCTTGTCTTTGACGCTGACATTGCGGAGCGATGGTCGACTTTTGTGATGGACTACACTCACTTCGTCAATATTGCGCACCGGAACGACCCAGCCGCGGTCAAAGCCTCACTCCTGCTCAACCTGGCCGGTCCCGACGCAATGAAGAGAGCTCAGGCTTTCGTCTACGAACCAGCAGTCCTGGATGACAACGGCCAGCCGGTCGAGCCAGCTGAATCTGCCAATGACCCGGTATGTCTTTTGCGCAAGTTCGCGGAGATATGCGACCTGCCCTCCAACCGTATACTGGAGCGGGCCAGGTTTTTCTCACGTAAGCAACAGCCGGACGAACCTGTCGAGTGTTTCATCGCTGACCTGCGCTACCTTGCTCAGCGGTGCCGTTTTGAAACCATGCGTGACCAGCTCACCAGGGACATTCTCGTCACTGGCATGCTTGACCAGAAACTACGTGCCGACCTGCTGCAACGGCCTGACCTAACCCTGACTCAAGCAATGCATGCGTGCCGCATCGCCGAAGTGGTCACCCCTCCGCATGGGCAGAGGGGATCTGACAGCAGAGCCATAAATCTGACTGGTGTTGCTGGACAACGACGCATGCAGGGCAACTTTCGCCCTCCACCGCGGCCCGTTCGTACATCTCGGGTCCCGCGATCTCAGAAGTGTCCAAACTGTAATTATGTGCATCCTACGGAATCACAGTGCCCAGCCCTCGGAAAGACTTGCAATTTCTGCAGGAAAATGAACCATTTTGCAGCTGCCTGCCGGTCCCGTGGGAAAGTGCCCTCAGTTCCTAGACAACTCCTAAACAACCTTCAGCAAGTTGATAGCGAGATGGATTCTCAGTCCTCTGTCGACACTGCCCCCAGCTCTGAGCTCAGCTATTCCATGGGAGATGCAAGTGTTTACACTCTCCTCCACAGCCGATCTCGCCTCCCCGATCCATCTGTGCTCATTACTGTGAACAACAAGTCCTTCTCTGCGAAGCTGGATACGGGGGCAAAAGTGAACGTAATGTCAACATCACTGTTCCACAAGATAAGGAATAATGAGTTGTTGACTGCAGATCGCTCTGTTTTGCGTGCCTATGGGGGAGAGGAGCTAACACCTGTGGGGAGGGCGACCTTCCATTGCGTGCTACAGAAATCTTCCCGTGACCTGTCGTTCTTTATTCTGGATTGCGACTGTAACTTTACTGAGCAACCAGGCCTGCCAGGATCTTGGTCTGGTGTCCTTTGACCGTACGATCCACGAGGTGCAAGCAGTGATGGATCCACTATCCGAGTACCCGGACCTGTTTGACGACAAGTTGGGGAAGCTGCCGCTGGTGTATAAAATCGCAACTGACCCATCCGTGGTGCCTGTGATCCGTCCACCCCATAGAGTGTCGTTCGCCATGAAGGGCAAGGTGGAGAGCATGCTGAAAGACATGGTCAACATGGGAGTGCTGGAAGCTGTCAGCGATCCAACCGAATGGGTCTCCACCATGGTCGCCACAATGAGGAAAGGAAAAAATGAAATACGGGTATGCATCAACCCTAAGGACTTGAATCTGGCGATTAAACGGCCCCACTACCCTATGAGGACTGTTGAAGATGTTGCCGCCCAGGTCGGACAAGCCACAGTGTTCTCCGTCCTCGATGCCAGAAGTTCGTTTTGGCAAATACCCCTGGACAAACGTTCCACGGACCTAACCACGTTCGGTACGCCCTTCGGCAGGTTTAAGTTTTTGCGGATGCCGTTCGGCATCAACTCCGCCAGCGAGGTATTCCAGCGTTCTATGGAACAATTGTTTGCAGGTCTGCCCTGTGCGATTATTGTGGACGACATTCTGGTCTATGGAAGGGATGTGGCCGAACATGACCGCCACCTCCGACGGATTCTGGACCGTGCACGGCAGATCAATCTAAAGCTGAACCAGTCAAAATGCAGGTTCCGGGTGCCTGAGGTCACATATGTTGGCCACATTTTCACGGCCCACGGGTTAAAGCCTGACCCGCAAAAGACCAGCGCCATCTCAGAGCTGCCTGCCCCGACAGATGTTATCAGTCTACAGCGCTTCCTGGGTATGGTCAACTACCTGGGCAAGTTTATCCCTGACCTCAGCGAGTTGAGCGCACCCCTGAGACAACTCACTAAAAAGGACATTGCTTGGTCATGGTTTCCACACCACCAGCAGGCGTTTGACCTGCTAAAGACGAAGCTGATCAGCACACCTACTCTGAAGTTCTTTGATCTACTGCGTCCGGTCGTGGTCACTTGCGACGCTTCTCGTTTTGGACTGGGTGCTGCTTGCCTGCAGCCCCATGATGGTGACTCGCTGCTGCCTATCTCTTATGCCTCCAGGACCATGACGGACACAGAGCAGCGCTATGCGCAGATAGAGAAGGAGCTGCTGGCGTTGGTGTTTGCGTGTTCAAAGTTTAAGGACTTCCTATTTGGCACCAGGTTCACCGTTGAGACGGATCACCAGCCACTGGTGACGATACTTAACAAGCCTATACACAGCGCTCCAGCCAGGCTACAGCGGATGATGCTGCAGCTACAGCGGTTTGACTTTAAAATCGTGTATAAGAGGGGCACCGAGATGCATGTGGCTGACGCGCTGTCCCGGGCCCCCCGGACCTCCTGCGACCAGCACCCCTTCGAGCAGGCAGACTTACAGATACTGAATGTTAACTTCGTCCCTTCCAAGCAACTACAGTGCCTGGTTGAGCATACCGCTAACGACCCTGACCTGCAACAGCTTGCTGCTGTCATCATGCGCGGGTGGCCTACCAAACGGACTTCATTGCCTGCTAGCGTCCACCCCTATTTTTTGGTCCGCGATGAGTTGGTCCTCCGGGACGGTATTATTATCAAGGGACACAAAGTGGTCGTCCCTGCCTCGCTGCATGGTTTGTACTTCGACGCCGCCCACATGGGGCATCCCGGGGCAGATGCCACTATCTCGCATGCCCAGGAACAATATTACTGGCCGGGCATGGCAAAGTACATCAAGGCCAGGGTGGATTCCTGTCCGGACTGCAACTCTCTTGCCCCGCATCAGCAGAGACAGCCGCTTTTACAACAGCCTGCCTCTGACATGCCCTGGTCTTCACTGGCTGCCGATATTTTTGACTGGCGTGGGAAGCAGTACCTTGTGCTGGTAGACTCTTACTCAAATTGGTTCGAGGTGGACCTCCTCCCTGCCATCACCTCCGAGATGGTGATCAGTAAGCTACGCCGTCACTTTGCCACGTTTGGTTCCCCTGTTCGGCTGCAGACAGACAACGGCCGCCAGTTCACTAGCGCCGAATTTCAAGCTTTTGCTGCAAAGTGGAACTTCAATCATTTCACCAGCAGCCCGGAGTACCCGCAGAGCAATGGACTGGCTGAACGGGCGGTCCGCAGCGCTAAGCACTTGCTTGAACAATCCCGTCTCTCCAACGGGGATTTCTATCAGGGTCTCCTGAACCTTCGGAATATTTCCAGAGACAGTACTATGCGATCCCCTGCCCAACGACTCATGTCCCGAGTTATTCGCCCTCCGATGCCGATCGCCCAGCAGTCCCTGATGCCCAAAGTCCTGCAGCCTGCTGATGTCCAGCAACGAATTGCCCAGAAGCACGAAATCCAGCGCCGCTCGCACGACAAATCATGCCGCCCCCTATCCCCACTGATGCCTGGACAGGTCGTCCGTTTGCAGACGCCCACCGGCTATTCCCTACTTGCCACCGTGGTCAGGTTCGACAGCGCGCCACGGTCCTACCTGGTGGATTTTGAGGGGACTGATTACCGACGCAGCCGCCAGCACCTGTTGGCGGTCAACGAGCCCAAACCACCTCCTGCGATTCCGTATACCCCTCCATCGCGTGTCGAGCCTTCCTCAACTAACTTACCCTCTGCTCCCTGCATGCCCCGGTCGGTCCGTTTGCCTCGGACACCTCCCCCTGCTCTTCCTGGGTTCGCTCCTCAGGCCCTGTTGCCCCCTGTCAGGTCTTAGAAACATAGAAACATAGAAATTAGGTGCAGGAGTAGGCCATTCGGCCCTTCGAGCCTGCACCGCCATTCAATATGATCATGGCTGATCATCCAACTCAGTATCCCGTACCTGCCTTCTCTCCATACCCTCTGATCCCCTTAGCCACAAGGGCCACATCTAACTCCCTCTTAAATATAGCCAATGAACTGGCCTCGACTACCCTCTGTGGCAGAGAGTTCCAGAGATTCACCACTCTCTGTGTGAAAAAAGTTCTTCTCATCTCGGTTTTAAAGGATTTCCCCCTTATCCTTAATCTGTGACCCCTTGCCCTGGACTTCCCCAACATCGGGAGCAATCTTCCTGCATCTAGCCTGTCCAACCCCTTAAGAATTTTGTAAGTTTCTATAAGATCCCCTCTCAATCTCCTAAATTCTAGAGAGTATAAACCAAGTCTATCCAGTCTTTCTTCATAAGACAGTCCTGACATCCCAGGAATCAGTCTGGTGAACCTTCTCTGCACTCCCTCTATGGCAATAATGTCCTTCCTCAGATTTGGAGACCAAAACTGTACGCAATACTCCAGGTGTGGTCTCACCAAGACCCTGTACAACTGCAGTAGAACCTCCCTGCTCCTATACTCAAATCCTTTTGCTATGAAAGCTAACATACCATTCGCTTTCTTCACTGCCTGCTGCACCTGCATGCCCACTTTCAATGACTGGTGTACCATGACACCCAGGTCTCGCTGCATCTCCCCTTTTCCTAGTCGGCCACCATTTAGATAATAGTCTGCTTTCCTGTTTTTGCCACCAAAATGGATAACCTCACATTTGTCTTCTCTCTCTCCGACTTCTGCTCATTCTACCCCTTCTGTTTCACCTGGCTCACCTGTTCCTTTCCGTTCCCCTTCCAAGCTTGGTTCTCCACCCACCTTCTCTCCCCCTCCTGTTTCTGTTCCTGTCCCTCCTCCTATTCTTTCGGGTGGGGAGGGTGAGGGTGCTGTGCGCACTCGCTCGGGTCGGATTGTAAAACCTCCGGCTCGATACGGAGAGTTTGCTTAGCTTTGCAGGTACTGTATAACCAACCTGCCATTGCTGTGACTTGTTTAATTTGTAAGGGGAAGGATGTAGATGGTTTATGCATGCAACCTATAATGTAGCCACCTCATCACCACTAACCACGCCCCATCATATTAGTATAACTGTAGTATCCTCCCTTTGTTCCTCCCACTAGGTCCCAGTACGCCTGAAGGCTGGATGCAGTCAGTGCTGGGACGTGTGTGCCATGTGCTATATTAAACTCCTAGTAAAGGTTACAGTGTGTCAGCTATCACTCCTTTACAGCACTGTTTCATAAACAAACAATAGTGGCCAATATTCTTTTGCCTGCAATTTAAACACAAAATGCCTACTGGTTGTAACGCCTGAGAAAATTCCAGAATAAATACCCACATTTTTCAGATAAATAAACTATTTCACCTGGAGAATTACACATTCAGTAACATAGAACAGTAAAGCACAGGAACGAACCCCTTCAGCCCACAATGTTTGTGCCGAACGTGATGCCTAGTTGAACTGATCGCATCTGCCTACACACGATCCATCTCCCCCTATTCCCTGCATTTTCATGTGCCTATCCAAAACCGTCTTAAACAATCTATCTGCCTCCACCACCACCCCCGGCAATGCGTTCCAGGCCCCCAAAATCATCTGTGTAAAGAAAATACTTTGCCCCACTCCATTACATTTTCCCCCTCTCACCTTGTTGTTATGCCCTCTAGTGTTGGACATTTCCTCCCTGTGGAAAAAGGTTCTGAGTGTCTACCCTATCCATGCCTCTCATAATTTTATACACTTCTGTCAAGTCTTCCCTCAACCTCCGGCGTTCCAGAGAAAAAAATCCGAGTATATCCAACCTCACCATGTAGCTGAGACCCTCTTATCCAGGCAGGTAAACCTTCTGATATTCCGTCTCTGCACCCTCTCCAAGCTTCCCCATATTTTCCCCAACCAAAGTCCTATAGTGGTGCATCATGATTTCCTAACTCTTGTACACAATGCCCCTAACAATGTATGCAAGCATTCCACATATGCTTTCTTTCCCTCCCTATCTATTTGTGTTTTGAACTTTAGTGAAATGTTTAAGCATTTAGTCGTCCACTCCTGGCTCTTCATAAATTGCGGATGCCGAGAATCCATATTACTGAAATCATATTGCACAAGTTGTGAGAAATGTAAAATGCACGAGGTTTGTTAGGTCATTCAGTCATGCCTAGTTTGCAATTCTGAAAATTAATGATCCAAAAATGAGTGCAGTGCTCATGTAAGCCAGTCTAAAATTACTTCCAAACACGCTAAATAATGGGAAGTCTACTGTGAGTCATGTATTTGAGTGTTGAAGCGGAAAGTGTCAAGCTGGTTAGAGAATATTTGTGAGCGATCTTTGACTACGGTGTGTGCGTCATTAACAAAATTCAATGCAGTTACTTGCCAGGCCATTGTGATAGCATCACCCTAACCTGAACCTCCAAGAAGGACAAGGTCACTGGGTGGATTGAAACACTTTCAGGCTCCCTACCAAGACCCACAGTATCCTGTTTTGGAAATTTATCACCGTTCCTTTTCTGCAGCTGGATATAAATTCTGGAACGCTCTACCTGAGAACTGTGGGAATACTTTCACCAGCAGTGGTCCAAAAAGATAGCATGTCCCGACCTTATTAATGGCATTAACGGCTGTCAATAAATAAAATTAAATAAATTAACAGATTCTAAAGTACTAAGACAGTACCTCCGATCAGAGTTGTAATAAGTTGCTAAGAAACAAAATGAATGTCTGGAGATTCAAGTGGTTATATGAATCCCACGATGTAAATGTACATCTTTAGAATATAGTTTAACTTGATTGTCACATTAAAAAGAGAAAATATTGAAAATATTCAGCATGTCAGGCAGCATCTGTGAAGTAAAAAAAACATATTGTTTCCGGGCCAGAATTAGTTGGCAATACTGAACAGCAATCCCTTGCACACTGAAGACTTTAATGCATGCAGAAAACTGACTAATGTTGGGGACCTTGGCTGTTCCTGAGTGATTTTGGAGAAGAGAACCCAGGAGTGGGAAGGAATGTCAGTTTTTGGAAATATATCAGGATTAATGCATGTATGGAGTGAGGAGTGATTGAGACTCGGTTGACACAAAGAGGCTTGTTCGTCATGAGAATGAAATCAGTGACTGGGTAGAGGGAGGACTGCAACTGATTATTATGATGGGACGTATGAATGGGAAGAGCATTGCGGTCAGTCAGCAGATCCATCTGTAGTTGTAGATTTGCAAAGATCATGAGCATGACATAACTGTAGTTTCCTCCAAGGCAGGCAGGAAGGAGGGGTGTTAAAGGAGACTAAGTAAATGCCCCCCTCGAAGAAGCCGTTCCCGAGACGTGAACCTAGCATTGGCCATGGCCTGATATAGTAACATATGCTTAAGTTGCTCAGAAGCAGGCACACTATTGCCGTGGATGCTTGACTATAGATTCGTGCCCTCTGGGCAGTGTGGACCACAAATTACAAGTTGTATCAGCATGATTCTTCAATTAGGTTTCACAGCTATGTCACATTAGATCACACAATTAACAAACAAAAACAGATGCTGTTGAATCCAGTTTCTATGCAAGTTTCTAACCATTCAACTGAAATATAAGTATCTTGAGGTTTTCATTTCTATATGTTTGATTGGTTTCTAAAAGTGGGAGACATGTTTTACATTTCTTCAATTGACGATAAAACTTTGATCCCCAATTAAAGGTTAATTTGGGGTGTGTTTTGCTTGTGGTTTAGCATATGCAACATACTTGGCCCCTTTCAAAGGAGATGAACTTGTAGCTACCTTAGAGCTACCTTTCATCTTTATTATCTATTGGCTGTCTAATAACATTATCAGTTCATAACCATTGCCACTGTCTAGTGTGTATTTTTTATTGCACTATGAGGAAAGATTGTGTTAAGAAAGAAGTTAAGATTTGATAAAAATCTGTAAGTTTAAATGTAGTGACTAGGCCTGGTTTATTACAAATTCCTGGAATGCCACATTCTTGGGAGTAAAGTCCATATATAAGAATGCTGCTATTCTTTGAACACCATGAAAATATCTAGTTAAGACAAAAGTGGAATGGATACATAAAGAGGGTCACAATCCCAAAAGACGATCATACCAATTGTCTCAATTGAAGGGAGAATGAGTTTTAAGGTTAATCATTTAGAACTGACAAGTCCACTGATTTTGCAGACTATGTTGTATCTTTTACATTTAAAGTCCGAAAGGTTTATTTAGAAATTATCTCTAAATTACCCATACTTCAAACACCTTGAATAAATAATGTTTTCTAGTTTTTTTTAAATCCTGGTGAAAAATCTGCTTTGTCCTTGACTTTGATACTGTATTCTTAATATTGGTTTAAGATAAGCACAACTATATTGACCTACAATGTTGCTTCAGTTTATTTGTAAGTGGATCAGCAGATGGAGTGATTAGTAGCAGCATAAGGTATCAAACCTTTCAATCGCTAAATGTAACTGGTGAGTTAAATTTGGCAAATAAGGTGGTTGCTATCATTGTGCACTGAACCTCCCAAGGATAATTCTAATGCCGGGATGATTATTTGGACAATCTGAAATCGGGGGAGCCAGGCTTGGATGGCCACATTGTGGGAAATCAAGGCTGGATGTCTGAAAAGTTCAGTCAACTTTCAACGGCATTTAGTCAGCTGAGGCCCCTGGCTCTGTGGAATCACTGATCTCATCCATGCAGCCTCTGTCTACTAAAGAGCATAACACAGAGCAGCTGGTACTGGATAGGGGTTTCCACAGAGTAGCTGCAGCCCATTTCCAACAACTGGGGCTTTCCCCAGTCCTCCATCCCCCACACCCAGTGTGCTTGAAGAATTCAGCATATTGTAAGTTTTTCACTTAGGCTGTAGGTCATTTCAAAAATTATCTGTGTGCACCTATTACACAGTTTTCTCCATTTCACTTCTAATTTCCAGTCGTTTAGCCACAGTGATGTCGAGCAACATTCATTACAGTTGGTTGAAAAATTCATTATAGCAGCAAATTGACCATTGAGTTTAGTTTATAAACATTATTTGGATGACATTTCTTTGTTAATTTGCTTAAGCATTTTAACGTCTCAAAAATAGCAGACAAATGAATGTCAAACCAGTTAATATTTGCACAAAATAATTTCACAATCTGTGTTTTAGTGCAGTTTAAATCAGCACAATTGCTAACATCACGGGGAAAATATAACCAAATAATACTTGGAACAGTGGAGCCCGAAGCTTCTTGTGTGCTTCAAAGTAACAAATGATCAAAGTTAACTAAGTTCATGTCTTGGACTTGTGTAAAAGAAAATTATTCAACAAATTCTGCGCAGTGCAATTAGCCTCATCTCATTCCTCATACCATGGCATTATTTTGTTCAATTATCTATGCAGTTCCTTTTTCAAAGTTAGTACTGAATCTGTAACTACTATACCTTCAGGCAAGTAATTTCAAATCTAAACCACATGCTTAGCAAACTTTTGCTGTTAATTATCTGGTCCTTTTGTCCATCACCATTTGACATTGATTCTACAGCAGATAAAGATTGTTTCTCTTTATTTAATCTATCTAAATTGTTCATATTCAAGATTTTAAACATTTCTGCCACATCTCCAATCAGTCATTTGTGTACCAAGGAAAGCAACCACAATGTCTATTCACATAACTAATCCTTTCTGTGGGAATCATTCTAGATCTCTTTGGCACCATCTCCTAAATTGTGGTGCCAGAATTGACTGATGGCACAACTGGGACTATACTGATGTTATGTACAGTTTAACACAATTTACAGTATTTTGTGGAAGATGAATTTGTGCAGAGGAGAGGATAAACCAATCAATAGTAGACCTGAGATTAAAAACCCTGCATTGATGAAAATCTGATTATTTATGTGAAATAAACACTCAGCGGTGACGTTAGTGAGGAAAAAAAGAAAAGTTCTGTTAACTTTGCAGAGGATAACCTTTCAGCCAAACTAGCCAGTTCATTTCAAATGGTTTAGTTTAATGTATTTAATTTATTATTGTCACCTGCACTGAGGTACAGTGAAAAGTTGTTATTGCGTGCTTTCCAGACAAATAAACTATAGATGATAGAATCAAGCTGAATACAGTGTACAGATAATGGGTATGACATTTAGTGCAAGGTAAAGTCTGATTAAAGATAGTTAAAAGATCTCCAATGAAGTAAATGGGAAGTCAGGACCGCACTCCAGCTGTTGAAGGGATTGTTCATTTGGGTGATAACGACTGGGAAGAAACTGTTCCTGAATTTGGAGGTATGCATTTTCAAACTTCTGTACGTCTTGCCTGGTGGGAGAAGAGAGAAGGAGTGACAGGGGTGAGACTGATCCTTGATTATGCTAGTGGGCTTGCAGATGCAGCATGAAGTATAGATGGAGTCAATGGAAGATTGTCTACGCCCAATGTCTTGTAGTCTCCCAAACCATGCTATAGAAGTTGATGAGGGTTGTTGGGTACCGTTAATTATCTGAAATTGTTGAATTCTGTGTGCCTGAACACTGAAGATGTTCTCAAATTTACATTTGGCTTCACTGCAACATTGAAGAGATCAGTGTGGGAAAGATGGAGAACCTGTATGCTTTTTTTACATTAATCTGGATGATCTCATGCTGTTCCCTCTCAACCTACTCACCCCCACACCACCTCCCATCGCATATGATGATATCCGTCCTCTTGGTAATTTCTCATCCCAGCACCCAGGAGGCAATCTGCTCTACAGCTCTCATCATAATAATTACAAAACTGCCTGTCTGCCCCACGGTTATCAAATCCATAGTTGTTACTGTATTTGTTGCCTATGCAATCCTTCGTCTCATTGCTTAGCTCAGGATTGCACACCCTCACCAATATACAGAGTATCTACAGAGACATGAACTCAGAGGATTCCTTTATTGCATGCATTTTCCTAACCCACCAGATAGTTTCCCACTTGCCATTTGGATCTAATTTTCCATGTATAACCATCTCCTGAGTCTTGTGATCCAGAAAACATTCATCAACCTTTATGTCCTGCGGTGTCTCCAGTTATCCCTCAACCTCAGAAACCCTCAAGGCTCAACATGGTAGAGGCAAGTTCGGCGTTCAACACCATCTAAACCTATTGCCAAACTCGGGGAACACGGTTTCTGCTCGTCCCCATGCAACCCAGTCCTAGTCTTCCCGATCGGCAGACCTCAATCTGGAAGAATTGGCAACAACACTTACTCCTTGCTGACCATCAGCACAAGTGCATTTCAAGACAGCGTTTTCAGTCCCATACTCTAATCTCGCTATATCCGTTACTTTTCCACCAGACACAACTCCAACCCATCGTTAAATTCTCCGATTATACCACTGTTGATTGATGAATAATAGTAACGTTGAATCAGAGTATAGGAGGAAGATTGATAACCTGGTTCAATGGTTCCAGAACAACAACCTTGTACTTCACAAAGAAAGCTCATTAATGTTTTTACTTCCTTAGAACTTGAGGAGATTCAACATGTGGTTGAATACTCTCTCAAACTTTTACAGTTGTATGTTGGTGAACGGACTGACTAGTTGCATCACTACAGCTGTAATTTCTACATGGTGAAACCAAAATATATCAAAATGGCCTTTATTAAAATCTGACAATGTGCACTTTGACCACATGTCATTTTTTTCTGTTACAAATCTCAAATTGTGGAGTACAGAGGCAAATAAATAAATGATGTGTCTTTGTCCCAAATATTACGGAGGGCACTGTAGCTAATATCATCAAAGCCCCAAACCACCCTGGCCACATTCTCATCTCGTTGCTATCATATGGAAGAAGGTACAGGAGCCTGAGAACTGATGTCTCCAGGTCCATGAGCAGCTTCTTCCCATCAACCATCAGGCACTTGGACCACATTGCACAACCCTACGTCAGCAATGATTCAATATGGACTTTGTGTAGGTTGCACTGCTGTAATAGTTGTACAGCTGAATAAGTTGCACTCTCGTGGCTTCTGTGCCAAGTTTGCTCTTTTTACACATGATTGCTTTGCTTCTGGGTATGCTTGCTTCCTGCCACAACCCAGCGTTTTACTGGTAGTTTGCTCTGTTCAGTTCTAATATGGCATGAGGCACTGTATTCCTCTTCTTGTTTGAATTCCTGCCTTCCTCTTTGGAATATTATCTTGAAATACAGCTGCATCTGTCCACATGTTACATCTTCCTTGGAAAAGGATTCAATTTTTTTGCCATTGTTCATTGATTTTGTAAGACATGTTTTATATACCTTTTTCCAAGAAAAATGTTAGATAAGTTAATTAATAACTTTGGGAGCTAGATTCTGCAAACAGGACATTTTAGGTTTTTATTATCCCAAGTTCATGACCCACTGCATGAAAGGTTTGAGCTTGCAATTCGAGCTGGCCTCGGCATCAGTAGAGTCATAGTGATACAGTGTGGAAACAGCCCCTTCTGCCCAACTCGCCCACACCGACCAACAATGTCCCAACTACCCCAATCCCACTTGCCTGTGCTTGGTCCATATCCCTCCAAACTTGTCCTATCCATGTACCTGTCTAACTGATTCTTAAACAATGGAATAGTCCCAGCCTCAACTACCTCTGGCAGCTTGTTCCATACACCCACCACCATTTGTGTGAAAAAGTTACCCCTTGGTTTCATATTAAATCTTTTCCCCCTCATCTTAAACCTATGTCCTCTGGTCCTCGATTCCCCTCCTATGGGCAAAATACTCTGTACATCTACCCAGTCTATTGCTCTCATGATTTTGTATACCTCCATAAGATCTCCCCTCATCCTCCTGCACTCCATGGAATAGAGACCCAGCCTACTCAACCTCTCCCTATAGCTCACACCCTCTAGTCCCGGCAACATCCTTGTAAATCTTTTCTGAACCCTTTCAAGCCTGTACTCCTAGATCTGTCTGCTCTACAACACCTCCCAGAGACCTTCCATTTACTGTGTAGGTCCTACCCCTGTTCAACGTCCCAAAATGCAACACCTCACATTTTTTGGTAGTAAATTCGATCAACCATTCCTCTGCCCACCTAGCCAATCAATCCAGATCCTGCTGCAATCTTTCACAACCATCTTCACTATCTGCAAAACCACTAACTTTTGTATCATCAGCAAACTTGCTAATCTTGCCGGTATGTTCTCATCCAAATCATTGATGTAGATGACAAACAGTAACGGGCCCAGCACCGAACCCTGAGGCACACCACTAGTCACAGGCCACCAGTCTGAGAAACAACCTTCCACCATCACCCTCTGCTTCCTTCCATGGAGCCAATTTGCTAACCATTCAGCTATCTCTCCTTGGATCCCATGCGATCTAACCTTCCAGAGCAGCCTACCATGCGGAACCTTGTTGAATACCTTGCTGAAGTCCTGTCAGAGGAAGTGGTAGAGGGAGGTACTAACAACATTTAAAACACATTTGCTCATGTACTTGGATAGGAAAGGTTTAGTGGGATATGGGTCAAATGCATGCAGATGGAACTGGTATGGAAGGACATCTTGGTCGGTATGGACGAGTTTGTGCTGAAGGGCTTGTTTCTATGCTTTATGATTCTATGACTCAGTATCCGGTTAGCTAATCTTATAAAGCTGAATGCCAGTGTGAACTATGATAATGATCAGACTTCAGGAGAAAATAGGCAGGCTAAGTAAATGGGTGAGAACAGGGCAGATGCGGTACAATGTGAAAAATTGAATGGTCACTTTGGTAGAAAAAGTAGAAAATCAAAGAATGTAAAATCTTGAGTGATTGTAAGATGTTCAAAGATGTCTTGGTAAATTTAATTAAGTTCATTATATTAATTAATTAATTAAGTTAATGTATAGTTAATTAAGACGTCAAACATGTTGGTCTTTATTACAAGAGGATTTGAATACCAGAGAATAAACATCTTGCTGCCATGTTTGTTTGGTGAGACCATACCAAAATACTGTGTACAAGTCTTGTCATCCTTCTAGGCAGGAATGTAATTCCAATGGGATGTGGGTAGTGAAGGGTTGGTATGTGTGGGGTGATTCCAATGTGGACTTGTAAACAGACTAGGTCTATCTATTCAAGTTTAAAAGAATGAGAAGTGATCTCATTAAAACAAACATTTCTTATCGGGCTTGCTAGGGTAGGTGTAAGAATGGTATACGGTATTTTTCTGGCAAGGGGTACAGTTCCAAGATGATAGTTGGGCCTTTCAGGACTAAGATGCAATGTATTTGTTTCTGCAGATGGTAGTGACTCTTTGGAATTTTACACTCAAGAGGACTGTGGAGATTAAGTCACTGAGTTTATCCGAAAATAAAACGTACAGCAATGTTCCCTCTAATTTTTAGTAGTTCGTGTGCGCGGAAATCTTGTATTTGCAATTGTTTATGCTATTACAAATGTGTGTGTGCACTGAATTATTGTGCAAATATATCACCTCGAGCTTTTGGTGTAGCAGTTTTCACTATTTCATTAAGCCATTCAACTTTAAACCAGTTTGCAGTTCTTTTGCGCTTCACACCCTTTGCATCCTTTGAATTTGACATGGTGAATCAACATTTATTTCAATTAAATACTCAATAAGCCAGCTACAGAATTTGAAATAGATCTTCGTAAACTGTACAATAAAGTCAATATGATTATGAGATTTTTACAAATAAGTATAAATTATATACTGTATAATTATTGATTACTCCATTTTAGGTAACATTGTAGTGTCTATGACATACACTCTTTTAATGCTTTCGTTTTTCAAAAGAAACAGTTCTTTATTTAACACTGTAACAAGTCTTCTCTCTCCCCTCCCCCTCTTCCATCCCCCTCTCTCCTCCCCCTCTCTCCTTCCCGTTCCCCATTCCATCTCCACCCCTCTCTCCCTTTTCCCCAATCCCCTCCCTCCCCACCTCCCTCTCCCTCTTCTCCAAGGTGCAGTCCCATCCATTTACCGCTGGGTTCCTGCCAGCAGCGCCACCATCTTTGAGGTGGGCGGCCCTTGCCCTCCACCAGGTGAAGCGCGGGGACAGATGCGGCCCGCGGACTGGATGCGGCCCGTGAAAGGGTCCAATTGATGATTTCCCCAATGCCAGAGCGGGCTGCAGCTGTCCCCCGTGCTGGATCTGGGCGGCGGATTTTGAAATTGGGGGGGGAAAAAATTATAGTGGAGATTTTTTTTCTCCGAATTTCAAAATCCTTTTGTGGGCACATACATTTTTTTTGTGCGCTGGTTTCAAAACTTGTGTGTGCGCCAACACACGCACAGCTTAGAGGAAATATTGCCTACAGGTCTTCAGATATTTGGAGAATCAAGGAATATGATTTTGTTTAGGAAAGTGGATTTGAAGTCAGATCGGACTTGATCTTATTGAAATAGTAGATTACTCTCGAGTGGTTAATTGGCCCAGTTCTTCTATTTCACATGTAATATGTACATGGTTGAATTAGAATTTATGCTGTGTTCTCCTCTGTTGAGGTATCAACAGAGCATCCTACAACATGAAACCATCAGATATGGGGGGGGGGGGCATGTGAAAGCTAAGCAAACTGTTCACACCATTTACAGCCACATCTCTCATTTATTTAAAAAAATGATGTGTGTTCACCTGCACCATTTGGAAAAGATAATCTCTCGCAAGGAGTTATGAGGGAGGGGATTTCAGAACTTGAGGCCAGGTTGACTACGAAAGGATATCAGAATGCATCAGAAAGCCCAGAGTAGAAGAATGCAAAGACTTCTAAAGATTGTTGCCCTTACCATGGGCAGTAGAACTGTGATGAAGTAAAAACCAGGTTCAAAAATTCCTCTAGTCCAATGAACATCACAAATGCTTGAGGAAACTTGCCTTCCTGGTCAAATTAATGACATTCTACCAATCAGAAGCAATATCATATATCTATGAATATGTAAAGTTTCTTTTTGGCAATTAGAATGTAAATTGCAGCCATGCATTAAGGTGAAGCTCTTACTGACAACTTTTTACACACTTCAACAATCAATTTCCCAACCATACTAGAGTAAAAGCATTGCATTGGTATGAATATTTCTGTTAATGTGTGCTCCGCACCATGGAATGTAAATGGTAATACAATTTTTTATTAACAGAGTATTTCAGAGGAAATGTTCTACCAGTTGAGCAACATGCTACCTCAGATTTTTAGAGTGTCGTCTACACTGACCCTGACCTCCAAGCGATGAAAAAACACAAAAGATCCACTGCACTGCAAGTGAGTTATGCTGACAAGTCACTTTTTGTGTGGGCTTTCAACGAGATATTAAAAATAATCAAAACTGCACTATGTTCCCACTGAGGTTGGGAAAGACTCTTTTTCTCACCTCAGCAAAATTTCCAACATTTAAAATTCTTACACTTAATGTGATATATGCATCAAAGCTTCTTATACTTTCACAATGATGCTGATCTGTCTTAAAGCTGAAACTTGTCTCCTTTCCAGAATTAAAAATTAGCAAGTAACGTTGTTGCAAGCCGATTTGATGAGTTGGACAAGATTTCTCCTTCCATAATTTCACTGTTTAATTCTTCCACCAAAAAAGAGATTTGACATAAGATTTACATTAAGCCTTTGTAACATCAATTTTTCACTATATTTCCAGATTATGGTGCATATAATACTGAAATAATATAAAAATCATTCCAGTTTTTCCATCCCTCATTTGTACATGCTGTTGGCCTAAGAATTATTAGATTTGTGAAACTAATCACTGTTCATATCTTGGGTAGACAAAAATGCTCGAGAAACTCAGCGGGTGAGGTAGCATCTATGGAGCGAAGGAATAGGTGACGTTTCGGGTCGAGACCCTTCTTCTGACTGATGTGAGGGTAGGGGGGGGGCGGAAAGAAGAAAGGAAGAGGCAGAGACAGTGGGCTGTGGGAGAGCTGGGAAGGAGGGAGAAAGCAAGGACTACCTGAAATTGGAGAAGTCAATGTTCATACCGCCTGGGTGTAAACTACCCAAGCGAAGAGGTAATTTCGGACACTCAGTGGCACTCAAATTGATTCTGAAATTCATTAGAGTTGTAAATGGAGGAAGGAAGCGGCGGGAGCTGGTGCACCTTGTAAGTCGGGAATAGGGTCGGAAGCCGGAGCTTTAAAAGGCCAGGGAGATGGGTCAGCAGGTCATTCTATTCACAATAGTTTTATATTTTATAATTGATTTCTTTACGTTTCTGGAACTCCATGATGCTTTAGAGACATGGGAGGGGCGTCATTAGCAGGGCAGAGGTTTATTGTCGTTTCATTATCATGTGACCTCTGTTGGCCCAGAAAAATGTATAATCCAGAAAGGCTCTGGAACCAAAGGTGCCGGAAAATCAGTGTTCAACCTGTACAACCAGACAAACTGTCCATAGCAGATCATAGTTGCTGAGGGTAGTGTTGTGTAATGTTGTATTCAAGAGCTTAATGGTTGCTGGGAAGAAGCTGTTCTTGAATCTGGCAGTCATGGTTTCAGGTCTGAAGATGGGTTTTGACCCGAAACGTTGCCTATTTCCTTCACTCCATAGATGCTGCCTCACAAGCTGAGTTTCTCCTGCATTTTTGTCTACCTTCAGGTTCCTGTACCTTCTTTCCGATGGTATTATGAAAATGAAAGTGTGACCAGGATGGTGTAAGTCTTTGATAGTGGTTGCCTTTTAGAGACAGCAGCTTCCGTACATCCTTCGGTCGTGAGGAGGTCCGTACCTGTGATGGACCGGGCAATGTCTACCACTCTCTGAAGTCTCCCTCATTCCTGAGCATAGAAACATAGAAACATAGAAATTAGGTGCAGGAGTAGGCTATTCGGCCCTTCGAGCCTGCACCGCCATTCAATATGATCATGGCTGATCATCCAACTCAGTATCCCGTACCTGCCTTCTCTCCATACCCTCTGATCCCCTTAGCCACAAGGGCCACATCTAACTCCCTCTTAAATATAGCCAATGAACTGGCCCCGACTACCCTCTGTGGCAGGGAGTTCCAGAGATTCACCACTCTCTGTGTGAAAAAAGTTCTTCTCATCTCGGTTTTAAAGGATTTCCCCCTTATCCTTAAGCTGTGACCCCTTGTCCTGGACTTCCCCAACATCGGGAGCAATCTTCCTGCATCTAGCCTGTCCAACCCCTTAAGAATTTTGTAAGTTTCTTTGTGATCTGAGTGATTGAACCAAGCCCTGATGAAAACCAGTCAGTATGCTCTCTACCGCACACTAGAAGCTTCATAGAGTATTTGGTGATATTCTAATATTCCTCTACCTTCTAAGGAGAGGCGTTGATAAGCTTTCTTTGTGATTACACGGTGTGCTGGGCCCAGAAAAGATCTTTTGAGTTATGCATTCCTAAGAACTTGAACCTGTTGTTTTTCTCCACCTCTATCCCATCAATGATGACAGGTTCGTCGATCCCGCATTTCCCCTCTTGAAGTCAGCAATCAGCTCTGGTCCTGCTGAGCAGATACCGTTCTCTGAGTTTGAAGAGGAAGATGGAGTTGAACGCTGAGCTGTAGTTCATGAACAACAGCCTGATGTACATTTCCTTATTGTCCAAGTGGTCCAGTGCAGGGTGGAGAACAAGTGAAATTTCATCCTCTTGTGGTATATAAATTGTAATCAAGGCAGGAGTTGATATGTGTCATAATCAACCCCTCAAAGCACTTCATCACCATGGACATTAGTGCCACCGGTTGATAGTCATTGAAGCATGTCATCTTCCTCTTCTTGGGCACCAGCATTATTTATTTCCGTTTAAATCAGGTGTCAACCTTAGACCTTTGAGAGGTTGAAGATGTCTGCAAAAACTCCAGTCAGTTGATCCACGCAGGATATAAGAACGTAGCAGATACGCCATCTGTGACTAAGAATACAATGTCCTCCGGGATTATGGGGACCCAAGAAAGTACATTGATGTTCTCCCACTCAATGCGAGCTTAGAAAGCATTGCTCTTGCCAGGGAGGGATGCTGCACTGTCAATTGAGCTACTACTTGGTTTCGCCTTGTAGGAAATGGGCATACAAGCCCTGTCACGGCTGCAGCACTTCCATTCCACCCTCCGGTTTAGATCAAAAAAGTCTCTGATTTTCTGATTGCTTTATCGAGGTCGTATCTGCACTCCCTGTACCTGAATTTAAACTGTTTTATCACCAATCTATTGCCAGAGTTGAATGGCCAAGATCTGGACCTCGGTAGTTTGCGGACCTCCTGGTTCATCCAAAGTTTCTGGTCAGGAAACATCCTCATGGTCTAGGTGGAAACGCATTCCTCCTCACATTTCCTTATGATGTTGGTAACAAACTTGTCACATAAAATTGACGGAGGTTTCCCAATTTGGCTGTTCCTATGTGTAATCTAAGCTATTATATTTTGGACCAATATGATTTAATATACGGTCAGACTTTGAGTTGATGGGAATGTATGCGCGTTGCATCTTACCAAAATATGCACATATTTGCAGGAATTAACAATAGGCTCATTGTAATTAACATACTAAGACAAGAGAGATACTCATATTAACACAAAATAATCAATGCAACACTTTCAATGTATTTATATAAAATACTTATGGAGTATATTTTGTTTTTAATTAATATTCACAAATACCCCTTCAAATTGCTATTATTCTGTTCGAAACTAAGATTTCAGATTAACAAATTAAATAGGAATTAGGAAAATAAACTCCATCGTACACATCAACTTCCTGTCTTTGTAGATTTAAAAATGTAATTTGTTGGAAGCATGCAGCCTTGCTGTGATATACTCGGTAGAAATTCTTACATATCGTTCTATGTCCATGGTATATGTCCTATGTACTTTCTTTCCACAATTCAGTTAAAATGAGTAGAAAATATTTTTTCCTTGAGTGACTGAGTAAATTGGACTTAATAAATTCAGTCATTTATGTCTGCCAATAAAGAATGTCTGAGTTTAAACTGTTTTATCACCAATCTGTTTTAGGATAGAACACTGCAAGATATCATAGGTTAGACATACCCATGCCCCATGCATAATTAACAAGTATTAATCTGCAATAGAAACAAGTGGTTCAGTGGCTCGGCAAAACAGCCTCTACATATGTGGAGAACCCAGAGAAAATATCCAATCGAGTGAACACCTATATCTGTAACCATTTGCAGTTGGGACCAACAGATCGGAGATTGATTGGGACCCTCGTTCTCCAGGTCTGGGATTGGGATTTGTGTATCTGGTAAAGTGTTTTGATGACAAATAATCGCCTAGGTTAATATGTGAATGTGTTGTTAGCAGGTTGCACTGGGATTAACGGATTGAATTAATATGTTGCATTAGTTAATCAATGTGGTAAATTAATGTGCTTAATATAAATTAATGTGATTAATGTAACAATGAAATCTATAGTGTTAGTATTCTTTTTGTAAAAGGTTAATGTAGTATATTTAATTAAAGAGTGATCTATTATTTGTTACATTGGATTAATATGCTGTAATACTTTGAATTAGCTTGTGCTCTGTTTATATTTCTGTATGCTAACTAATGTTGATCATGTTGAACTTATCCATGGTGTTGCAATTTAGAATAGTGTTCTTTGCTGCACCACTTTATTAGAAAATAAATCCTAAATCAAACGGTTAAAATGTGCAAGCATTTGAAACCAGAGATGAACTTTGATTGATAGGAATTTCGTTTAAACTTAACATGTGGCTGCTGCAACTCAAAACAAATAAAGGTTGGATACAAACTTTGGTAATGAAATGTTCCTGATATAACTCTACATATCTTAGTGTCTTTCATCTTGCAGTATGAATGTTAAAAAATACAAATTTCAGACATTAATTCTACATAACATCATAGATATGCACAATTATGAAAATAATACATTCAATGAAATAACCATAATTTCCACTGAATTCTGTTCAATCTTTTTCTGATTGACTTTAAACTTGGTGTGACTGATTGTATTTGAGCATAACAAATAGATGGAAATATAATGGTTTGTAATTTATAGACAAAGCTGTCCTTTAAGGAAAAGCTCAACCTTTTGAATACTTTTGTATATCTTTTCATTAAAAAAATAAGATCAATATTTTATCTTTGTTAACATCAATGTACAATAGCAATTCCTTTACGAAATCGAAGTATATGGTCTTCACCTACATCTATCTATATACTATTAAAAGTCTCATCTTGTATGTGTGTTGTATGTATGTTTTGTATCTTCCTCAAAACGCTACGCACTACGCTTAAATATCTACATATTCTAACACATTTTTCCCGACAATGCCCTACTCAGCTTCACTTAAGATTTTATCCTATATTTCTCAAGTTATTCGCGATTAAAGTTAAAATAAAAAGGCAAAGAACGGTTCTCACACAGTCTTTTTCCAGGACTTTCCACTGATGATGTCATAATGCCACTCACAGTGCACCAATTACAATGGGCT
Source organism: Amblyraja radiata (assembly GCF_010909765.2). Taxonomy (NCBI): domain Eukaryota; kingdom Metazoa; phylum Chordata; class Chondrichthyes; order Rajiformes; family Rajidae; genus Amblyraja; species Amblyraja radiata. The sequence continues at coordinate 19,956,677 of NC_045976.1, read as the reverse complement.
CTCAAGCTGCCGAGTGCCACAATGACATCACAATGGGACGTTGCCAACGGTAACCGCAGCAGAAGGAGAGGTTGCCAAAGGTAGGCCCGATCAGAGGAGGGGCAAAGAGTGCCATTTGGATGGTCCATGCCTCATGCCTGTCTGCTTCAAAGTGATCTTAATTTGGGGACCTCTAAAATAGAAGGGCCTCTGCTTCATCTTGGTTTAGAGGCCTCTAAAATTGAAATTGGCCTGGGCATCAGTTCATCTATGAGGGCCTGGCCAAAGCTGCCATAGAGGGAAGAGAGAGAGAGAGAGAGTGTGTTGCACAGGGCTGATTCATGGGCTTTCCGGCCTCCTGATTTTCTGTGGCGAGGTAGAGACCGTGTTCCACGTGTACATGGAGTGTGTGAGGTTGCTGCCCCTGCCCCTGCCCCTGAAGGGGCTGCTCCTCAAGTTCTGGTTGCATTTTAGTCCCACGATCCTGGTGTTTTGACAAAAGGCAGGGAGTGGGGAGGGTTGATGGGGAGGATCTCCCTGTCGGTTTGCTCCTGGGCCTGGCCAAGATGGCCATTCACGGGTCCAGGCACCAGGCGGTTGATGGTCACACCAGAGTCAGCTGCCTGCCCCTCTTCCGGGCCTACGTCTGTGCTCGCGTTTCCCTGTCGTGGGAGCACGCGGTGTCCACAGGGACGGTGGAGGCCTTCCAGGAACGCTGGTCGCCGCGGGGGGAGGAGAATGCTGAGCGCTGCCATCGGAGAGAGAGAGTGCCTGCAAACCCCCCCCCCACATGTCAAGTTCATGCTGCCCGACCCATTTATTTTGTATCATTGAAAGAATTAATTTGAATCCAATTAATTATAAGAAATGCCACAAAATAATAAACTGAAATCTTTCAAAATCGCTGTTGTTTAATGATATCATGTGTCTTGTTATGATCTATATAATTGTATAAGGATAAAATCAAAAAAGCATAATTGAAACAACTACAATTTCTGAACTATTGCCCTAGTTCATAATATTTAGCATAAAAAAAGCTTTTATTTTTCATTAGTACTGTGGAATTGCTGCCTTTCTACATCACCTGTTTTGTTAATGATTAAATCTGTATTATTCAAAGAATTTCCTATGACTAATACTGCACAATGTGTGCAATTAACTAATTATTTTCTAATTTCCTAGATGAATACAAATTTGTGAACAAAATCATACGTAAAACTTACAAAGCCAAGGAAATAAAAAAATATTGTAAGCAAACCAGGGAATGTATAAGGAAAATGTGTGTGTCCCATCTGTTAAAGAGAGAGAGCATTTCAAAATTTGGAGTCAACGTTAAATTTTGTTAAGAGCATAGTAATATTGTAGATTGCAAAAGGAAGTACATAGTCTGGCAGAATGAGCTGCATTTTCCTTTTGCGTTCCCTCGTTTGTATACAATAGATTTTTTATTTCCCTGGCATTGCAAGTTTTTACGCAATTGACAATACAATTTCATACAAAAAAATGTAGTTAAATACTTTGGCAGTAGAATGAAGAAAGGAAATAGAGGCTAAGTGATGTGGTCATTGAAGGATTTTTCTACAACTGGACATGAGTGAACATGTCCATAAATCTAGAAAGTTACAGGAAATGTTAGAAAAATGGCTCAGTAAAGACAATGGATTCCTGAACTTCATAAATCTCAGGTGTTACATTTAAAGAACATTAAGTTAAGTTACAACTTCATTGTTGCAGCCAAGTATCACCACACTTTAATGTGCATGTGAAGGTCCAGGAGAGGGCGCACAACAGATTCATCAGCATGGTTTCCAGGGATGAGGGATTTCAACAACAGCTCGTTGATGCGCAGAAGGTTGAGAGGAGATTTGATAGAGGTGATTGTTTTACGATAGAAGGAAGCTATTCTCACCAGGAATCGGTTGAAAACGAGGGACAGATATTCAGAGTAAGGAGCACAAGAAGGATAGGAGGGAAACAATTTCAAGTGGTGACAACCTGAGACTTGCATTCTGCGGGGGTCATGGAAACAGTTAAAAATCATTCAAAATGGAATTGGATGAGCTGTTGATGCAAAGGGTGGAGAGAAGGAAAGAGACTGAATAAGGTTGCTCAAGGTGTCAGCTTGGACTCGAGTTACAAATCCCAGTGTCACAAAGATTCCACAAAACAATGTTACAAAGAGAACAAAACTAAATATAATGACAAAAATGACAAATTTAAATATTCTGAGGACAAACAATAAGGGCATGCGTTTGTAGTTCAAAGTTCTTTTATGAAATCAAATAACTAATGAAAATATATAGAAATATATATATATATATATATATATATATATATATATATATAAATTAGAGCACATCTATTCTAAATGCACAAACCCTGCATTAGGTAAATTTTGTGCATGTTTGAACAAGTTATCCACATGAGAAATAACTTGATGCAGCTATAATTTTTCCAATATTATTTGTGCATGTAACAATGTCATAACAATTGCAGCACTCATTTATACCATTCTGACACAAACTTGAGTTGGATGATCAGCCATGATCATATTGAATGGCGGTGCAGGCTCGAAGGGCCGAATGGCCTACTCCTGCACCTATTTTCTATGTTTGTATGTTCTTGGGGTGCTCCGATTTATTTCCATTTCCCCAAAACACTCGGGTAGCCTAATGTACTGTGCCCTCCATAATGTCTGGGACAAAGACCCATAATTTATTTATTTGCCTATGTACTCCACAATTTGAGATTTGCAATAGAAAAAATCACATGTGGTTAAAGTGCACATTGTCAGATTTTATTAAAGGCCATTTTTATACATTTTGGTTTCACCACGTAGAAATTACAACAGTGTTTGTACTCTCTGTATTACCAATCAATGCCTGCGAAAACGCACATTTACTGTTGTCTGTGCAGACTTCATCTGATGGCCTTGGGAGGCTCATCAATACTAAGGACATTTGTACATTCTGCATACCCACCCTCTCCCCCATTTGCCTTCACCTCGATGCTAGCAATATGTTACTCTGATGCTCCATGGAGAATGTACATCAGGTCACAAAGAAGTTAACAGGAGGACAGTGCAGGAACGCTGTGGCAGCTACAGTCAAGAGTCCCACGTGTATACATGAGCTTGTGTTGTTCTAATGGTAAATGGACATTGGAACTAAAATAGGGGGGGAAATTGGTGAAATACAATTCCCGGGCATTTGGAAGATATTGTTCAAATAATGTCGTTTTAACTTCCCATGACATGTTAATCCAGTTACAAGCACATATTTTGTATTAATTCATAAAACTAATTAAACATAAAAATAAATCTCTCCTCAGCTTCCTTTGATTCCAGGAAAGTGCAGCTACAGCTCATCCAATCTTTCCTCATAGATATAATTGTCCTGTCTCCTCATAACTCCCATCTGCACCATCTCCAGTGTAATCACATTTTTCTTGTAATGCGTGACCAATACCGTGCCAAGAACTCAAGTTGTGCGTAACTAATGTCTACAAATCTGGCATTACCAGCCCGCTCTTACATTATTTGTCTCAGATAACAAATAAAATCTTCCCATGTACCTTTTAATTGACATGACCTGGCACCTTTGAGGACCAGTGGATATACACTCCATGGTCCACACCCTGCAATACCCTCTCGTTGATGGTGTATTGCCTCACTTTGTTAGAATTCCCCAAATGATTACCCTGTACAGCTCTGAATTAAATTCCATTTGCCACTTTTCTACTCCAGTTGATCAGAGCACCTGTATTGTCCTACAATCAAAAGATTTCCCCCCTGTTAACATTGTTGAACCGCATGCATACCTGAATGCCTTTAATAGTCACGATCTTGTAACAACTTAAAGTTTGCAGTGTTATAAAATTTTTAAAGCTTGTTTTTAAAACGAGTTATTAGCAGGTAAAAAATGTGTATTCACTCAATCTTTCAATAGGCATCGTGGCTGGAGATCAGCAAATTGGCAAGAACCTCAAGGATATTTTGGGAAGACAGCAGGTGCGTCACTTACTCCTTATACCCAGCTGCAGTATTTGGTAAATAGTTATGTTTCTGGTCTAATGTTCCTTAGTTACTCCAGCACTCCAGTGTCTTTTCTTTCTCTTTTGTTGATCATTGTCTGGCACTTATGTGACATGAATGCTACATGAGATCTATCAGTACAGGCCTGAATGTTATATGCAAGCTTGTGCACCATCATATTCTGTGGTGTTGCATGAGGAATTGTACAATCCCCCACTTCTCACCTTGTGAGAAGGAGGGTCGTTGATAAAGCAACTGAAGATGGCTAGGCCTAGGTCACTGTCTTAAACAAACTCCAGCAAATGATGTGTAGGAAGGAACTGCAGATGCTGGTTTACACTGAAGATAGACACAAAAAGTTGGAGTACTCAGCGGGTCAGACAGCATCTCTGGAGAAAAGGAATAGGTGACGTTTTTGGGTTGAGACCCAGTCTGAAGATGGATCTCAATCTAAAATGTCTCCTATTTTCTCCAGAGATGCTGCCTGACCCGCTGAGTTTTGTCTCTCTCTCTAGCAATTATGTCATGGGTTGGGATTATTGACCTTCAATGAACTCAAACATCATCTTTTGTGAGAGATATAACTGTAATCAGCGAAGAGCCTTGCCTGAAATGACCATGAACCTTATTTTTACCAGAATACCTTGATATAAATTCAATTCTTTGGTGCATGAATGAGAGTTAAACCATGTTTTCTTGATGAAAGCCAGAGAATCAATGAGTAAGTTTTTGTTGGAGAGTATGCAATGCTTGACTATTAACTTACAAGACTTAAACAAATGCCAAACTTTGCCTGAGCAAAAGTCTTCACGGCTTTTCTTTTTTCCACACACGACTATCAGCAAATAATCTATGGTCATCTCCTTGTCCCAACCAAATGTTCAGATCGGCTTTCTCTCTTTTCACACTGAGAGTGATATGTAGATGGAACAATCAGCCAGTGGAAGTAGTCAGACAGGTACAGTAACAACATTTTAAAACTAATTTGGACAGGTGCATGGATATGGAAGTTGAGAGGGATGTGGGCCAACCATAAGCAAATGAGACTAGTTTAGATGGGGCATCTTGGTCAGCATGGTCGAGTTGGGCCATAAACGTTTTTTTTTTCCGTGCTGTATGATCCTCTTGTCCTACACAGGGGTTGTCAGAAGATTTGCTAATCAAACCTGCTGGAGAATCCCTTTCATTTGAAATTAGCCATTCAATGCCTAATAGGATAGGACATTGAATCTCCCATAGTGTGTATCTTCGTTGGAACTTTTGAAATGAGGTAATAAGTTTGCAGTTGTTCCTGATAATCCAGGGAATCAATATTACTGTCTGGCCTGCAGATGTCTGAGACCTATCAAATTGCTGTCTAATCCTATGTGTCAATTTTCCTTTTATACACCATTACCTGTAAAGTTATTTGTTTCCATATCCATCCTGTGTAAATAGTCTGAATGTAATAGAATACATATACATAGAGAACTGAATTTTACACTGGTAGCATGTTTGGCACAATGGACCAGTCCCTAAATTTATGAGAAGCAGCAGTTCTAATATTCATCATAAAGGGTCATCATTTATTTGGCTGCTGAAGCGTTATGAAGGAATACTTTATAGGAAATCTTAGAAAATGAATTTCCCGTATCTGCAGCAAAATGTTACATCATAACCATTGGTTCCTCTCATCGACTTTGAAGGCAAAAACATGAGATTATAAATAAACAATGGATTACATGAATCATGGTTAACTGGAACTGGTCCCTTTATGGTATTGATTATCAATACACACATTACCTTCAACTGTTGTCAGGTTTGCACTGTTGTAATTTGTCGGTTCACCAATCTATAAATATCACTTCTTCATTTCTATTTTTACATTATGTCTAATGATGGACCAGTTCAAAGAAATTTACATTTCATTTCCGTTCTTCCTGCTTATCCTACCGGTAAAATGATCTGCTGATTCTGCTTTGAGTTTTATCCACAAGGACACTGAACTCAAATGCAAGGAAGTGATCTGTTAAAAAAAATAATCTTGTTTAAAACTGTTTGGGATACCTAAATACAGTAAAACTGGATTTCAGTCTATGGAGAATTTAGGAGAACTGCCACCATCACTGTTGATGGGAAGCTCAACATCAGCTTGCCAATGTTCTGTCAGCAAATAATTATACAAAAGTAAGTGGACTGCAAAGAGACTGCAAATTATGGAATCTGGAACAACAAATATTCTGCTGGATTATTATCCAAGAGGTTTGCCAGAATATTGCCTGATTGGAGGGTATTAGTTATAAGGAGAGGTTGGATAAGCAGGTTGAGCAGTATCTGTGGGTAGGAAAGAATGGTTGATATTTTCAGGCTGAAACCCTACATTAGGCCTAAGAGTGGTGTGGGGAGATGGCCAATATAAAGAGGAGAAAGGGTGTGGTGAGACAGATGGTGAAACTGATGAAGGTTTGCTGGAACTTCCCAGTCTTGACTTCTTCTGTGTCCATTGCCCATGGCTCGTAATTCCACCATCGTTCAAAAATGTGTCTCATTCCACTTTAAATTCCCCACTAATCTAGACTCCACAAACATCCGGGGTAGAAAATTCCTCAACTTTACCTTCCTCTTCAAAAAGTTAATGCCGGGATCTGTGTTGTGATACGTGTTGTTTCTGGTATGTATAAATGACATGAACATAAATATAGATGGGTTGCTTTGTGCGTTTGTAGACTACCCCAAAATTGGTGGAGTTGCACAGTGAAGAAGGCTGTCAAGGGATACAGCGGGATATACATCAGCTACGGAAATGGCCGGAGAAATGGCGGATGGAGTGCGGTTCCCGGAGGTTTTTATCAGTCTCCCTACCTGCTTCCACTACCTGCAACCTCCAGCAACCACCTGCAACCTCCGGGAACCGCACGGAAACCTTGGGTGGGGCGCAAAGTCTCCAGAGGTTTCCGTTCAGGTTTCCTAAGTGGGACAGGGGCATTACAGCGAGTACAGTGCCGGAGACTGTATGGGTGCTGTCTGTACGGAGTTTGAATGTTCTCCCTGTGACCCGCGTGGGTTTACTCCGAGATCTTTGGTTTCCTCCCACACTCCAAAGACGTACAGGTATGTAGGTTAATTGGCTTGGTAAATGTAAAAATTGTCCCTAGTGTGTGTAGGATAGTGTTAATATGTCGCGATAGTGGATCGCTGGTCGGTGCGGAGCGGTGGGCCGAAGGGCCTGTTTCCGCGCTGTATCTCTAAACTAAACTAAACTAAACCCCTTAACAGCATTGTTGTACAGAAGGATCTTAAGATCCAAGTCCTTAGCTCCCTGAAAGTAGCAACAAAAGTAGATGGAATGGTAAGAAAGACATATTGTATGCTTGCCTTTATCGGTCGGGGCATTGAGTATAGAGTCAGGAAGCAATGTCGCAGCTATATAGGACCTTGATTAGGCCGCATTTTTTATATCATATGCAGTTCTCGTCACCGTAGCACAGGAACGATGCAGAGGCTTTTGAAAAGATGCAGAAGAGGTTTGCTAGAATGCTGCCGGGATTAGTTGGTATGAGCTATAAGGAGAGGCTGGACAAACTTGGATTGTTTTCTATGGAACGCCAGAGGTTGAGGAGAAACCTAATAGAAGTAGATAAAATTATGAGATGCATAGATGGGGTAGTCAGTCAGTATTTTTTTCTCATGGTGAAAATGTCAAAGATTAGAGCCCATAGCTTGGTGAGAGGGGCAAAGTTTAAGATGTGCAGGGATTTATTTTTACATGGAGAGTGTTGGGCGCCTGGAATGTGTTACCAGAGGTGGTGTTAAAAGCAGGCACAGTGATGGCATTTAGAGGCTTTAGAAAGGCCCATGGATATGCAGGAAATTGTGGCATATGGATCACATACAGGCAGAGGAGATTAGTTTAACTTGGCATCATGTTAGGCACGATATTGTTGGCCAAAGGATCTGTTCCTGTGCTGTACTATTCTGTTTCATGTATCTTCATCAATAATCTTTCTGCTATCAAATGCGGATGTTGATAATTGCATGATATAAAATTACATCTGAAACTCTTCAGAAAAGCAAACAATTCCTTCTAGCAAGACATGGATAACATTACATGGGCTGAGATCTGGCATCTTATGTTAGTGGTAGACAAATGGCAGGCATGGCAATCTCCCACACAATGTCCAACTTCTCCCCCCTCCTCATTCAATGGCATTACATATGAACATATGAGAGAGATCCCAAACCAGGATAGGAATTTCACAGGGAATGGTAGGTCACAGTGAATGATCTACAATGATGATGATAGTGACCTAGGAGTACAAGTACATACTTCTCTGAAAGTGATCTTCGATGAGGGTTCAGCAATATCCTCTCTCACTGCTCCCCCTCTGTGATTCCTCCTTCCCTCCGACTCAATGACCACGTCTTAACCCAGACCCGTGGCCCTTGCTTTCCCTCTCTATCCCCTCCCACATTCCAGTTCTCCCGCCAGTCTTACTGTCTCCGACTACATACTATCTTTGTCTCGCCCACTCCCCTGATATCAGTCTGAAGAAGGGTCTCGACCCAAAATATCACCCATTCCTTCTCTCCAGAGATGCTGCCTGTCCCACTGAGTTACCCTAGCATTTTGTGTCTACCTAGGGCACTATAGAAGTTGGGATGTGTAGAAAGGAACTGCAGATACTGGTTTAAACCGAAGATAGACACAAAATGCTGGAGTAACTCAGCGGGACACACAGCATCTCTGGAGAGAAGGAATGGGTGATATTTTGGGTCGAGACCCTTCTTCAGACTGATATCAGGGGAGTGGGCGAGACAAAGATAGTATGTAGTCGGAGACAGTAATGTCACCAAAATGTCACCCATTCTCCAGAGATGCTGCCTGTCCCGCTGAGTTACTCCAGCATTTTGTGTCTATAGAGATTGGGATGTTGTGTTGCAATTGTACATGATATTGGTGAGGCTGGACTTGGAGTATTGTGTTTTATTTTGGTCAAATGCCATTAAGCTGGAGAAGGTGCAGAAATTATTCATGAGTATGTTGCCAAACTCAAGGTATTGAGTTACAGGAAGAGATTGAGCAGGCTAGGAGTATATTCCTTGCAGCTAATGAGGGGTGATCTTACTGAGGTGCATAAAATGATGAGGGACAGAGATAGGGGTGAATGCACACAGTGTTTTCCAGGGTAGGGGAATCAAGAAGCTTAAGGTGAGGAGGGAAAGATTTAATAGGAACTCAAGAGGCAACTTTTCACACAGAGGGTGGTACATATATTGAATGTGTTGTCAGATGATGTGGTTGAAGCAGGTACAATACAACATTTAAAAGACATTTGGATAGGTACATAGAAAAGGTTGAGAGAGACTTGGGGCAAACACGGACAAATGAGACTGGCTCAGATGGGGCATCATGGGCAGCATGGACGAGTTGGGCAGAAGAGCCTGTTTCCAAGAACCAATGACTCGATGACAGTGACTCTGAATCCCCACTCTCCTCACTTTAAATGACCATGCTCCCCTCTTGGAATCATGTCCACTCATTCCAGATCCTTCCTTGACATCTACACACTCATCCCCCCTCAGGATCTTCTATGTTCCAGTAAGATGTCACCCCTTATTCTTCTAAACTCCAGAGAAGGTAGATCTATGTTTTAGCCATCCGTGACAGACAACCCTCTCATCCCAGGAATTAGCTGGGTTACCTCCAATCCAAAATATTATTTCCTGAACAAGAACTCCAGGTGTGACCTCATCAGCACCCTGGACAATACTTGTCTATTTCTCAACCCAGCTCTCTTGCAATTACGGTATTTCCATGATCCCTAGGTTCCTCACTAACTTTTCCGCCAATGGTGTAATACCGCAAAATGCTTGGCTAAAAAAATTTCGTACCAATCCATTTTGGGGAAGATTTTCTGCATGTTGTATTGTACTGTGATTCCGATTGATATCTGCTCTCTGTATAATAGTCTCACACCTGGCATCTCAGAATCATATCACCGCTGAAGTTTGACTCAGAATGCAGTTTAGAAATCGATCCTAATCGTTGAAAGACAGTTTTTACTGTAGTTTGTTATATGAATCTGACTTGCACAATAGAATTAACTATATCACTGAAATTTAACATTATTTGGCTTTTAAAGAAATGCCACATATTTTTAAAAAAATCTCGAATTGATTTGATTTTGCTGTACCTTGCTGTAGCAGATTTCTAAATTCATGGCAATAATTTTCTCCAGAACAGAGGAAATGAGTTGGCTATCTCGCCCTTGGGACTGTTCCCCATTCATTGAGTTCATCGCGCTCTGTAACTTATTTGCATTCGGGTCAATATAGATTCCATGTCTACAGAGGTAGCCATTTGATACAATTTATTTTCTTATATTTACTGCCAGGCGTTACGGATTGTTAGAGTTTCGGAGAACCGGCGCATGTTGAACAGTGAGGCAGTGTTCAGGTGGTTCTGGTGAAGTGCATACTTGCCCAGTAAGTCATACCTCAAGTGATTCACTTTAAATGCAAGGTGTTGTGTAATGCAAAATACTCTTCTTACTTTCCTGCAAAGTATCACAGTGAGAGCTTTAAAAGTGCACTGACCAGCTGCAGTATAGAATGTTTGTTTCCTATGCCGCAACATGAGGCAACCTTAGTACCAGACTGACCGGTATCACAGCCAGAAATGTGAAGAGGTTTGGTTGCCAAGCTGTTTCAATGTTAAGATATACAATGATACCGAAAATGTAACCAAGTCGTTTTCCCCCCTTTTTTCTTTTAGATTTCTTGAAATGATTGTCGGAGATCAACTTTTCTGAGGAGATGGGGGTAGTTGGTGGGGAGGTGGGTTTGCAGTGACACACACCAAGAACCTGGGGGCTTTTGTTGGGATTGGGGAATGTGGAATGGACCGGCACCAGGGTGAGTGCGTCCCCTTGTGGAGATTGTAATGTCTTACTCGCTGTGGAGTAACTCACCTTCCCGAATGATTTACAGAGCAACTTTAAAATGACTTTTCAAAAGGATTTTTCATAATGTCCAAACTTTTCATGCAATAATTGATATTTTGCTCAAAAATACTTCAAAGCCCGAGACATTTTCATTGCATTTCTTGATTCATCACGGCCAATTGATTTGACTAAAGTCGATTGGAAGTCCGAAAGAATTTTAAATCCTTCGCAGATGGAAGAGTTAAACTGCACCTGGAGACAGGAGAGACTGCAGATGCTGGAATCTTGAATTAAAAAATAAAGCGCTGGCCGAACTCAGCAGACGAGGCGGCATCTGTGGAGGATGTTTCAGACTCTGAGGAAGGGTCCCGAGCCGAAACGCCTCCTACCCATTTTCCTCCACATTTAACTACTTCTGCTTTGAAACATGCGTTTACTTGTTCACATCTTTTCATGAGATGGTCCACTTAAAAGTGCACAACAAACGTTTCAAATGATCGGAATCGAGTATATTTAATGTAGAAACCTTAAAAAAAAAAGTGGGTAGACATCCACTCGTAAGAACTTTACGCTGAGTTCGTGCGAAACATGTCTTTACGTGCTTCCACGCTGCAGACCTCGGGTGACCGTTGATATAATTGACTTTCCCGGAATCTCTGCCACCCATTCCACGTTTCTGGAAATGACACACGCGTCCGCAGAACTCCAGCGGCTCACACGTCGGACGTGAGGGGAGAGAAGTGGTTGTGTATCGGCATTCCCTGCTCCAGGAAGCATGACACGTGGCCCTCAGTGTGAGAATCGGGCTGGAGGCAGCAAGGTTCACGTTGCAGGGATATGCGGGGAAGATCCGTGCATCTCGCACGGTTCGCCCAGAGAAGTGAACACCGGCGGAAAGCGGCACTCTCTGCTTCTGGCGTGTGCCGCTGCAACTTTACTGAGGAAATTAAAGAAACTAAAGCATCCAGTGAAATAAATTGTTCCCAGTTAATAATCACAAGAGTTGTGAAATTGGCCTGAATTTAATTTTCCGTCCAAATAAAAGATAACATCGTTTTGCGGAGGAGTCGGTTTATCGGAAGAGCAGATTTCAGTGGCTGTTTACAACAAAATTGATGTACAAATAAAGTTCTTGGCGTTGGAGTTAGTAAAATCAAATATTGTTCGATGTTAACTGGGAGGATACAGTCGGGTGGGTAGGAGAACGCCTCCAAATCAGGGCTTCTGGTTGTTAACGTGGACGGGAGCACCTCCTGAGATTAAAATGATGCATAAAAGAGTTAAAGTTAATGTGCGCTCCCGATAACCCGCTGCCGCACCTGCCCTGGGAGAACAGAGGCGAGAATTTGGAAAAGGCTGGGCAGAAGTGATCTGGTTGTAGGGAGAGAGAGAGCGCCGAGCAGACGGCTGGTAACCAGGTCAGAGATTACCAGAAGTTGCTTGTGAACTTGGAATGTAAAGTCGGCAATAGAAAGTCGTGCTAAAGTTGGTCCTGCTACATGCAGCCCACGTTGAAGGGCTGGCACTGTGTAACTATGGCAATTAGCAAGCAGCCCCAGCGCCCTCCCCTCCCCTCCTCCTAAATGACTGTCCCACTAAGGACCAAGTGCAGAAACCCATAGCCTGACCCAGAGCTGTCGCATCACTGGCTTTTTGCCGGGGTTTAAGGTGATTCTGATGTCATTTTCTGATTGACTTTAAAAGCAGCGCCATGGGTTCGGGAGCGGAAGAACGATCGGGGTTGACCAGGAGAAGGTCCGAGCTCTACACACCCAGCTCCAGCCCTTGGTCTAGACATGGGCGCCTGGTTTACCCACCTGATACTGCAGCTCGCCGCAATCCTCGGGTTTTCACTGGTCACGCCAACTCCTCTGGTCAGGACGGACCCAGGAGCGCAACTGGAGCGGGACTGGGGTCAGCAGGTCCGATTCAAGCATCTGTACATGGAAGGCAATAGCAGGCACTTGCAGATCAACCCTGATGGACACATCGACAGCTCGCACGCCCAGAACTTTTACAGTAAGTGCTGCGCTTCCAGACTTAGATTGTTGTAACACGTCCTGACAATATAACTTTAAATCTGAATAGAACTTGAGCTTCTCCTGTTCATGTAGTACAGACTGTCACACTAGACTCATGTTGCGGTCAGATTGTCTAATGTAGTTAGCGGGCAAGTAGTAGTTTAACAAAAACGTCCACACCATCTGGAATCGTCAGACCCATGGGATCCTCTCTGATTGGGAATCCACTTATTGTGGAAACGCCTGTCCGTTCGCTAACCGTGATAAATAGAACAAGTCACCCTGTACAGTAGGTAGACAAAAATGCTGGAGAAACTCAGCGGGTGATACAGCATCTATGGAGCGAAGGAATAGGCAACGTTTCGGGTCGAGACACTTCGTCAGATTGTCTACCTTCGATTTTTTCAGCACCTGCAGTTCTTTCTTAAACACTCTGTACAGTATATCAGTAAATACATGTATCTTGTTTCAGTTCTAGTTTAAGCCGAACGGTTCCATCAAATTCTATCAATTGCTCTCCAAAGGCAATTTGCGCAGATTTTGAACGTTCCTTTCACTTGTCTACGTGTTCGGGGAATTGTGGAATGACAAGGGGACCAAGTGGCGGGATAGTTGAGAGGAGGAGGCGATCTGTGGAAAGTACTGGGGTGCAATTTCTCACATCACCCCTGACTCAACGATATAGCACAGATAAAGGCCATTCGGCCAGTCTTACTGTGCTGTATTTTTGAAAGTGTCCTCCAATTGCCCCCAATTCCACAGCCCTGCAAATCTGCCTCTTCAACCGTAGTCCTCCTTAACGCCTTGTCAAAGGGTAGAATATGATGAGGGATGTGGGACTGGTCTCCAGCTCGCTCCCTCGGTTACATTACAGAGCCGTCAGCAATACGAGGCTGATTTTTTTGGTTGCAGCTCTACTGGAGATCAAAGCAGTGGAGCGGGGCCAGGTGGTGATCCGAGGCGTGAATACGGACCAGTACCTGTGCATGGACACCGAGGGAAGCATCTTCGGATCGGTGAGTCCCGCCTTCTGGTTGCAGGAGACTGTCTGGGCCCCGGGTTTTGAACACGAGGATCCCACTTCCCCCGAAGCATGCTTTCCCTGGGATTCTGAATGGAAATCACAGCTTATCCCTGTAGACCTGTTAAAGCACAGGAGCAGCCATTCGGTCCATCATCCACGCGTCCCAACAGAACAACCCATTAGCCCCATCGTCCACGGCCATGCACACCTCTCCCTCTAATACCTACCCACTTCTCTCTAAATGCCACAAAGGAACCTGTTTCCATCTCACGGCAACTTGGGCAGTTTACAGCCCAGTGGTATGAATATTGATTTCTCTAACTTCAAGTAACCCCAGCATTCCCTCTCTCTCTCCATCCCTCCCCCACCCAAGTCGCACAAGGTATCTCGTTTTCACCCAACAAACAGCTAACAATGGCCTGTTTCCTTTATCGTCGTTACTTTTTTGCATATCTTTCATTCATTGTTCTTTTTCTCTCTCCATTATCGTCCACGTCTCCCGTTCCCCTTATCCCTGACTAGTCTGAAGAAGGGTCTCGACCCGAAACGTCACCCATTCCTTCTCTCCAGAGATGCTGCCTGTCCCGCTGAGTCACTCCAGCTTTTTGTGTCTATCTTCAGATTTCCAACATCCCCGCCGCTTGAAATAGTCACTCCTCATGCCTCTCTTCATCCTCTAGCTCTTTGTGTTACACCTGTCACCCCTTCACCAAGAGTCACAGGCTCTATCTTCGCCCCCTCTCATTTTACTTACTTCAGTCCGTCTTCTCTTCTTCAGAAGGACGTGGCCCCCCCCCCCCCCCCCCCCCAGTTTCGACAACCTTGTAACCGTATTCCCGCGGTACAGGGACGATTCCTGGAAATCTCCCCACTGTTCCACGTCCTTTGCAGTAAGAGGCCACCCAGAACTGAATGCAGGAGCCGGTCGCTAATCTCTCTCCCTCTCTTTCATGCACAGACAACCTACCGCGAAGATGATTGTAACTTCAACGAGGAGCAGTTGGAAACATTTTACAACGTGTACCACTCGCCCAGGCACAAGAAGGTGCTAAGTCTAAGCCTGGAGAAGCGCCCATACGTCCCCAACAGAGAACTTCCCCCCCTTTCCATGTTTTTGCCGAGAGAAAACGAGTTGCCGACGGCAACGTACAGCAGGCGGAGCTCGGAGAGAGAGACGAACGACACCGACCCCTTTGGCATGAGGTCCGGGCAGCAGGCGAGCCCGAAGTTGTCCAGAAGTAGCAGGGGCTAACGGGACTCTCCGGTCGCGTTGAGAGACCCATCCCGCGGTGACATTGACTCAAAGCACTGTTTCTTGTGTTCCGTTCTATTTATTTATTGCTGTGCAAGGCGCACAGTTCATGAATTGGAAAGTAAGAGTAGGTAAATGAAGAGTTGGTGGCAAGGTTAGGGCAGAAGATGACAAAGCCATGACAGTGGATGGAAGCCATTCCTAGTTAATCCCTCCACAGGACCACAGACCACATCGGAATATTCACTTTTATATTACTGGTTCCAAGATTCTCACTTCCACTACTCTCCTTGGAATTCTATTGATTATATTGTTCGAATTTTCTATGGAGAAATTAAAAAAACACCCTTTGCCATTTTAGACCAAATCCATCCACCTGCTCAAACTGTTTAAAGTATTACTCAACCTTTCCATACTTGATTTACTTACCTCTGTGTAAGGCCATCTTTCAGATATTTCCTTTCCGTGTTTCTGGAGTCTTTATTCCCTTCTCTGCCCTCACACCCTCTCACGGCATTGCCTCAGGATTTGGGGATCATCCTTATCCCAGTAACTAGAAATGACCAAGATACACCAACCAAAGCAACCTGTTGATTAACCAGGACTTTCTCTGGAATATTCTTTATGAACGAGGTGAAATATTCAATGTCTAGCCTTTAATGTCTTTAATAAGACATTGAGATATTTTGGGGCTTGATTCATGTTGACTTTAAAACCATTTGTAGAATTTATGTATCACCTATTTGTCTTTTCCTCCATGCATTAGTTTACACTGGCCTGTATTGAATTCCGTGCCTCAAGTAGCACACTGCCTCAAATTCCTTCCAATAACATTACAATCTCTTGATAGCTTTGGAAAATGTGTCCACTGTGCCTTGAGTTACTGGCGGCAGCTTGTTGATGTCAATCCGCAATGGTCTTGGTCTCAACAATGAGACCTCAACACCTCACAGTCCTTCTCCATCACCCACATAACCCCCCCAACCAGCATTGGCTGCATTTTACTCTTCAACATATTTATTTTCCATTCCTGCAATTTACCTTAAATATTTGATTTCATTGTTTTTTTTTGTGTGTAACTGTGTCAAATGTCTATTTGCAATCCAGTATACTGTACTTAAGGCCAACCCAGGACCACTTGGAGTCCTGGTTCTCAAAGGAGGCAGATCTAGCTGATTGACTCCCTTCAAAAATCAAATGGGTTTATTGGCCTTCTTACCTTCTTACCAAATTTCACAGGTTGAGATGAGAAGGACAATGTACCTGTACATGCCTTTCATTTCACATATGCAAAAGACTTGAATCACTCCCTCTGCAAATAAAGTAGGTGAATCTCGTGGGTGAAATTATACTGCCTACTCTGAATTATCTATTTATTTAAATTATTGCTGTCAATATTTATATTTATATGCATATACAACTACTTTTTATTATAAAAAACTTTTTTATTTAAGTGATGATTTGTATGATGTTGATAATAAAGCAATAATGGAACATACGTTAATTGTTCCCCTTTGAAGTTTTGCATTTGTTTGAATAATCAATGGTGACTACTATACGGTCAAATAATAGTGGTCAGTTTGTCAGCGACTATTTTATGCAGTACTTTGAATAAACAACAATTAAGCATTTCCTTCAAACGCTCTTTTATTTTTGGTAGTAACTTCCTTGGGGCATGATGTCTAAAGCACCCACACAATAGAATATCAGTATGCAATGGAGCATTTACACCACAACTTTTATTTATGAAGAGAGGACCATTAGGATTGACAAATCTTAGCTAATTAATGGGTGTGCAGTTTAATGGAGATATTCATCATATCATGTAAAATATCATTCAGTTTCAAGCTCTTGAATGTTATCATTCCCGGAAAGGGCTGGAGAGGATATAACTTATTTTGTATATTTTTAATCTGGAACTGTCCAGCATTACTGAGGAATGACATCAATTGGCACGATTTGAAGTATGTAAGTCAAATACATTTTTTTTTTAAACATTAAAACTACATACTCCCCTTCATTCTGCACAATATTTAATCATTTTGCCCATAGTATTTCAATTGGTACTGACTGGATTTTTACTGGAAGGTTTTGCAAATACTGTTTCAGGTCAAGTTGCCAATGCAAATAAGAATGGCCCCAATATTTGTACCATAAGTGCAATGACTGAGATAAGCACTGGACTGGACTGGAAAGGAAAGAGGAGGAGCCCGAGGGCTGAGGGAGAGATAGGAAAGGGAGGAGATAGCAAGGGCTAACAAAATTGGGAGAATTCAATGTTCATGCCACCAGGATGCAGACTTCCCAAGCGGAATATGAGGAGCTGTTCCTCCAATTTCTGGTGGTTACCTTTTCCTTGTCCTCCAATTTCCTTGTTACCTTTGGGCTTGGCAGAAATAATGGCCGCATGTCATAAAGCATTTTAACTTACTACTGATGACGTTTACTTTACTTCAATAATGAAATAAAGAATTATGGGAAAGAACACCTTTTATAATTCTGTAATAAGGTGATGAAAGTACATTTGCTCCATGAAAATGTTATTCTTCAGCAGACACAAAAACAGGCAAAACTGAAGCTGTCAGTGACCAAACCACCTCTTAAAATCAATTCAACCTTGCATTTCAGTTGTTTTGTGCAAGCATCTAATATTTACCTCATACTTATCTCTGCCATAAACATAAGTTCCATTTCCCAAAACAGCAGAAAATATATAAAGGAAGATACTTACAAAATTCAGAATGCCCAGCCAATCAGTACCTGTCATTAATAAACACAACTCATCACATCATTCATACTCTTTTTGGAAAATTCTTCTTCTTGACACTGAAAGTTGTAATTTCCAAAATAAGGCATTAAATGAAAAAGAAAAAATCAAATAATAATACATCTCCCAATAATAATTGATTTATCTTTTAGGTGTTAAATACCTTTTTTTACTTGCAAGCTGCAGCTCTCGATGAGCTAGTCCTTGATACTTTGAGGAGAAGGTTCCTTTGCTGATATATATTAGGTGGAATACATGGTAAAGAAAGGGGAGTTTTGATTGTGACTGTCTGGGTGTGAAGCCCCCTTTGAAAAACAGAATCACCTCAAAAAAGAGGAATTCTAGGAGGAAGCCACAGCCCCATTAGCAAATAAGGAAACCTCTGTTGTGTAGGTGGAAGTGCAGAAGGTTGCCTGTACTGGGGAGGAGTGTAGGAAAAGATTCATTGATTCAGAGAGTTTTAATAACTAATCCTTATCAGGGAGTTTAAAAGTAGGGAAATAGTTCAACATTGGGAGGAAGAGTAATTCAGTGGGGAAAGCACTCATGCTCTTCTGGGCACATGAGCTAAATGTGTGTGTTTTTCCCAAAGCTGTCCTCAACTTTGAGCTACTAGGATTCCCATGGTCCATGCATTAAACCTGTAAAGCAGGTTATACCTGGGGTTCCTAGTCCCAATGGAATATATAAATAGGCACAAAAAGCAGGAGTAACTCAGCAGGACAGGCAGCATTTCTGGAGAGAAGGAATGGGTGACGTTTTGGGTCGAGACTCTTCTTCAGACTAGTCAGGGGATAGGGAAACGAGAGATATAGACGATGATGTAGAGAGATATAGAACAATGACTGAAAGATATGTAAAAAAGTAACGATGATAAAGGGAAGAGTCCCGCTGAGTTACTCCAGCTTTTTGTGTCTATCTTTGGTTTAAACCAGCATCTGCAGTTCCTTCCAACACATAATATATAAATAGACACCATATCTCTTTGAAGTCAGTTGGCTGCCAAGCATCTGTCTTGTCAATGGGTGGTTTGGAGGTGGTAAAATCACATTAACCCCATCACTTTACAACCTCGTAAAATATTAACAGTAGCTGCAGTTCAGGAACTAATAAAGATCATGATCATCCCCAGCACAACTAAGCTCCAACCACTGCTGAATATCACATTCACAAATATCTTGCACCATTATCCTGTGAATCCACAACATTAATATGGTTAACATTAAAAATGTGCTCAAGTAATAATTGATTTTGGTTGTACAGAAGAAGGATCCTCAATCCTCAAAACATCGGGAAAAGTCCACAACCACTTTGCAGTAAAAGCAGAATTTGGTTGCTGGCCTCGGCATTTGATATTGGCAGACATTGGACTTGTTCTGTTATTTGTAGTCTCCAGGGCAGTGTGCAATATTCATTTTTTGCCAGCCTGTTACGTTATTGCTGTCTGTTGGGAATTATAGGGACTGAAGGTTGTGTGTTTGAACTCGGTTAAGGTCAGCTACCACTTCTTAAAGAAGAAGCGCACGCTGGCTGCAGGCAAAGAGAAAGCTCCCCTGTGCTCAGACATGGGGATGTAGCAAGAACTGAAAGGGCACCAGAGTTTTCTGATGATGTTCAGGACACTGGATGATTGTAGACTTTAACTGAATGGTGGCCGATTAGGAAAAGGGGAGATGCAACGAGACCTGGGTGTCATGGTACACCAGTCATTGAAAGTAGGCATGCAGGTGCAGCAGGCAGTGAAGAAAGCGAATGGTATGTTAGCATTCATAGCAAAAGGATTTGAGTGTAAGAGCAGGGAGGTTCTACTGCAGTTGTACAGGGTCTTGGTGAGACCACACCTGGAGTATTGCGTACAGTTTTGGTCTCCTAATCTGAGGAAATACATTCTTGCCATAGAGGGAGTACAGAGAAGGTTCACCAGACTGATTCCTGGGATGTCAGAACTTTCATATGAAGAAAGACTGGATAGACTCGGCTTGTACTTGCTAGAATTTAGAAGATTGAGGGGGGATCTTATAGAAACTTACAACATTCTTAAGGGGTTGGACAGGCTAGATGCAGGAAGATTGTTCCCGATGTTGGGGAAGTCCAGAACAAGGGGTCACAGTTTAAGGATAAAGGGAAAATCATTTAGGACCGAGATGAGAAAAACATTTTTCACACAGAGAGTGGTGAATCTCTGGAATTCTCTGCCACAGAAGGTAGTTGAGTTGAGGCCAGTTCATTGGCTATATTTAAGAGGGAGTTAGATGTGCCATTGTGGCTAAAGGGATCAGGGGGTATGGAGAGAAGGCAGGTACAGGATACTGAGTTGGATAATCAGCCACGATCATATTGAATGGCGGTGCAGGCTCGAAGGGCCGAATGGCCTACTCCTGCACCTTTTTTCTATGTTTCTATGAGAGGAAGAAGATGCTGTTCCTAAAAGGGGTAGAAACAGCTTTGTGTTCTGTGGTATTCAGGGGGCAAAGAAGAGAATGCAGACCCTGCCTGTTCATGGCATGAATTCAAAGGTTTAAGGGATCTTCTAATTATTGAGCAAGATTGCCATCCTCTCTGCCGGCACCTTACACTCCTTTAGTTCCAGCACTCATTAACATGCCCTCCATTGCTTCACTGTAGCACACTAACACACATCATCTCTGTCCAACTAGTGCTCTCACCATTATTTCAAATCCTACACCCCTTACATTTGGCTCACTCTGACTGAAATTGCATGCCCTCACCGTGACTGCCTGGGTTACTCTCCAAGATCGGCTTGTGCAAGTTGGACACAAAAGGACCTGGTTCTGTCCTGCATGACTCTCCTGGCATTCTTTCTCAGTTTGGTAGGTTTATTGTCCCCAGTGTGTAGATGAGTGGTAGAATGTAGTGGGTGGGGGGGGGTGGATTGGCGAGGGATGGGGGGGGGGGGGGGGGGCGGGGGTATGAACGGGAATGTGGGGAGATCAGGTAACAGGGAAAACTAGTGGGAAATTGTTTTTTTTTATATGAACATCGTATACACAATGGGCTGAAAAGTTCTCCTTTCATATCTTAAAGAGATATGGTGACATGTTACATCTGTGCATGCCATCTAATCAAGCATGACAAGGACATCTACAAATCAACCCCATGACCATCTTTCATGATAGGGATCATCACCCAGGACTGGGGAGATGGGGAGCTGACACCAGGGTTGCATAAGAATCCTGGTTATGATGGGTAGGGAGAAGAGTCATGGGCATGGCAATGATAGACGAGACGGCACAAATGATTTCCTCCTTATTGCTACATTGGTATACTGTGTGCCTGATTCTCTTCCCAAAGACTGATGCAATGCAGAGTAGACTAGATGGGCCGATTGGCCTGATTCTTCTCCTATCACTTACAACATACCTACTTCCTTGCTATACAACATCAGATGGTCCCATGAAGATCTGATCTTGAAATGCCACCTGAATTTCCCCAAAACACATGGATAAGACAGAATGCCAATAAAATGAGATCTCTACTCCTTCAATGTTATCCCTGCGATTGATCCTGCTATAATTTGTAAACCAAGTTTCTTGTAATCAGTTACTGGCAGGTCAAGAATATAACTGGCAATTGGCACTTGATGGATATATTCAAGATGATGGGGGCTGTAGTTGTTGTAGAGTAAACTACATACTGGATAGTTGAAAATGAAATGATACAACATCTTAAACTGGCTACTGGTTTCTGGAGATCAAACACCTTAAAAAAACACCTGGACACCATTTAGTGATTCAATAATGGAATTTACAGAGGTCTGGTGACATAAAAGCATTAAACTGACATGGAAATATTAATTGCCGATCAGAAAGAGATCACAGAGGAAAGGATTGCTGTGAATGCATGGAAAAAGTCATTCCGAAAACTATCAGAGGCTTGTAGAGTTTGCTGACAATGGTACCAACTGCTACCTTCTACTTTCTAGCAGTTCATAGAAACATAGAAATATAGAAAATAGGTGCAGGAGTAGGCCATTCGGCCCTTCGAGCCTGCACCGCCATTCAATATGATCATGGCTGATCATCCAACTCAGTATCCTGTACCTGCCTTCTCTCCATACCCCCTGATCCCTTTAGCCCCAAGGGCCACATCTAACTCCCTCTTAAATATAGCCAATGAACTGGCCTCAACTGCCTTCTGTGGCAGAGAGTTCCAGAGATTCACCACTCTTTGTGTGAAAAATGATTTCCCCTTTATCCTTAAACTGTGACCCCTTGGCCTGGACTTCCCCAACATCGGGAACAATCTTCCTGCATCTAGCCTGTCCAACCCCTTAAGAATTTTTGTAAGTTCAGAGCAACAAGAATTCAATGGCTCAATACGACAGGCAATGGAATGAAAGCACTGGTTCCGTATATTGAATTGGCACCACATGGTGCTGTGCACTGCTCCCTCGCTTTGTAATGCAATGGAAACTAGGCTACATTAACATATTAATGTATTAAGCAAATTTTAACACAATATATTTAGATGATTTAATTCTGTCATACATAAGAATAAGCAAAATCCTTTGAGTTATGCCCATGGGTTATGGTATCACAGCGATGATCAACTTTTAGCGTCTATTTATAATTAACATTATTAACCAAATCTGTACATATTCCTGTATTTACAGAGTAAGAACACATTGTATCTGATATATCCATACAAAATATTCAGACATTGATTTCAACGCTTCAGTTTTACAGGGAAAACCTGGTGGGATATTTTCAGAGTCGCACCCTGAGAACATGAGGTTGACCATCTGAGCGACATGTGGCTGCACTGAACTGATGCCCATGGCGCATGTCAGTGGTAGAGCAGGGATGGTCTACCATGAAAGAGCTCTATTTTACAAAGGTGGAGAACACCAGGGCTCCTGTGACATGGCTCTCAGAAGCAGATTCAAATAGCATGTAGTTAACTGCGCAATTTGTGACACAAGAGATAAAGTCCAAACTCTATGTAGGACCTAGCAACAACAAGAACCACTGGGGAATTATATCAAAGCTGTGCTCCTTCACTCGACTCCATTCTGCATCAAAGCACACAATTATTGGCAAAGCGTGTTCAGCAAGCTTGGGACTTCCATGTTAGTGGATGAATCTTACATTAAATTCAGCACAGAACTGTTGTCCTTTTCCAACAATTATCAGCCAAGACTAAATTTCATCTTTAATAAATGTCACTTTTAAAAATATCATATTTTAAATGTACAGTATCACCCTCATTTTTCCAAAATGACGTAATTCTCTTTCACTGTAGCAAACACTGACCGAGAACTGGCCCCAATTTTCTCTTATAGAAACAAGGAACCGTAAGTGTTTATATACAGAAATAAGACACAAGGTGCTGGAGTAACTCAGCGGGTTCTCCAGATATACTGAGTTTCTCCAGCATTTTATGTCCAGTTTTCATCCGATTGCTCAGGCCCAGCATAGCACTTACTCACTATGGTTTGTGAAAATGGCAGGCAAAACATCTGACATTTTAGAACCTGAGTTTGTAGACTTGTAATAGGTTCTTTGTAGCTTGAAAAGAAGAAATAATTGGGCATATATTAAAATCAATCAAAATCGTGAAATCACCAAGTTACTTTTTCTACAAGAATGGTTCGTTTTGACTGAAATTTCACAAATGCAAATACTTTTAAGTAAAACATTAATCAGATTGGGTTTTGCTAGTAGAATGTAAAATGTATCTCTAGCATGGAACCATTTAATTGTAAAACAATCGGTCCTTATCCTAGCTATTTTTTAAATATTATTAATCAAACTCAGGCAAACAAGCTAGGTGGGACACCGTATTCTACAGCAAGAGCCCATGTTCTGTGAAGATATGTGGCCCAGAGGTTGAAATCTTCAGACCAATTATAAGTATTCCAAACAAGATAAATGTCCTCAGATTAAAAGACTGTACTGCAGGAGGGAGTGAGGACAGAGTCCGGAAATTGTGCCCTAAACCTCAATGTGAGGCCAACCCGGAGTAAGAATAGTCAGAAGATAGACACAAAAAGCAAGAGTAACTCAGCGAGACAGGCAGCATCTCTGGAAAGAAGGTATGGGTGAGCTTTTGGGTCGAGACCCTTCTTCAGACTGAAAGTCACGGGAAAGGGAAACGAGAGATATAGATAATGATGTGGAGAGATATAGAACAAATGAATGAAAGATATGCAAAAAGTAACGATGATAAAAGAAACAGGCCATAGTTAGCTGTTTGTTGGGTGAAAATGAAAAGCTGGTGCGGCTTGGATGGGGGAGGAATGGAGAGAGAGGGAATGCCGGGGTTACTTGAAGTTAGAGAAATCAATACAGTCAGCTTCTGGGGTGATTGTGATGTTTGTGACATCAGGGAAGGATCCTCTTTGCATTTTAGGCATAAAAATATTCAAGGTCATTAGTAGAAGTGGTATTTATGTTTATTGTACTGCAACAGTTGTCATTAGTAGTGTTATTTATATTTACAGTAACTAATAAGGCTCAAAACTCAAAAAGCATAATCAGGAACCCACACCACCCTGACCACACACTCATTTCACCCCTGTCATCGGGAAGAGAGTACTGCAGCCTGAAAACTGTAACATCCAAGTTCAGGAACAGCTTCGTCCCTACAGCCATTCGGCTAGTAAACAACCTCAAATAAGCTCTGAACTACATAGACTATTATTGTTATTATTGCACAATTATGGTTTGTTTTTTGTGTACGTATGTGTGTATACGTATGTGTATATATATATATATATATAACTAAAAGTCTCATCTTAACCACTTCCTGCCTGCGCTGTATATTGATTTTAGAAAAAACGCTACCCTATATTGCTATGATTTTGGCCATCCTACTCACAGTCCTTCTCCGCTGAGGCAGCCCCGAGGATTTTTCCGATCGATGAAAAATAAAAAAGTTATGAGCGTTTAAAAAATCTTGAGATCAGCTAATTGGTCCTCTCGCCTGTCAATCACCATGTTGAAGGTAACGCCCCTTCCAGGGCAGGGCAGGACTATAAAAACCCGGATGCCTGGATGTGTCAGTCACTCTGAAAGATCGTGAAGGAGAGGCCACAACTCTGATTCTGCTGTGAGTCTACTGAACTGTGAGTCTACTGCACTACGAGTCTACCCTTTATGTGCTTCATGTGGTTAACCCTTTATGTGCTTGCAATAAATGATTTGTTAGCTAGCAATGTGCTTGCAATGAATGCTGATTTGTTAACCCTTAATGTGCTTGCAATAAATGATTTGTGAACCCTTAATGAAATGAAAAGAGTTGTTTAGCCTGACCTGTGCTTTTACTTCTGCTTTGCCTTTGCTTTGCTTGAGCTCACCTGAAATGAAAGCAAATGGATTGTATTGTTGGCTGGCCCCGCCTGCCCTGTGCTTTTGCTTTTGCTTTGCCTTAGCTTTGCTTGAGCTCACCTGAAATGAAAGCAAATGAGCAAATGGATTGGATTGTTGGCTGGCCCGCCTGCCCTGTGCTGTTGCTTTTGCTTTGCCTTTGCTTTGTTGGAGCTCACCTGAAATGAAAGCAAATGGATTGTATTGCTGGCCTGCCCTGTGCTTTTGCTTTTGCTTTGCCTTTGCTTTGTTTGACCTCACCTGAAATGAAAGCAAATGGATTGTATTGTTGGCTGGCCCCGCCTGCCCTGTGTTTGCCTTGACTTGACTTGAAATGGATTGACTTGACATGAAATGGATTGAACTGGATAGTTGGCCCTGCACTCACTGTGCTTAACTTGACTTGACCCACAACACCCATGCTAGCGCTCCAGAACCTCCCCCCCTTATAATATATATATGTGTGTGTGTATTTGTGAGTATGTGTGTATATATATACACACACTGAACTTTTTTTCTCTCTCTCGTTTATTAAATTGTTTACAATGTACTATGTTTACATACTCTGTTGTGCTGCTGCAAGTAAGAATTTCATCGTTCTATCTGGGACAAATGTCAATAAAACACACTTGAATCATGAATCTAATAAAAGTTACTTTTTGAGAAGTTGATACTGTGTGAATAAGTAAAATTATATTATCTTTACAGCTGGGAGGTTTTGTAGTTATGAAAAGCACAATATAAATGCAGGTCCTTCCATCTTACCAAGACAGAAAACATATCAATCATCACTAGAGCCAGGGTTTTGCCATAAATGCCAAGTGCCTTTTCATGCCTTTTTTTGATGATTTCACCAGGATATAATGCCTTTTTCACGATCGAGTGCCTAAATCAGCATTTTTTTTGCCGTTTTGCTAAAAGGTCGTGCTATTTTCTCTAGTCGTACCATGATTACAATGACGTTTTCTATGTTAACACATTAATATTAATGTTATTATTAACGTGTTAACATAGTATAACTTAAAAGAAAACTTCCACCACCGGGGCAAAACCGGGGGCGCCACCGTCGGTCATTCATTTGTTCGTGCCGCTGTCCGCTGGTTCAGTCTTCTCCAAGATTTATTTAGGAAAGAATTGCTGATGCTGGAAAAATCGAAGGTAGACAAAAAATGCTGGAGAAACTCAGTGGGTGAGGCAGCATCTATGTAGAGAATGAATAGGCAACATTTTGGGTCAAGACCCTTTTTCAGACTGATGTGGGGGGGGGAGGGGCGAGAAAAATAAAGGAAGAGGCGGAGACAGTAGGACTAGAAGAAGAGCTGGGAAGGGGGAGGGAAGGAGGGAGAAGCCAAGGGCTATCTAAAATGAGAGAAGTCAATGTTGATACCGCTGGGGTGTAGACTACCCAGCAAAATACCCAAGCTTGTCTCCTCACTACATTTACTGCTGGCTCCAGTCGCAAATCTGAGTTTTCGAGTGATCTGTGCAAGGCATTCATTGATGCTGGAATTCCACTGTGGAAATTGGAAAACAAATCTCTCAGAGGTTTTTTTTTAGAGAAATAGACAGAGGAACATATACCAAGCGGGTCCTCATTACAGAAAAATTATGTTGACAGCAACTTCAACACCGTTGTGCAGAAAATTAGAGATGAAGTTGCATTTAACAAAATATGGATCCCGATAGGTGAGACAACCGATGCTGTGGGGAGATATGTTGTCAATGTGGTCATCGGTACACTGGAGGCAGGTCAACCATCAAAGGAGTATTTGTTGACATTGGAAGTATTGAAAAAGTCATACAGCTCAACTATTACTCAGTTGTTTACATCTTCACTTGCTGTACTTTGGCCAGAAGGTTTAAAACATGAGAATGTTCTTCTGTTTGTGACTGATGCAGCTCCGTACATGAAAAAAGCTGCTCATGCTCTTAAAGTTTTATTCCTCAAAATGATACATTTGACATGCTTAGCTCAATGGCTTCATAGAATTGCCAAGCATATACATAGCTTGTTTCCAAATGTCGATCGCCTAGTTTCCAATGTCAAGAAAATCTTCCTCAAAGCACCGTCACGTGCGGGGTTGTTCAAGGAAATGGCATCCGAGATTCCGCTACCTCCTCAGCTTGTTTTGACCAGGTGGGGTACATGGCTCTCTGCTGTACTCTACTATGCTGCAAATTGTGATTAGATACAATAAATCATCAACTGTTTTGAAGAAAAATAATCTGCTGCAGTCAGGATCGTCAGTGAAATCATGCAGAAAAAGTCCCTCTTTTGTGATCTTGTGTTTATTGCTTCCAATTTTGCAAACTTCCCACAAGAGATCACTTCCCTTGAGAAATGTGGCAAAACATTAGTGAATAGCTTATAAGTTTTCAACAAAGTAACTGACGATATTCGTAAAGTTCCTGGAGATGTAGGTAAAGACATACAAGGTAAATGTGAGAGAGTGATTTTAGCTAACAAAGATCTTGAAGAAATACAAAACATAGCTAAAGTTCTCAAAGGTAGTTGCAATGCACAAGATATCGAAATGAGTATAGAGCATAGAAGCTTGTTTCTGGTATGCACCAGTGACCTCAGCTGAGGTGGAAGGAAGTTTTTCACAACTGAAGCATATTCTGTCTGACAGACAGTATAGTTTAACACCAGATAATTTGAAAAATATGCTAGTACATATGTGCAACCAGGCAACTTTGGTCATTTAATGTAGTATACCTTTATATTATCATTTTTAACCATATTTTGGTGGTGGAAATAGATGCCTTTTTAGTCAATAAATGCCTTTTTTGTAATTTTATTATGCCTTTTCCCCTGCCTATTTCAGTTTTTTAGCGCCTAAACATCCTGGCTCTAATCATCACATTAATTGTCTACTCCAGTTCCTGAAATAAACCTCTTCCTGCAATTGAATAATGTTTTTTACAATTCCAGCTACATTGAAAGCCTGCTGACTTGAAACCAGAAGGGAATATCTGGAAATGGAAAGTGGAACCAAAAGAAAATATCTGTGTAGACCCCGGTCAACAATACAGACTTAACACACCCATGGAGAAATATGCATCTGTAAGTCTTGGATGAACCTCATGAGCCATTTTTGGTCTACAGGTAAAATATTCTCTTGGAGACTATGATCATTGACCAAGAGAGTCTATTGATAATCATTTGTAATATTAATCACTATTTATCAATGCTTGCCATCTTCTTTCTACTCTTCCGTTTCACCATTTTTTGTGGCCTTTAATGGCAATTGCTGTTCTTTTCAAAATTCTAGAAATCTGAGATTCAAGATCGCACTGTTCTGTCCAAACACTTTTTGAATCCTCAATTTCATCAATCTTCTCACTGCCACATTTGTTCTTAGACTTTAGATATACAGTGCGGAAACAGACCTTTCGGCCTTCCAAGTCCGCGCCGACCAGCGATCAACCCATACACTAACACTATTCTACACACTAGGGACTATTTACAAGCCAATTAACCTACAAACCTGTACGTCTTAGGCGTGCGGGAGGAAACTGGAGCACCCGGAGAAAACCTATGGGGTCACAGGGAGAACATACAAACTCCATATAGATATCACCCGCAGTCAGGATAGAACCTGGGTCTCTGGCGCTGTAAGGCAGCAACTCTGCGCCATGGTGCCACTGTTTGTTGCAAATCAGTGATTACCTAATTGAGCCTTTCAAAAATTAGCTTCCGTTCTTATTTTAGTTTACAACTCCTCACTTCCCACAAACATTGACAAACCAGGGCAAACTGTCCTTGGATACAAAATTGAAAGTTATTGTACATCAATTCAAAGATCAGATGAATTACAAAACACAATCATGACTGCTTGGCTTGAATAGATGACTTCTAGAACAGAAATGGGCATTTTCACACATCATCTTACTCCAGCGTGAAGTCTCCTTCATATTCACTGGTGGATGTCAAGGAAACCCTGGCGCTGGGGGCAAGGGGTTGAAGTTTAGGAAGCATTGTTGTCACAAGATACAACAGTCTAAGTTATATCCTCCACAATAATTCCAATGACAGCCTGTGGTAGGGTTTCTTTGGCAAGGATGGCCCCGATGCCAATGTTTTGCTCCTTCTTGGACCATGGACACCAAGCAATTGATTAATTATATGGAGCCAGCAAAGATTGGGTACTTGCTTATCCAATTCAGATCAATAAATGAACAAACACTTAGTTTACTCAAACTGTGAGTCAGCAACAAGCTTCCCATAAAATCAAGAATTGTAAAATATTGCTCAAATATAGTCGGGAATACAAGATTTAGCAACAATTATGCAAATAACATATTATTAAATCATGTGGGATTTACAATAAAATTTACAAAAGATTAAAAAAGTGGGGGAAAATAAAAGAACAAGAGCTGTTTGAAATGGGAATATGCTGATTATTGTGCAATTGCCAAAAGTCCAGAGCAAAGGTGATGTCATAGCCTTGAACAGAATGCAGAGATGAACAAAAGTGAAAAGATATGAAGTGCAGCGGGTGATAAAGTCAGCCAAAAGTGACAAATGTTGCAGCATTACCAAATATTACCAGATAATGTTGGGTGAGAGAAAGCGGAGAATGACATAATTTGATATAGAATAGAATAGCCTTTTATTGTCATCCAGACCGAAGTCTGAACGAAATTTAAGCTGTCATACATACAATACAATACAATAAAAAACAATAATAAACACATATTAACATCCACCACAGTGAGTCCACCCAACATCTCCTCACTGTGATGGAGGCAAAAGTCTTAGGGCTGCAGTCTCTTCCCTCCTCTTCTCCTTCTGCGCTGAGGCGATACCCCCCGGGCGATGTTAAAACCTGTCCGGGGGCTCAAACACCGCGGCCCGGGGTGGTCGAAGCTGCCGCTCACCAGACCTGCTGACGCAGCCGCTGGCCCGCGGCCGAACCCCGGTCTCAGGCCACCGCCGCCAGAACTGCCGTCCCAGCCCCCGGAGCATCGTTCCAGCCCCGAGCCGGATCGCCCTCACGTGAGTACTGCCACCCGTCCTCAGCACTCACGCCAGGCCGCCGCTCCTCCCTCGCGCCAGGCCGCCCCAGACTGGGAGCGATCCTCACATCGGGCTGGGCAGCAACTGGGAGAAGCTCCCCCTAGGGCTGGGCGCAACAGACGGGCAAACGATCACCTCGGGCGTGGGCCGACACGACCGGGGCCGATCTCCCTCGGGCTGGGCCGCCCACGACCGGGCGCCGACCTCCCTCGGGCTGGGCCGCACCGACACGGGCGCCGCTTCTCCTCGGGTGGGCCGCCCGACCGGGCGCCGCTTTCCTCGGGTGGGCGCAACGACCGGGCGCAGCTCTCCCTGGGCTGGGCCGCCCCGACCGGGAGCCCGCTCCTCCGGGCTGGGCGCCACGACCGGGCGACGCTCCTCCCTCGGGCTGGCCGCCTCCGACCGGGCGCCGCTCCTCCCTCGGGCTGGGAACGCCGTACCTCCCCGTGCTCGGCACTCCGACGGGAGCACCGTTCCTTCCTCGGTGCCGGCCGTCACAGCCCCTCACGAAAGCCCTGTTCCAGCCCCGAGCCGGGCCGTCCTCACGGGAGCGAGCTCAGTGCGAGTCCCGGCGGGCTCTGCCTCCTGAGCCTCGAGGTCGCCAGCTCCGCCATTAGGCCTCAGCGCAGACGGAGGCAGAGAAGGGGAATACGACAAAAAAGTCGCATTCCCCCGCAGGGAGAGACAGCAAGCCCCGTTTCAACCCCCCCCCCCCCCCAAAAAACACAAACTAAAAACCAAAACTAGACTAACCAAAACGAAAATAAACAACCCAAAAAACACAAAACAAACAGGACTGCCAGAGAGCCGCTGCAGCCAGAGCCGCGCCGCCACTAGGAAGCGGTTATAAACCTAGAATCAACTCATGACCAACAGCCACATACACATTTTACAATGAGAATCTCACAAAAATGAGGAAGGAGGCTAAGTAACTTCATTGTCCGCAACAAAAGTTTTTCATTGTACCTCGGTACATGTGACAATAAACTAAACTCAAACTCAATAACTGGGCGTGGGAAGATGAGAACAGCTCATGGCTGATATTGAGTGAGATCCCAGTGCTGGAGACCAAAAGTACCTAGCAATTCAAATCCAAGGAAAGATATTGTCAAGCTTGAAAGGGTTCAGAAAAGATTTACGAGGATATTGCCAGGACTAGAGGGTGTGAGCTATAGGGAGAGGTTGAGTAGGCTGGGTCTCCCTTCCATTGAGCGTAGGAGGATGAGGGGAGAACTTATAGAAGTATACAAAATCATTAGAGGAATAGATCGGGTAGATGCACAGAGTTTTTTACCCAGAGTAGGGGAATCGAGGACCAGAGGTTCAAGGTGAAGGGGAGAAGATTTAATAGGAATCAGAGGGGTAACTTTTTCACAGAGGGTGGTGGGTGTATGGAACAAGCTGCCAGAGGAGGTAGTTGAGGCTGGGACTATCCCATAATTTAAGAAACAGTTGGACAGGTACATGGATAGAACAGGTTTCGAGGGTTATGGACCAAGCGCAGGCAAGTGAGACTAGTGTAGCTGGGACATGTTGGCAGGTGTGGGCAAGTTGGGCCGAAAGGCCTGATTCCACACTGTATCACTCTATGACTAGGCCTCAAAAAGAAAATATAACAGAAATAAATATAATCTGCAGCACAGAGGTGGTGCAGTAGAGCTACCGTCTTACAGTGGCAGAGACCCGAATTTGATCCTGACTACAGGTTCTTGTCTGTATGGAGTTTGTACCTTCTCCCCATGACCTGCGTTGGTTTTCTCCCGCACTATAAAAAACATACAGGTTTGTAGGTTAATTGGCAGTGTAAATGTAAAATTGTCCCTAGTGTGTGTAGGATAGTGTTAATGTGCGAGGTTCGCTGGTCGGTGTGGACTCGGTGGGCCGAAGGGCCTGATTCTCTAAACTAAATTAAAACTAAATTTATTGAAACAATGTAAAAGGGAAGAGGTGAAAACCATAAGAGATGAGAATGAAAAAAAGAGATGAGCTGAAATATAATGTATAGTAATATTTCCACCAAGTGATGGGAAGTTTTAAAGAGGTCATTAATGGGAACTAACAGGGCATATTCTTGCAAGTGGAAAATCAATGCATTTAATGCTTGAATTCCATAGATGAATAGATTCAGAGAATAAAATAAAAGAGATGGGGTTATGTTATGATAACTGTCAATTTCACAATGGAACATGGAACCAAGCTGAATTTAAAAATATACAAAATAAAACTGTAAGTGAAAGTAAGAATGGCTGCGGGAATAGATTAGCAGATAACGATACAGAACCAAAAGTCTTCAGTAATAAAAGAGAAGCCAAAGGTTGGCTGCGTCAGTTAAGGAAATGTGTAAAAAAGAACTGCAGATGCTGCTTTCAATCGAAGGTAGACACAAAATACTGGAGTAACTCAGTGGGTAAGGCAGCATCTCTGGAGAGAAGGAATGGGCGACGTTTCGGGTCAAGACCCTTCTTCAGCTGAATAACAATTTTTAAACAGTTGCATAAGCACAAAGGCAGAATTGTACAGTTTAGTATTAATCAATGAAATGGAATAGTTCTTCCAAATGATGAATCAAATCATCTATTTTTGTAAAGTATAAAGGGCCTGTCCCACCAGCATGCGACTCCATGTGGCAAGCGTGACCTAAAGGGCCGGTCCCACCAGCATGCGACTCCATGCGGCAAGCATGACCTAACGTGGTCGCTTGAGCCGTAGGGCCTCGCGGGGCCGGTCCCACTTCGATTAGCCGGAGCTGTATGGAGTTGTGCGGAGCTGGTCCAGACATCGCGCGGGGCTCCGAAAAACTGACCGTGCTTAAAAATTCCGCGCGGCAACAGCCTGCCGGCCCGCAGCCTCCTCGGCGTTGTGTCACTCACTCGACCTCCACGCGGCTCCCGCTTCTGGTTTGGTCGCGCTTGCCGCATGCAGGCGCATGCTGGTGGGACCGGCCCTTCAGGTCGTGCTTGCCGTATGGAGTCGCATGCTTGTGGGACAGGCCCTTTAGACCAGCAGGATTTGGAAAAACTGTCAAATATCCGCTCAGCTCTCTTTGCTACTAGTAGGATATCCCAGTGTACCCCAGATATTCTGCCTTGTATTTCATCTTTGTTAAACTTTCCATTGCCATGTACATATAATAAATCAATAAAGGATTGTAACTCAACTTCAATATGGACTAAGGTCAACAATTACTCTGTGCTCATCAGTGAGACCAGCTCTATCATAAATTATGTTGCTTCATTTAAACTATTTTTATTAGTCACTTTTATTGCATTTCTAATAGAATTTATCCTTGTCATTACTTATTCATAGTTACTGACACTTTTTTCAGAAAACCCTTTATAAATAGATGAAATTTGAAATTTGCTAAGTTTGATTTTTTTTTAATAACATTTACAACAAAAAAAGCAAAGCGCTGGCGTAACTCAGCAGGTCACACAAAAATAAAAAATGTTACGAAACAATTGCATGTTTGATTATGAAGATTGGGAATTACAAAGTACAATTTTAACTGAACATTTCAATCCAGGAAAAAAAATAAAAAGGGACCCTTTCTAAATCTTGATAAGATTCTGAAGATCTCTTGATAGAATGTTGCTGTTAACTTGTTCACAATATCCTTTCTATAACGAAGGACAACACCAACACCACAACCGTATTCCTAGCCTTTGATCTGGTCTTGAAACCATGTTATGTATATGGCTACTCCAGTTTAGTTGTTGGTCAGTGGTAACACTGAGGATATCGTCAGTGGGGGATTCTGTGATGGTAATGCCATTGAATGTCAGAGGGTTATTGATGGATCTTCTCTTGCCGGATATCGTCATTGTCTAGCACCTGTCTGGCCACCTAATCGCAGGGCCTGGATATTGTCCAAGTTTTGCTGTGTTTGGTGGTGGACTGCTTCATTACCTGCGGTGTCACAAGTGCTGCTGCACATTGGGCAATCAATAGTAAACATCCCTAATCTGATCCTAGAATTGAAGGAAAGAAGAAGGGTCTTGACCCGAAACATCGCCTATTCCTTCTCTCCATAGATGCTGCCTCACCCACTGAATTTCTCCAGCATTTTTGTCTACCTGGGCTTGAAGGAAGATCATTGATGAAGCAGCTGAAGATGATTGGGCCTAGGACACAATCCAGAGGAATTCCTGCAGAAATGCCCTGTGGGCCTGTAACCACCACAAACAAGCATCTTTTTTTGTGCTCGGTATGATTCCGACAAGTGAAGGGATTTTTACCCCTCATTCCCACTAACTCTAGTTTAGCCTGGCTCCTTGATCAGATGCTGCCTCGATATCAAGGACAGTTACTCTCACTCCACTGCTGCAGTTTCTCCCTTTTGTCCATGATTAGTTCAAAGCTGTAATGAGTTTTGGAGCTGAATGACTTTGCCAGAACCCAAACTGAGCTTCAGTGAGCAGGCTGACCACAACCTGTGCTTTGCTGCCATCTAGAGTTCACATTCAGCCTGTGCTTGCGGAGATGTCTAATTATTGCTTGGAGCAGTGCATCATCCGACATACTGCATAATAACCCCTTATCGCGCTGATTCAATTAGCAACCACATTTTTGCAAACACATCTTGAATTAGGCGAACCACTAGCGTAGTGATTAATCAAAGCTGCGTAAATAGAATTTATTCCGTGAATAATAATAGCAAACGTTCATATTTATATTTCATTGATATTTTTATTTGGCAAAGCTGACTATCATGCAGGAATTCCTGAAGATGCAAGTTAGAAGTTCAGAAATTAGGAACAAAAAGGAAAAACAATATGTTTTTTACTGGGTAGAGGACAGATGCAGGTACGCTAACAATGATCAGAAGGGGACTGTGGGCAATAAATACAAAATAAAATCATTTTGAAAAAAACATGAATGCTGATAATACAGGAAAGGGCAGAGTAATGTTTCAGGTAGACACAAAATGCTGGAATAACTCAACAGGTCCTGCAGCATCCTTGGAGAAAATGGATAGGTGATGTTTCGGGTTGAGAGCCTTCTTAATGTTTTAGGTCTATGCCTGGATGAGATATTATAATTACAAGATAAGCAGGTGGACCAACAGCATTAACATTTAATGCCATATGCCCAAACAAAACTTCCCTCTGCTGTTAAATAGGAAATATTTTCTAAAATATGAAGTGTGATAATTTAAATTTCTGTGCTACATATGAATGAATGTTCACTAAGGTAACTCAGCGGGACAGACAGCATCTCTGGAGAGAAGGAATGGGTGATGTTTCGGGTCAAGACCCTTCTTCAGACTGATGTCAGGGGAGTGGGTGGGACAGAAATAGAATGTAGTCGGAGACAGTAAGACTGGTGGGATATAATCATCCAACACTTTTGCCACCTCCAACGGGATCCAACTACTGGCCACGTCTTCCCACCTCCACACTTCTCTGATTTCCGCAGAGACCGTTCCCCTCCGCAACTCCCTGGTCAACTCGTCCCTTACCGCCCAAACCACCCCCTCCCCAGGTACTTTCCCCTGCAACCGCAGGAGATGCAACACCTGTCCCTTTACCTCCCCACTTGACTCCATCCAAGGACCCAGTCAGTCTTCTCTGGTGAGGCAGAGGTTCACTTGCACCTCCTCCAACCTCATCTACTATATCCGCTGTTCCAGGTGTCAACTTCTGTACATCGGCGAGACCAAACGCAGGCTCTGCAATCGTTTTGCTGAACACCTCCGCTCAGTCCGCCTTAACCTACCTGATCTCCCAGTTGCTCAGCATATTAACTCCCCTCCCATTCCCAATCTGACCTTTCTGTCCTGGGCCTCCTCCATTGTCAGAGTGAGGCCCAGCGCAAATTGGAGGAACAGCACCTCATATTTCGCTTGGGCAGCTTACACCCCAGCAGTATGAACATTGACTTCTCTAACTTCAAATAGCCCTTACTTTCCCTTGCTCTCCATTCCCTCCCCCTTCCCAGTTCTCCCACCAGTCTGCCTCCGACTCCACTCTATCTCTGTCCCGTCTACTACCCTGACATCAGTCTGAAGAAAGATCTCAATCCGAAACGTCACCCATTTCTTCCTTCTCTCCAGAGATGCTGCCTGTCCCGCTGAGTTATTCCAGCATGTTGTGTCTACCTTCGATTTAAACCAGCATCTGCAGTTCTTTCCTGCACAAGGTAGATCGGGAGATTGGGAATACATCCTCAGCATATGAGAAATCCATCTTCGGGTCATATTCATAGTCATGGAATCCCACAACACAGAAACAGGCCCTTTGACTCAATTTGTCTGTGCCAACAAAGATGTTCTATCTATACTAGGCTCATTTGCCTGCATTTGATATATCTCCCTCTAGGTTCAGGTTTAGGTTTATTATTGTCACATGTACCAAGGTTGTGAAAAGCTTTGTTTGCATGCTATCCATTCAGGTCAGATAATACTATACATTAGCTGAGGAAGCACAATCTGCAGCAGGCAATGATGGTCCAATTCTACACGGCCATTGTAGTCTGATCTCACCTTCTCCATCATGGTCTGGTTTGGCTCAGCCACCAAGCACGACATCCTGAGGCTGCAGCGATTTGTTCGATCAGCTGAGAAGGTTATTGGCTGCAACCTTCCCTCCATTGATGAACTGTACACTGCAAGGGCCAGGAAATGAGCGGGCAAGATCATCTCTGACCCCTCTCACCCTGGCAACAAACTCTTTGAATCACTTCCCTCTGGAAGGCGACTCCGGACTGTCAAAGCTGCCACAGCCAGACATAAAAACTATTTTTATCCACGAGTAGTTGCTCTACTCAACAGCCAAAAATCTGTAGCCTCCCTTTGATCTGGTATTTTGTTGGTTCTTATGCTTGATCAATGGTGTTTTATTATTAATGTTTTATTATTATTAATGTTTAGTGTTTTCTGAGTCATTCGTAACTGTCACTGTATGTCATGTTGTGGGTGGAGCACCAAGGCAAATTCCTTGTATGTGAATACTTGGCCAATAACCTTACTTACTTAGTACAATCAAGTCAAACTCAAGTACAACAGGGTGAGCGAAGGAGCAGATACAAAGTGCAGTGTATAGTTCTCAACTTTGCAGCACATCAGTTCCATAGACAAAGTCCAATGTCCGCAATGGGGTAGAGATGAATCAGACAGTACCCTACCTAATGGAAGGACTGTTCAGAAGCCTAATAACAGAGGGGAAGAAGCTGGTCCTAAGCCTGGTGGTGCACGCTTTCACGCTTCTGTACCTTTTCCCTGATGGAGGGGAAGGAATGACCGGGGTGGGACAACTCTTTGATTATGTTGGCTGCTTTTGTGAGGCAGTGTGAAGTGTAGATGGTGTCAATGGTGGAGTCTAAATGTGTAATGGACTGGTTATGTTCTTAAAACCTATGCAGACCAACATCTTCAACCTCTCATTACTGAGATTGCCACCTGTTTTAAAAGGGCATCAAAAATACCAGTGCCCAAGAAGAATAAGGTGATGGTTCCACTAACATCCATAGTGATCAAGTGCTTTGAAAGGTTGTTTATGGCGGGGAGGTGTTGGGGAACTGGTTTTCCAGGGGTCATGTTGCATCCCGCATGCTATGCTGCACCTGCAGAAATTGGTAAGAATCGTTGGAGTCATGCCAACGTTTCTTAGACTTCTGAGTGAGTAGAGGCTTGGGTTGGTTTTTTGGCTATTGCATTACCCTGGTTGGATAAGGACAAATTGTTGGTGATATTTATACCTAAAAACCTGATGCTCCCGATCATCTCCACTTCAGCACCATTGATACAGACTGTGTACTCCACCCCACTTCCTTGAGCTGATGCCCACCTCCATTTTGCTGAGATTGAGAGAGAGGTGGTTGTTTTGACACCA
Source organism: Amblyraja radiata (assembly GCF_010909765.2). NCBI lineage: Eukaryota > Metazoa > Chordata > Chondrichthyes > Rajiformes > Rajidae > Amblyraja > Amblyraja radiata. Next base: position 19,918,498 of record NC_045976.1, on the reverse strand, counting down.
TGCTACTAGGCTGTCTGCTTTGTTCCTGCATCTGATCTTGTCATTAGTTGAGATCCAGCCCACTACAGTGGTGTCATTTGCAAACTTGTAAATGAAATTGGAGCAGAATTTGCTGCAGTCATGAATGATAGGGCAAAGAATGCAGCCCTGTGAGGCACCAGTGATGAGAATGATGGTGGGGGATACTTTACTGTCAATCCTAGCTGAGGGCACATGGTTATTGTCATCAGACTAGAGAGGTGGACTCGTGTGGAGAAATAACATGTCAATTTAATATAGCCTGAACTTATCCTCAGTTCACACTAATAACTTTTGAGGCGAATGTTATTTTTTTTTTTAAAGCTGTGTAGTTATATTGTCAAATCTAGAGGTGTTCACAGAAAGGAGATGGGGTGGGTGGGAGATTGCAACCTTCACGTGGTCCGCCCTGTTTTGATGAATGCAATAACCTGATTATTGATAAGGTCAAATAGAACAACCTGTCCGACAACTTTAGGCTGTGCACATCATACGAAAGAAGAAGAAAGGAGATCAACAAGAGTATTTATGCAGGGAGTAAAAAAAATCATTAAAAAAACACATAAAATATGAATAATGACAGATGGGTAACACAATGGGACGTAATCAGAAATACATGGAAATAAATTAATTCAAGAAATCAGTGTTGATTACAATTGAAAAAGGAATTATTTCACATGCAGGATAAGGGACGATGAAGATGCAACTCCCATGGCACCAGATCAAAAGTCCTGAACACCATCTGTTCATCTATCACACATCCCCTCCCCATCCCACAATTATCTGGACTACACTTCCTCCCACCCTGCCTCTTGCAAAGACACTATCCCCTACCCTCAATTTCTCCGTCTCCACCATTTTGCTCCCTAGATGAGGTTTTCCATTCTAGGACATCCGAGATGTCCCCTTCCTTTGGTAAATGTGGTTTCCCCTTTCTGTGACAGATGGATCCCTCACCCGCATATCCTCTGTCCCATTGTTCTGCTCTCGCTCCTCCTGAGACAGAACAAGGATAGAGGTCCCTTGGTCCTCACCTTTCACCCCACCAGCCTCCGCATCCCACACATTGTACTAAGGCATTGCTGTCACCGCCAATGTGATCCCGTCCCCATCCCATCCCCACCCCGTTCTGCCTCTCAGAGACTGCTCCCCGATTCACTCATTGCTACCCACCCAAAGCACCCTCTCATTAGGTACTTTTTCCTGCACCTGCCTAACACCTATCCCAATAACTCGTCCTGGACCACCTTCCAGGGACCCCAGAAGTCCTTCCAGGTGAGACAGAGGTTCATGTGCACCTCCACTATCCCCACCAACTGCATCCAGTGCTCCCAATGTGGCATCTTGTACATCGGCAAGACCAAGCGTAGACTCGACGAGCGTTTCAACTGAACTCTTTGTTCAACCAAAGGCATACTGTATCTCTCGGCTGCTAACTAATGTAATCCCTCTTCCCATTCCCATATGGTCCGTACTGACCGGAGTCTCCCCCATTACACGTACATTTTACATCCACGGTATCAAGTTTCTGTGGCTCATTCAGTCATATGTACGACTGTTGAAGGTGGAGAGAGAACCAGTATTAGAGAAAAACCTATCTGACCCTGACCTCACCAATCTATCTCATGCAGATTCTTCAGTCCACTGATAGGAGTCCTTGTGGCACCTCTGATAATACTGGCATGATAAATGGAATAGATTCAAAACAGATTGGCACACCAAACTGGCTGATCGGCTAGCTCCAGTGTTCACAATATTCAACCTCTCCCCGGCCAAGTCCGTGGTCCCTACCTGCTTCAAGAGATCCACTATTATTCCAGTGCCTAAAAATGCCTCTGCAGCCTGCTTGAATGACTACTGACCGGTGGCCCTCACATCAGTGGTCATGAAATGCTTCGAGAGGCTGATCAAGAACCACATCTCTGCCTTCCTCCCTCGCACCATGGATCCACTGTAGTTTGCATACCGTCTAAACAGATACACGGACGATGCAGTCTCCCAGGTTCTGCACGCCACACTCTCACCTTGACAGCCAGAAGGGGGGGCTATGTGAGGATGCCGTTCATTGACATCAGTTCAGCTTTCAACACCATAGTCCCCCACCAGACTTGTTGATAAGCTGCTGGAACTGGGACTGAACACTCCCGTGTGCCTGGGTCCTGGACTTTCTGACCGGCAGGCCCCAGGTGGTCAAGATGGGTAGACATACCTCCAACCCCCTCACCCTAAACACAGGATTCCCCCCAGGGTTGTGTCCTCCGCCCCCTATGGTGCTCCCTGTACACACATAACTGTGTGGCTAAGTTCAGCTCCAACTCCATCATTAAGTTTGCTGATGACACTGTGGTGGTGGGCCTGATCTCCGATAACGATGAGAAGGCCTACCTGGAGGAGGTGGCTGACCTGGCACTCTGGTGTCAGAACAATGGCCTCCTTTTGAATGTCACTAAAACTAAGGAGCTGATTGTGCACTTTAGAAGGGCACAACAATCGAGGACGTACACGCCACGGGGGATTAATGGGACTACTGTGGATGGGGTGAGCAGCTTCAAATACCTGGGAGTCCACATCACAGAGGATCTGACATGGACAACACACACTGCCGCACTGGTGAATAAGGCAATGCAGCGCCTTTACCACCTCAGGCAGCTGAGGAAATTCAGAGTCTCTCTGAGGATCATTCAGTGCTTCTACTCTGGTGCTGTAGAAAGCATCCTGACTGGAAACATCTCGATCTGGTTTAGCAACAGCTCTGCCCAGGACAGAAAGGCTCTGCAGAGAGTAGTGCGCACCACTCTCGGTCGAATGGAGCCAGCAAGATCATGAAGGACTGTTCCAGCTGCCAAGGTCAGGCAAGCGCCTCCGCTGTCACTCTGCGAAAACAGAGGATGAGACAGCGTTTCTTTCCACAGGCCATCAGGACTGTAAATTCTGATCTCACCAGGGCATAAAAACTGTTGCGTCTTCTTTTTTTTAATGTAACTACTGGTTCTGTTGTTCTGCACAATCCTGCAAGCATTGCCACTTTCATTTCACTGTACATCTTGTATGTGTATGTGACAAATAAAGTTGACTTGACTGAACAACAGAATTTTAACCTAGTACAACTTTTATCCATACCTTACTCTTCATTACCATCAAACCAGGGGATTAACCCGGGTCTATCGAGGAGCGAAACAGCCCAGACGAACGACCAAGTGTACCAGAAATATGTGCCAGACCGATTAAGCTACAACATAGGTAATTAAAAAAACAAACCAAGTTGTGACATGGCAAGTTTAATTTATTTTCATTTCTGTCACAGCAAACATTATTGGGTTAGTTTAGTTTTATTTCCTTATAAATATCACTTCAAATTGAATTTTCATGTTTAAATGGATTTGGTTTACATATTAATATCTACTGGGGTAAACAATTTAATGCAGCACACAGTTTATAATCAGTAATGATAACTTTCAAGGTACTTTAGTTCCGTTAATAAGCTTTGTGCTATTAATATGAAGGCCAGATTGCAAATATTATATTCTGGTTTCTAAGGGTTGCGATATAAACTATTTCTTTGGACAATATGGTCAAAATGCCATGAAGAATATATCACAGGATCAATCAGTAACCAGTCTTCAATAAACAAATAGTACTCTTCCCTATGCCTTCAAATATACATTGATAAGTACAGATTCACCACACGATATAGACCATAGACAATCTTTTGCTGCAAATTGAATTTAAAAAAAAAAATTTAAGGATGTTTCCTAAAATAAGTTACTTTCTCAGTACCATTTAAATACAAATTAATTTTATCTATTGAGCTTACATACTTGTATATATTTTTTACAACATGTCAATGAAGAATAAGTTATTTCCTTGGCTTTACAGAGTAATGCCATCAAGATGGCTACAATTATATAAATAGTTGCATATTATGGAAGGAGAAGAGCTAACTACCTGATTAAAAGTAAGGGTAAAACTGCTTACTGCCGTATTTGGACAGACAGAAAATGCCTTCGACTCGTCAAAGGATTGTGGTAAAAGACATTTCAGATCCTCTACAAAATGCCTAACCCATTGCCGAATAAATCCACCGTGACTGACTATAAGCACGCTAGCCACTGGGGTATCCGAATTGTCATCATTTATATCAGAACCATTTAAGTCCACACAGCTTGGATTTTTTAGTGAAGTGTGCGAATCTCCTGAATCATCAGCAACTTTATCAAGCTGCTCTGGTGCACTATCTTTTTCTGTAATTTTCATAAGAAGTTGACATAAATGACTTAAAAAATCCTCTGCACGAGCCTGAACCTGTAAAACAATTAGAATCTTATTAATCAAATAGTTGCAGATGCAATACATTGCAAAAATATAATTGTTACTGCTGATTTCCTTTTGCACAGTTTCTCATCATTGCAGCTTCATTGAACCCAATGTTATGACTATGCATCACAGCAATGGCGATGATTTGGCACTGACTTAAAGCATATAAAAACAGCATATTCCTGCTTCAGAATCTTTAAAGCGGATTACAGACCAATGAGTATTAAAGAGACCAATATCTCAATATAAATCAAAACATCAGAAGTATAGAAATTCATGTTTAATTCAATGGCTAGGACATCAAATGTATTTGTCAATTTGGGAGAATGGAATTTGTTTGTATATGTAGAATAGGTAATCTGCTGTAAATCTGATGCAATTTCATACTAATTTTCAGATACCTTGCTCAGGAAAATATCTTACCTGAACAACCTACATGTGTTGTTACTGGATAGCTTACTTTTTGATTTGAGGTAACAGTTTGGTACTGGTATTGATGAAACTTGAAGAAATGGCATTCAGATTCCACCACTTCAAGAAGAAAACCAAAGTGCTTTGTCCAGTCATCTCTCAATTTACATTCATGCAATTCATTAAAGAGTGGGAATATTTTGATAACATTCACAACCAAGTCCTGTGCTGGTTTCACGAGAAGATTGACATTTTAAGCCCATCGGTCTCAGCATGGCCATGGAATCGTGCCATTTCCTCATGGATACAGCACAAGCAATTATGCACAAAGTCTTCCGTTAGCATCCTTCACTCCATCCCAGAACTTTCAAATATCTATAATTTTAGACTCTGAGAAAAGGAATAGGTGACCATTCTGGTCGAGAGATGGGTCTCGACATGAAATGTCACTTATTCCTTTTCTCAGAGTTACTGTCTGACCCGCTGAGTTACTCCAGCGTTTTGTGTCAATCTTCGGTTTAAACCAGTATCTGCAGTTCCTTCCTGCACATCTATAATTTTATGTATGGTTAGAATCTAGTGCACATATTTTATGAAACTGAAATCCAACCTGAAGCACAAATCCAGAGAATGGGATAGAACTTGAATTTTTGCAATAATGATCCAAAAGTCATTTTACACCCATATAACTGACGTGTATTAGAAAGCGTTTAAAGGAACTAATTTGCATCTTGCAAAATATCATAAATACCTAATGAGTTAAAGACAGGACAATCTATTTGAGGTGTTGAATGTGGAATAAAGTTTGATACAGAGATTGTGAGAAATGTCACGGATTCTTATAATCTATTTACAGGGGCAGAGAGATCCTTAGATTAATATCTCAATTAAAATACCTCTGCATGTGTAGCACTGAGGTATCAGTCTAGATTGTGCACTTATATTGGGAATAGAAACTATGCCCATGCCCTTCTGATTTAGAGTTGAGAATAACAATAAGGCTAGGTGGTGAAGATGGATAAATACAGATACAACGTATGCAAGTTAATTGTTACCTCACTAATTTGATAAATCCATCTAATGTATCAATACTAGCTTAACTATTCAGTAATAAATAGTAACATTAATTGTACAAATTCTATTTAGGTCTTTATCTAAATATAAATCAATCAAAGTAGATAATGTGTTATGGACAAGGATATGTGTAATACATATTCAGTAATAAATAACTTACTTCATCCACAGTCTCAGCTCCTGGTGGTGTGAAAAAAGGACACTTCTGTCCTGCAGCCTTTGCCATCGCCCTGAGTTCGTTCAGGGGCTTTCCTTCAACAATCCCATATTTCTATTAACAAAAATGGAATCAAAGTTGCAAATATGTTGCTGTAACTTGTTTATTATTTTAACACATGCAAATAATACATAATTACATGAACCTATTTTGTATTTAATGTATAATATTTCACTTACATATATAATCTCTTTACTTTCTTTGGAAACTCTCATTAATTTATACATTAATTTACACTCTCTCATTAATTTACACCAGCAAGTGGCGCCTGTAATGGCTGCCTCGCCAGCAGTCTGTCTTGTCCCTTCTCTGTTTTTATTAATTTTAAGTATGTCTTGAATGTTTGTTTTAATGTCTCTTGGTATGTTTTATGTGGGGGGTGGTGGGGGGGGGGGGGAGATCGGGGGAAACTTTTTCCAGTTACTTACCTCGACGGGGATGCGATTTTTCTCCGTGTCGCATCTCCGTCCGCCCCTTGCGGCCTACAACGTGGAGTGGTGCGGCCTTTCCTGGAGACCAGCCCGGAGCTTCAAGCCACGGGTGCGGCGCGGACTTACCATCGTGGAGCCTGGGATCTCTTGTCGAGGATCGCCAGTGTTGGAGCTCCGACCGCGGGGCCTGTGGACTTTAACACCGTGAAGCAGCGGTCTCTGGTAAGAAGCGGCCGACTCGGGAGCTCCATGCCAAGGAGTTTTCCGATCCGTCCCGATGCCAAAGTTTCGATCATCCTCACGAGAGGGCTTGAACAGCGGACCGTCAGCAACGGCCCCGTTCAAAGGCCCTGGCCACAGGTGAACAAAGGAGGAGGATGACTGAACTTCATTGTTTTCCATCACTGTGAGGAATGTTAATTTTACTTCGGAGTCACGTGAGTGACTACGTGAAGAAGGCCGTCCAGGCGCACGCGCGTCATCTCGTCAGACGCATTGTGCTGCGACCGCGGTAGGAGGACGGAACTCCAAGCGGTGAGTGAAAGAAAACCTGAACGTAAGTATTTTACTTTCATTGCAGGCTGCTTTTCTCCGTGGAGACTGCGTGCAGAGACACAGGCAAGTCTTATGTATGGAGAAAGGTGGGAGGAAGAATGGTAAGCGCACCGCAGTAAGCACTCAATAAGACAAAGTGTCTGAGAGTAGCGGGCGCCCGACTAAAAAGTCGATTGTAAAGAAATAACTATTTTACACGGGGGAAAAAGTCCCGTTGAAACTCCCACAGGGAGCAAGGCCATAAAGAAATAATAGGCCTGGAAGACTCGGAGGAGTCTGAACTATAGAATTTATAAACTGGAATTCCTCATGGGTAAAACAAACTCCAGAAGGAGTATAAAAAACGCGGGCTTAAAGAGCAACCGCATGGAACACCCAGAAGAGGTTCTGGGAAACGTTGGCCCAGATTTGAGCCAGCGACCGAAATGCCTGATGATAAAGATGAATAAATGGGCTGACCTGACACGGAGGCAGCACCAGAAATGTCCGAAAGACAATACAGGCGTTGGTCTACAGGAGACCCAGAATATGGAGTAGCACCCAAAAGTGGGCTGCCAATATACAGCTCAATGGAAGAGCTTGATGTACCCCAAAGAGGGACAAAAAAGCATAGGCTTATGAGAGAGCCATCGCATGAAATACCTGATGATGAATATCCAGGTGAAACCCATTATGAGGAGGAATATCCAGAATACTCTGATAGCAAATCATATAAGGACGAGAGCCCACACAAAAAAGAAATGTACCAGGGCTGGTCCATAAGTTCTCTAGTCCCAGAAAAAAAGGGACAACCTCTAAAAGAGGATATAGCAGAAGTATAAATACCTGCTTTCCCATCATTTGGAAGAACCAAGGATGGATGAGATTGAGAACAAATATGAAATCCCGCAGAATTGCGATCTGCTAGTAGTCCTATCTGTCAACAGTGAAGTTGGAGTTATGGGCACTGCAGCATGCGTTCAAGAAATGAGCGGTACTAAGAATGTGGTCAAGCATCACGGCATTGCCAGAGACCTGGAAGAAGGAAATGTGACGACGTCACATCAGGATGTTATGGGAATGCTGTGTAATTCGGAGTGGCGCGCGGCCCTGGCTGCAGCGGCTCACCAGCAGTCCTGTTTGTTTGTGTTTTTTGTGTTGTTTATTTTGTTTTGGTTAGTCTAGTTTTTGGTTCTTAGTTTGTGTTTTGGGGTGGGGGTTGAAACGGGGTTTGCAGTCTCTCCCTGCGGGGGAACGCGACTTTTTTGTCGTATTCCCCTTCTCTGCCTCCGTCTGCGCTGAGGCCTAATGGAGCTGATGACCTCGAGGCTCCGGAGGCAGAGCCCGTCAGGACTCGCCCTGAGCTCGCTCCCATGAGGGTGGTCCGGCTCAGGGCTGGAACAGTGCTCCCGTGAGAGGTTGTGGCGCTCTCGTGAGGGCGGCCAGCCCAAGGGTGGAACGAGGCTCCCGTCGGAGCGGCCGAGCTCGGAGAGGTGCGGCGCTCGCAGCCCGAGGGAGGTTCGGCGCCCATGTCGGGGCGGCCCGGCCCGAGGGAGAAGCGACGCCCAAGTCGGGGCGGCCCGGCTGGAGGGAGAAGCGACGCCCAAGTCGGGGCAGCCCGACCAGAGGGAGATGCGACGCCCAAGTCGGGGCGGCCCGGCCCAGGGAAGAAGCGACGGCCATGTCGGGGCGGCCCGGCCCGGGGAAGAAACGACGCCCATGTCGGAGCGGCCCGGCCCGGGGAAGAAGCGACGCCCATGTCGGGGCGGCCTGGCCCGGGGAAGCGAAGCCCATGTCGGGGCGGCCCGCCCCGGGGGAGGTTCGGCGCCCATGTCGGGGGCGGCCCAGCCCGAGGCTGAAGACGGCACGGTACTCACGTGAGGGTGGCTGGGACGGTGTTCTGGCGGTGGTGGCCTGAGTCCGGGGTTCGGCCGCGGGCCAGCGGCTGCGTCTGCAGGACTGGTGGGCGGCAGCTTCGACCACCCCGGGCCGCGGTGTTTGAGCCGCGGGACTGATTTATAACATCGCCCGGGGGGTATCGCCTCAGCGCAGAAGGAGAAGAGGAGGGAAGAGACTGCAGACCTAAGACTTTTGCCTCCATCACAGTGAGGAGATGCTGGGTGGACTCACTGTGGTGGATGTTAATATGTGTTTATTGTTGCTTTTATTGTATTATATGTATGACTGCTGCAATTCCGTTCAGACTTCGGTCTGAATGACAATAAAGATCTATCTATCTGTCTGTCTGTCTGTCTGTCTGTCTGTCTGTCTGTCTGTCTATCTATCTATCTATCTATCGATCGCACAATTTGAAATAAACTGTATTCGCAAAAATGCGATAAGACCTAACATACATCCTAAGTTTGCAGGGCTCTGTAAACCATCTAATATACAATTGCCATAACGAAGGCAATTTTTATACGAAAGGGTGGCTGGAACTGGTTAAGGAACAAGTCGCTCGTACCCGCATACACGATATTGGCGTACGACCCCAGGATGTGGAGGACATGGTTATTCCCACAAGGGGCAAGGTACAAAAAGTGACACCAGCAAATCCTGAGGTAGGTGGTTCTGGTTCTGAGACAAACATATCAGATGTGTCCTATTAACAAATTGGGGGAAAATTACAATTCTTCCTAATAGAAGGGCAACAAATAACACCTGTTGCCATATAATGTGCAGTACAATGGGATTTAGAATTGAATTCTACCAAAAAATGAAAATTCCCCTACTCAACATATTCCAAGACGAATACATGTTCTCTAAAGAAGAGATTAGAATTATTCAAGTAGAACTTGACATATTGAGTAAAAAAGGGGTGATTGAGAAAACAACATTAAAACCACCTAATATCTAGTATTTTCTCTATACCTAAAAAAGGATGGTGGCAGTAGAATCATTTCGACCTTACAAGTCTCAACCCTTTTGTACAGTATAAACATTTCAAAATGGAGACATTTATTTATGCTTTGCAGTTAAATTCAACAATAGGCTATATGGCAAACATAGATCTCCAAGATGCGTATTACTCTGTGGCTGTGCAAGGTAAGATCGTAGATATTTGAAATTTATCTGGATGCATCAATTGTGGCAATTCAAAGCATTGCCTTATGGCTAAACCTCAGCCCTAAATTGTTTACTAAACTACTAAAACCAATCTTAGCATTGTTAAGAGCCCAAGGCCATTTGATAATGGTTTATTTGGATGACATTTAGTTGTGGCACTGAAGCCATAACGACAGCATCAGTTTTAAAAGTCAAATTAACATTCAAAATCTGGGCTTCTTTATCTCCAGATAAATCTAGATTGACACCTAACAATATAATTGATTACTTGGGGTTCACTATTAATTCAGAGCACATGAAAGTGATTTACCCAAGGACTAAAGCTACAGTGAATTGAGGGTTGTAAGGAACTAATTGCATGCAAACAACCATCAATCAGGCAAGTGACAAGCCTAATTGGCAAACTAATTGTTTCTTTCCAGCTGTTCAGCTTGGCCCACTGCATTACCATCAATTGCAGTGAGCAAAGGTTAAAAGACATTTTGGGTATTTGATAGATCCATGTAACTACCAAACACAGCAATTATGATATAAAATGGTGGATTAATAATGTTGATTGATCTTACAGAAAAATTCTGGTTGAATCACCAGCTATCAGCCTACAAACCGATGCAAGTGCACTAGATTGGGGAGATGCTGATACCATCTCAAGCTGTGGAGATAGATTGTATGCAGAGGAAGAACCTTTGCTTGAGACACATGGCATTAATTATCTTGAATTACTAAGTGTATTTCATGGGCATAAAGCCCTTTACCGCAAGGTACAAAATTTGCATGTACAGGTTCAGATTGACAATATTACGGCAGTAGCATATGTCAATCATATCGGTGGAATCAAATCAGAAGCATTTGACAGATTAGCAAACAGGAATTGGCACTGGTGCATTAAGAGAGACATTTGGTTCTGAAATTTACCTACCAGGTAAATTCAATATATTGCAGACACTAGGTCACGAAAATTTAATGACAATACAGAATGGATGTTAGAAACATAGAACATAGAAAATAGGTGCAGGAGTAGGGCATTCGGCCCTTCGAGCCTGCACCGCCATTCAATATGATCATGGCTGATCTTCCAACTCAGTATACTGTTAAACCGTGGCATTTTCCATAAGATTGTGAATAAATTTGGGAAACCAGAAATTGACTTGTTTGCATCCAGATTGAACCACCAGTTACCTCAATATGGTTGTGGGAACCAGACCGAGGTGCAACAAGGGTACATGTCGTTACGTTAATTTGGGGTGGAATGTTTATATGCATTTCCTCCCTTTTGTCTGATCAGTAGAGTCTACAGAAGATCAAACAAGATAATGCTTCAGGATTGTTCGTGGTTCCAGACTGGCCATACAACCATGGCATCAACTAGTGTTAAAAATGATGACAGAACCTATAATGCATGTCTCAAGACAAGAAAACCTACTCGTGCACCCTGTAACTGGTGATTTCATCATTTACATGATCATATTGATTTATTGATTTGCAGATTCAAAAAAGGCCATATCTTGGAAGAGACTAATGGATCGCAGTATGTATGTGTAGATGGGTTATGCATGCAACCTATAATGTAGTTACCTCATCACCACTAACCACGCCCCATCATATTAGTATAACTGTAGTATCCTCCCTTTGTTCCTCCCACTAGGTCCCAGTACGCCTGAAGGCTGGATGCAGTCAGTGCTGGGACGTGTGTGCCATGTGCTATATTAAACTCTCAGTAAAGGTTACAGTGTGTCAGATATCACTCCTTTACAGTATGTAATTACAGGATCCTGGAGGGATAATACCCAGAAGCAGTATATCTCTTACATTAAGAAATGGGAGCAGTTTGTTCAACACAAAATATTATTATCATACTGCACACGTCAGATGTTGTAGAATTCTTGTCAACTTTACATTTTGATGCTAATTTAAGTATAGTGCGATCAACGCTGCAAGGAGTGCCCTCTCTGCATATTTATCGAGAACATCGGAACAACAAGTTCTAGGATCACACCCCTTGATTTGTAGATATATGAAGGGCATCTTTAATGCTAAACCTCCCAGACCGAGATATACGGAAATCTGGAATGTAAGGGATGTACTCACACTACTTTGGGATTGGAGTCCCATCTCAAATTTGTCTTTAGACAAAATCACTATGAAAGTAGTCATGTTAATGGCTTTAGTCTCAGCCCAAAGAGTACAAACTTTACACAAGTTACGAGTAGACAGAATGGGAATGGCAGAAGAGGAAATTACATTCTATGTCTATGACCTGCTAAAACAGAGCAGACCAGGAGTCTCGGGGTGTAAATTGGTTTTCAGTATATCCTACAGAAAAGACTAGGTGTAGTTACATATTTGAAACACTACATTGAGACCACCAAGCACCTTAGAGGTGTAGAATCTGCATTATTTATCAACCATAAATAACCACACAAAAAAGTGACAACACAAACAATTTCAATGTGGCTGAATAAGGTGCTATTGGATTCAGGAATTGATACTGAAATTTTTTTAATCTTATTCCACCAGGTGGCAACATCGGCGGCCAAGGATTTGGACGTTCCAATAGACCATATCCTCACGGCCGCAGGATGGTCAAATGAAAGGATGTTTACAAATATTACCACAAAGAGATTGCAGACCCTGGTGTAATTGGTGGTACTGTTTGGATTCAGCATTAAATGTTCCCAGTGATTAAAATGGGACATAATGTTTATCATAAAACAAACCATTAACTGATTAACAAATGTTATGGTTGCATGTTATTGACTGTTTTTCACTCATAGAGTCAATCTAAATGCAGTGATACGCCGGAATTGAATCTACGGCCTGAAATCACAGAAGCTTTAAAATCTTCACGTAGTCACTCACGTGACTCCGAAGTAAAATAGTAAGATTAAACGAGAACTTACCAGTTTGAAGTTTGATCTTTATTTTATGAGGAGTTACGTCGAGGGACTACGTGCCCTCCGCTCCCACCCTAATAAAGATCAAAGGTAAGTTAAGTTTGTATCACGTAGCTTACTATTATGCTTCGGTATATATCATCTGTGATTTCACACTGCTGCTTTGAAGTTTGACGCACGTGCGCCTGGACGGCCTTCTTCACGTAGTCCCTCAACGTAACTTCTCATAAAATAAAGATCAAACCTCAAACTGGTAAGCTCGTTTAATCTTACTATTCCACTGTGGTGGATGTTTATGTTAAACTTTATTTTATGTGCTGTGTGTATTTTTGCTGTTTACTTAGTATGGCTGTGTGGTAGCTCAAATTTCACTGCACCTTAAATGGTACATGTTGTGGCGGCCTCTGGTGGTGGGCCACTCACTTCAGCTCTGGGGGGGGGGGGGTGTCACACGTCCCGGTGACGAGGGGTAGGGGTCACGTAGTGGTCACAGCTGCCCCTGGGGAGTATTTAAGGTGTTAATCGTGTGCGCACGGGGTGGCGAGTTAGGAGACGTAGCAGCATTAAAGAATCGCATATTTGGACAAACTTCGTGTCCTGCCTTATTCTTTGATGGACAGCTCCGTATCCGCTACAAAGTGACAATTAAATTGAATCTTGAATCAGAATGCTAAACCTAGCACTGCAATTTCCTCCATCAATTGTGATATTTTGCAACTCCCTGCTGCTCAGAGAGTAATACGGACAAATTTTCAATAGTGCATCCAACTGTACTTCAATGCTTCCCAGATTACAATGAGTTCAGTCACTATATTAATAAAACATTGAATATTATTCTTAACATGCATATCAAGTAGTAACTACATGATACACATGTTAAGAATAATGTTCAATGTTTTATTAATATACTAGGAACTACTTGATACACTGCAACTATTTCCCAACCTTTGGCCTTTCTGATTGAGGAAATTATATCCTTTAGCCAACACAATAAGATTTGACTAATGCAAAAAATAAGCTTTCATGACCTTTGTGCCCCAGGCTTTTTCTACAGGAAAGTCTATGTACATTTCTTGCATTTCCATTCATCATTAATTTGTTTTCAAGTGCCCGAGAGACTTGTTTTAACTCTGCAATACTACGAGCATCAAAAACTACCCACTGGGTCGAGCAAGTGGCGCTAGTGACAAGCAGATATAAAAAGTGAACGGATTAAACAGGAAACATTATTTGCATAATGTCCAAATAAATATTTGATTAAGAGAAATATATGAAATAGATATCAGCAAGACTTAAGAAAATTACCAGCTCAGAGTAACTATATTAATAATTAAAATAATGTACAAAGCATAAAAGCTTGTGACCATCTCAGTTGTGATGTGTTGATGTTTTGCTACTTTGATCAATCTGAAATCATACAGTTCCATTATCAAAAATTATTAGCAGCCTTCATGTTAATATGCTGCAGCAAATGAACCATTAAGTGCACTAACCATAAATGTGATATGTCCAAGTAAAATACTCTGTCCAAGTACCTCCAGTCCAAGTGCCCTCCAGATTTCGCCTATTTTATAACACAACACTCAAAGGTCTCCCTTGTAAACGTGAGAATGTAACTGCCTTCAAATATAGCATTGGTTTAGATAAGATCAAACTACATAAAAATTATATTTACTGAAAACTACATTTCACGGCTCAGGGATATTCCTGCAGAAACATCTACATGTGGCATCTAGAAATATTCCTGCATTTTTGCTACTCAATATTAATAATTATTATAAAATTAAAATTTGTTCCATTAATTGTCTAACTTTAAGGCAAAGGATTGCTTACAGGATTCCTTGCTGCAAACTATCAGCACCATGCACCCTAATTCTCTGCCACAGAAGGTAGTTGAGGCCAGTTCATTGGCTATATTTAAGAGGGAGTTAGATGTGGCCCTTGTGGCTAAAAGGATCAGGGGGTATGGAAAGAAGGCAGGTACAGGATGCCGAGTTGGATGATCAGCCATGATCATATTGAATGGCGGTGCTGGCTCGAAGGGCCGAATGGCCTATTCCTGCACCTATTTTCTATGTTTCTATTAGTCCTTCATTTCATCTCACAAAATGTCAGAATTTTCATGACCACACTTGACATTACAGTCAATGTTAAAACAAAAGTTAAGGCATTTCATAGTGGCATTATCAAATAGAATTTGATGCCAAGTCGCATGAGATATGGCCAAAGGCTAAAAGTTGGCAAAGGAGCAAGTTTTAAAAATTGATGTATGGGGTAGAAACATGGATAACAGAACTCCAGGGAGTAGAGCTTAGCTGTGGCCAGCAAAGGTGACGTGAAGGAAACTGGAAATGCAAAAGAGTTCAGGTTTTAAAAGAACACAGGGTTCCCAGTGTTGTAGAGCTGGAGAAAGTTACAATTACAAATTTAGGGCATAGCAGAACCGTGGAAGGATATGAACCAAAGGATGAGATTTGGAAATCTGAAATAGTGCTGAACAGGACAATCAGGTCGGATGGTGAGCGGAGAGATGGTGGGTGAATATTGTTGAACACTGGCACTGATAAAGCTAACGGAAAGTGAAGGAAATGTGGCAGCCAAAGTATTGTGGAGTTTAAAAGGAAGAAAATTCCAAGCAAATTCCTATTTTTCAATAATTTAAAGACATTCACATCAAATGAAGCCTGTGTTTTTATTATTTTGAGCTCAATCTGAAAAAAGCCCCCACAAACTTACTACATTACCAAGTATAGCATTTACTATCCCACCTGGTTCCGATTCCTCTACAGATATTTTTTTTTGTTATTATTTAATAATTCTTATTCCTGCAGTCTACAAGCCTTCCCCTATTAAATTCCAAAGGATAGTCTCATTTGACAACACTGACAAACTTCATTTGTCACTGTTGACTTGATATTTTCTGCTTTTAATGTTGTTGCACAGTCAATAATCCTTATGTTCAGGAAGCCAAACATAACAGCATTTATATGGCAGGAATAATAATAGTTCCAAAAGTTTTAGATTATTTGTCATGTTAATTCCCTACCTGTCGGGCTTGTATACCATTCCAAGCCCGAGGTATACCATTTCAAGGAGTCTTTCATTAGCAATTTGTCGCTAGATTTTGAAAGGTTTGAACCATTCTGCACGGACTTGAAGGGCCGAGATGGCGTTTCCGTGCTGTAATTGTTATACGGTTATATTCCCACTTTAGACAGCAGGCGGTGCTAATGTTCCAGGGTTGCCACTTGCAGTTCATCTAGAGCAACTATTATTCTGTTTCTAGTCTAACCACTGATCCTCTTTTCCTTAAACTATGAATCTATCTTTAATCATTTCTACCTTGCACCTCATTAGACCGTTTTGACATTTCTCTCCTGGTCTTTTTTCTTTTTCTCTAATTGGTGATTTTTTTTTTTTTAAACCCCGGTTTCAGTTCTGATAAAAGTTATTTGACTCAAATTATTATCACTGTCCTTCCCATGGCAAATACCACGTAGACTGCTATGTATGTCCAGCATTTGCTGCTTTACTTTGGTTTCCTATTTTCCAGCACTTTAAAGGATGTTTTGAAATGAGTTAAAATATTGCAGCACTTGATGCATTTTTACAGTTGACAAGTGCAAATATCAAGACTGTATAGAAAAAAAGTAGATCAGGAGACAAAAGTGACATCTTAATATAATGAAATCTCTAGCGTCTTTCACAAAGCTGTTTTTCATTTTGATTTATTTATTTTTAACCAATGCTAATCATAATTCTTTAACATAGCTCAATACACAACCATTTGCAAACCTATCCTATATTTTCACAAGTTCAATTTATCATCCCTTCAAACGACAGTTGAGTTTACCACTGGTACTTACTCTTTCTCGAAGCCTTGTATCACAGATTATTTCAAGTTTAGATCCAATACTATTTTTTAATACAATAGTAGATGCCGTCTGAAAAACAATATGCATGTTATAAGCACCAAATGAGCGATGAATTAACATTGTAAAGTGGGTTTTATGTTCAAACAAAGTTACAAAACTCAAAATCATGTCTGTTAATGGTTTCAATAGGGTTTGGATAAACAGTTGAGAAAGAATAACTTACAGGGCTGTGAGGAATGAACGTATGAATAGGACGAACAGGATTGCTCTACTACGAGTTTGCATAGATATGGTCGTTACTTCCTCTGCTATAAAAATGATATGAGGATGCAACTGACAAGAACTAAAGCCAGCATACAATCTGAAGGAACACCTGCAGCAATGGACTACGATTTAGACGCATAGGACCTACATTCACTAAATAAAAGTAACTTTAACAAATATTTTGCTGTGTTGTTTCTATCCTATCCCACTTACACATATCCAAATATCTGTACAAAATTCACAAACTCTGCCTCTCAACTATTTCCCAATTATAATTCCCCCCCCCCCCCCGTCCACCCCAGAACCACCAGTTATTTGCCCCATATCCATCACGTCAGTACCATCTCCCCTTGTCCTCCCTCCACACTCTCTTCCTTTTCAGCTAGTACTGTTTTCCTGCTTTCCTTTGTAAAGAAATGCTTATCCTGGTAATTTCAACATAACAGTTTTGATGCGTGTAGGAGGGAACTGCAGATGCTAGTTTACACTGAAGATAGACACAACATGCTGGAATAATTCAGGAGGATAGGTAGCATCTCTGGAGAGAAGGAATGGCTGACGTTTTGGGTCGAGACCCTCCTTCAGTTTTGATGATTGAATTAGCAAAATGATGGTGATAAAAAATAAAACTGTCATCTCTCCATGACCTGAGGAATTGTAAACTTCAGGTCAAACGATTTAAATGTGCCAAGAGAAACAGAAGCATTGAAACAGCATCTGAATATTTGCAAGGAGATAATTGGGAGAAGGCAAGTAACTGTCAGAAATGTTTGCTTAGAGCACATTGACAATTACTGACACAAGACCCCAGTACGTAATCAGGTTACTTGCGGAACATGTACAGTATGTAAATGTATAGTTGAGGAAGGAGAGGTTTGGAGGGTTACTGGTTGGCCCGGTTTTATCACCTTTATTCATGGCTGGTAATTAAGATTGTGTGTAATCCTTTCCATTTACAATGTTCAATTTATGCATTTGCACTAATCACACCATGGATTCTTTAGGATTACATATTTTTAATTTACAAACCTTAATTTCTAAACAATTCTTACAGAATACAGGTAAGGTGAAAATACAGACCATCAGATGCATGTTTAAAACTTTATAATGTGATGAAAAATAAATTCACAGGTAGACAAAAATGCTGGAGAAACTCAGCGGGTGAGGCATCATCTATGGAGCAAAGGAAATAGGCAACGTTTCGGGTCGAGACCCTTCTTCAGACTGATGTGAGGGTGGGGGGGGGGAGAAGGGAAAATATCACTTTAATCAAGAACACGAAACAAACTGTTGCTGGAACTGACGTTTTAGGTCAGGACTCTTCTTCAGGCTGATCAAGATCTTTATTCAAGGTCAATTATATCTTTTAAATGAATGGGATGCTCTGTTTATTCCATCTTTCAGACCAAATGCAAAGTATATCCAGTCCTTCAGCTTAGACACAAAATACTGGAGTAACTCAGCGGGACAGGCAGCATCTCTGGAGAGAAGGAATGGGTGACATTTTGGGTCAAGACATCACCCATTCCTTCTCTCCAGAAATACTGCCTGTCCCTTTGAATTACTCCAGCATTTTGTGCCTATTTTCGGTGTAAACCAGCATCTGCAGTTCCTTCCTAGACCTTCAGCTGAGCAAGTTGGTGCTCTGGCACTGAATCAGCAACAACTTTAGATATACTAGCATCTGATCTCCACTTTCAGCTCTTCAATGCTTAAAGTAAGAGGCAGGCTGATTCACTGGACAACATCACTGGAGGGTCCTCAAAGAACTGTCGGTCAGAATCAAGTAGATTATGGCCCAATTTATCCCTCCAGCAATGGAGAATCATATCAGCATCTGAAACAATGAAGGCAGTTTCATATTCTTAAATTCTGGAAAAGATGACACAACAAACATATAATCTGTCATTTCTCATTTCAGGTGCTGATAGTCCCATGTTCAATAACAGCTATTTTAATTTTTACCAGTTTAACATTTAATCCTTTTTATTTTCCTTAAACAATTAAAAAATATATAAAGACAGAAAATTGGTTGGCATCATTTTAGATACATTGTACAGGTAATTAAACTTAACGGAAACAGAATAATCTCGGAGCAAGAGCAGTAAAATAAAAATGATCCCACCTGCTTAGCACGCTGTAGGTCGCTTGAGAAAACATGAGTGAACTTGATGTTGCTGAGAAACTTGCCTGCAGCTTCAGCTTGCTTGAAACCAAACTGGGACAGTGGTTCATCCACCCCTTGTCCTGATAAGGAATGTACAAGTACAAAAAAACATTTGTTGTTTAATGTTTACAATAATTTATGTTGCATTCCTCTAAAAGTATTCCGAATTAAAACGAGCATCAAAATACAACCTGATCAAACCTTCTGCATGTTCTTTCTGCTATGGATGAAGTGTTTGACACCCATTTACAGAAATCTATTTTTCCCCACTAAGATGAAATGTATTAAACCTCTTCCTGGAAAAATCCAACATGAGATATGAACGTTTTAATATAATTCATTTGAATGGAGAAAAATGTTGTAGGTGCTGGTGACTGTCACCTCAGCCAAGATCATAGATAGACTCGATCTACAGAGCAGTGCTCAAGACACAACTGCTTAGTTGATGACAATTTCCTTCATAAGGTCAGACATTGAAATACTTTAGATACTTGTGCAGCATTTAATTCTAGCTACGTTTCCTCATAAAATGAACGGATCCATGCCAAATGTTCACATTGTCTTCTCTCACAATATAGGGGGCACCATTTGGGCTCTTCAAATTTATGCTGGCTCTCAGAACAATCCCATCTCCCTCTAACATTTCCTGCTATTATTCTCTCACATTCTGCACACACCCACATTTGGGGCAATTTACAGTAGCCACTATCCTACCGACATTATGTTTTTGGAACGTGGGAGGAAAGTGGAGCGCTCTGACATGGTCACAGGCAGGATGTATAAACTCCGCACATGGCAGCACAGGTTTAGACTCCACAGGGTTGCTGAAGCTGCAAGACAGCAGTTCTATTAGCTGTGCCACAACTTGGCTAACATTCAGCATGGATTAACAAGGATTGACCATTCTACACAGTGCTACATGGTGGCCATTTGGTAGAAAATCTAGATACAACCCTTTTACTTATGCTAGTATTTATCATCTCTGAGTAGCCACCATCAACTTTATGATGATAAACTCTACCCTCAGAAAGTAGAAATTTAAACTGGACCTGTCATCTACCTACAAGAATCGGTCGAAAGTGGGGAATTCTACAGCAAATAGCTCACCTCCCAAATTCCCAAAGCCTTCCCCCCCCCCCCCCATTGACAATGTACAAATCAGGAATATGGTTGCAAATACTCCCCCAATAATAAAATTACATCTTAAAATCAATAATGATCGGCATATTAAAATTTCAAGCAAATATCTTTATACCATATCTTCTAACTACAATTAAGCATTATCTCTTCAGTAATCCTACATTTACTGGACATATAATGAACCAGAGTCTGCCAGGTAATGCATTAATGTAAGCATCACTGTTAGAAGTGAAGGACATTTAAATGTGCCCATTTCAGAGAGAGTAAGAGTCTCTCTGATAACTGAACAATCACACAGCTGCCATACAAAACTGCCAAACTGCTAATGTACCCAATGAGTAAATAATAAATTTAGAACAAAATAATAATTTTTGTTTGACCAGTTACTCGAGCACATTGTTCCTTTTTTTTGTAAACCAGCATCTGCAGTTCCTTGTTTCCACCATATACATAGCTATCAAAGGCATCTGTGATTCATATTAACACTTTAATGTATAAAGAAACATTAGGATTGGTACTGAGTAGAAGAACTAATGATAATATGTTTTCACCAATTACATCACACTGAGGAGGCAAGTAGAGGACAAACAAATTAAGAGGCTTAAGTTTGAGATTACTTGTGGCAATGATTCTTAACCTTTAGACTTACCTTGAAGGAGTTTTGCTTTATTATATCTTGTTTCACCACTAATAAAATAACATTTACACCAATAATTAGTACATTTAAGCTTCACAAATATCTACAGGCAAAAATATTTATATAAACAAATGAAATTAGTGTAAGAACATAATATCAAAAATACTTAAAGAATGGCAGCTTACACAAACTTGTTTTGGAATATGGATACTTTAGCTTACATAACAAAATCTAGATACTATTAAGATAACAATCTTTATCAAAGTATAAACAGGAGGAAAAATAACCTGAGAAACCCCAAAGCAGTGGTTCATGCTCCTTATTCTCTGACATACATCCCTTTGAACTAACCTCAAACAATGAGCATCATGTTATTGTCTCCATAACAGTCACTGTTCTAATTTCTTCAAGAGATCTTTCCCCTTATAGCTTCCACTTATACTATTCCAGCAAGTACAACCACTTCTACCCTCTGCCTACAGGTAGGCACATTTATTCCCTCTGATCCATTCCCTTCTCATACCTATGACATCTCTAATGCCACAACTGGCTGAACTTTACAATCAATGTATAATACCTCTACACCTCTATCCCGCAGAGATAGCCTGAAGGCTCTCCACTTCTTCCTGAGAGGCACAAGCAGTTCCCCTTCACTAACACACTTATTCCCCTGGCTTCATCTTGTTAATCAAAGATATAGCTCAGAAACAAATCCTTCAACTCTCCAAGTCCGCATTGTCCATCACCTGCTCATTTACACTCAACCTATATTCTCATCAACTCCCATCGCCTAGATTTTATCACTCACCAACACAGTATGACCAATTTAGCGGCAAATTAACCTACATACTCATGTGCGTTTGTATGTGTGTGTGCCCAAGTGAAGAGAAGACACGAGCAGCCGGAGAAAATCCAACATCAGGACTGATCACAGGTCCCTGGTGCTGCGAGGGAGTGGTTCTACTAGCTGCATACTGTGCCACCATCTCACATTGAACTGCTTCCCTGTCAACTCTACCAACTTTCAATTAATCAAAGATATAGCTAAGGGAATTCAAAGTGTTAGAGTGACTCAGCAAGCCAGGCAGCATCTCTGGAGAGCATGGAAAAAGTGTCCCGATCTAAAATATCACCTATCCAATGAACTCCAGTGATGCGTCCCGGCCCGCTGAGTTACTCCAGCACTTTGTCTTTTAAAAAAAAAAACTGCATTTGCAGTTCCTTGTTTCTCCATTTCATTATTCTGGTTCCTGCATTTAATTAGTCTCTATTCCGATTGTGATAATTTCTACCAAAGATCTTTGATTTCTACCAACTGAGTCACGCTCACTTCAACTGGGCTCACAAAGGAAAGTAAATGTACCCATATATAAAATGGCTTGACTGAGAACTGGATGAGGCCTTCAAATGGCCCACATCCATCCTGCAATATTTAGTGATATTATTTCCTAATACTATATTCCTGTCTTTTGGTGTGGTGAATAACATTATTGTTTACAGCCCTGTCATTTGGGTGGTCTGTAAACCGTTGTTTATCTACTCCCTTAAATCAGGTGTCATCTTCACTCTAGATGGAGACGTGAATTTATATTTTGTAACAAGTCAGTGGGATAACCAGGAAACGTCGCAGCACGGCTATTTAGAGAGGAGACAGGGAGGGAAGGAGAAAAGGGAGAGGAGAAGGGAAGATCGGAGAAGGGAAGGAGAAGTGGGAGAGGGGAAGGGAAGATCGGAGAGGGGAAGGGAAGGAGAAGTGGGAGGGGAAAGAGGGAAGGTGGGAGAGGGAGGGGGAAGGTGGGAGAGGGAGGGGGAAGGTGGGAGAGGGGGAGGGGGAAGGTGGGAGAGGGGGAGGGGGAAGGTGGGAGAGGGGGAAGAGGGGAAGGGATGGGGGGCGAGCGCCTGGAGAGCGGCCTGTCTACACGGCCTTGACCGAGTGCAAGGCCGGGGGCTCCTGCCGTCCGGCATCGCCACGGAGACATTCCCAGCCCTGTCTCCCCCTGTGCCAGCAGCCGCCCTGATTATCCCCGTGCTCTCCGAGGCCAGCCGCAGCTGCCCACTCCCAGCCTCTCGCTACTTACTGCCGGACCAAGACAACGCTGACCTTCCTCATGGCGGCAGCAGCAGCTAACGTCGCGGTGACTGCGCTGCCAGACACTGCGGCGCGGCCCGGCGCTGCACCGCTGACAGGATCATTGGACAAGACGCTCCGCCAGGGCCTATAAACTCACAACATGAACAATCTGCCGAGGGCTGCCGCCTGGTTCATCAGCAGCTCACAGCATCCAATGCAGCCTCTACCTACCCTTGCACGCCCATATTATGTTCTTTGCACTCTCACCTTGGTTATTCTATGTACCTGTCCCAGACTATTTATGTTGTCCACCACTCCAAGGCTATACATTCAACCGAGTCTGTATTTACCCTTGGCTTTCGTTACGAAGTTCGTAGTGTTGTGTTCAGCTCAAACTTTGTGTGCTATTCTATTCGGTAGAATCTGCATCCTTCCGTTTCATTCAAATTGGCTTATATCTGCCGAATGCACTTCACACTATCATTAAATGCACCCTCTACATGTACTTTCACATTGTCCTCTCCTGTTTGAGACGAGATCCTCCAGCTCAAGGCCAACCTGCTTCCACTTTGTTTCTGCAGTTTGCAAGTTGGGGGAAAGTTAAGGACTATTTTCATATTAAGAGACTAATTTCACTGGCGTAGGCTGTGGGCCTATGAGGACGTCCCAAAATTAGAGTTGTATTTTTCTACAATTTCTCCCACAGTCCAGGCATAGAATCAACCAGCAAATGGGGTATTTTGCCCAATTTATACATGCCGATCAAAATACCCCAAATAAGCCTCTAAACCTTTCCTAGCCATGTACCTGGCCAAATGTTCTTACTGTAACTGTCTCAACCACTTTCTCTGGCAGTACATTCACTATACCCACCACACTGCAGAAAAAGTTGCCCCTCGGGTTCCTATTAAATCTTTCCCCTCTCACTTTAAACATATGCACTAGTTCTGGATTCCCTCACCCTAGGAAAAACATATTTCATGCCTCTTAGATTATTCTGCAGCCCCTTGCAATGCAAGGATCAAGTCCAAGCCTGCCCACCTCTATTGCTCAGGCCCTTGAGTCTTGGCAACTTCCTCATGAAATCTTCTCTGACTCTCCATCTAAATGGCATATTTCCTATAGCAGGGTGATCAAAACTGAATACAATACTCCAAGTGCAGCCTCACACGAGTCTTGTACAATTGTAACAGAATGTCCCAGCTTCTTTACTCAATTCCCTGAATGATGGCCAACATGCCTTCTTCACCGCCCTATCTACTACGATGCATATTTCGGGAAACTACAGTACCCTCCATAATGTTTGGGACAAAGACCCATCATTTATTTATTTACCTCTGTACTCCGCAATGAGATTTGTAATAGAAAAATAAATCACATGTGGTTAAAATGCACTGTCAGATTTTATTGAAGGGTATTTTTATATATATTTTGGTGTCCACGTAGAAATTACAGCTGTGTTTATATAGTTCCCCCCCCATTTCAGGGCATCATGTTTGGGACACATGGCATCACAGGTGTTTGTAATTGCTCAGGTGTGTTTAAATGCCTCCTTAATGCAGGTATAAGAAGTCTCAGCCAAACCTTAGGCTTACCAAAATCAACTGTTTGGAACATCATTAAGAAGAAAGAGAGCACTGCTAAGCTTACAAATCGCAAAGGAACTGGCAGGCCAAGGAAGACCTCCACAGCTGATGACAGAAGAATTCTCTCTATAATAAAGAAAAATCCCCAAATATAAAAAAATGTCCGACAGATCAGAAACACTCTTCAGGAGTCGGTGTGGATTTGTCAATGACCACTGTCCGCAGAAGACTTCATGAACAGAAATACAGAGGCTACACTGCAATATGCAGACCACTGGTTAGCGGCATAAATAGGATGGCCGGGTTACAGTTTGCCAAGAAGTACTGAAAAGAGCAACCACAGTTCTGGAAAAAAAGCCTTGTGGAAAGATGAGGCAAAGATTAATTTATATCAGAGTGATGGCACGAGTAAAGTATGGAGGAGAAAAGGAACTGACCAAGATCCAAACCATACCACTTCATCAGTGAAACACAGTGGTGGGGGTGTTATTGCCTGGGCATCTATCGCTGAAGGTACTGGTTCACATATCTTCATTGATGATACACTGCTGATGGTAGTAGCATAATGAATTCTGAAGTGTATAGACACATCCTACCTGCTCAAGTTCAAACAAATGCCTCAAAACATATTGTCCGGTGGTTCATTCTACAGCAAGACAATGATCCCAAACATATTGCTAAAGCATCAAAGGAGTTGTTCAAAGCTAAAAAATGGTCAATTCTCGAGTGGCCAAGTCAATCACCTGATCTGAACCCAATTGAGCATGCCTTTTATATGCTGAGGAGAAAACTGAAGGGGACTAGCCCACAAAACGCTTAAGCTATAGATAGCTGCAATAAACGCCTGGCAGAGTATCACCAGAGAAGACACCCAGCAACTGGTGAAATCCATGAATCGCAGACTTCAAGCAGTCATTGCATGCAAAGGATATGCAACAAAATACTAAACACGACTGCTTTCATTTACATGACATTGCTGTGTCCTAAACATTATGGTGCCCTGAAATGGGAGATGGAGAGGGGGGGGGGGGGGGGGGGGGGGGAAGACTATGCATAAACACTGCTGTAATTTCTACATGGTGAAACCAAAATGTATAAAAATGGCCTTTATTAAAATTTGACAATGTGCACTTTAACCACATGTGATTTTTTTCTATTACAAATCTCAAATTGTGGCAAATAAATAAATGGGTCTTTGTCCCAAACATTTACGGAGGGCACTGTTGTACTTGTACCCCAGGATCTCTCTGTTCTATTGCATTCCACAGGGTTCGACCATTCACCGTGATAGTCTTGCACTGATTTGATTTCCTAAAATACACACCTTATACTTATCTGAATTAAACTATCTGCTATTCCTCAATCCACTTGCCCAGCTGATCAAGATCCTGCCTTATATCTTGATAACCATCTTCACTATGTATAATATCACCCATTTTAGTGCAGTCTGCAAACTTACTAATCATACCTTGCATATTGTCATCCAAATTAATTTTATAAATCACAAATAGCAAAGGGCCAAGGCTCAATCCCCGAGGCACACCACTAGGCACAGGCCTCCAGTCTGAGAAACAATCTTCCACCACCCATGAAGCTAATTCTTTATCCAGTTTGCTAGCTTTCCCTAGATCCTGTGTGATCTCACCTTCCAGGCAACCTACCATTCGGAATCTTAAAGGCCTTGAAGTTTATGGTCTTGACCTCATCAATTTCTTGGTCACTTCTTAAAAAGAAAGTTAGATAAATATTAGACATGACCTCCCACACACAAAATCATGCCGACTATCCCTAATCAACTTGTGTCTTTCCACATTAATATATCTTATCTGTCAGAATCCAATCCAGTAATTTTCCTACCACAAATGATACTGGTCTATAGTTCCCAGATTTTTCTTTGCTGCCATTCCTAAGTAGATGCACAACATTAGCCATCTTCCAGACTCTCACGCATGTCTAACAAGCATTTATATCTATCAGACACGGCTGCATTTTTTCGTGTCTAGCTATCCAGTGTCCTTGGATACAGACTGCCCTCAAGACATCTCTATTAACTTTCCCAAGTATTCATGTCTTTCTCCACAGTAAAAATAGGACAAAATGTTTATTGGGGATCTTGCCCATCCACTGAGACTCCACAGATAGATGATGCCTTTGGTTTCTGATGGGCAATATTGCATCTCTCTAGTTACCCTTTTACCTTTAATATACATAAAATCCATTTGGATTTTGCTCAGCTTTTTTTGCCAAAACGATCTCAGTTTAATTAGCAAAACATTCAAGGCAACAGTAAAAACTTAGCAACTTTTAAAGAGAAATAAATGCAAGATTAATTTCCAGCAGCTAAATAGCCTATTCAAATTCAGTCATGGACATTTCATTCAGTGCAGCTTTTTTTTCTGCTTTGGACCAGAAAAACACTACTCCAGGATATAAACCCAGATTGACCATTTGAAAAAAAAAAAAAAAAAAAAATACAATCACCCTTTTCCATGTATCACGCAGTAAATCTTCTCAGAATTGCTTCCAATGCATTTACATCTTCCTTAAAGAGACAAATAAAGTGCACAGTACTCCAGAATTGGACTGCCAGTGCCTTATCTAACGGAAGTATAATCTCCCTACTTATTGTATTCATTTCCACAATCAATAAATAACATTGTTAACTTTCCCAATAGGCTGCATCTGCACATGTGCATCTTGCGAGTTGTGCACAAGGACACCTGTACCTCTGCAATTTCCTTTCATTTACATGTACTGCTTCTTACCGGAATGAACATTTCACCCACTCTATTTGCTAGATCAGTACCCACTCAGCAAGCATAGCTATTGCGTTGTACCCATGTGTCCTCTTCACAACTTACTTTCAAATTTAACGACCATAACCATCAATCCTGTCATCTGTCACCATATCAATTCTAACAGTCTTTGCGTTATCTGCATTCTCTGCAACCATTAAGTAATAATACGAAAACACTACACTCTCTGGAAATTGTTTCCTTGCACTACCTGTTAAATACTTGTGTACAACTAGATTGTACTCGTGTATAGTATGATTTGATTGGATAGCACAGATTTTCCACTGTATCTCAGTACACGTGACAATAATAAACCAATACCAATTATGATCCCTGTGGCATGCCAACCAGAGAAAAAAAAGACCCATTTATTCTCACTGTTTTCTGTTAGGTATCCAGTTTATTATCTCTGACACCATAAACTTTTATTTTCTTACGTGACCTGTCACTTGGCACCTCATCAAATACTTTCTGGATGTCTTGGTATATCCACCACTTCTCCTTCATCCAAAGCATGTTACTTTTTCAAATCACTCTCAATGAATTTATTAAACACAATTTCCCTTTCACAGAACATTGACTTTGCCAGATTACCATAGATTTTTTTCCAAGTGCCATTGTATCTTTAATATTAATTTTAACAAATTCTTTATGACAGATGTTAAATTGCCTGTAGTTTTCTGCTTTCTATCTCCCTCTATTAACTTAAGCCAGTGTTTTCCAATTTATGGAACCTTTCCCCAAATGTAGGGAATTTTGGAAAATTAAAATAAACATCTCACATTAGCCATTTATTTTGAGAACCAAGGACTAAGATCAGGATCCGGGGACTAGTTAGCCCAAAGCTCCAGCAATTTAACCAGAGCAAAGTCCTACAGTGAGATAAATGATAATTTGCATTGAATGTACTCCTTATAAATGGACTCCTGTGTTCACCACTTTAATGCCAACCTTTTTGTCCATCTACACAATTCCCATTTGCCGAAGTCTGTATCCTATACTCTTCCCAATAAAATATTTTTCTCCAACCTTAAACCCATGTAACCACACCCCCCCCATAAGAAATTGATTCTATTCTACCTATCCTGTTCTTTTACCCTTTCATCTCACGATGTTAACTGGATAATTATTACTTCAATGTAAGCTATGACATTGGAAACTCTTGAGAAAAAGGATTCAAGAATAACCCCAACTACATAAGAATTAATCTAAGATACAAAAATGCAAGCAGTATGGCTAAATGTTTTTTTTAATGCGACAAATTACATTAGTCTTTAATTTGCTCTTCAATCCTATTTTTGGTCTGTTAGTCAAATGTTCATTAGCAAAACGAAATGCTGCATTTGTGTGCAGCAATCAATTAAGTCCACATAACAAACAAAAGCACGATAAAGTAAAATTGGGTTTGCATTATTTTTTACTGTTCTGTAAAATGGAAGCATTAAAGTTAGAGCACTCTAAGAACAGATCTTAATGGCAATTTCAATAATCCAAAATGCCGTGAGGAATTGAGCCAGTAATTTAGCCCAAATAATAAATGTGATATTGTCAACAGGTTATTTCCAACACACTTATTTGCCCATAATTTCAGTATGGAAGTAAAATAAATGTAATGAATTCTAATATTTTACCAAAAGCATGCAAACACAAGCAGTGATTCAGACTATTAAAATGTTTGTTTATTGGGCTGCCAATTCCAATGCAAATTAGTTTTTATTGCATTTGGAACATAGCAACAGTGAAACAACCTTGTACTTTTGAATTTGAAAACGGTATAAATGTTTCATGTAAAAAACTTTGCATTACCTATGCGTTACAAAGAACATGCAGTGAGGAGTGGGTTAGATTATATAGTTGGAACCACTGACTGAGACAGTCAAACTGCTAGTGTTAACAGACCAATGGTGGAAACTGAAAATAACCATTTTCTAAAATATCTAAATTTATCATTCAGTTAGAAAGAGGGACTACTTAGGCCACTAATTAACGTAGAACTAATGAAAAGGTCACTGATTCGTGCTGAATGTATGTTGATCAAATAAGTCAAATTCCAGTTTTATTACACGGGAATTTCCAGCATTTTGAGCGTGGTTTTCAAAGCTACAGTCCACACTGACCATGTTCCTCTGAAAACCACACATTAGAAGGTTTAATAAGAAATGGTCTAGTGAACATAAGCAACCGGAGGATAGTGTTTAACATAAATGATAAAGAATCAAATTGTAATTGTGAAACTAATGAGAAATTTATAGTGATATAGAAACATAATAGGCAGTTTCCATCCAAAGTAGATTAAATTTAATGTGGGCTTATAGAGTAGAATGCGTGCGAGACAGCAAGACATTTATTCATTACCCTCCATGTTTTCCAAACCCTTAACTCACTGTTTGTTTATATGTTTTGAAAAGCATTTAAGTGATGCTGAAAGCCTCAAGATGGGACAAAGAACACATTTTCAGAAAATCGACACTTACATCTAACACTGATTTATTACCTAGTATTATTTGTAAAGCACCAGAGCTTCAACTTTAATTTGAAACCACGCAATACTAATCATATTTTCCACAGCAGTAACTCACACCAGCCCACCAAGTGAGAGATTTCCTAATTGTATGCTTCAAGATGGAGATAATGTTGGATGATCTATATCCACTTTGGCAGACACCTGGTCAAGGAGAGTAAGACCATGAACATACTGATGGTTCCATGAGTTTCCCAAAATAGTCATATTTTCTCATTTGTATGCAATTTTTCCTTTTATTCATTTATTCTTTTGGTTTGAGATTGCAAACAGTGCTGGATAATGTGCTTTTTAGCTTTACAGTCCACATCTGTTAACAGTTGCATTGAGGTATCCAAACTCATTTTAATGTAAGCCTGTTAGAGTTGGCTGTTTTTGTATCCACTTGTACAACCTTAAGATTTCTAAAGCATTTCACATTTAATAATGTCCTTTAAAGTGCAGTTATGGTTGGACAATAGAGGCAAGTCAATTTGCACGCTGAGCTCAGTGACAGATTTATTAATGTTGATTCAAGTTTAATCACTGGCCAATTCACCCAAAATAATTGAACATTTCAAAATTGTGCAATGGATCTTTTTTACATTCACTCACGTATTGGCGAATCCTTGCTCACTTGGAGGACAGCATCCCAAGTGGTCTATCAATCTGCAAGTGGATATTGGACTAGACTTTTGAAATTCAGTTTCTGGATTGAAGCCACATCCATTTGACTTGGAAGAACATCTATGACATTCTTTATTTTCCAATATATTTGAAATTCTAATGTTTTATAATATTGGAAAAACATTACGGAACATAAATACTCACTCGTCCCCAAATTTAGGTATTTTCAGAAGAATTAAAAACAAATATGAATTCTGTGCCTGCCAAAGGAATTATATTAAACCTGGTGTTGAAACTTTATCAAATTACTTTAATCAGCCACCAACTGCACAAGCATCTTTAGACAGTTGTTATTTTGAGATATTAAATTTGTATAATCGATCATAACCCTATATTGGGCTAGTTAATAGTGGAAAGTTGCGTGGGTGAATGGGAATACAGTTGCATTGTGGATTAGTTAATGGACTTTAAATATCAAGGTCTCCAGATAATCATGCTGGACGTTTAAATCCTACATGGAATTTTTGAAATTTAAATTCAGTTAATGGAATAATTTTGTTAGTAAATATTAGTGATAGGGAATATAAAACTTAAAGTGGCTCATTTAATATCCTTTGAGAGCTTTACCCAGTCTGGCCCATGCACAATTCCAGACTCTCAGCAATATGAAAGACTCTTAAGCATCAACCACATATCAAGATACCATTCAGGTCTGGCAGAAAATACAAGCAGCACTCAATCTGTGAATGAATAAACAAAAACAAATCAGAAATGGCACTGAAGGATTATAGACTACTGCTTTAAATGTATTTGTAATTCCATTCAAAAAAAACTTGAGCTGTAATCCCCAAGCTATTCAAAAACTCAATGATTCATTTAAAATAGATATGATCCTACATAAAACCATAAAATTTCAGCGATACAGCAGAAATAATATAAAACACTCACATATATATTTATCAACCTGAAGGAAAAACATCTCAATGTGATACAAAGTCTTATTAGTATAATATCATCCAAACAGAGCTTTGTTCGGGTGCTGACTCTATAGAAACAGTTCTAGAAATAGTTAAGGTCCACTGTATGGAAGAACTGGAGCATTTACTTTTTCAATGAAGTAGCCAACAGAAACATTCACAGGAAATGATACCTTGGTTTGGAATTGCTTAGCTAAATGTTCACATTAGTGGTATTAATGGTCAATCGGAATTCTTTATCCCAGTCTGGTATATCCAAGGTAGTGGCTACTCAGAAGTGATTTTAGTGAAAGCCACTTTAATTGGAGGCAAATGGAAAGTATTAACATGCCAAATGAACTTCCATTAAAGCAATATCTTTGCTGCAAAATGATTTTCAAAAGGGAAACAAATACGTTTCCTTCATCCAGAAATAAACTTTGGTAAAACTGAATATTTCTGGATCCTGTGCTGAATCAACCGGTTATGACAATCTGAAAGCCTGCACCGACCAGGATTGTTTAAATGACAGATTTCCATACTATTAGATATTATGGAATACTGCATATTGAAAATTTATGCAGAAGTGCCAATGTAATTGATCAATGTCTAATCATATGTGGAAAGCATAGTGGTGCAGTTGTTGCCTTACAGCACAAGACCCAGGTTTGATCCTGACTGGGTATTGCCAGTACAGCGTTTGTACATTCTCTCTGTGACCGCATGGGTTTTCACTGGGTGCTCAGGTTTCCTCCTGCATTTTAAATTCATGCAGGTTTGTAGGTATATAGTCCCTAGTGTGTAGGATAATGCACAGACTCTGTGGGCTGAAGGTCCTGTTTCCAAGCTCTCTCTCGCTCTCTAAACTTAAACTAAACTAATGTTTAAACTAGAGCACAATTTCCTGCACGCATGACCAACTGCAATGCTTGATTCTTAACTCTTACAAATAAGCGTGCAAAACACAGATTTAAGGGATGAAATTTGACATTTAGTTATATATTTCCATTCAAGCTCCAACTCTATTCATTAAAATTAGATCAAATGCATTTGATATTTGAACAAAAATGCACATAGAATTTGATGAGAATGTACTAACATAAATAGGACTTTGCCCGTCAGTCAAAATGATTGTTACCAGTCATCTCAACACCAGTTTCTTCCCACATTTCTTCATTTTTCTAATAACCAGAAATCTTTTCCAGTTAATTTTAAAGCAATCAATGACAAAGCCACCATTTGGTAGAGAATTCCAAAAACTCACAATTCTTTTGAAGGATGAAATTTCTAATTTCAGACCTAAATTGTCTGCTCTTTTCCCAGACATGTCCTCAATCAAAAGTGATACGAGTGTTTCCATAAATAAGGGTACCAACCTGTGACATAGGTGGCCAAAATTGAGTTATTAAATTATAATGAAATACCACTGCATTAAAATTGGAGCTATCTATGATTCCTTTGAGCTAATTTGTGATAAAAATTTACCAACATTTAATATTTTTAATTTGAAAAAAGGGATTTTTTTAAAAACAACACATTTTTCATATATACATAAATGAGAAAAAATGTAGTAACCTTTCATCGAATCTGAAGTTAACTTACTCAAAATTTACCCGGAACCAAAAGCATCTGTGTGGACAGGAGCACACTTTCAATGAGTCATGGCATTATCTGGGACCAGATTACTTTTGATTCCCTTCGCTATAGTGAACAACATAGCAACAAGTAATGAAAATTTAATGGAATTTAAGCATTTATATAGTGAACAAGAAGCAACATTTACCAGAAAAGATAAAAAAAAGTGCATAAGGCTTTTTACTAACAAAAATGATTCCATGCAAAAAAAGTGACCAGTGTTATTCAGAGCCCACAACATGACCATTGGGACACTGTCTCTTATACTGATTTCTAAGCTCCCTTACAAAATGTCAGCACGTAATCCACCACGAGGCTTGTAGTTCAGGTCAGGGTCGTTTATGCACGGTTTGAATTTTTTTAAATTTTTTTTAAAATCGCGACGAGTGCAAAAAATACCATTATAGTAGCATTGCCGATGTCAAATAACAGGAGGGACTATAGAATGAAATATCGCAAAAATAGATGAGCAAACTAGATTTCATGATTTTAAGTTCTATTCATTATTAAGTATTTCAATGGAAAGCTTAAACACAAAATATACATTAAAACAGTCACTCTGCTTTTAATTCACACATTTCACACGTGACCAAATGGACACTGCTGCTCACATTATGCCGCAAAAACTTGGGGCATCAGAATACCATTTAATCGGGCGGTCAATGAGAAAAAACATAAGCATAATCAGAATTTGGCTCCTTGAGCTATTTAATTGTAAAATTAATGTAATATTTCTAGTATAAATTAGCCTGAGCATTTGATTAAATCCTGCTTGAAAAATGTCAGAAAAAAAGGCAAGAAAAAACAATCTGATAATTTTCTTTGTAAAAACAGATTTATTTATTTTTGCTTCATCTCATTTTTTGGCTATACACCATGATCTATACTACTTAAAATACAGGATATGAAACAATGGGAACATTACATAAAATACAGGAAAATAACCTGGAAGTTTGGAAACCAGTTTCACTACTGAGTGCTGGTTTACAGAAACACCCATATCCTCACAATTCCACATTGTAGTAATCCACCCTGTTGCCCATTAAACGCACATGCCTATTTTTAGTTTAGAGAAAAAGCGTGGAAATAGACCCCATCCGCGCAACCTGTGCACCAGTTCTATCTTACACCTAGGACAATTTACAGAAGCCAATTAACCTACAAACCTGCATGTCTTTGGAATATGGGAGCACCTCATAAAAACCTATGCGGTGACATGGAGGCCCTCCATAATGTTTGGGTCAAAGACCCATCATTTATTTTTTTGCCTCTGTATTCCACAATTTGAGATTTGTAATAGAACAAAATCACATGTGCTTAAAGTGCACATTTTCAGATTATATTAAAGGCCATTTTTGGTTTCACCATGTAGAAATTACAGCTGTGTTTATACATAGTCCCAGTCTCCCCCCCCCCCCATTTCAATCACCCGATCTGAACCCAATTGAGCATGCCTTTTATATGCTGAAGAGAAAACTGAAGGGTACTAGCTCCCAAAACACGCATAAAGATAGCTGCAATACAGGCCAGGCAGAGCATCACCAGAGAAGACACACAGCAACTGGTGATGTCGATGAATTACAGACTTCAAGCAGTCATTGCATGCAAAGAATATGCAATAAAATACTAAACATGACTATTTTCATTTACATGACATTGCTGTGTCCCAAACATTATGGTGCCCTGAAATTGGGAGACTATGTATAAACACTGCTATAATTTCTACATGGTGAAACCAAATGTATAAAAAATACCCTTTATTAAATCTGACAATGTGCACTTTAACCACATGTGATTTTTTTCCTATTATAAATCTCAAATTGTTGAGTAGAGGCAAATAAATAACTGATGGGTCTGTCTGTACACAGGGCACTGTACATTCTCCGTTCAGACAGCACCCGTTGTCAGAATTGAACCCAAGTCAGTAAT
Source organism: Amblyraja radiata (assembly GCF_010909765.2). Classification (NCBI taxonomy): domain Eukaryota; kingdom Metazoa; phylum Chordata; class Chondrichthyes; order Rajiformes; family Rajidae; genus Amblyraja; species Amblyraja radiata. The sequence continues at coordinate 19,883,357 of NC_045976.1, read as the reverse complement.
TCTACCACCGTGCCGCCCCATTTTCTGGAAGCCATTTGCATCACCTCACTACGTTCCCTTGTTTCAACATTAGTATTAAATAAAACCATACTGCACAAAAGGTTGCATCTTTTAGTTGATGTGAGAAAATAAAAACAAACACGCAGGTACATTTTGGATCAAGTGACTTTATTGTCCATAGATATGCCTATTTCCCTCACACCATAAAACCATCTATGATCCAATCAAGGTCATTTTATATAATGAATAAAAAGCCTTTTCAATACTGAACAAAGAAGGCTTTTTATAATATGTATTCACAAATCTATTGAAATGAGCCTTGCATCCATCAACTGCCCCACAAGTTTTCCACATTGTACTCAAGCTATAAATGCTGGCTACTCATCCCTAACCATATGAACAATCACAAAAAAATACAAGAGCACATTGTGAGAGAATAACATTGTATTGGTATGGCATCACTCAGTAAAGCAAAAAGTTTAAGAACAGAGTTGTGCATCTGAAAGTAAATGAGGTACATGGCAATGTTACTGAGCCCAGTAGGGAGCCTTATGTCTGTGCAACCTTCTTGTGCATCTCTCAGCTGAGGCAACAATGTACAACAACGTGCTCAACCTTATCTCAAAGATAATAATGCCTTCAAGGCTCCCCAAAAACTGTAGAAGTGTGAGGTATTGTGAATGGTAACCATTTTATTGTCCAGTAAACCTGAGGTAACTATGCTGTCTTTGTAGAATGTGACAAGAGAAAATCATGAAACACTATTGGAAAAAACCATACATGGGCACTTCCAGTAAATCAATGTACTCATTTTCCCAGGATTTTGAAACTTAAGCAGTAAAATAATATATTATAAAAATGTTTATAAAATAGCAGCACACTCAGTGAAACAATACAGCCAAGTACTGTTAATGTGAATAAGAATGAAACAAATCATAGCTTTTCATAGCAGCGCAATTAAAGATTCATACTCCATTTTCTGTCCTCATCAACCCAGGTCAGGCTGCTCCACTTAAGCAAAAACCTATTTTTCAAATACTTTTAGCCCAGCATTTCACAATTCCCTAGATCAACATTTTAATCAATCAATGGCTGTAATTTGCAATTTCAGATCATTATCAAAACATGTGCAAATAAACCACCCAAACTCTTTACCAACCATGTCCTAATGATGGAGCAGAAGAATTCAAGTAGACAACACAAAATTTCTCAAATAACAAGTTGTGAACCATGATATTTGCTGCTTCTTGCACCAGCAATGTCATAGCTTGGCACACAAGAACCCTCTGTGACACCGACAATACATGAAGTTACTGAACATCTGCGGAATGTAGCAACCCACACTGGAATGTCTTCCTTATAAAGTATTGTTTCTTTTTCCAGCAACACCATAATTATATAATACACCAGAAATTGGTAAACAAGTCAATTTCATAAACCATTCCATTCATTCCTTGGGAAATATATTCAAAGTGCTTTTCAAATGAAATGGTTTACAATAATGGTAACTGTGGGCCAATGTCTTCACAAAATAAAAATCAAATACACTTTGGAAATCACCTTTTTTGAAAAATGTTACACATCTTCGCAAATGCAAGTATGGAGTTTCTCCACCCTTTAAAATATTAGGTAGTCAAACAGTTGAAGTGTATGCGAGATCAATAAGTATGACTAAAAAATTCACATCAGCTGAGTTCCATGGCAAATGTAATCAACTAGCTGGTAGTTGGATTGGAGAGTACCCTATATGAACTCAAGTTTGGCCCACAGTTAAAGGAACAGTTCTATGTGGAGCGAGCAATGCTGTTGTGAGTTGAATGAACCATTTCTGAAGGAGGAACCAAAAACTGATATTTATATAACATGATTGTTGAGAGATGAAACAACCAAACAATAAAAAGTAAAGGGAAAATGAAACAAACAACACATTCAAAATCTGAAACTAACATAGGGAAAGTGAAAACACACATTTACAAGTTAAAAGACACTCGTTAATGCTCCTTCTTTGTCGCTGGAATCCTGGAGCTGCCTAACCAATAGCACGTTGGGAGTACCTTGACTCTATGGACTGCAGTGGCTCAAGAAGATTATTCAATACCTTTTCAAGGACAGTTGGGAGCATGCAATAGATGTAACCTTGCTATCAATGCCCAAATCTCCCAGACAATTAAAAAAAAAAGATCCACATGAGAGATGAACAGTGAAATTGAAGGAAGAGTGACAAAATTGACAAGATCACCTAAAAACAGAGACAAATTAAAGTTGATTAAAAAAAAACTTTCTGGGCAAGCACTGAACCTTCAAGGCAAAATATATACCCAGTGTACAACCAGATGCTGGGTAAACCTCCAGTAACTAATTTCGAAGGAAGATACAAGGTTCAAAATCTTAAGGCAGTTAAATTCCTTCCACACTGAAGATGGTTCATTCATAAAAGAGGTTATTTCCCAGCAACCCTCCTCAAATCCTCAGTCTATTGCTTTGCATCCAAATTGAGCCACAAATCATAAGACATTTATTTAAATCTGAAGAGGGTGTATGCACCATAAAATTGAACAGTAAATATCTAATAATTTGATCCCACATACACAGGCCTGCATTTAGCTAGCTATTTTATGCTTTTAACGCATGTTCGTCGATAATATAATAGCAATTATGCAAACATTTATGGTGGGATTCCCTTCTGCAGAACACCATAGGCACCAGTTTTTAAATATCAGTTTTTTTTTTCTAAAAAGCTTTAGATATTTTCTATGTGGGAGCATCTTAAAAATGGAAAAAAAAACAAGATTTATTTCTAAAGGGAAGATCACACAGGGTCTTTTCTGCTCCAGCAGCCTTACAGGTTTACATTTCTCACATCTGTAGGAGTGCTGGCCTGGTCTAGTTCGTCCACTCTTTTTGAGGGGTCCCTCTGTTGTTGATGTTGCTGAATCTGTCTCAGGTTACTGACCAGCAAGGATTCAATCTGCTCCTGGCAGGCTTTCAGGCAATCCTAATGGAGAAAAGTAAACCAAACTATAAATATCCAAATCTTACAAGGTAAATATCAATCTGTGACATACTTCAAATGTTTAGGCACAGGTCAAAGGAAGATGTAACATATATTGCAATGAACATTGTCCAAAGATTTTCCACGTACTTTGTCTAATAACATTTTCAGTTTCATAATTAGAAGTTAAAATAAACTGCTTAAAGAAACATTTTCTGTCAGTTAGAAAGTTGGTGCGCAAAAAAATGAGCGGTTTCCTTTCACGTTTTTAATTTCTCGTTAACACCAAAACTGCAAGGATGCCACAAAATACTGTTTATGCCAAAATTCAACCAGACACAATGTAACTGAATGGAAGGGCTCACTAAAGGGACCAGTTTGCCTACTCCTGCTCCTCTTTTCCCCCTTATTGAAGTTAGGATTTTACAGAATTTTTATTCAAACAAGTTTAAATTTCAGATATTCAAGAACATTTGCAAAGGCCTTTGACCATGATGAGCTACGGGCCCCAGAGCCAACAACAGAGGTCTGCCTTAGTACATAACCCACACAGGCTTGTCAGACACCGCTTGCATTCAGAGAGCAAGCTTGGCCCTATTTAGAATGACGAAAGTAGGCTGGCAAGCAGAGTTTGGACATGGGGTCAGAAACAGAATCCAGCCCAAAAAATGAATTCCAAGATATAGATTGATGACCGAGATAAAACGTAAGAACCTTGGAAATATTTGTCAATTGCTTAGGAATGAAACGTAAACCATTAATTATTTGCAGTTATTTTAGAATAACCCCCTTAAAATGCCCCCTTAAGACAGATATTAAAACTGGCCAGCAAACTACCTCAGCTAGTGGAGTTGCTGCCTCACAGCGCTACGATCCCATGTTTACTTCTGACCTCCAGTGTCTTAGTTGTGGAGATTGTTCTCCAGATAACTGCATGGACCTCTTCTGTGTTCTGTTTCTTCCAACTTTCCAAAGACACATAGGTTGGCAGGTTAATTGGCTTGTAAATTGCCCTTAGAGTTCAGGTGAATGGTAGAATCTGAAGGGAGCTGATGAGTCAGGGGAACATCAAATGAGAGTGAGAGGATGTTTGACGGTCAATGCAAGCTCAGTGGTCAAAGGGGCCTGTTTCTGTGCAGTATACCTCTTTATTGTCCCTCTCTAATGCTAACAAATTCTTGTAACTGATTTTTTGTTTTTAGTTTCACAGGAAAAATAATTTTTGACCTTCGATCATAAAAAGTATCTGTACAACAAGACTATCTGACTAACAGTTAAATGCCAGCAACTCTAAGCTGGCTCTATATTTGGAAAGTCCAAACCAATGCCAGTCTTTAGTCATAGCTATAAAATTTGTTCCTATGCATTCATTTATTCCCGGATTCCACCACTCACACAGGCTCAATGAAACTTTAAAAAAACTGGACATGGGGACAAACACTAATGATATCGAATCAGTTGTGTTGCATTGACTAATAAAACTGCTTATTAGCCCTGTCTTGCAACAATCAGCAAGAGCAATGTCTCCTGTGCTGCATCCCCACAATTGTCTTATTTCATTCCGCCGGTTATGTTATTCAACTGACCCCACCGGATCTTTTGAGGTCAGCCTTTTACAAATTCAATGCCAGTTACTAGCCTGGGTTTGGGTGGGGGTGGGTTGGTGCAATGAAGGGGGGAAAAAGGAGAAAGTGAATCTGGCACAGCTGCAGTTACAAACTAAAGGCAAACTGATTTATTTCTCCAGAAAGAAGAAAGAAGTCAGGAAATCACTGCAGTTGCTTAAGAATGGTGCAACGTCTACACAGAACCTCTCCATTCACTGATGCAGCTGCTCCTTCAGAAATGGATGAAAGAAGAATTACCCTGCTTGGCACTGAAGGGCTTCCTCCACACAGACAAGTTGTGCAGACTGTGTGGAAGTTATTAGAAAGAGCAAGTATACATCCAGAGGAACAGGGTACAGATCAGGAAGACAAGTTAGTAAGACTACCCAGTGGTGACTTACACCAATCAGAAGGGCAAGGTACACATTTACTAGACTTTGCAGCTTAATAACAGTAAATATAATGCAACTAAATCACATTTAGTGCATCTCATATTTTCATCTGCACATTCAAAATATAAATGCAACCCCAAGGCTAAATAAAATCCAAAATCCAATCTGTCCATGCAGATGCAATTTGATGCATTTCTCTTCATGATATTTGACCAATTCCACCCTGAAGCTAAATCAGTTGTCTGTTTATTTGCATGCTATCAAGTGTATAATAATCACACTTAGCCATGTTAAACTAACTGCTGGATATCATTCTTAATTACAAGGCAGTTAAAGTCCCCGCATTTTATATCATATGATATCATTTTTATCATATAAACATAGATCTCTCTCATACCTGGCCCAAATAAGAGCATTACATACTTACACATTATTCAAACTGCAATGTAGCAGTGGAACTACTTGCACTAACTTTTATAAAGATAATATCATAATGCGAGATTACATCACATATCTGTAGAGCATATTTTTGTTTACAGATGCAACAGATTGTATAAATAACTGCATGCTATCTTACAACATCTAGCCCAAAGTCACTGGTTGCAGCACAAAGTAGCAAATCAAGGAAGTCTATTTATTTGTAAATGGATAACATTTCATAGATTGAAAGTGGTTTTCTTATGTGTTTTGCAACTGAACAGTATTGTAGTGGGAGATGAAGCAGCTGTTAGGTCTTTTCCAAGCTCACCGTTACAATAATTTTAAAAAGAAATGCACACTCTCCAAAGTACTGTTATGACAGTCATAATTATTGTGTTTAAATAATGTTTTGTCTGCCTCTGGAGATTTACCAATGGTTAACACTTCATTTTCTAGAATCCGTTGCAGAATTTAAAAAAAAAATAGGGGGATTTTGCCCATGGCCCATGCCAGACAGAAAATTATTTAGTTGAATCCGAACTTCATAATTCTTGATCTGCATTCCTATGAAATGACACCAGGTGCTCAGCCAGTATTTTCATAAAATACTGGCTCAAATGATGCCTCCACCAGCATTACAGATTGTAGGATATTCACACCCAAACTTCAGTTGATTTCCCCCTCAACACACCAAACTTCCCACTAAATCCTCTAAATATGATTTCAAACCAATGCTCTAGTCATTGACCTCTTGTGGGGGAAAAAAAATCCTTCCTGTTTTCTTGGACCCTGATAAGTTTATACACACAAATTAAATTTTGCCTCAACTCACTTTAAAAAAAAGAAAACTATCAGCTTAACATTCGCCAGCTCCATCATCATCCCTGCAAATCTTATTAACATCGTATCCAGTACCATCATTATGCCCTGTAACATGAACAGGATTATACACAGTACTCTAAATTCCTTGGCCCAACTAGTTCTTATATAATCTCAGTCTGACTATTCTATTCAACATTAATGTCATGTGTCCTCCATCCCACCATTATTAGTGACCTGTGCACATCCTGATGTTCTGCTATTTTTCTGTCATTTATTATTTATCCTGTCACTTGAAGACCATTGAACAGCAAGTGAAAAAGGTCGTCTGATTGGTTGCATTAAGTGAGAATTGAACAATGCTAGGACACCATGACAACTACTGTACTTGCGTAAATATTGCTATAATTTTTTTCGCTGATAAGGTAGAAGCAGTCTTGTCTGAAATATTACTGTTCTAACATTGTAGTACATCTTCAGCCAATAATGTATCAAGTCCTGAACTTGTGCACCACTAGACAGAAATAAATTTGCTTCCTTGCGCCAGTTAAACAATGTCAAATGCAGATAGGAATGACCAAATGCCATCTTTTTCAACCTGCTTGACTACTCAGGCCTTTTAAAAGTGCTTCTTGAAAAAATCTGTTTGTGGATGTTAACACAAAAAACAGTTCTTTGTAATTTAATCTTCTATCAAACTAGTCCCATCCAACCAAGCAAAAAAAGAATTAAATTACTTCCTGTACACATTAGCCTGCATAGCACGTCATAGTTTCATGCTAACGATTAAACCAAGAACACCCTTGCAATAGCAGACAAAAAGGGTAAACAGACGAGATAAAAATGCCGCAACAAAGGCAATTGTTAAAAAGCCCAAATTCCATGTTTGATTTATGAATACCTTTAGATCTTCAACACATGCAGATTAATTTTAGTTTTGTCTTTTAAAACCTTAGAACAATTTTCTTATAAACTGGAGTTTCCAAATCCTTAAAAAAAACACAGCATCAGATTTACAAAACAAAGGTCGTCTGATTGGTTGCATTAAGGCTGGTGGATGATGTGACTAAAATGATATTCCGTGGGAGTAGAAACACTGCTATTTACCGCAGTATTCTGGAGTCCAATTCAGACAATTAAAGGTTAACCCCATCACCTTTAAACAATGCATCAAAGTCATCCCACTTCAAAACACTAATTAGTTGCTTAGCTAAAAATAATTTTACTAAGATTCTAAGAGGTTTATCAAACTATTTTAGCTCAGCACTGGTGTATAACACACCCATAAAGTATTTATGACTTTGCAATTCGTTACCAATAAGGCTGATTGCAAAATATTTGTGCTGTTAAGAGTGTAGAACTCTCCTTTCCTTGCACAGCAGTAAAATGCAGATGGCAGACTTAATCACCAACATTTTTGATTAATTAAGAAAACTGAACAAATAGTGTATTGAAATGAAGACTCATACATATTAGCACAAGAAAGAAAAACAAAATGCTGGGATTCATTTTTATCCATTATAAAGGTGCCCATTATTACTGGTTGTTAACAGCATGTGGAACATGGGTGACCTAATCCACCGCTTCAAAATTACTAGGAACAAAAGAACACAGGAAATTAGACTCTGGCAGTGAGACACGGTATTCTTCCCTAGCAACACTAAAACATAGGAACCTACTATTTTTCTGCTAAATGAACAAGAGGATGAGGGGCAAAGACGATTGCGGCTTTTTATAATGGGGAGGGGATGGTTGCTGAAGATTTTATATAAATGAATGGGGGGGGGGGGGGGGGGAAGAATGGTGCGTAAAAATTTCACACAAGGGAGAGCAGCAAGTTTTTACAATGACTGACCAATTTCCGAAGGAAGTTTGACAAAATGTGCTGGTTGAGCCCAACACTGAAGTTGTTTCAAATCTGGAATCTGTTTTGTTTTTTTTAAATATATAAAAAGTATTTTATGAAATCTTTTGAGGTGTGCATTGAATCAATTTATTTTTATATAATGGGCCTGTTTTCTTGTCTAAACAGCAACCCTGTTTATTTTTATTTATTCAAATGGAACATTTCACAAGTGTAAAAATGATTTAAATTGTGCAATACTGTTTAAGTACATGACAGTTGCTGAAGCCTCAACAACTAGTCTTAAAACCAGCAGAAAATACGTTACAGGTAATGTTTACAATAACAGTATTTAAAACAAACCATGGTAACTTCAGCACGTGAAGAGTTACTTATTACCACGCTTAGCTCTCTAAAACTCATTTTGCTTTGATTTTTAAGCTCACTGGCACAGGGTAACCTACTACACCGTGCTTTCCATTGTGAGTAGGATCCGAGGTCTTATGGAATAATAACCAACAATTATTCTATTCTGTAGCTGCATCACCCTACTGTTACTCCACATGCAAAACACTCAAATTGGAAAACTGAACGGATGCCAATAGCTGCCAACTCGGGCAAATACAAGTAAGGAAACGATCTCATTCTTCCATTCATTTCAGTCAATCCTAGCTGCTGTTTTCTTGCATACTAAGTACAGTCTGCAAACAAACAAAGCAGGATTAGGGAGCAGGTTTGTCATATGCTTCCTAACCACAAGAATTAAGCAGCACAAAGAGTGGATAAATACTTAGTTTGTCGGGAAAAGTATTACATGACCCCCATCCTAGAATTAATACTACCTGGAGTGAGATAGCACAATATGCATTAGTACAGAGATTGCTCTCAGTAGAGGTTAAAGTCAATTGCTTTGCATACCAGGGGCTGAATATCTTGAAGTATGGTGCAGGAGAAACTGTGCAAATGGTTCAACATAGGTAGAAAGGAGAAGGGAGATAACAAGCATATCAACATAGGTAAAAGGTAGAAGGGAGATAAGAAAAACTAACCTGAAAGCTTTGTGCCTTAATGCAAGGAGCATTCGAAATAAGGTGGAAGAATTGAATGCACAGTTAGTAGTTAAGGGATATGATATAGTTGGAATTCCGGACACATGGCTCCAGGATGACCAAGGCTGGGAGCTTAACATGCAGGGGTATTTGATATCCAGGACGGATAAACAGAAAGGAAGAGGTGGGGTGGCATTGCTGGTTATAGAGGAGATTAATGCAATAGCAAGGAGAGACATTAGCTTGGATGTTGTAGAATCGGTATGGGTAGAACTTCGAAATAGCCAACGGCAGAAAATGCTTGTAGGAGTTGTATACAGACCAAACAGCAGTAGGGAGGTTGGGGATAACATCAAGCAGGAAATTAGGTATGTATGTAGCGAAGGTAAAGGCGGTTATCATGGGTGACTTTAATCTACATATAGATTGAGCCAACCAAATTGGGAACAGTTCTGAGGAGGATTTCCTGGAATGTACACGAGATGGGTTTTTAAACCAATATGTCGAGGAACAAACTAGAGGGCAGGTCATCCTAGATTGGGTAATGTGTGAGGAGGAAGGATTAGTTAACAATCTTGTTGTGCAAGGCCCCTTGGGCAACAGTAACCATAACATGGTGGAATTCTCAAATAGGATGGAGAGTGACACAGTTAATTCAGAGACTAGGGTCCTGAACTTGAATAAAGAAGACTTTGAAGATACCAGATGGGAATTGGCTAGGATAGACTGGCAAATTATACTTTAAGGGTTGAAAGTGGAGATGCAATGGCAAAGATTTAAAGACCGCATGGATGAACTCCAGAAATTGTTCATCCCCGTCTTGCGAAAAAATAAAACTGGGAAGGCGGCTGACGAGGGAAGTCAAGGATAGTGTTAAAGCCAAGGAAGGGGCATATAAATTGGCCAGAAGTGGCAAACCAGACTGGAAATGTTTTAGAACTCAACTGTGGACAAAGGGGTTAATTAAGAGAGGGGGGGGGGGGGGGGGGAGGGATGAAGGAGCATGAACGAAAGCTTGCGGGAAAGATAAAACTGACTGTTAAAGGTTCTATTGGTATGTAAAAAGGAAAAGATTAGTGAAGACAAATGTAGGTCCCTTACAGTCAGAGACAGGTGAATTTATAACAGGAAACAAGGAAATGGCAGAACAGTTCAACAAGTACTTTGGTTATGTCTTCACTAAGGAAGACAAACGATCTCTTGGAAATACGAGGGGACCGAGGATCTAGTGGGAGGGAGGAACTGAAAGGAATCCAGTCAGAAAATGGTGTTAGGTAAACTGTTGGGACTGAAGGCAGATAAATCCCTAGGGCCAGATGATCTGCATTCCAGGATACCCAAGGAGGTGGCCCTAGAATGCATTGGTGATCATTTTTCAATGTTTTCTCGACTCTGGATCAGTTCCTGTGGACTGGAGGATAGACAATGTAACTTCACTTTAAGAAAGGAGGGAGAGAGAAAATAGAGAATTATGGAGCAGTTAGCCTTGCATCAGCAGCGGGGAAGATGCTGGAGTCGATTATTAAAGATGTTATAGCAGCGCATTTGGAAAGCAGTGACAGGATCGGTCAAAGTCAGCATGGATTTATGAAGGGGAAGTCATGCTTGCTTAGTCTTTTGAGGGTGTAACAAGTAGAATGGATAAGGGAGAGCCAATGGCTATGGTGTATCTGGACATTCAAAAAGCCTTTAACAAGGTCCCACACAAGAGATTAGTGTGCAAGATTAGAGCACATGGTATTGGGGGTAGAGTATTGACATGGATAGAGAACAGGTTGGCAGACAGGAAGCAAAGAGTAGGAATTAATGGGTCCTTTCACAAATGGCAGGCAGTGACTAGTGGGGTGCCGCAAGGCTCGGTGCTGGGACCCCAATTGTTTACAATATATATATTAACGATTTAGACAAGAGGATTTGCGGATGACACAAAGCAGGGTTTTAGTGTGAGCTGCGAGAAAGATGCTATGAGGCTGCAGGCTGCCTTGGATAGGTTGGGTGAGTGGGCAGATGCATGGCAGATGAGGTATAATGTAGATAAATATGATATCTATTTTGGTGGCAAGAACAGGAAGGCAAATTATTATCTGAATAGCGTCAGGTTAGGAGAAGGGGAGGTGCAACGAGACCTGGGTGTGATTGTAAATCAGTCACTGAAAGTAAGCATGCAGGCACAGCAGGTAGTGAAGAAAGCCAATAGGTGCAGGAGTAGGCCATTCGGCCCTTCGGGCCAGCACCGCCATTCAATGTGATCATGGCTGATCCCCAATCAGTACCCCGTTCCTGCCTTCTCCCCATATCCCCTGACTATCTATCTTTAAGAGCCCTATCTAGCTCTCTCTTGAATGTATCCAGAGAACCGGCCTCCACCGCCCTCTGCGGCAGAGAATGACAGACTCACAACTCTGTGAGAAAAAGTGTTTCCTCGTCTCCCTCCTAAATGGCTTACCCCTTATTCTTAAACTGTGGCCCCTGGTTCTGGACTCCCCCAACATCGGGAACACGTTTCCTGCCTGACCCACTGAATTATTCCAACATTTTGCATCTTTGGTATAAACCAGCATCTACAGTTCCTTTTAATCACCACTAAGTTATATGAAGCCATGGCAAACCACTTCAAAATTTTTGATCGTTAACACATGTGCAACAACATTATCCACACTTGAGACTGACCTACAAATGTTTAAATTTCTAACTCTAAGATTGGCTTGCACCGTGAATAAAGTGATTAATTGATACTACTGCATACCACGGAGAAAAATTGTGGAAGAATTTAAATGTTTATTGTTATTTTCTTTGAACACCTGTTTAGTGACAGAAGTATCAGATAGGAAAATGCACTACTTGACTTGCTAGGAAAGCTTGAATTGGAAGTCAGTGATAGAAATTGCCAGGAATACATCCTACAAAATTGGTGAATCTTAAATGAACATGGCCCAGAATCCTGAAAAAGATCATGATTGGCAAAGGCTATGGTGGGTAAAGGTTTCACCTTCTACTTCACCAAATTTGATGTGCATTGCATACTTAGAAAAACAATGATAGGAACAACTTAGGAAGGTTGTCCCCAATTGATGAGAAAAGGTAAGTTACAATTAATATTTTTTTCTAAGTGCAATAATGACCCCAATAGACCATGTATATCAGTTGACTTGTTACTAAGCTGTCTTTATTTGATTTTACAGAAGGTTGCATGCCAATTGCAAAATTGCACGGGAATTCCAAGTACTGTAGACATTTGAGATAACCTGCATAGAGCTGGTTTAGTGCGTGGATACACAATTGCTGCAGCCTTCGTGAATTCAACTTTCCCAAGTAGGATTTTCCATTATGTGCAATGTCATGCTATAATGTTGACTGTCCAATCCTATCCTCACTAGTTACACTGTGTGTGTACACATGGCAGACGCATACCTAGCCCAGTATACAAACTGGTTTGAAAACACTTCCCTCGGCTGGATCTAACCATTTACTTGAAAGTTGAAGCCAGCATATTGTTTAAAAGCAGCAGTTTACTTGAAGATTGCAGTTATAGTCGATGTAATTGAGATTTGAACTGTCAGTGTTTCTGTGTACTCAACATCAGGCTGACGAGCAGTCTAAATTAAGCACCCACAAATCTCAGTTTCTCAGATGCAATTCTTCCGCATAAACCTCATTCTCTATCACGAAAGTAGACAAAATGCTGGAGTAACTCAGCGGGGCAGGCAGCATCTCTGGAGAGAAGGAATGGGTGATGTTTCACCCATCAGATCTTCAGATTTCAGCATCCTCCTCTATCACATTCAACTGCAGGTCCACCGAGGTCTCTAATCCCTAAAAATCATGAAAGGGGACTTAATTAAGCATACTGGATCGCTACCCTGTTCCAGTTGGCCCTCCAATGTTGCCCTAATCAGTGCTCAGTACCTTCCCTTGTACTTCCTGCATAACATTATGATAAACTTCTTCCAACATGGTGTATCTGCACTGATGCTTGCTTCAAGTCTATTGTGGGAGAGCAGTGTATCGCCTGCAGGATAGGTTTGTGATGACCCAATAAAAGAGACCAATATTTGCAAAGTGATAACATTGTCTTTTCTCAATTGTCACCGAGCATTAACAATTTCTTGGACATTTATTGGATGGATTTGAATGTTTTATTACTTGCGCAAGTTGTGTGAAGGATTCATTATTGTAGTTGTGCAACATCAATTGATGTAAACAAAATGATATTCTCCTGGTTAACACGTAACAAAAGCTTTTCACTGTACCTCGGTACACGTGATAATAAACTAAACTATGCAAAATATTTTAAGACCAGGCCTTAATCTACAAGGCCCGATTTCAAGCATTGAAAAGGACTCACATTTCACATAATTGTCCATTAAATTGGCAAATTTAGAAAACATATCCTCTGTTCTTAAAGAACTTTGAAATTTCTTCATACACAAATGCTCCTCTATCAAAGGAGGAGAAAATATGTATGGTTTTTTTTTTGCATAAAAAACACTCAATTAATTTATTTCCCCATCTCATTGCAGTAAACAAGCGTTGCACTTGTCGCTTAGTGTCACACAACGTGCTGAATGTAGTGTACCATGTCTGGTAAATAAACATCATGGAAAAGGCATGATTAAGACCACCCAAATCTACAGCAGCACTCATGACAATCTGTCTTCATGCCAAATAAGATACGTTTTGAGAAAATCAAACACTTACCAATTGATGGATAACATAGCAACATCATGATAAAGAGACGTATTAATTTAATTAATCACAATGTACTTGAAGTTTGAAATAGATCAATGTTTGAAAGGCTGAAATCCTCAAATATAACAGCTGAATGTTTAAAAACTTGAGTAATAACAGCTGAAGTTTATTACTCTCCTTTCTCAATGGACTTTTCCACTGATGTAATAAGTTGATTCTCAGCCATCCTCTGTGTATTATCATTCCCTCCCCACCAACGACAATACTACCATCCAGTAAAACAGTCCATTTGAACAATTTGCATGAAAAGCAAGACCATGTAAATTTAACAAAAGTTAATATATTTAGACATTATACACCATGTTCAAGAGATTTTCCAAAATGGATGCAATTTAAAAAAAATCCATGGCAAAATGAACAACAATCAACCACTCTTGATTTCATTTATTTAAATGACTATAATTGGTAATATACATTCAATATTAAGCATTCAGAATTTTATTTCATAAATATAAAGATTGCAACATTCTCTATGTCCATACCAACTACACGAATGAAATACTATTAAAGATAAAGCTACATGAAAAATAATACCAAATAGTGAACAAGTATGTTTAACATCCCCTCCTACTCAAAAAAATACAGCACCATTTATGAAACAGTAATAACTGTGCTACTTCTGACTACTACACTTTCATTTATAATGTCCAAATAGAGATAACACTCAGATTATATAATCCGGGTACTTTAAACATTGAGATTTTGATGCTGCATAAAATTAAACAATCTTCCCCAGCTGACTAATTTTCATGTTACATAAATTTAGGTGTTAATATTCAAGAAATGTTAGCATTAACAGCAAAATTAATTGAAAATGGATACGTGTTCCAAAACTGAGAATGCCCACTGACAAGCTGTAGGTTGCCAACCTTGCGTCAGAGCCTTTGAATAGTGTACTCACCACATCTGTGTGTGTGATGCTGGCCAAGAGATCTGTCAAGTTGTCATTTAAAAGCGAATAGAAGCCAATATCGAGCTGAAGTCCACATATTGCTGCCCCCACACTTCCAGTCGCAATCATTGATGGTGGATACATGGCAAATTTGAAATCTATAGGGATAAACACCATAAAAACTTCAAAGCTTCAATCATACACCTGTATATGATTTTAAATTAAATTTCTAAAATACAGTCTTCATGCTGAAAACATGATTGTGGATGATCAGCCATGATCACATTGAATGACGGTGTTGGCTCAAAGAGCCGAATGGCCTACTCCTGCACATATTTTCTATGTATGCTATAAACACACTTTCTACATAAATCAACATCTGAGCAGACTGATTCAAATAGAACTCAGATGAATTCTAACATATTTGAAATCAGAACATATGGTTCCCTTTTCAGTAAAATGGCATCCCAGAAGCAAATGATCATGAAAATCTGAATAAAGAACCACAGTACTCCTGCCAGCCAACACTGCGGTAGGTCTGCTTTCACATGTAGTCACAATTTCAATGCTGAATAACATTGTAGGTTCCTTTAAATGCCATTCACAATACAAATAAGGATAGCTAGCAAACAGCCAGAGACCTAGGGTCTTGCTTAAAAAGTGTTGCATAGCCTCTATCGCCACTCTTGCTTTCCTCCACAGCAAGCACCATAAACTTGGCTCTCAAAGCTCCACGTGTTCTTTCTTTGTTGTGCAACAGGGAGTGATTTGTATCAATGGCTTCTATTTTTAGCATATTAATTAACTACTGCAAATGGCGAGGCAAGTGTCTCCAACAGGAGTGTGGCACCATTGTCTGGAGCCACCTCATCTTTTCGTATAGAAAATCATGGAAATGACCTTCCAACTGATATGAATTCAAACTGACAAGCTCACAAACGGCCTGAGGGCAGGACATTTATCACACACACACACACACACACACAGAGAGAGTTTGCCAAGCTAGGAGAGAATTTTCTTCAACAAAAAGAGTCGGAACATTTCAAATCACTTAGATGGGGATAATTTAGCAAAAATAAAAATCCCTGTTGGCAATCTGCAATATTTTAATGTTTTTTTCCCTTCAAGTTTGGATGAATAAAATCTTCCTGCTGCTAGTACAGGTACTATCATCATAAACTGATGAGTTGCAATTCCATTATTTGCCAAAAAGCAACTTATGTTGCAGATGAGAGTAGCATTTTTAATCATGTATTGGTATTTATCAATTTTCAGGTCTGATAAAGACCCATCTGCTTCACCCATAACAGTTGGAAAGGAAAAAAAGTACTTAAAATGTGCAAAAATGCACTTACAGCTAAAAATTATTTGGTCACAATGATTTGTGTAATCGTTTCAATTAATGTATTAGGCTTTTGTCATTTCTTGCAACAAGAAGTTTTTTTAAAAAATCTGACTGAAAATTATAGAAGTCAATGCTCAAATTCTATATCTACCTGCACAAAATGTTTTATAGATTATTCAGTTAAATTGGGAACTTGCATGGTGCAAATTCACTGCTGCATTTGCCTGCTATAAATCAAATGGGACATCTTTAGAAGACCACAAGGAGTGAAGATAAGCAAGTAAATACAAGTCAGTTACTTTTCAAGAGGGCAGCACACAGCTGCAAAGCGCCAGGAACTTGGGTTGGATCGACCGCAAGTGCTGTTAGTATGGAGTTTGCATGTTCACAGTGACCACATGGGGATCTGCCCAATTCTGTTTTCCTTCCACATGTAAAAGATATATAGGTTGGTTGGTAAATTTGTCACTGTAAATTATCCCTTGTATGATTGGGCGACTGAAATACCAGGTTCAAGTTGATGGGCATGTTGTGAGAATTGGTTACAGGGAAATAAGTGGAGGAAAAGGGTTGGTGGTGTTGTCAGCATAAATTTGGTGAGCTAAGAGACTTCTATTATGCAAGACTAATATTAAAATATGAAATTAAATACTCTGAACCTTAAGCCCAACTATATTCTATCCACACCACAAGACCCATCACCATCATTAATAAAATTAGGTGGAGATGGATACTTAAAGAAATCTAGAAGTATTTTTATACATGAAAGAAAATAGTCAATCAATAAAAACATTGAGTTACATGGGTTAAATCATAGAATCACGTCAGAGAAGGTTTAAAAACTACTATGATTTGTATTATTAATTCAGTCATGGAGAATTTTATTTTTTGTTGTAAAAAAGAACCAAAAAACGATCGTTAGTTGGATGTTATAAATAAAATTATGAAGAACGGGACATGTGGATACAAGATAAAATTGACATGAAAACATGCATGTTAACATTCAAGAAACAATTTAATGTTGCAAAACAGGCAATAGATTAGAAACATAGAAAATAGGTGCAGGAGGAGGCCATTCGGCCCTTCGAGCTAGCACCGCTGGCTTGGATACTTGGAATGGATTAATTAAGATGGATTTAGCGATTTGTCTCAACAATAATTATGCTTAGATTTGGTAAATCACCTACAACACAGTAATCATCAGGTGTGTCAGTCAAACATGGGTAATTTACAGAACTACTAATGAGATTAGCAATACTTAGTGGCTTATGAACATGAAATCCCAATGTAATAAGTATCTTCAGGCTGAAATAGTGTTAATATTTGAAATTTGCTAATGTCAGCACAGTACAAGGTTAATGCCAGGGAATATGAAATACTTTTCACCCGAGTAATCTGCATGGATGCAACATTTTCTCTGGACCCCAGTTTTTAAACCAGAAACCAGACTTGCCTAGAACATTTTTATTGAGTTGAACTATTTTATACATATCAAACAGAAAGCAGAATTAAGACTTTATTCACAGCTAATTTTGAGCATAAATAGCTAACTGTAAACTTCACATTAAATTGCCATGGCAATTACAGATTAGAATGTTCAGCGATTATTTGACACTAAAACCCTACATTTTATGAATATTATTGAAATCAGTAAATTTTTTGGTTTCAACTTAAATACAAATGGGAAAAGTGCTCTAGAAACTGCAATTGCAGTAAGAGAATTGGTGTTAAAGATAAACTGGTTTTCAAATGGAGATATTCTGCAATGCTATAATTACACCATGAACTATACATTTCATACTTTTGGGTTGTTAGTTAATATATAGAAGAGAATTGTAGTTTCCAGCACAAGGACAAACCAGAGGGCCAAAATATCCTCCCTCGACAACATTAACCTTTGTGTGAAGCTTCACAATTAATTATTTTTATTAAAGCTCAAATTTCTTTGACTTACAGACAATAACTGACAGGTGGCTTTAAAAATATGAATAATTAATATGTTAACTCCCTGAACAGCCCTATTGTAATAGTTACTGCAATGATCTTTGAACTTTGTTTATTGCATTGTATGAATAAAAGCTAATGGTATAGCTGCCTTCATGGTTCACAGTCTGCTTTGGAATTGGATTAATCAAATTGCTTTTTTTATTTTTTTTATAAAGTGAAAACATTCAAGGATTCTATTAAATTCCAACTTAGTTAAACATCCATTCAGTAAATAAATCTTAAAATAAGCATGAATAAACCAATTTTCTAATACATTTAGTGTGTAGGAAGGAACTGCAGATCCTGGTTTAAACCAAAGATAGGCACAAAATGCTGGAGTAACTCGATTAAACAAATGCTGAGTAGAAGGGTCTGGGCTCGAAACATCACCGATTCCTTCTCTCCAGAGATGCTGCCTGTCCCGCCGAGTTACTCAAGCAATTTGTGACTATCTTATTTTCTAATACATCTAGTTTAAATAGTGAAAATTAACCACAGTCTTCAATTAAATCCATTAGAAGAGAACGAGACCAAAGTATGCTGGTGTAATCAATTTTACCTACATTTTGAGTTGTAGTTTTCTTATGAATTTTATGTCTAAATGTTGAATTAAAATTGCCCATGTAAACATGCTGCTTAGTAGTTATTCGCTTCCACTCGAGGGTACTACAACACCTAACAGCATAATTACAGACAGGTTTACACCGAGTCTCCATTATCGACAAGGATGCAGGAATTTGGAATTGAACAAGTTAACCGCAAGTGCCCAACAACATATTTTTCATACATAGATGAATAAATAAATATCATACAAAATTGAAGAATTAAATGTTAAGATCTCAAAAATAAGACCTGGCTGAAAAAAAAAAAATCCAGGAAAAAATGTTGATATGTTGCTAAGGGGCCATGTACACAAATCCCAATTCTCTTCCAACAAAAACAATTTTGCTCCATCAGCAGGATCACCATTTGTATTTCATATTTTCCTCTATAGCTTCCAAGCACAAGAGGTTCAGTCTGGTTTACATAGGCAATCACAAGGGCAACTTTCTCCCACAGGTGCCTCATTCATACTGTATCTGTTGCAGGTGCTCATACCTGTGGCACAAAGGGCAATGAAGGTCTGTGCGTGCTTTCTGATCAATGGCAGCTTGTCTTTAGGCAGGGTAAGTTTCTTCAGAATGTGTTCAATAAAGTCATGTGGGGTCACTGCTGCAAGGTTCCACTTCAACTTTCCCAAAACTACCAACTCCCACTCCTGACAAATAAAGATATATAATGGGCAATATTAAAATTTAATAATGAGAGGCAACATTTGAGAGCAAAATAAACAATGCCCGGGAATCTCAAAGGGAGAGACATTTTAAACAACAAATTGTGTGATGGACATATGGCTGGCTTTTTGTCAGATTATCGTTTTGGACTAAATATTGAATATCTCCCTCCAGGGGGAGCTACAGCCCATTTAGATCATTGATTTCAGTGTTAAAAGGGGACAGATTTTAGCACATACAGCACTTCAATATACTTCAAAGTTTGGACTCAGCTTTTTTATTTTATTTAACAAACAATGACAAAGCCAGCTGCTGAGAGCACACTGCTGCAGAACATATGTCCTTCACAATAGCACATACTGATCTCTCATTATAATTTCTGTGCCTCAATACCTCTTGCAGTTATTTCCCCAGCTGTCGTCAAGAACCAGGGTGCAGAGGTTCAAGGTGAATATTGATCATTTTGGACAAAAGTGAGGTAAAATATCTCTAGGTCAAAGGATTTCAAATTTATTGTGACAGGTATGGATGCTCAGTCGTATAATACATACACCGACATTAACATGGAAAGTATGGAATCCTGCAGGAAAGTGAATTCAGCAATGGTTCAACAGTGCCCTTTCTGAATTGCAGAATAGACTTGAGGGACTATATGGCCTCTGTTTTGTTCTGTTATCCTTTGGCAGTTTCAAGAAAACATTTACCCAAACATGTATCTGAGGGAAACTACCTTTAAAAAAAACTAACTTCAACATTTTCAATTGTGCCCAGAATAAGACATGAATTACTGGAAATTTGGATATAGTTTAACATTCCAAATTAAATTTTGAGCTGATCACCTTCACAATTGCCTACAAAAGGCAAATATTAAACAGTGGAATTACTGGTCACAAATAAAATTTTGCAACATTGTTTGAATTTTCAGATTCAGACAATAGGCAGTGAAATTTACCAGAAGCTCGCATGGTCTGATGGAGTTGTCAGTGAAAATGCAAAGTTTTTCTGCTGTTAGAGGAATGGTTTCTTTGAACTTGGATGCAAGGAACATACAGACAGCTCCAAGCAGCTGCAGATGGCATTTGGTTGTCCGTTCAATTGATAAGAATCTGTCCAGGTAATTCATTGCCAAAGGAAAGACTTCCTCCTCACACTTCTGCTCCTCGCAGACCTGGGGAGAAAATGGGCTAAAAAATTAGGAATGCAAGGTAATATAATCAGAGAGCGAGGCCCTGGTACCAGCCTTCAATAATCACCTACTTCAGGTTTAGTCAGCAAGAAATGATTCAGTCACAATCACAGCACCAACAGGCAGTTTAGTCTATTTCTGAACAATAATAAAAATAAAAAGTATGCTCACATCTGAAACACTGCAGTCAACTCTCACAATTAAGGTCAGGTCACCCACTCACTCATTTGATGCAAGTCCTCATCGGAGCCCACACATCTGGAGTCTGCTTCCACTCAGCCCCACGCCCACGCACAACCACCGTCCCCCACTCCCTTGCTCAGACTACAGTCAGACTGCCCACAAAAACAAGGAAATATGGCCCCAGGAGCAGCTTGTGAGATCCCCATCGCACAGGGCAAACTCGGAGCCACATACCGGGAAAGAAGTCCCCTCGCCTCCCTCACTCCCGGCAAGGAGCCCCCTCACACCGGGCAAACTCGGGACCACACACTTTCGGGCCTGCGTCAACCTGCCACAGCTACTCAAGTAAAACCCTCGTGATCCCCGGCCTGCGGCAGAGGGCTGATGGAGGGGGAAGGTCCCCGGGACTCTGCGCCGACCAAGGCAAGGGGAAGTGGGGGGTGACCGAGAATGGATGGGGAGGAAAGTGCTGGGCAATGATCCGGGGAGGTGTGGCGAGGGGGACAGAGGGAATCTGGGGACACAGGCGGGGGAGGAAGGCTGGCTTCTGGGGTCGGGAACTAGAGAGGATCCTGGGGGGGAGGGAGGTTACCCGGGTGAGGTAGAATAGAGAGGATCGGGGACTGGAGTGGGGGGAAAGGGTCGGATAGCGGGGGAATTGATTGAGGGGGCTTAGGGCTGGGGATTGGAGGGGGGTTTGGTGTCGGACATCGGAGAGGAACTGAGGAGGAGGAGGGGGCGAGAGGGTGGTAAAGAGGTCGGATATCGGTGGCGGGGGTGGAAATGTTTTGAGGGGACGGGAGAGGTCGGATACCGGGGAGGAGAAGGGGGCGTCGTTGAGACACGAACCTCCAGCATCCAGGTGGCCAGCATCCTCCGCATGAAGGGCTTGATGTCCTGCTGGACACACTTGAAGTAGGAGCAGGCGGGCAGACAGCGCTCCTCCAGCGTCAGCAGGTTGTGCAGCACCCGCTCGTCGCACAGCAGGTTGTGGTCGGGCAGCGCCCTCCTCACCGTCGCCACCTCGCAGCACAGCAGCAGCTCCATGGCCGACCGAGCCTGGTGGCCCGCTGGCGGCCTGGCCTCACGCTATCAGTTCCGGAGCCGGGCGGGGGAGAGGCCGAGGCCCGTGGTCGTGCAGAGCGGCTGTGGGCAGACGCAGAGACGGTGCCGTGCAGCATCAACGGCCGGCGGGGGGAAGCGGGGACGAGGGAGGCCGGCGGCGGCACAAACACATCACAGGCCTCCCGCTCGGCCGCGGCCCGCAGCCCCGGCTCCTCTCATCACCGCCACTGGTTGGCAGGCGGGGCGGGTAGCCGCTGGGAATGGGGCTGAAGCTCCAAGTGGGGGTTTAATGGAGATTAGAAGTCGAGTCCGCCTCTCCGCGGCTGGCGCTCAACGGCCCCCGCACTGCCCCGCCCCCTTGCCGCTGACGGACAGGGGCCCGGCCGCTGCCACAGGCGCTGCGTCACTGGATCTGGACCCGCCCCCCGGCCGCTGCCACAGGCGCTGCGTCACTGGATCTGGACCCGCCCCCCGGCCGCTGCCACAGGCGCTGCGTCACTGGATCTGGACCCGCCCCCAAGTCCTTTAGCGGCTGTCCGGCTCCGTCATCGGCCGAACCAGCGGCAGTGCCCCTCCTCCAGACGCTCGGCTCGGCCTCTGTCATTGGACGAGTCGGCAGCATTGTCCCGCCTTCCGCGCCAGGAGCCCTGAAGGAGGGAGGACCAAAGATCCGAGAGGAGCCTTTGGGGAGGACAAGGCACGCGACAGCGGTCATTGGACGCTTTGACGTCACGGGGCCCGCCGCTAAGAGCTGCGTGACGGACGATCAGCCGCTGCCATTGGACGCTTCTGCGCGACCAGACCCGCCCCCTTCACGGTGAATGACATGCGACCTGCTGCTGCCATTGGACGAGCCGGAGGCATTGTCCCGTCTACCGCTCGGCCGCGTCGGCGGCACTAGACCCGCCCCCTACTCGGTGAGTGACAGCCCCGCCACCAGCTGCTGTTGCCAGGGTCTGTCACTGAGTCCGCCTTCACAGTCACTGTAGATGCGAAACGGGAACTCCGGAACTCATCAATTCTATCTCCTTTGCCACCAAATTCTACAAATAAAAGACAAAATGCTGGAGTAACTCAGCGGGTCAGGCAAGCGTCTCTGGAGAGAAGAATAGGTGACATTTCGGGTGAAGGCCGTTCTTCACACTGAGAGTCAGGGGACAGGGAAACGAGAGTGGATATAATAATAATAATAATAATAAATACTTTATTGATCCCCTCAGGGAAATTCAGATGTCCAGAAGCCCCCAATCAACAAACCCACAGATTCAAAACGAACGCAGACAGAAAATACATAAAATACAATGTGGACACTACCTGAGAGCAATAAATACTTAAAAAGACCAATAATTAACAGTTAAAAATTAATAATTGCAAAATGCATCCCCCTACAGCCTAGCGGTCCGAATTATAAAATCTAATGGCTGCAGGGGTGAAGGATCTCCTGAACCGCTCCGTTCTACAGGGCAGGGAGAGGAGCCGGTTGTTGTTCCGAGTGCTCTTTTGTCTCTCCAGAATTATATGGAGGGGATGCCCGGGGTTTTTCAGGATGACCTGCACCTTGTGCCTCATACGCCTCTCAAGCACCTCCATCCCAGAGTCTACTCTCCCCTCCAGCACTGAGCCAGCTCGATTAACCAGTTTGACCAGCTTCCTATTGTTTTTTGCACTAATGCTGTTGCCCCAGCAGACAACAGCGTAGAAAATAACGCTTGCAACCACTGTGTTGTAAAACATGTGCAGCATATCCTTACACACATTGAAGGATTTAAGCCTTCTGAGGAAAAAGAGTCTGCTCTGGCCTTTTTTGTAGAGGGAGTCAGAGTTGACAGACCAGTCCAGTTTGTTGTCAAGGTGCACTCCAAGGTATTTATATGTCTGCACCACCTCAATGACAGCCCCTGCAGCGTTGACCGGCTGAAGGGGGAGCTTGGACCTGCCAAAGTTAACCACCATCTCTTTAGTCTTTGTAGTGTTCAGGGTGAGACAGTTCTCTTCACTCCAGGCACAAAAGGCACTGGTCAAGTTCCTGTATTCCTCCTCCTGCCCGTTCCTTACACATGCCACAATCGCTGTATCATCTGAGTATTTCTGTACGTGGCATGTGTCAGACTTATAGTTAAAGTCTGCTGTGTACAGGGTGAAGAGGAACGGGGCCAGAACCGTTCCCTGTGGTGCTCCAACATTGCACACCACTGTGCCAGACACACTGTCCCCCAGCTTGACAAACTGTGGTCGATTTGTGCAAAAAAGTGACAATTTATCCTTCATGTTCGCTAGAGACGCACTTGGTGCAGCGACTGAGTAAGTCTTAGCAGGGGAGGGACAAATTCAGTTGTAGCAGGAATTCCGGGAAACATGTCTGCTCCAAAAGTCAGTCCAGATCAGACCTAGGATCTTCTGTCTGACACCCAGCATTTCCGGATTTAGACAGGACGTGTTGTGAAAATATTAATTGCAAGACGTTTAAACCCATCGTTCTTTGATATGTGTCTAACATTGCAACGTGCATTTGCATTTTCCCGAATGAAAGACTGCTGTTATCCGAATATAAATTGTTCAGGTAGTGTCCACGATTTATGATTTATATAGACATCAAAGGCACATGGTC
Organism: Amblyraja radiata; assembly: GCF_010909765.2. Lineage (NCBI taxonomy): Eukaryota > Metazoa > Chordata > Chondrichthyes > Rajiformes > Rajidae > Amblyraja > Amblyraja radiata. The sequence continues at coordinate 19,858,947 of NC_045976.1, read as the reverse complement.
CAAATCACGCTGCCAGTGTTTTGTCTTTTGTTTCTGGACGATGTTCGGAACGTTGACAGAAACGTCCCGACTCGAAATGTCACCCGGTCTGTCCGCCACAGATGCTGCCTGGCCCGCTAAGTTACTCCAGCACTTTGTGTGTTTTTTAAGAGTGGATAATTGAGATTGAAATTTTTGGCTCAATGTTAATTACGTTTTGTGCGTTATTCACTCTCCTCAAATCTCACTGTTGGAGTTTCAACATTGATAATTTTAATAATTGATAATGTAATCGATAATTTTACTCAAATTTCATTCATTTTATCGCCGAAGTCCTTTAAAATTATTGTTATCGACAAGATAGCAACTGGAAACTGGGAAAAGAATACTAACAGAAAGCATTCTAGAGCTAGAGCCTGGCATTGTCAGTGGAATTAAAGTACTGAATGTGAACACTTGCTGTATTGACAGACTTTTTTGTGTGTGAAAGCTGCCCTGAATATTTCTGTTGCGAAATACGGAAACATGACCGCGGCATTGTTACTGTGCATAATCACTTTCCACTATCTTCCGGTTATTATTAAAAACCTGGCTCCCAAAAACATATCCCCGCTGAATAGAACCGGGTAACTTTGATAGGCATCGAACCCAACCTCGCACTCAGCTAACCTCGCGCAATGTTCCCTTTTTAATGAACAAGGCACCTAGTAAATTACCCACATTAAAGTCGAACCGAAGTAAAGCTGCCAACTTTATTATAATAGCATTATGCCTCGAGCTCCAAAGAATCATATTCTGGTGGCAATTACAGGCAGCAGATGTGGAATTGTCCTGAATCTGACTGTCCAGCTTGCCATATGGCAAATGTGGATTGCTTGCTGCATTATTTGGCTCCATCTCGATTTGTCTCTTCCCTTTTTAGTTCGCCGGCAGACTGATGCGGGAGCAAGTGGGTTTATGAGGGGGGGAGGGGGCTCATTGAAACTTTCCGATAGTGAAAGGCTTGGATAGGGTGGGTGTGGAGAGGATGTTTCCACTAGTGGGGAAGTCTAGGACCAGAGGTCATAGCCTCAGAATTAAAGGAATTTAATTTAGGAAGGAGATGAGGAGGAATTACTTTAAACAGAGGGTGGTGAATCTGTGGAATTAATTGCCACAGAAGGTTGTGGCGGCCAATGGATATTTTTAAGGCATAGTTTAATAGATTCTTGATTAGTAAGGATGTTAGGGGTTATTGGGAGAAGACAGGAGAATGGGGTTAAGAAGGAACTATAGATCAGCCATGTTTGAATGGCAGAGTAGACTTGATGGGCCGAATGGCCTAATTCTGCTCCTATAACCTATGAACGTTTGAGTTGAGTGATTCCTGCTCAGACAAGGTGTTGGTCAGAGGTTCATGTGGCACCTTGTTGACCATTTGAAACTTTAGCTGAGGTAAAGTTTACAGTCATAGGCTCATATGATCTTTATCGAATCCTCACAGATAATTTGTCATGGCCGTGGTAAAGTACTTATATTAACTCCGCAGTTGTAACACGGTGTGCAGCATTTCTGAAATATCAATTGAAATATATAATTTCGAAGCAAAAAAAAGCCGAACAAGTTCATGAAGTGTTTGAATAATGTTTGCTGACATAATGCAATGTTTCCATTCCATACAGTTTAAACATTTTTTCCATTCATTTTCCAGTGAGTTCCTGCAGAGATGCGACCTTTAAGTCATTTATAATAATACCCTCTTTGTTACCTTAACACAAACTCATCTGCCCGAATTATCAGATATACAATAGATTTGGTAGTATCAAATGTAGACAAAAATGCTGGAGAAACTCAACGGGTGCGGCAGCATCTATGGAGCGAAGGAAATAGGTAACATTTTGGGCCAAAACCCTTCTTCAGACTGATTGTGTAGTATCAAATGTTCTGTTTTGACATGCTTTCAAATAATGTTCCTTTTATCCCATGGAATAAATATGGTAACATGGATACACTTGTTGGTACACGGAAAGTACCCCCTCACTCATTTTTTGTGAGTCTTGTGAGTTCTTCTGCCTTTCACCATATCACAGATCATTCCTTTTATTTCCTCCTCCTCATCTTAAAGCCTGGGTATTGCCAACATTTCCAAGTTATGACAAAAGACCATTATCTGGTACCTTAATTCTACTTCTCTCTCCACCAATACAACCTGATATGCTGTGAATTTCCAACAGTTTCTGTATTTACATCAGATTTTCAGCATCTGCTGGATTTTAGTTTTGAAGTTAACCTTGGAGCATTTCATTAATGGCACCAGACTTACCCTCATAAGTGTCAAATTGGTGGAAAAAAAATGTAAAGGGTGGAATGTCAGCTGAACCTTTGTGTCAGACCCAGTCAGGGAGCTGTATATTCAAATTCTGCCCCATCAACTTTTCAGCAATGATGAATGAAATGACTGAATGAATGAAGAGGTTACCCCAGCATGCTTGTGCAGAATGGAGAGAGTGATTCCCAGACGTACCTTTTCTATCATTATTCATTCCATTTTGGGGAAGGTGGATATCTACATTAACGAATAAGAGTGGGGTGGAAGATTGCAACCTTCCTGTTTCGATTAATGCGATCAACTCGACGTGCACAAACGGAAGATTAAATAGAACAAGTTGTCCAACAACTTTAGGCTGTGCACGTCACATGAAAGAAGAAGAATAAGAGTGAGGAAAGAAGCAGCAAACCTTTCTGCAACAAGACACAAGAATGAAGATAAATGAGATAGGAATCTAATAAACTAATTCATAAGTGCTCATCTGTTGACAGCTTGTATTAATATAGTAATTTTAACAAAGAAAGACCTACTGAGGCATTGCAGTTGGCAAAAAAATGTATATCCAGCAAGAACATAAAACAATAATAGTTCATTTGGAGATGTATTACAGATAAGTTGAATCAATTTGGATAATTCTGTTCTGTAAACAAACAATTGTCCCCAGTCTTTGTAAGGTTATATCCAATGGACATTGTATGTTCAGTCTATCAATCTCCCTCATATGGTCCTTGCCTTTTTTTACCTGTACTTTCCCTGTAACTGTAGCACCATATTCTGCACTTTGTTGCTTTCTCTTTTTCACTACCTGATGCACTCATGTGTGGTACGTATGCTGGGTGATATGCACACTGTTTGCCACCATATCTCAGCGCACGTGACAATAATAAGCCAATATCAACGCAGACAACCCATTCATTTGTTGTCCATGTTGTTTCTGTTCATCCTTTTGTCAAACTTACTGTAACTGATCTGTTCACCCCTTGAGGAAATAATTGGCATTTCATCAAAAAAAAACATGTTTTAGTTTCAAAGCAAAACTATTTTTGTTTGCCATCATAAACAGGTTCAATTTCGACTGTATTATTCCCATTCATTATTTATGCTTCCTCTCACGTTGTTCCTGCTGTGTGGGTTATCTTCATCTGTGGTACTTGTTGAGATATATGAAAGCTGTTACAAATCAGAGTCAGCGTTGTATTGTAATGTTTGATCTGGGTAGCTGCTAACGTACTTCCTTCTCTTGGGTGCCATTTCTAATTTGTTTTTAGGTATAATGTGTGTATAATGGTTTACTATGCTTTATTGGCTTCACAGAAACAGCCACTTGATTGTGAGCTGATTTCATCTGTTTGCTTGGACTCTCTCAGTTAGTAACATGCAATCATCTCCAACACTACTTGATCATTGTATTTCATCTAATCTCATATAACTGTTTATGTAACACTCAGTAAGTACCTCACAGTATATTTAACAACACTACATATTTTGGTATGCATCAACAGTTAAAGGAGGAATATTTGCAGCCTACCCCATCAATGCACAACATGAAGTACATGAATGTATGGATTTAATGTACACCATGTGCAGTTTTCTGGATGATTAAAATTTCATAGAAAGTTATTTTTACCACATTGATTGAATACATATGTGCACTCTAAAAGCTGTAAATTCAATACTGAAAGGGTTAAAGTTTACACACTGAATACTGGTTTACTTACCGTGAAAATAATTAAACCCACAATATAGAATTTCTGCAGCAGTGTAAATGCAATGCTGTAAAACTGTACCAAAAGGAGTTTAAAGAATGAACATGATTGTTTTAGTTCCCTTCCATGTTGTAATACTGTATTAACATACAAATCTGCATGAAGAGGGAGATTCATTTTCTCATTCTTAAATTGTGTGGGAAATTCCATTACCTTTCCTTGCCACTATGTCACCCCCCTCACCCCCCCCCCCCCCCCCCCCTCCTGTCGCCCCCCCCCCCCCCCCACCTTCTCTCCCTCTGCCTGCCCTTCCCTGTGATTTCTGCTCAGTGTCAAACTCAAGCATCTCAGATAAAACAAGTTGGAATATAAAATAAAAGTTCATGTACAATGTTACTATAATGAACCTTGGATTCCAATCTGAGGTCTTTTCCAGTTTATCTTTTTCATGGCAATCTTCGTAATATTCTTTTTGAGAGTGAGAGCCTATTTAGTAGCAATCAATGTGGAAATTCAAAAGTGTCATAGAAACATGGAAAATAGGTGCAGGAGTAGGCCATTCAGCCCTTCGAGTCAGCATCGCCATTCAATATGATCATGGCTGATCATCCAAAATCAGTACCCGGTTGTATCATATATCACACGCTTGGGACTAGTAAATGTACCCTTTATGTTTCAGAAGTAAGAAACATGTTATCATTGCTGCTAGTCTAGTGTGAGCTAGAACACACAGTTGGATTCCCCATCAAAGAATATCTCAAGAAGATAAGGGGTACCTGCAAAATTATTTATTTCAGATTGATAACGACATGAAGAATCGCAGGCTCGGTGGGAAAATTAATATCTGTGCGATGAGAAAAAGAGCCATTACCTTAAGCTGATCAAAACCCAAAGTGTGTAAGAAGGAACTGCAGATGCTGGTTTTAAACCGAAGATAGACACAAAAAACTGGAGTAACTCAGTGGAACAGGCAGCATCTCTGGAGAGAAGGAATGGGTGACATTTCGGGTCGAGACCCTTCTTCAGAAGTGTTGGAGTAACTCAGTGGGTCAGGCAGGATATGTGAAGGGAATGGACAGGCGACATTTCAGGTCAGGTCCCTTCTTCAGTCGGATTGTAGTGTGGAGAGAAAGTTGGAAAAGAACGGTGGGGGAGCAAAGCCTGGCAAGTGATAGGTGGATACAGGGTTTGATTGGCAGGTGGATGGAGGAAGATACAAAGGCTAGAGATGAAAAGGAGCCAAAGGGGTGTCAGATAAGAGAGAAGAGGAGTGAAATGGAAAGCCAGTCATAAAGTCGTAGAGTGATGCAGCACGGAAACAGGCCCTTTGGCCTGACTTGCCCACACCAGCCAACGTGTCCCAGCTACACTAGTTCCACCTGCCTGCGTTTGGTCCATATCCCTCCAAACCTGTTCTATCCATGTACCTGTGTTTCTTAAATGTTGGGGTAGTCTCAGCCTCAACTACCTCCTCTGACAGCTTGTTCCATACTCCCACCACCCTCTGTGTGAGGAGTGTCGGTGGAAGGGGACAAGAGGAGGGAAAGTGGGACAGGATAGTGGGAGAAATGGGAGCACATCTGGGGTAGGAAGGGCACGGAACAGAACAACGGGTTGTGGGGAATAACTTAAACTGAGATAATTCAAAGCTCATTCTGATGGGTTGTAAGCTATCCAACTGGAATGTGAAGTTGATACCATTTCAGTGGGAGCAAATGTGCTGAACTATTTCTCTCTATTGTAGGAACTGGGGGAGCTGATGAATATTTCAGGCAGCATCTACGAAGGGAATGGACAGCATTGAAACAAAGGCATAAAAAGAGCGTGAAAAAAGACTGGCAGCAAACATAGCAGGGCATCCAAAAATATTCTTTCAACATGTAGAGTGTAAAAAATGTAGCTGAGCCAAAAAAGACAATCTCCTCAAGAAGGAAGCGATGAATTAGTCCCTCAATTTTAGCTTTTAGCAAGAAATAAGGTGTTTCAGAGTCTCAGCAAAAATAGCTGTGATCCGGGATGGAGTAAAAGTGACAAAGATGAAGTTCTAGATATGCTTTCTGCATAAATCATTTGGTCCAAATGCTACAGGGAGGAAAGGAGGAAATTGCAGAGGCCATAATTTTCCAAACATCTCCATAGAGGGAAAACTGTATTGCAAATGTTACACCATTATTAAAAAAAACACCATAAGACCATCAGACATAGGAGCAGATTTAGGCCATTCAGCATATCGAGTCTAGTCCGCCATTTAATCATGGCTGATCTAATTTTTCCCCTCACATCCCCAGTTTCCTGCCTCTCCCCATAACCTTTGACACCATTTCTAATCAAGACCCTATCAATCTCCTTAAAAATACCCAGTCTTGGCCTCCACAACCTCTATAGCAATGAATTCAATACATTTAACACCCTCTCACTAAAGAAATTCCTCTTCATCTTCATTCTAAAGGTACATCCTTTTATTCTGAGGCTGTAGCCTCTAGTTCTCAAATTTCCCATTACTGGAAACATCCTTTCCACATTCACTATATCTAGGCCTTTCATCATCTGGTAGGTTTCAATGAGATCCACCTTCATCCTTCTAAACTCCAGTGGATATTGGTCCAGAGCTTTCAAACGCTCCTCATATGTTAACCCAATCATCCCCAGCATCATTCTCCAAAATCCTCTCTGGACCCTCTCTCCAGAATATCCTTCTTTAGGTATCGGGTCCAAAACTGCGCACAATATTCCCAAAATGGTCTCACCAGTCCCTTATAAAGCCTCAGCATAGCATCTTTGCTTTTATATTCAAGTTCCCTAAAAAATAAATGCTGTATTGCATTGCATTTGACCTCCTTACCATCGACACAACCTGCAAATCAACCTTTGGGCATCCTGCAGCAACACTCCCATGTCCTTTTGCACCTGTGATTTCTGAGTCCTCTCCCCATTTAGAAAGTAGTCTGTGAGTTTATTGCCTGTGACAATAAAAATGCCCCGCAATCTTCCAAACTGTGATGACCATAGCCACATCCTCCTCAAGCTGTCCTCATAAGACAGCTCTTCCATTGCAGGAATTAACCCGAATCAACCTTCAATGAACTATCTTAAATACAAATGTATCCTTCCTCAAATGTGGAGATGAAAAATGTTTAATTCTTCATATAGAGTCTCATGTGTGCCTTTGGAAAACCTCCTTACTTTTATACTTCATCAATTTTGCAATAAAGACTAATATTTCAATTAGCTTCTGAATTGCTGGCTGTGCCTATGTGCTCATTTTCTGTGTTTCATAAACAAGGACATTGATATCTGGCTAACTGTTCTATGATTTACTTCAATTTCTTGAAGGGATATTATATTCCATGATACACAAAAATGCTGGAGAAACTCAGCGGGTGCAGCAGCATCTATGGAGCGAAGGAAATAGGCAACATTTTGGGCCGAAACCCTTCTATTCCATGATGTGTTGCACTTGAAGTTTTTTGATCCATTTGGACCTGATACATTAAGGTAATGTGTGTATGTGCATTATGTGTGAATGAGTGCAATGTGTGTATGAATACTCTATATGCGCAATGTATCTATGTGTTATTAAAGTGTTGTATAATGTGTGCGTGTGTGTAATGTGGCTCCATTTTATGGTACCACTTTAAATGTGATCACATTTAAATGCATGCTTTCTACTCATCGTCATCTTAACACTGTTGTTTGTACCTCCTGTGGACTTAACTGTGTCTGCTGCAGAGCAGAACACCACCACCCCCTGCGGACCCAGGCTGGTAGATCGTAAATCCCGATCGGCTGAAGACCAATGATTCATTTGCAGCATGCTGATGGCTTGCATACTTTTTCCTTTATCTGGTACAATGTCTGAGTTTTATTGATTACGTTCCTTACTGGTGCAATCAGCAACATTTTAAGGGATGTGCTCTGTCTCCGGGCAGCCAGTCAGCTTTTGCTTTAAGGTGCAGAAAGATTTATAGAGAGATGACTGCCAAAGAATTATGCAGCTGCTGAGGAATCTTGTGCACAGTGGCATAAAGATCCTCTTGTGGGTATGCACCAGCTGCATATTGCCGAAGTGAAAGTCCTCGTGATTGATGAGTTTACGGCTTTGATAGGCATAAGTGTGTGGTCAGTGCTACCCAACATCCTTGTGAGGCCAAACAGAGTTGAAAACCAAAAGCACTTGTTTATTCTGACTAATTTCATCATAAGCGAAGTTGATGCCAATGTCAGCATTGGCAAACAAGGCATCAACTCCGTGTCTTATTCACCACTGTGCTGCCAACTGTGAGATCTGCAAATGTGGCCGGCAGACCCTTCGAATGCCTGAGGCAAGCAAGGACTGCCTTTCTCAACCAGCGCTAATGTGCAGCCATTAGGTCTTGTTGGTGTTTCTCCAGAGGTTGCAAAGCATCTGACACAATATTCTGAGCCACCCATAAGACGACTGCTCAGGAATTTTACACTCTGCCTTTGCACCTGATACGGTGGGTATAGTGTCTCATCAGCTATTGAGCCCACACCTCCCATACATCAGCTGCCATACTTTGTACATAGCTTTACTGATTACATAGCTAATCACAAAAGGCCATCAGGTTTAAATTATCACTGAATGTGAAAAATGAATAGGAATAGAAATATCATTATGCAGAGCATGGAATGATTTGCCACAGGGAATAGTTAAGATGCAGCTGTTGAGGGAAGTGCAGATAAGTATTTTCTTCATTATAGGCAATCTGTTGGTGGCAATCATAGTTTGCTTCTGCTGCAGGTTTGTGGGCTCTGAGCTGGCTCATGGATCCCTGAGAGGCGTGGAAGATGCTGATTCATGATTTCCTTTCAGGTTGGAGGTCTGTTGCATGCCAGCTCCCACTTGGTTGTGTTAGAGCAACATCTTGGTCCAGTGTTAAGGAGATCCAAAGTGATTGGAGAGGCAGTGATGCAAACACCACACCCGCGTATGCTCTACTGATTTACATGGAAGAAAGCACAGGATGATGGGGAGAAACCAGGCTAGTCAGTTTCGTTTTTAATATTTGCAAGCAAAGGTGCCAAAGACCCTGTGGGTCAGCTGGGCACCTTCTGACCTTCTGTTTTTAAATATCATTCCCTTGTTGGCTTCACATTTTAATTGAACTGGGTGTTTAGAATTGTACTAACCCTCACACTTATTTTAAGAACCCATATGTTTACACCAAAGATTACGGGCTTTTGGTGTGAGATGACTTCCAAACATAAATAAGGATAAAGTCTAGTTTTCTGCAGTCATTTCTTCTTCTCTGCCCAGTAGCAAATGCTATTTTAAATGCCGTGGTTTGGGAAGTGAAATTGTGACCCATTGCAAGTGAATGAAAGCACAGACACTGCCCATCTCCAGCAATGATTAGAACATTTTGTGGGCCTTAGAATAGAGATTTCCATTTACTTCTACCCCATCCTATAGAAAATGAATCATAAGTAATGTAGACATCAGAGAAATCTCCCCACTCCAGTGAGTGAAATCAATGGGGGGGGGGGTTAAGGGATTGATGAACAAAGGAACCTAGGTAATTGGGATTCAACAGGAGAGAATGGGATTCTCTGATAATATTTGCAGATGGCATTAAAGCGGTTGTCCTACTATCAGGTGTTGTGTAGTCAAATGTAATGCAATCGTGTTTTTGGAATGCATCAGAAAGGAATTGATAATGGGGTTTTTTTTGCATTGCTTTATTCTGTTGGAGCACAATCAGGCATGGCCCTTCACATAAGAACATCAAATGAGGCATCTTCCTCTCTCTAAAGTGCTTGAAAAATGTAGGCACAGGAGACTGCAGATGCTTGAATCTGTAGCAAAAAAAAAGAGAGCAAGTGGCGGAATTTAATGGGCCAGGCAACATCTGTGGAGGGAAATGGATAGTTGATGTTTAATCTTGAGACCCATCAACTGAGTCATGACGTGAAATGATGACTTTCCATTTACCTCTGCGCATTCTATGCCTTCTTGCACTATCTTCTCAAAGAGCAAAGAAGTTCCCTCTGATTAATTTATTGTTTGATTAACATCATAAAAATAAATGATTGCATTTATTCTTATCAATTTGCTTTTTATGGGAGCTTCCTGCTTGTGCATTGGCTGCTGCATTTCCCCTGGTACAATATTGGCCACATTACAAAATGCTTCAGTGGTGTAAGTGCTTAGGGATGTCCTGAGGTCATGTGTGTAAATATAAATATTTACACCATAAGGACATACATATGTACACCACTTTACCTTAACACCTTTTCTCTCCCCCAACTCCCACTTCTGAGACCGGGTTTGGCCGACGCCTTCTACAAGTTTAAACCCAGTACTGAAACACCAGGAAGGATAGGAAGTGTATCTCCTGGCCCTGCTTCAACCTCGGGAAAGGACGGGGAAGTTCCAGGAATATGACCACCATATTGGCAATCCCTCAACACAGGAAGGACCTGGCATCCAGGCTAAAGAGCCCCATAGATTGATGGAAATTGTCTTTTTACCAAATGGTAATTTTAATCCAGGGTATCCAGATGCATCAGGCTCAACCTCCTGCTGAACATCTCAAATGCTCTCTCCTTTAACTGACAACAGCTCTCAGTAATGGGCAGGTATGCACTAAACTGCAGTTTCTTGAGACTGATTCCACATATTGTTTCAGAGAGTTTGGGTTCCATATTGAATGTGATCCTGCTGAACAGATTTGGTGTAAACCAAGAACTATGTGCAGTATATCTGGGCATATATGACAATAATATACCAATAAAATATAAATATGATTTTAGTCGAACAGGCTGAAGGGACAGGAGAAACAACTTCCAAAATAATACTGTTTTTTGTTTCATGCATGTGGTCTAATACCTACATATTCATAATAATTGATTTGTTTACTGACTGGATATTCATGCAGCTCGGTGACAGCCCCTTTATTGAATGTGTTCTGTGTTGTTACACCATCGTTGAAATTGGTTAGAGGAGTATCCTTGCCAATATACATGTAGTATGCATCTCTACACATACTAAAAGTGCACAAGAACCCCAACAGTGAACATTGACTGCACTGGTCACTTGGTTTGTTCCAGATTTGTTCAGCAGGGTCAACATTCAGCCTGGGCCTCAACCCCTCTGGAACAATGTGTGGGGTTTTTCCTCAAGAATTTCCTTCTATGGATTTCAATGGATTTCCTTGCATTAATCCAAAGGATGTTCGAAGACACAGGCTTATGGGAAAGGCAGCAGCAGGAAGGTGGCATCTGGTTGATTGAACTGGGAAATCCCAAGCTGTAGCCTAATACATTGCATGTTATGGATAGGTTCCTGTCTATCAGTAAAACATTTCAGTTCCCTGGAGGTGACTCCATATAATTCTTAATCCGAATGTGGTGCCTCACTGCACAAGCAAGAGAGTCACAGAATTGTTCTCTAACTTTGAACCAGATAGGCCCTGCACCATAAAATTGAACCTTATTTTACTCTTGCTGCATGTAATGTAAAATTAGACTTTGGCAAAATAGTTGATCTCTGCATATTAGGTTATAACTTTGATGACAATGATTACAACTCATATCTTCACCATCACATCTAAGTTTCAAGCTGATTAATAGTTTTATTTTCAAATGCTTTGAAAAACAATTGCTAATACTATTTTTAAATATTTTTATAGAACAGCAACATGCTACAAGATAATTCTAACCACTGGGTCATTTAAGGTTTATGAATGACGGTTCTCTCTAACAATTTGTTATGCGATTAGACTCCCTCGTACATTCCTTGAAATGGGACAGCCTCCGAAATTCTTTCCAGTATGCCGTTATCTTGCTAGGTCACAAAATATAAATGGTAAGTCTGACTCATTTGTGCTGTGCATAAATTCAGCATTTCAACACTGGGCAGTTAAGGGAAAATTGCTGCAAGTGAAGAAAAATGTTTGCGGGCAGATGACTTCTTTTAAGGAAAACCTGCCTTCATATATTAGCAAGGGTGTCCAGTATTATACAGAAACTGTTTCACACAATCACAGGAAAGAACTAAATTCTGCTGTGATTTATGGAGAGATAGTTGTGCACATTTAAGCTGACAATAAAAGCATCAATAAAAAATAAAATCAGGCACCTATTGCTTCAAGTAATATCCTACTCCCATTATATCTGCTTTAACCTTGTAAATGCAGTTCTCCTTTGGTGTACCCACAATTGATGCAATAAATTGAAATTAATCTTCAGGGCAGAAATTGAAAGTGCCTTGAAGGATATTTAATGTTCTCAGACTGAGAGCAAGCTGACCATGTATGGTTCTTCACTGATTTATATCCTTCCCTTTTTCACGAGTAAAAGCAAGTGGTTAGAAGCTCTCTTATGTAACACAAATTTTTGTGCGTTGATCAAATTATGTCATCTGAAATTTGATTGTGTTATGCATTTCTTCAAATTCAAAAATCTTTCATGTGTATGAAGCCGAATGTCCAATGGCTACCAGGCACATGCAGTGCCATCAGATGTCCAACAAAACACACATCAATGTTAGTTGAACAACATGAAGCTGCACGGATGGAGTGGGATGGGTCTACCACACCTAAGCTGGGGAGTTGCCAATGTGCAAATCTGTGGTCTTCCCTTCGTTGAGTTGTTGCACCAAATACTCTTTGCCTCCATGCCTGACATGCAAGCCACCCAACCTTGCTATATCGTATGTGGGAAGTTGCTGACTGTTCTGGCCACACAGAACCATGCCACAACCCGGATTTGGCTGCAAGACATATATTGTGAACCACAACCATATCTTGAAGCAACTCTCTAAAAAAGCATACATCATTATCACAATCATTTTCATTGAAGTCCATTTGGCGTGGAGCAACGCACCATTATATCATACCTTTCAAAATAGAGATATAGAATTTCTATAGGCCTGCACTTTTTATTAATGTATGCTCACACTCCTTGCTATTAGCCCCTGTTTGCATGGTTACTAATTTACTAAACCATGTAATAGTTACCCCCTACCAGATTTGTAAAAAATCTTTAATTTTGAATGTCAGATTCTCATTTAACCTTTCTCATTCTGATGGTCTTCATATCTAAAGCCTCTCATTCCTGAAAATATCTTCATAATTCTATACTGGCTCAACAGTCTTCCTGAAGTAAGTTTGGCAAATCTTGGCAAAAAATTCTAATTACTTTTTCAGTACTAATTCATCTCTATAATCATGTCATTTAATTGCCCCTTTTTCTTCTTTGTACGCTATAATTGCACGAACAAAGCCTTTTGTACAAATTGAGTCTAAGTTTGACCAAGGAACTCACATTCTTAATTAACTGCCCTTTTCCACTTTTTGGCCTTCTTTATCTTATCTATATTACTAAAACTCTGTTCTTGACCGCTTTTGGCGATCTGTGCTGCGATTTCCGAGAGAATGCCGCCACCTACGGCTGTCATTTTTGGCCACCTCGCTCAGAGCCCCCCTCTGCCACATGTGTGCCGATGATTTTTCCAGTCGATGAAAAATGACAGAGATATTAATGATTTTACAAAATACCCCATTTTCTCTGCTGCCCCCACTGGCGGCAGGGGGGATGGACTATAAAACCAGGAAGTGGTGTGCCTCAATTAGTCTGCAAGCTGAAGGAAGGCAGAGGGTCACGTTTCTCTGAGCTGTGAATAACACTGAACACATGTCCACACAACTGTGAATAAGTACCCTTAATCTGGTTTGAAAATGAAAATATGGTTAAAGTAAAAAAGCACTGCCTGCAACTGGTTGTTTGGGGGGTTTGGGTTGAAATAAAAAGGCACTCTCTCTCCCCTCTCCTCCCCCCCCCCTCTCCTCCCCCCCCCCCCCTCTCCTCTCCCCCCCCCCCTCTCCTCTCCCCCCCCTCTCCTCTCCCCCACCCCTCTCCTCTCCCCCTTCTCCTCTCCCCCCTCTCCTCTCCCCCCTCTCCTCTCTCCCACTCTCCTCTCCCCCCCTCTCTCCTCTCCCCCCTCTCCTCTCCCCCCCCTCTCCTCTCTCCCCCCTCTCCTCTCCTCTCCCCCCTCTCCTCTCCCCCCCCTCTCCTCTCCCCCCTCTCCTCTCCCCCCTCTCCTCTCCCCCCTCTCCTCTCCAACCCCTCTCCACTCCAACCCCTCTCCTCTCCAACCCCTCTCCGCTCCCCCCCCTCCTCTCCCCCCTCTCCTCTCCTCTCCACTCCCCCCTCTCTCTCTCTCCCCTCTTTTTCTCCCCTCCTCCCCTCCCTCCCCCATTCCCCACCGTCCTCCCCTAAACCCCCTCCCCTACTCACACCCCCCTACCCCCTTCCCTCCTCGAGAGACCCCTACCCACTTCCTCCCTCTCCTGCTCCCCCACCGCTCCCCCTCACCCTCACCGCCACCTCCCTCTCGCACACACCCCCGCACTGGGATCCCTCCCCTCTAGCCCCCTCTCGCTCTCCTCACCCCTCTCTCCGCTCCCCCTCCGTCTCATCGCCCCCCTCACTCTCCCCCCCTCTCCTCTCCCCCTCTCCTCTGCCGCTCCCCCCCCTCTCCTCTCCCCCTGTCCTCAACCCCCTCTCCTCTCGCCCCCTCTCTTCTTCTCCCGATCTCTTTCGCCCCCTCCTTTTTCCTCCCACTCCCTCCTCTCCATCACCTCCCCCACCGTCCCTCCCCTAAACCCCCCTCCCTTCCACACACCCCTACCCCCTTCCCTCCACCCTCCCTGCTCCCCACCTCTCCCTCTCCCCCTCTCCACTCCCCCCTCTCCTCCCCCCCCCTCCTCTCCCCCCCTCTCCTCTCCCCCCCTGTCCTCAACCCCCTCTCCTCTCCCCCCCTCCTCTCCCCCCCTCCTCTCCCCCCCTTCTCTCCCCCCCTCTCCTCTCCCCCCCTCTCCTCTCCCCCCCCTCTCCTCTCCCCCCTCTCCTCTCCCTCTCCCCCCCTCTCCTCTCTTCCCCCCTCTCCTCTCTTCCCCCCCTCTCTCTTTCTCCCCTCTTTTTCTCCCCCTCCTCCCCTCCATCCCCTCCCCCACCGTCCCTCCCCTAAACCCCCCTCCCATCCACACACCCCTACCCCCTTCCCTCCACCTTCCCTGCTCCCCACCTCTCCCCCTTCCCTCACCTCTCCCCCTCCCCTCACCTCTCCCCCCCTCTCTCCCCCACCTCTCACCCACCTTCCCTCTTCTCCTCCGCGCCACCCCCTCTCCCTCTTGCCCCTCTCTCTGTATCTCTGCCCCTTCTCTCTCTGCCCTCACTCTCTACCCCCCCCCCTCCCCACCTCTCTAGATGTGACTGCAAGTTGGGGGCTATGCGTCAGTAGATAGGGTGGTTATGGGGTAAAAGGAGCAAATTAATAATATTAATATAATATCAAGGGGGGTAATTAGCGTGAGTGCGGGAGGGGGGATAGTTAGTGTGTGTGACGCTGCATGCCGCCTCCCCCCCACAACCGCACGTTGGGGGAACAGACCCAACGGGTCTGCACTTGGTCTAGTATTTTATATATTCTACGTGGATTTTCATTTGTTTTAGTTTAATTTTGCATGCTATCCTGTCCAGCCTACTATACATGAGTAGAATCATACACAAGTAAGAGTGAAATAATTGCAGTGGATAATTGTAGATGCTTTCCTAGGACAGCATCCAAAAGGTCGCCATGTTCCTATGCCATCTCACACGTCTCAAGTCCCTGAAAAGTCTGATCTTCGCCTTAAGGAGAATGTAATTCTTATTTTTTCACTAAGGCCCAGTGCCCCGGCAACAGTGATGTCGGGGTCAGCCTGGCCCAGCCTCATGTTGTTGCTCCTTTTCACTGCCACTCTGTACAGCTGCTCTAGTATTCATAAATGCTGCTTGATCCATTGAGTTACTCCAGCTTTTTGTATCCATCCACAGTCTGCACTGGATCTGCTCCCTCACCCGGCTCATATAAGACCTCCAGCATCCAACTCCTCCCACACCACGACCCATGATCACTGCAACCACACTGTCTGTTGCTCCCCGTCACTGCCCCTCGGCTTCCGTGCTCTGAGGTTGCCATGTCCCACTTACCAAGAAACATCTGGGCATTTTCTGAGAGCAAGGGAGGTGATCAAGCATATCATTCACAGCCACTAACCTTTTCCCCTTTATCTTCCACCTCCGCCATTATTTTGTACAATAAACATGAAGCAATATTTGCAATAAGCCTCTGCTTTATATATAATTTTACATTTCTTACGTATCCAGGTAACTCTATCTTTTGTTCTAGTACTTTTCATCCTTATGAGACAATTTCCATTCTGTTCCCTAAACAACTCATCTTTGAACATTTGCCATTGCTTATACATCGACTTTTCTGCCAATTTTTCTTTCCACTATATCTGGATAGTTCCCTTTTCATGTGATTGGAAACTGGCTTTTTGCCAGTCAACCATATATAGATTTGATTGTTCCTTCTCTGTTTTGATTTTTATATTATGGTGTAGCTGCTACTTTCATGATGTACTCTTATATCCACTTCCCTTGTTTCATTTCCAGATACAGTGAAGTCCTTTTCCTAATCCAGAAAATAATCCTGGATGTGTTTTAGAAGAAAACTCATTTCATTACAGATTAAATAAATATATACTGCACCTTCTAGGTGGGTGGTCAAAGTCACCGATTATTATGCTTTTATTGAGATTCAAGGCTGGACATATATTCACACATGATTAGAAGGAGCATAGATTATGGGATAATGAATGGGACAAAGGACAAGGTACTTCATAGAATTACTTGGATGATAACTGGTGAAAAGAAATATAAATAAGGGTAATATATCTAAAGTTCAAAGTCTAAAGGAAAGTAAGAATCTAAGAATTAGTGTTCTGTGATTCTCAGCTGTTCTGATTTCCGGCTATTGACTCTTGCTGTTGCTGTTACAGGTTCCCATGCCTGTGCATCACAGCTCCTGTGATCTACTGACCCAGGTACTGTGATCCCACCCCTCATTTCAGCCAAAGCCCAAAGCCCGCATCTGTGATTGATCCCATACCCCTGACCCCGTAATCCTTTGTCCTGACTGCGGCCTTGATTTTGATATCAGTTCCCGTGATTTCTCAGCCTGATCCCAAGACCTGGTCAAAACTATCAGACTTAGAGATCCGGGCTCAATCCTGACTACAGGTAATATATGCGCGGAGTTTGCACGTTCTACCTGTGACTGCTTGGATTTTCTTCGGGTGCTCCAGTTTCCTCCCACATTCCAAAGACGTGCAGGTTTGTAAGTTAATTGGCCTCTGTAAATTGCCCCTAGAGTGTAAGTGGGATAGCATAGAACTAGTGCACGGGTGTGCGATGTCAGCATGGACTCAGTGGGTCGAAAGGGCTGTATCCACACTGCATTTCTAAACACTAAACTATAAACCCACTTTCATGAATACTGTTGCAATAGTAGATGTGTTCTGGTGCTGCCCTCCTCATTAGCCAAAGCCTCAAATCTCCCAGTGGAGCATTATCTCAGCATTCTGCCCCAGAGGGTGCACCTCAGATCAAAGTGTCCCAAAGTAAGCCAATTACAGAGCAATGGAAAAGAAGATTTGGTGCCCATTTCAAATATAAGTAAACACATTTTTTCAGCTGCTGTCACATGGGTACACTTTGAGATGGGGAAGGTACAGTTCTGGCTTTCTATGCGACTGGCTAAAGAATGGTGGGTAGGGAGAGAGATACGGACCAGAAATTGTGCTTTTCTCCACTATTGGCGTTGGCAGGAGGAGAGATTGAGAGAATGCAAAATTTGTCACAGATGGAAATTGTTCTTCCATGTTTCCAAGCTGTGTAAAGCCACAGATCTGTGCACCAAGCTTTTGTACAAGTCTTCAGGCAAGATTGAAGGGTGAGGGGATGAAGCTTGTGATGGAGTGTCGCCCAGTTTGTACAGAGTGGTGCTGCAGGAGATGCCGACACTGTCCCCAGAGGTGGAGCCCGGACAGAAAAACAAGCCGCAAGTGTGAGTCAAAAAATATGGTGACCTACATAACTCCCTGGACATTATTCGATCCCATCATTGTTTTAAAAAGCTCAGCGATATTCCCTTTTAAGTCTGTTTTTTTCTCCTAAGTAAATGAGACTCCGCTTGAGAGAGCTGATTTGTTACAAGCCGGTCGGCCCTCTTGGCTTTCTCTCTGAGCTGTGGCTTTCAGGCCAATCGCCTTCATGAAATCAGCACAGGGGAAGCTGAAGAGAGTGTGTTTATAAAGAGCTTCTTAGAGATCTGGGCTTTCATTACAGTTGTTCTAAGCACAGAATAGCATTTGTTAGAAAATCGCTTTCTGTTATATTCACTGCTGATGAGAGCAAGCAACCCAGTTAACTGGAAACCTCTGGCAAGGAGCAGATCCAAAAGGACTTGTTCATTTAGCATTAACAAAGCTTGTTCACAAATGTGCTTGGGTTGCAATGGAAACAAATTGGACCACGTCTGGTATCAGGCAGCAGCTGTTCTACAACAGAGGAACCTGAAAAGTATCAATGCAAACTTGGGAAAATCCTGCTTAAGAATTATGGAGAATTATTAAGCCTTACAGAAAGTGCCTTTCTGTTACTTGAATGTGGAGAGGGTAGCCAAATTATACAAAGTATTGTGAACTTGCTGAATGCCCTGTTATCAATCGCTTGAAAAGATGTAATAGCATTTTAAAAGTATTGCACAATAAGAAGGCATTTTCCGCCATGTAACAAGCGTGTTTCAACTTGTGTCTAGTGGGGGGGGGGGGGGTAGACAATAGGGAATTTAGCCGAAGGTAAATGTTAACTAATGTAGCTGAAAGTGGTAATTAATTTTATTGTTAATTATAGTTAGCAGGGCAAGGAATGGATCATCTGTTTTTGTATTGGACTTGTTAAAGGATGATATGTCAAGATTGGATAGAGGTATTTATTTTTTTACAAAGGGTATAAACTGAGAAAATAGAGACAAGCTGTTGTCGTTAAGAGAGTGGTCAAGAACACAGGGACATAGAATGAAGCTGGTTGGCACAAGATTTAAAAGTGACACAAGGAAAATGTTTCTAACATAATGAGTGGTGAGGATATGGAATGTGTTGCCAGGGGTAGGAGTGGAGGAATACAATTGGATTCAAAAGGGACAAGATTCTGAAAAGAAATAGTTTTCAGGGCTACCCTGAAAAGTTTTAATAGGAACCTGAGTGGCAACCTTTTCACACAGAAGATGATGGGTATGTGGAAAGAACTGCCAGAGGAGGTCGTTGGGGCAGGAACTATCATTACGTTTAAAAGACATTTGAGCGGGTTAATGGAAAGGAAATGTTTAGAGGAATATGGGCCAAACATGGGCTGGTGGGCCCAGTATAGATGGGGCATCTTGGTCGACATTGGCAAGTTGTTTCCCAGCTTAAGATAGGCACAAAAATCTGGAGTAACTCAATGGGTCAGGCAGCATCTCTGGAGGAAAAGAATAGGTGACGTTTCGGGTTGAGACACTTCTTCAGACTGAGAATCAGGGAGGGGGACACTGGAGGTTTAGGAGCATACAGAACAAAGCAGAGCCTGGAAAGGTGGAACCCACAATGGTCCATTGTTGGCGGGGGACAGACAGAAAGGTCAGTATGGGAGTTAAAATGTTTGGTGACTGAGAGATCACATAGCCCAAGGCGGACTGAGCGCAGGTGATCAGCGTTACAGTCGCCCGGCCTGCGCTTGGTCTCGCCGATATACAGGAGTCCACATCGAGAAGACTGGGTACCGGGGATTCCCTGCTACATGATTCTATTGCGGTGTAAGAGAGGGCGAGAGTGGGACCAGCTGCTTTGTGCTTGCAAAGAGCCAGCATGGGCTTGATAGGCTGAACGGCCATGCTTTGGTGCCCTATCCTTTCCATGACCGAATGCTATGATACACACGTTCTTTAAAAAAAGGATTTGATGGGAAATCCATGGACACAAGGCAATGGACACTGGTGCATCCTGCTTATATTATACAACACTGTCAATGTACGGAGAGCAGGCATGCCACAGGAACTTAAATAAAACTATGACGGAAAAATAATTTTACCCACTTACCAGGGTTTAAAAACTAGCATTCACAGACTAGGCATGAAAAATGATGACCACAGAGCTAAACAGCTAGCACCAAAAATGCAGGAAAGATATCCAATGAAATTAAAACTTAACAAAGCAAAGAAAAATATCTTTAGGCACTACTGAGTGGGAGTTGCATATTTTCATGTTGAAGGTTTGCCAGCTGGGACTGAGGCCAGGTCTAACGAGTTGGGGATGGAGGCTGATACCTACAATCCGAATCCTAAGGCTTGGCATTCTATGGGCAAACAAGGGTGGCACAGTGGCGCAGCGGTAGAGTTGCCCCTTACAGCACCAGAGACTTGGGCTCAATCCTAACTATGGGTGCTGTCCATACAGAGTTTGTACGTTCTCTGTGTAACCATGTGGGTTTTCTCCAGGTGCTTCGGTTTCTTCCCACATTCTAATGACGCACAGTTTTGTAAGTCAATTGGCTTCTGTAAAATTGTCGCTAGTGTGCAGGATAGAACTAGTATACGGGTGATTGTTGGTCGGCATGGGCTGAAACGCCTGTTGGTGGGCTGAAGGGCCTGCTTCCATGCAGCAGCTCCAAATAAGAGGTACATGGATGGTGTGGGTTGAGGTTCCACAAGCAACATCAGGGTTGGAGTGGTGGGGGCGCAGGGTGATGGATGGGCTTTTAGGGCCTCTGTCATGAGGCTGGGTCTTGAGATCCTCTGGCCAGGATTAAGATTGGGAAGTGGGGATAGATCCAAAGTAATGGAAATAAATAAAGGTCCTACAGGGTCCCAGTGCAGCACTCTGTTGTGAAGCTCTGATTGTCCACAGTCCTGGGACAACTTGATCTAATTTCTCCTCTGATGATTCAAAATGAATGTGTGTGAGATACAACATTATCTTGCCTTCAGCTGACATGGATCTCGCTCCCGGCAAAAGGAAAGGTCCATTGTGTCTGCAAGTGCATGCTCAGATTTCTAGAGTGACATAAAATGCCCCAGAAATGATTGATGTTGTATTTCACTCTCAGTAAAATCAACTTCCATTACGCAGTACCGAAAAGAACATTCACTTTTTTAGGGATGTTTTTTTCCCAAGATTTTTTAATGCCGGGAAACTGCAAGAGGGGCTGCTAATAAAATGTTTCCTCCACACAATGATTGCAATTCACACCAAAGTCAAAGGCCAGAGAATGGGAACTGATTCCCTCAACCTTGAAAATAAAATAAATAACACACTGTGAGAGGATTCTTCAGGCTGATCTGAAGCAGGATAGATTAAATCAGAAGGTACACAAAAATGCTGGAGAAACTCAGCGGGTGCAGCAGCATCTATGGAGCGAAGGAAATGGGTGACGTTCAATCAGATTAAATCAGAAATGGGAAGTTCAGAAAGTAAAAACATTCTGCCCTTGAACTTGGCTGCTCTAGCGCCATTTCTTTCATCAATAAAGGAACTAATCTATCCAGAATTTCCTGTCTGTGGTGTTCCATGAGGCAAGGTTGCGTGCAGATTCCTGAAAGGTGTGGTTATGTGCATTGTGGAACAAACTGCAGAGCAAGGACCTGGTGAAGTTAATCCTTCCTGCAATGCTGATCTCCCTGTGACTCAGCACTTCAACTCCCTCTCCCATTCCGAATCCGACCTTTCTGTCCTGGGCCTCCTCCATGGCCACCGGAAATTGGAGGAGCAGCACCTTGTATTCCATTTGGGCAGTTTGCACCCTAGAGGCATGAACATTGACTTCTCCAATTTCCGGTACCCCTTGCTGTCTCCTCCCCTTCTCAGCTCTCCCTCAGCCCTCTGGCTCCTCCTCTTCCTTTCTCCTTTCTTCTCCCCACCCACACCCCCCACCCTACATCAGTCTGAAGAAGGGTTTTGGCCCGAAACGTTGCCTATTTCCTTCGCTCCATAGATGCTGCTGCACCCGCTGAGTTTCTCCAGCACTTTTGTCTACCATGCTTATTTTATGTTTGCCTTGCCTAATTTAACCATTTCTGTCAAGCTATTGCATGTCGTAGAAACAAGGAACTGCAGATGCTGGTTTATACCAAAGAGAGACACAAAATGCTGAAATAACCCAGCAGGTCAGGCTGCATCACTGGAGGATGGATGACGTTCCGGGTCGGGTAGTAATTTTACCAGTTCCACAGCTCTCCACATTTTATTCCTCTTGAGATCACACCTTCCCCAGCCAACAATGGGTCTACCAGGCACAAACCTGCCTGAGGTCATTTGTGGCCGGCCCTGATTGGTCCTGGTCTTTTCTCGCCTCCAGCTCTTCACCCCCACACCCCCTACTTTCAGTCTGAAGAAGAGTCCTGACCTGAAACGTCATCCATCCCTTTTCTCCAGAGATGTTGCCCGACCTGCTGAGTTACTCCAGCATTTTGAAGCTAATGCACAATGTATATCATGTGAAGGAAAACTAGTCCAAGCAAATGGAAGACCCAGCCTGTTCTTTTTGAGGTTGTACTCAATTACTTGCTGGTTTCTTGGGCATTGACTGGGGGATCTGAAAGCTCATAGGTATGGTGATATATTTATGTTAACAAGGAAATAATGATATTTGTTTCCAATTGATATCATCATGCCATGAAATGAAGACTTTGGTTTTTGCTGAGTTGGGGCATCAGCATGCTGGAATCAGGAAAATATGGCCTGAATGTAAGGAAACCTTACTAAAAGAGGAGAGAACATATCCTTAAAGAATCTTTCATGAGTAACTGTCCTACGTCCACCCGATAGAGGATAATGCGCTTGGGAGCTACGACTCATCAAGGAGGTGGTCAATGAGATCTGTCGCCTATTACAGTCAGAATTCCAGCCACAGTGCTGGGCTTTGCCCATTCACCCTGTTGCAGCAAAGGTCACATTGTTATTGGCGAAGATAGACACAAAAAGCTGGATGAAAGCCCCTGTCCCACTTACGTGTCCTTGGCACGCTAATTACGCGACCTCATGGTCGCATTGAGGCACGACGGACCCGCGAACGTCGCGGGTGATTTCATGCGCCCGCACAGCCGTCTGAAGCGCGTGACGTCTTTTGAAGATGGACGCAAAATGCCGGAGTAACTCAGCGGGACCGGCAGCATCTCTGGAGAGAAGCAATGGATGATGTATCGGGTCGAGACTCTTCTTCAGTCTGAAAGAAGGGTCTTGACATGAAACGTCACCCATTGCTTCTCTCCAGAGATGCTGCCGGTCCCGCTGAGTTACTCCAGCATTTTGTGTCTATCTTCAATTTTCTAGGCCCCGCTCTGGGAGTAGAAGTGGGGGCGGATCCGGACCGCAATGGCCGTGAGCCCGTAGGCTGAGTTCGGCGATCGTTTGCCTGCTTCTGCTGCTGTTGGAGGTGAGACTTTGCGTCGCGCCAGGGTCTTGGGCCTGTCCCACTTTGGCCGTCAGTTACACGACAGGCCATTGGCGTGCGAAGATTTTGTTCGTTACAAAAATTTCGAATCCCGCGTGATGTCGCGCACAACTACATACCCCTCTGCGCTTAGTGGGACCAGCCCCGCGCGGCCATACGATACCCGTGTGCCTCAACGTAACCACGAGGTCGCATAATTTGTGTTCCAAGGACACGTAAGTGGGACAGGCCCTTAACTCAACAGGTCAGACAGCATATCTGGAAAAAGTGAACAGGTGATGTTTCAGGTCGAGAGCCTGTCCGAAGAAGGGTCACAATCCGAAATGTCACCTGGTTCTTTTCTCCAGAGATGGTGTCTGACCCGCTGAGTTACTCCAGCATTTTGTGTCTATCTTTGGTTTACATTTTTTGTATGCAGTTCCTTCATACACTTTGTTATTGGCTTTTGGTTATTAGCTGGTGGAACTGCTTCCTCCCAGAGCAACAGACCCGGGATTGATCCTGACCTCGGGTGATGTCTGTGCGGACTTTGCACGTTCTCCATGTGGGTTTCAACCAGTTTCCTCCCACATCCCAAAGACGTGCGGGTTTGCAGGCTAATTGGCCTCTAAATTGCCCCGAGTGTTTACGAAGTAGATGCAAAAGTGGGATAACACAGTATTAGTGTGAGCGGGGGTGGTCGATGGTCTGCATGGACTCGATGGGGCAAAGGGGCTGCTTCCATGATGTATCTCATATTAAACAAATCCCATGGGATATCCGTTAAACCTTATCTGTTCTCTCAGTTTGCAATCAACTACTGAATATACGACAGGACAGAGGAGCTCCGCTCAAAGAGAAGCTCTAAGGTAACAAAGTGCTTTAACCTAAATTATGGCTCCCTTTAGGTTTCAGCAATTTGATGGTAGATCCTGGCACTGAAATGTTTCCCACTTTTCTCTCCACAGATGCTGCCTGAACATCTGAATTTTTCCAGCATTTTCTGTTTTCATTCCAGATTTCCAGCTTCTGTGGTTCTCAGGTGTCCATGTCAATTGCTTGTTTGATATTCAGTTTCTTCTCAAAGATTCATAGAGCTCTACAGCATGGAGACAGGCACTTTGGGTCAGTTTGTAACTGCTGACCAAGTTGCCTAACCAAACTAGTCCCATTTGCCTGTGCAAGGTCTACATCCCTCTAAAACATTCCTCTTCGTATAAGGAATTGTACCCATCTCTATCACTTCCTCTGACAGCTCATTCCATGTACACACCTTCTGTGTGAGAAAGTTGGACCTCGGCTTCCTTTTAAATCTTTCCCCTCTCACCTTAAATCTATGCCTTTTAATTTTTGATTCCCCTTCCCTGGGGATAAGGCAGTGGCACCATCTTTTTGTCAACTTGATTTTAATTCTTGATCAATCCAACCACCATTCAAAATCATTCTTGGACATTCTATCAAGGAAAAAACGGCACAATCATTGATTAATCACATGCGTGTATATCCTCAGCACCTGCCATCTGTCACCCCTGCATATCCCACTTCTCTTCTGCTTTGGTCCTTCAGCAGCCGAAGCCAAATCGGTAAAAGGCAGCTTATGGAGTATGTTGCAGATGGAACAGGGGTGGCCTTGAACAACTCCGGGTCGAAGTGGTCCAGCTTTAGACTGTTGCTTTGTCGCAAGTGACAGCAGTTTGGGCTGGCTGCCTTGCTGCTTCAGACAACTGATGGACTGGCAGTGGTGGGATCGGGGAAGCTGTCATTTCGAGGGAGAACAAACAACCCAAGATCCATTTAGTCTCTTTCATTTCCATGACATGGTATCTCCCGGGAGGTTTGATTCTGCATGATGCCTCATGGAAGAAAAGGGCATTATTGTATATTATTATATCGTAGCATCGTAATTCACTCTAATGTGTGGATATTTATATCTTTCTTTTTTTTACTCTATTTTTAAATTTTGAACTTTGCTAGGTTAGTTTATAAGCAGAAAGTTCAGATTTTTAGAACGTGAATAACAGATTACCTGTGACATTGAATATTACACGTTGGGGAAATTCCCCTCTTTTCTATCTCTCTCTCTCTCTCTCTCTCTCTTAGAGAGAGAGAGCGAGAGAGAGATGAGAGAGGAGAGAGAGAGACTGCGAGAGAGAGAGAGGGAGAGAGAGAGAGAGAGAGAGAGAGAGAGAGAGCGAGCAGAGGGAGAGAGAGAGAGAGAGAGAGAGAGAGAGAGAGAGAGAGAGAGAGAGAGAGAGAGAGAGAGAGAGAGAGAGAGAGAGAGAGAGAGAGAGAGAGAGAGAGAGAGAGAGAGAGAGAGAGAGAGAGAGCTCAGAGCTCTCTCTCTCTCTCTCTCTCTCTCTCTCTCTCTCTCTCTCTCTCTCTCTCTTTTCCTTTATCTTTCTCTATTCTCTGCACTTCACTATTTCCTTTGTCCCTTATTCTATTGTCTCTTTTCTTCTCATTCGCTTTTTTGCATCTTTCCCTTCTTTCCTTTAAGTCGAACAAAACTCCATAACTCTAGACAAGGGTTCAGAGGGGTTTAGTTTGTGACATGGCACTCCAGCCATCCATCCTCTAACAGATTATTAGGATTACCAAGGCACCACTCAGGGTCTTGGCAGTAGCTGTGTAGAGCATGAATTAGCTGCTCTTTCTCCTAATCACATAATCCATTATCAACCCTGCCAGTCGACCAGTGCGTGAGCTGGCCCAGACTGTTACTGCATATGGTGAAATGGTCACCTAGGCCAGAAGCTGTTTGAAGCTATTGTCCATGATATCTGTAGCCACCTCCCTGCCTTTCACCAGCTGAGCTGTAACTAATGGTGTAAAAGTAGTGGGACAAAGAAAGGCATGTGAAGGACATCCACAAAGGGTATACAGAATAATAATCATTTGACGTATTAATATGGTTTGGAATGTCGATCAGACTCATCACTTATGGTGAATTGCCCCTTTGTGTGAGGAAGATTTAACCAAGTTCATCCAAAGAAGCCCTCTCTCATTGTTGTCTCCTGCATGTATTATCCTCCACCCACCCTGACAGTACAGGGAAGACGTGTCCTTACATAACCATCTGATTAGTGCGAGGTGCGGCATTTTGGGAGGTCGAACCAGGGCAGCATCTTTACATTAAATGGCAGGGCCCTGGGAGTGTTGTAGAGCAAAGGAATTGAGGAATCTAGATGTACAGGTGCACAGTTCCCTGAAAGTGGCATTGTAGGTGGATAGAGTGATGAAGAAGGCTTTTGGAACGCTAGCTTTCATCAATCAGAGCATTGAATATAGAAGTTGGGTGTTATGGTACTAATGTACAAGATATTTATGAGATTGCACTTGGAGTATTGTGTTCAGCTTTGGTCACCTTGCTATATGAAACATGTCATTAAGCAGGAAAGGGTACAGAGAACATTTATGAGGATGAAGCCAGGACTGAGCTATAGGGAAAGGCTGGACAAGCTAGGACCTTTTCCTTGGAGCACAGGAGGCTGAGGGGTGACATTATTGAGATGTAAAAAATCATGAGAGTAATAGGCAGAGTGAATGTGCAAAGTATTTTTCCAGGATAGGGGAAAGAGGAACGAGAGGGCATAAGTTTAAGGTGAGAGTGGAAAGATTAATGCGAACATGAGGGGCAACTTTTTCACGCAGAGGCTGGTGGGTAGATGGAATGAGTTGCCAGAGGAAGTAGCTGAGGTAGAGGTAAAATGGCAACATTAAAATGACATTTACAGGATCATAGATAGGAAAGGTTTCGAGGGATTTGATCCAAACACAGGCAGATGGGACAAGCTGGGGCATCTTGGTTGAGTTGGGCTTACTCTCTAACTATGATTGTGTTCGATAGCATGTGATGAGATATAGAAAGACTTTCTCTCGACTCTCGATTCATATAGCAAAGTGACCAAAGCTGTACACAATACTCCAAGTGCAATCTTATAAATATCTTGTACATTAGTAACATCTAATGATCTGTGTTTAATAAGGAACTGCAGATGCTGGAAAATCGAAGGTAGACAAAAATGCTGGAGAAACTCAGCAGGTGCAGCAGCATCTATGAAG
This sequence comes from Amblyraja radiata, assembly GCF_010909765.2. NCBI lineage: Eukaryota > Metazoa > Chordata > Chondrichthyes > Rajiformes > Rajidae > Amblyraja > Amblyraja radiata. The sequence continues at coordinate 19,831,575 of NC_045976.1, read as the reverse complement.
CGAAGGAGATAGGCAACGTTTCGGGCCGAAAAACGTTGCCTATCTCCTTCGCTCCATAGATGCTGCTGCACCCGCTGAGTTTCTCCAGCATTTTTGTGTACCTAATGATCTGTACTTTGGGACCCTACTTAGGGTCCCACGCTGGTTATATTATGCTGGTCTTGGTTACGTTGCAGGTAATCCTGTATTCTTATTGCAGGAGCACCCCACTGTAATTGCTGGAGCCCTGGATTCTGGGATTCAGGGGATAATATTCATCCCCAAAGTTTACCTCTTGGTCTGAACGTTGACTTGCAGAGAGATGGCCTGAGAATGTAGGATTTCCAACTTCTGTGCTGGTCATTGTTTAAACGCTCAGGATTAGAAAGCTTCATGGGTCGGAGTTTCTCAGTGAAACCTGTAATGGCACATGTGTAGAGTTAATGTTTCCCAAAACCAAATGTCCATGTTGCTTCGTGTTAAGTCGAGAGCTTTTGTAGCTTCCTGAAAGCAGCAGTGGCTGCAAACCAGGAGACTTAGCTGAAGTCTACTCGATCTCACAGGCAAGGCCGTCTTAACGCATGGGCGCGCTGGGCAGTTGCCCCACAAGCATAGGGTCCCCATGCTAATCTATGTATTGTAGAATGTTATTGTAGAACATGAAAACGGAGAAGAACATCCCAAATGCATGATGGAATATTTGATTCGGCATAAAGAAACTGGAAGTGTAGGGGCCCCAGGGCACTGCTTTGCCTGGGGGCTATAATGCTGTTAAGACGGCCCTGCTCACAGGAGTGATATGGAGGCAATATAATTTAGAACAACTTAGACGTTCTGTGCCATAGATGGAGTTGTGTAGATATAACCTTACATTTTAGTTGGAGTACTATCTGCAATGAGTGTCTGGAGTATGTGACAGATTTCAGTAACAACGTCTTTGTAGAATTTTCGACTCTGGGCTCCTTCTTTCACTTCAGCTACCTAGGACATGCTTCCTGAGCACGGGCCAGGCAGGTCTCCCGAGCAGCCACATTCACCCCTCCTTCCCCTGTCTTTCAAGTAGTCTTGCCTTCAGGCCCTCCCTTCCTTCTCCTATTTATGCTGCTACATCAGTGGTGCTGCTTCAAATGTTTTGAACAAAAATGTCTCTGTTGCACCAGCACTCACTTAGCATTGTTGCACACACTGTCAGTTTTTCAACTGTAAAATCAAGTAGATAGCGTGACACTCACTGACACACTTATGTCTATATTGCAGCATAAGGGTGGCACACATCCAGAGGCAGCAGATGCTAGCTCCATGGACAGCTTGCATGCCTCTGACCCCCCTTGAGAGAGTGTGCCTCTTAGTGGTACTTCTCAAAGAAGATGACAAATCCACCAATCTAATCCTCCTTCTCATGCCACAGCTTGAGAAGTATGGGTGCGGGTGTCAGGGGTTATGGGGAGAAGGCAGGAGAATAGGCTGAGGAGGGAGTGATAGATCAGCCAAGATTGAATGGCGAAGAAGACTTGATGGGCCAAATGGCCTAATTCTGCTTCTATCCCTTATGACCTTTCCCCTGCATCTCACAAAGTCTCCAGATGTACTCCCCTAGTCAATATTTGTCCCTCATCTGATATCATTGAGCTAGATAGCCACAAAATGCTGGAGTAACTCAGTGGGTCAGGCAACGTCTCTGGAGGAAAGGAATAGGTGACGTTTCGGGTCGACCCAGTCTGAAGAAAGGCCTCAACCCAAAAATTCACCTATTCTTTTTCTCCAGAGATGCTGCATGACCTGCTGAGTTACTCCAGTATTTAGTGTCTAAGTTACTCCAGTATTTATATCTTCGGTATAAACCAGCAACTGCAGTTCCTTCCTACACATCATTGCACTAGATGATCTGGTCTAGATCACATTTCTGTTTGTGCATATTTTAGAATAGTGAGAATGCTTCAAATGTATTTCAGACTCCCATGTTCCTGTTGACCCAAGATCAGGAAAAACACCACGGAAATTCATGGCCACTGTTTTTTACAGTTAGGAAACCATTGAGAGTTATTGGACAATAAATGGTGATGAAAATATAACAGTTCTTAGGGGCAGGATTGTACGGCAGCAATTGTATCTCATTAAAATTGTGCTCCATTTCTCTATTATCCTTTTTCATAAATTAATCTGCTCACCCAAACATACAAATTAGTAGAGACTCATTGATCTGTCCAAACTTTAAGAAAATGATGGCTAATCTGATTGTAAACTCAATTCTGCATTCCCATTTCCCCCATGACATTTCCCCCTTGCCTCTGTCCAAATATATTCAGACTTTACTTATGATACGATACGATAGAAATTTATTTATCCCAGGAGGGAAATTGATCTGCCAAACAGTCATAAAAACACCAAATACACAATACTCAAAATACATGAAACATGAAATTAAAGTGACGAGGAGAAATGCTTGGGGGCATGTGCAAAGATTGCGGATGGGTCAGTCTCAGTCTACTGCGCGACAGAGAGGGCAGGAGTTGTGAAGTTTGATAGCCACAGGGAAGGAAGATCTGTGGCGTTCTGTCCTACATCTTGGTGGAACCAGTCTATTGCTGAAGGTACTCCTCAGGTTGACCAGTGTGTCATGGAGGGGGTGAGCTGTATTGTTCAGGATGAACTTCCATTGCTATTTGAGGCAGAGTCCCAAAACCTCATGATTCACTGCGAGTAAAGTTTTTAGCTCATACTTGTCTGAAACGAGCAACCCTTATTTAACAGAGATTCCCATTTCTTGAATCCCCCACTAGAAAACATCCTGTTAATATCCACCTTGTCAAGAGCTCTTTGTTTCAATGTTGTCTGTTCTCACTCATCACATTCTTCTCGTCCTTGAAGAGTATCAATACACTTCACTGGCTGTTTCTTCTCAAGGCTTTCATAGGGCCCTTCTTCCCATAAGCCGAGATAGCGGGTTGTCTGATCATTAACCATGCTGCTTCTTGTGTGGTTCGAGGTGCAGCTTCTGCTGGGACTCCCCTCCCAGCACATTAGTGATGCCATAATCAGGATTATACGGCACAGGACATCTCACATGAACAGTTTTAACACCCAGGCAGATTTCTCCCCCAATGCTTTGTGATGAGGTTTAACAATTCATAAATATTGAAGATTGCTCCACGCATCTTAATAATTAAAATTAATATTAAATAATACAAATTATTAATTTGTTGTACGGGGAAAAAGCCCATATCCCCCACACATATGTTTGCATACACACACAACACACACACACACACACACACACACACACACACACACACACACACACACACACACACACACACACACACACACACACACACACACACACACACACACACACACACACACACACACACACACACACACACACATACATACATATGTGCATGCACATGTAAAAAATAATATAAACATTTTAAAGCAAACTCTACCCTGTTCATTTCCTCGCAGTTGAATGGGTGGCTGTACTTGGAGCAGAAGATAGACACAAAAAGCTGGAGTGACTCAGCGGGTCAGGAGAAAAGGAATAGGTGATGTTTTGGGTCGAGACTTCAGACTTTGATCTGAAACGTCACCTATTCATTTTCTCAAGAGATGCTGCCTGACCCGCTGAGTTACTCCAGTTTTTTGTGTCTATCTTCGGTTTAAACCAGCATCTGCCATTCCTTCCTACATATTTTGTGTACTTGGAGCAGGTTCACCTGCCACAGTGCACATGAGCTGCATCTCCCAGCTGAGAGCTGGGAATAATGTGGACGTTACTCTGGGAGGCTCCATGAATAGTCCACCATCGCTGTGCAGGTGTGACAGCACCAGTGTTTTCCTGAGTCGAAGGCCACATTACTATTCACGCGAGGGAATCGATCACTTACAGAGTTATCTGCAGGTAGATCCGGATGGACCTTGGTGGAACATTAGGCATATTGATCTTTTATGAATAGGTTTAGTTTGATTTTCCTTCTTCAGGTTGCCTCATTGGGTAGTACTTCAACTACCAATAGCAATGAAATATAACTACATAGCTGCAAAACAGCATGGATGTTCCTGAGGCTGTGAATGATGCAATATAAATATAGACAGAGTTTGGTTTATGTAAACTAGGCACTCATATATTGAAGTTTTTTTTGTTTTTTTAAATTATTTTTATTAGAAGTACGGTAAATTACAATAACACACAACACATATATCTTAATACATTTTTTGTACCGCTTCATTTTTTTTTTAAGCTTTAAGAAAAATATAGAAGTAAGGAAAGTAAAGAAGGCAAGAGAGTGTTGGGAAAAGAAAGCCCCTTAGAAAAGAAGTTAGAGAAGGAAGTAAAGTAAGAAAGTAGACCCTAGAAAAGAAAGAAAAAGAAAGTAAGGACAATCGCTCTATTATAACATTAAACTCCGCAGAAAGACTACCAACCAAGTCTATTTTTGTTGTTTTACCTCCCATTGCCAGGTCCTGATACCATTTATTTATTTATTTATTTTTAAAATTACTATTGCACCTCATGCTTGTAATAGGTCCATAAACGTAGACCACGTCTTTTGGAATAGGTTTGCTTTACCTGCTAAGAGGAATCTCATCTCTTCCAGATGTAATGATTCAAACATATTTGATGTCCACATTTTTATTGTTGGTGTGGGCGCATTTATCCAGAATTTAAGTATGAGCTTTTTTCCCATTATTAGCCCGTAATTGAGTAAATTCTTCTGATACACGTTTAATTCAGGGATACCTTCCGATATCCCAAAAATGATCCATTCTGGTTTTGGTACCAGTTTTATTTTAATTAATTTTGAAAAAATATCAAATATTCCATGCCAGAATTTTTGGATTTTTGTACAAAAAACAAAAGAATGCGCTATGGTAGCTTCTTGACACAAACATTTATCACAGATTGGTGAAACATTAGGAAAGATTTTATTTAATTTAGTTTTTGAATAATATAGTCTATGTAATGTTTTGAATTGGATAAGCGTATGTCGTACATTGATCGAACATTTATGCACCTGTAGTAAATGATTATCCCAGCTCTCTTTTGAAATTTTTATAGCTAATTCTTGTTCCCAGTCTCTTCTAATTCCATCTGTTGTGGGTATTTCTATGTTTAAAATGATATTATATAAGTACGATATTAAATTAGCTGATTCCGCCTTTGTCTTCATTGCTTCATCCAGTAAGTCGGAAGGCATATTATGATAGTCTTTTGTGTATTTTTTCAAATAATCACAAATTTGAAGATATTTAAAATATTGGTTATTTTTCAAATTATATTTCAGTTGTAGTTGTTGAAATGATAGTAATTTTCCCACTTCATACAGATCTTCGAGCGTTTTGATTCCCATTCTTTCCCAATGTATAAATGATTTGTCTATGATTGATGGTTTAAACGATGGGTTATTGGCTATTGGTATTGAGAGAGATAGGTTTCTTAATTTTAGATTCTGTTTTATTTGTTTCCATGTTCTAATTGTGCTATGTATAATTGGGTTTTTATTATAATTTTTATTATTCAGATTTATTGGTGAGAGGATAATCGCTCCTATATTACTCGGGGAGCAGTCCCCTTTTTCCATTACAATCCAGTCCGCCTGCTGGGCAGAATTGTCCAGCAGGTGAATCATATTTTTAATATTTACTGCCCAATTATAATACATAAAGTTAGGGAGCGCTAGACCCCCCCACTCTTTTCGTTTATTAAGGTGTGTTCTTTGTATTCTATGGGGTTTATAATCCCATATGAAATTTGTAATGTCCATATATTGAAGTTGACGTAGCTTTATTTAGGACACCATCAGACTGCCTTTGGTAAAGATTTTGATATGCAGAGAACAACTCACACACACCCAATTTTTGGGGAATCTGGTTGTAGCTTTCTTCGCAAGCATTCTATATCTATCACTAATAGTCATTGAATTAGTGAAAGGCTTGGATAGAGTGGATGTGGAGAAGATGTTTCCACTAGTGGGAATGTCTAAGACAAGAGGTCATAGCACCAGAATTAAAGGATGTTCTTTTGGGAAGGAGATGAGGAGAAATTCATTTTGGTCAGAAGGTGGTGAATCTGTGGAATTCTTTGCCACAGAAGGCTGTGTAGGCCAAGTCTTGGATATTTTTAAGGCATAGGTAGATTATTGAATAGTACAGGTGTCAGAGGTTATGGGGAGAAGGCAGGAGAATGGGGTTAGGAGAGTTTGATCACCATGAATGGATGGCGGAGTGGAATTGATGGGCTGAATAGTCTATCTACACCTATTCTTTATCACCTTATGACTTTATGAATTGATTTTCTTGCTAAGTTATTTCAGAGGGAATTTAAGAATCAACCACATTGATAGGTCTGGATACACAGATTCCCTCCCCTGAAGGACAATGGTTAACAAGATTTTATTTTACAATATATCCCTATAGTTTTCTCATAATTGCTAAAGAATAATTTTTTACTGCTATATTAATAATTTATTTATACATAACTAAAGCTCTGATCTTGTTATCTTCCAGTTGCGCGGTCATTATATTTGCGCAAAAATGCTATGCGATAGCGCTACGATTTTTTTGCCAACTTACTCACCATTCTCCTGCGTTGCGATTGCACCAAGTTTCGTTCCAATCGGTGGTCTAATGTAAACTTTAGCGAGGTTTAAAAATCTTTAAAACCGCGCGTGCGCAGATCGATCTCCTCTCCTGCCGTTCAGCACCGCGTAGATTGGTCTTTTCTCCTGTCACTCCATGGTACGGTCCTCCCTTTCCTGCGCCATCGCGTCTTTACTGGAGCGATGGATGGACAGCGGAGGTTTCCAACTGGACACAATTTTCGGAGGGACTGGATACGGCCCGGCCCGGGAAATGTCGCCAAACGGAAAGCGGAGAATCTGATCTCGGCGGAGGAGAGCGACCAGCGACCAGCGATTAGTGACCAGCGACCGCTGTGAGTCCGCTCCAGCCCCTTCCCCTCTGGTCCCCCTCGCTGGCACCTGCCCCCCTCCCCTGTGATACCCCCACAACCCCACAATCTCAGAGCTCTCTCCCCCGCCCCCAACAAACCCCCTTGCCCACACACACCTTCCCCCACACCCCTCCTACTCCACATCCCTCATCCCCCCTTCCCCACACCCCTCCCCCTCCTCCACAACCCCCCTCACCCACACCCCCCTCCCCCACACACACCCCCTCCCCCACACACACCCCCTCCCCCACACACACCCCCTCCCCCACACACACCCCCTCCCCCACACACCCCTCCTACTCCACAACCCCCCCTCCCTCATACCCATCAGCTGCGCCTGCGCAGTAATACCTGCGTTTTCTACGTCACAATGAGAACCCAATGGGCGGGAATGGCTGCGTCGCCGGAGAGCCGCTAAGAATGGATGGGGGGGGGGTGAGGGGGGATTGAATGAGTGCGTGGGGGGGAAGGGCATGAGGTGGATTGGGGGGGGTGAGAGGAGGAGAGGGGATCAGGGGCGTCACAACAGGAACCCATCAGCCGTGCCTGCGCAGTTAGGGGCTATGGGTGAGTGGTGGAATAATGCATTGGGGAACGGGTTGCGTTGGGGGAACGGGTGAGTGGTGGAATATTGTGTTGGGGAATGGGTTGCGTTGGGGGACCAGGCCGCGTCGTGTGACTGGGACCCAACGGGTCCCACTTAGTCTAATCTGATTTAAATTCCACAGCTGCAGTGACAGGAATTCAACAGGTCTCTGATTATAAATCTAGGCCTCCACATTAATAGTCCTGTAAAAATAGAGATAAAGTTTAAATCTAAGAAGATGGTAAAAAAAAGCAGAACTATATGCTCTCATAGTAATGAGAAGATGGCACAATAAACATAGAGTTATCACCTATTATGCCATCCATATTTAAAATTGGTAAGTAATTCAAGTGTTTTGCAATTACTGCTTTTGAAACACAATATCACTGCTTGAACTGTTTTAGTGCTGTGGTTATTTTGGGCAAGAATGTAGGATAATCACCATGAGAATGTAGGCCCCCCTCGGTCATGACTGACCATGGGTGATGCATCCTAGTTTGCAGGTGATGTGTGGTCGGATACAAGCCTGGGCAATGTCATATGGAGCACATATGGATAATGTAGGTGTGAAAGGTTCAACAGATGGATGGGAATAGAGTAGAATCTGCTATGATTTTATTGAATGGCAAGCAGGCTTGAAGGGCTGAGTGGCCTCCTCCTGCTCCAAATTCATACGTGTGCATGTTCATATGTTCTGTTATGCAAGTGCAAAAATAATGTTCGGCTAAATAATTGAATTAATGTGTAGGAAGGAACTGCATATGCTGGTTTACACTGAAGATATACACAAAGTACTGGAGCAACTCAACGGGCCAGGCAGCAACTCTGGAGAAAAGGAACAGGTGATGTTTCGGGTCAGAACCCTTCTTCAGACTGCAATCTCGCCTTTAATCCTGTCTATTGAAGTCGTGACCCAGTTACAATGATGAAAGTTGCAGGTAGGACCTTTCTGTGCATTTAATTTGAGTAGTTCAGATTTCAGATTTCAGATCTCATTGCACACTTCAGATTATCAGTAGAACATTTACACATGTTCATGAATTATGCTGTAATAATAAATATATCCATTTATGATGTGGCTATTTGGGTGGTTATTAATCTTCCCAATTTACTGTAAGGATTGCAGTTTGTGTATTGGAGTCACTTAATGGCTAAAATGCTAGCTGAGCTAAGAATCGTTTCCCTGCGATGCCAGTTATGCAGGGAGACACATGCATGCATGCGCTGATGCCAGAGTGCCACAGGTGGGATCCCAGGGCATCCCGGAACAATGCAGTCACTGTGGCTGCAGAGACCAGCTACGGTTTGGGGAGACCTAAGAAATACGGGACTTAGCTGCTGCTGAACTTAAAAATAATTGCTCAGTAGGTTTATTAGGATCACTCCCTGCTGCGCAATCTGCGCACCATGCCCAGCAGAACAAGATAAATTAAAAATGACAAATTATTTCCTTCCTTGCAAATGGAAGTTTCGGAGTATTTTCCATTGTGTGTAGTGCCTGAACACATTCTGTGAGGAATGAAGAAACGTGCTGACTGCTGCAGGCCTTCTCCTGTCAACTGCATCTGTTCCCATTCTTTTAAAACAGTTGTTGAAACTCCCTCTGTAATACAGTGGAAAGTATGAAGGAATGCTATCATGAAGCAATCTTAGTATCCAACTCTGTTACACATACGTATGGCAGTAAGAGTTTTAATAATGAAGTGTCATTGGGAGGTTATCCAATGAAGCAACGTGAGAAGTAGCAAAATCATGTTAGTATTTAATTGCAATTATAATAGTTGTCTACGTTTCCTATGTGTTTTTACTGTTTAGTTATTTTACATTTTCTAACTGTATGTTGCGAAGCCAGAATTGTCTTATGGACTTATTTTGTCCGGAGGGAATTGCGCAAAGGCTGCCAAAACCAATCTTAATCAGGATACAAACAGCCATCAGAGACAATAGACTTTCTTCCCATCTGCCTTATCTGGAGTAAAACCCAGATGTCGTAGAGGTGAAAGGACAGGACAGAAACCCAATGGACCACCCACCACCCCACCACCCACTTACACGGTTTATTGCTGTCATTTTATAAAAAGTAGAAATGAACAAAGTGTTCTTGTTTTTCTTTTAAAGCCAAGCGGCATGTAGGGCCCAGTTAACTGTGTGAGGAAACGACATTTAAACTCGTGCTTGACATTCAGATTCCCCTGTGCTGTCAGGTGAAGTTGGCTCTGCAGTGACCTGTCTCCAAGCTACTGGTGAAATTATAGATGGATTATCATGGGCTCAATATGCATGTGGCCCGACAGTTTCATGCTCAGCAAATAATTCCTTTATTGATATATGTGTGATCACATAGATAATTCTTTATCAAAAGTACCAGCAGAAAAATAAGGAAAGATGAATTGAAGGTGATCTTTATAGGAAATTAAAAAACAGAAAATTGTGGAATCATTCAATGGATCAGGGAGCATCTGACGAAAGAAAAACAGAGTTAACATTTCAGGGCAAAACCCTTTGTCGAAACCGTAGAAGGGAGAAATTAAGTTTGTGTTAAGGAGGTGAAGAGAAGGTGAAGAAAAGGTGCAGATAAACTTACCGACAGAGAAATGCAATGACAGCTAAACTAAGAATGAAAAGTACAACAAATGAGATGAATATCTGATTTTCAGAGTGTGGCTACGAACAAAATTAACAAGAATCGGACTTGCTTATGATGAGAGAATAAAGTGAGATGCAGAGATGATCTTGGATGAACAAAAGAAGGAACACGACATTGAGAGTATGAATAAGAAAGGGCCCATACAATTCACTGATGTGACCAGAAATACATCGCAGATTGCAAACTCTGTATATTAAAAAGCCCAACCCCATTGGATTTTGGTATCTTGGGAGTACGAAGTCATAGCTTATCTTCACTGCCTTACCCAGACTGTATATACATCTGTTCCGACTAATTATTAAAAACAGATCATTTAGCAGTAAGATCATAATCACCTTTGTGTATTGTTCATTGAGGGCAAAGTATTGGCCAATGTCAGGAATAACTCATCTGTCCTTTCTCAAAATTATACCATGAGATCATTGCACCATAGAAACATACTGTAGAAGAAATGCAGAAGAAAGTCATTCAGACCATTGTGTCCATGGCTTGCTCCCCACAAAAACAACTCTTTGGATCCATCAACTGACATAGAATTTTTCTCAGCATCCACTTATCCAATTTCCTCTTGATGGCCATGAAGGAACTATCTCCACCACAGTTGTAGTGCATTCCAATTCCAAACACATGCTGAGTTAAAAAACTTTTCCTCACATCACTCTTCTCCCTTACTTTGTTCATGTGACCTCATTCCTTCCATCAAAGAGAACATCATCCTATTATCCATTGTGAACAGACCTCTCGTCATTTTATAGACGCCTTTCCATTTTCCTCTCTGAAGAAAAAGTCCCAGCCTGTCTAATCAATCCTATAGTTTTAGGCACCTATAAGGATCTCAGTTAAGCATTTCATCTGAAAGAAAGCAGATCTGACAGTGCTGGACTATTTCAGGACTCTGCCAGTGTTAAACTGAGTTCTTTTGTCAGTCCAATTCAAGAAAACATGATTCAAACCATTGCTGCTAAAATCAATTATTTGTTCTGACAGCGCTGGATAATTTTTTAAACCTTCCAACACAGAGCTAGAAACTCTGGGGCAGGTCGAAAGAACTACTGCTTTGCTACTAACTTAACACATTATATAGGTATTAGACAATTATGATACAGAAGGAGTGGCAAACTATTAACCAATCATTATGGTTTACCATACATTTAGCTTATTTGCATTAACCAATCAACTAAATCCTTTCCAGTGATTGACAACATGTATAGTCACATAATTCTCCATTTTCTGGCCTCTTTACAACCTTTTTTTCCCTCTGTGGTTTTCTTTAACCTCTTTGCTCAAAATCATTTTATTTCAATGAAGTAAAACCACAGAAATATAAAACTAGTTCTCAGAGACTACCTCTCAGAATATAAAATACACATCATACAGCAATCACACAATACATACACACAAAACATATATTTTCACTTTTGGAAAAGTAAGTTATTTCTAAAACTTCAGATTTAAACAAAGTCTAATACTTACAATCCTAATTAAAACACAATACACTTCACAAATAATTTCCCTACTTCATAGTTAAAATACAGTTACTTATGGATTAAATATGAGTTTTCCCCATTCTTACAAAGTATTAAGGACTTAAGTTATTTCTACAATCCCCAACCACACAAAGGCCACTAATTGTCACACTTGATTGCTTCTTCCCAAGCTCGGGTCTAGTTTAATTACAACCTCCCCCTTCTATCTCTGGATGAAAGGAATGTAAGGCCTCCTCACTAATAGCAAATGGAAGATTATCAAAACAGAGTTACTTTCTCAGTTTTCTATAAACATAAGAAACCACCCTTATACAAAGGTCACACAACCATCACCTATGCCTTATCTCTTATCTCAACACAAATACATTTAAACAGCACAAACCAGATCACAGACTATTATCTAGCCTTGGTGCCCAAGACCCAATATAGACAACCATAAATCCCCTTTATGACACACCCGAGCTCAAAGATGTGTCATAAAGAAAGGACACATGATGCTCATGTCTTGAGAAGAACCCCATCAATAACCTATACTCTAAACACCAAACTAAACCAAATACAACTTCTGACAGAGTTATAGCCGCTTCAAAGCAAACAAAGCTATGCCTATTTACATCAACATCTCCATGTTATAATAAGCCATATGTTCTCCTATGTGTGTGTTCTTTATTTCTTTGTGGGCTATGTATTTCTGAAAACCTCAGCTCCATGTCCTTCTCTTGCAACTTAACATAAGTTCCTCACACATAAGTTATAATTTGAGCAATTCTATTGTATAATATTTCCTCACCAGAGCCTCAGTCTTGATGTTGTGCTCAGGTCCATGGAGTGAGGTTTAAATCAGCAAATGTTGACTCAGAGGTAAAAGTGACGAACTGGCCACAGCTGACACATGATGCAGCTGCACCTGATGAAAACGCCTAAAAGTCAGAATGAAAATGTTTACAAGGAATATGCAAGCATGATAGGTTGGTATTTAAGAGCTGGCTCATTCAAAGTAAATGTCATGCCAAGACATCCCAATGGTAAAAGGATTCCTTCACTGCTCAGTGTCACACAAGGTAACATGTTCCCAGAGATCACAGCAGCTGCAAGACCAGAGTGAGCATACCAAATTAAGTTGCTGCTTGTACATCACAGAAACAGTATCTCATGTCCTTCATGTATGGTTCATAAAATGGCAAGCTCCTTACCTGAAATTAAGGCAGGCTATATATCTAGGAAAGGACTTGTGTTACTGAAAGAGTCAGAATCAGGCTCTATGGTACACAGGCAGTTAATGAACATAAGTAAAAATAGTATGGGGATCTAAACAACGATTACATGAAAAGTATGTGAAGATCTAGCAAGATAGAATACACATAAGTGGGTTTTGTTAAACCTTCATTGTTTGTGAATAAAGCTTTCTGACCAAAGGCACATGAGGAAAGCATAAAACCTTTCATAATTGGATATCATTAGGATTGAATTGGAAAGCTGCCAGCATTGACATGGAACTTGTACTGTGTCGGGAGGAACTGCAGATGCTGGTTTAAACCGAAGATAGACACAAAATGTTGGAGTAACTCAACGGGACAGGCGGCATCTCTGGAGAGAAGGAATGGGTGTCGTTTCGGGTCGAGATCCTTCTTCAGAGCTGAAGATAGGTCTCGACCCGAAACCATCACCCATTCCTTCTCTCTAGAGATGCTGCCTGTCCCGCGGAGTTACTCCAACATTTTGTGTCTATCTTTGACATGGAACTCGTCGGCTGGGAATGAGTGGGAAATTTGATGGCAACTTCATGGAGGCAAACCAGCAGCAGTGGCCCAGAGAGAAGGCAGGGAATTCAGGGCCGAGTCGAGGGTATGGGACACATAAAACATGCTGTTGTAATACATATAATAAGCTGTAAATATTTGAAAGTTGCAAAGTGTGTAAAAATGTCTGCAAAAATATGTATTATAATCGTGCTCGAGTACCCACATAGGCAGGCCTCAACTAATGAAGCCATTATGCCCATGGTTGGGTTGAGGTGTTTCAAACAGGAAATGTGAGCCCTTGGTTATATCCTGTGCATATAATTTTGAGCAGTAAAAGTATGTTATTGCAATCCAGGTGGCCGAGAGGAATGAGCACAAAATGTTAGCGGCAAATGGGAAATTGACAGTAATAAGCAGCGAACCTGTCAGGGATAAATGACTTCAATACCACAACAGAAGCATCTTTTATACTCTTGTTTCTATGTCTGAATTGAATGCACTGAAATTCCATAGAAATTCAATTTCTTATAGAATTGGCCTGTGCTTGTCAGCTTCATTTGTACCAACCAAATTAAGTGACATGAAATACGGCAAGTTGAAACACACTGGAAATTTGAGATGGCCATCCTTTTTGGGTCAATATGGTATTTTTGTTTAAACGTTTGCCAGTTTATAAACCTGTTCAAGCATGATCAGCGTTGCAGATATGAATTATGCTGATTATAAATGTATAGTTCTGAAATTGTATATGAATTAAAAGTTAACAGCCAAGATAATTAACGGCTGTCAGTTGTCAGCAGCAGTTTGTTTAATTTTAATTTACTGGGGCAAAGGTTTAGAAGGAGGAAAAATAACTTAACGTGTGCAAAGATTTATTTTACTATGAATCGCCTGCCTCGTCAAAATTGCTTATTAGCCTTTAACTGGTCTCTTTTGTGAAAAGTTCTTTCAATCTCTCTTGGAAAACAGGCCCCTAACATTTGTTACTGTTATAAGGCCTAAGTCATGTGTCAAGTCTTTAATCTTTTGCAATCTTCAGCTGCTAGTTGTTTTTTTTTCGTTAATGGCAAGACAACCTAAAAGAAGCAGTATCTCTGGGATTCCATCAACTCTGCCCAGCTGGATTCCAATGATGTCTCATGCAATGAAATAAGATATCTCTTTGTGGTGTCTCAATAACATTTTGTTTAAACTACAAGCATGCTACATTCCAGCTATAGGTTCCCTTAAGACCCACTTGAGCTGAGGACAATGCAGCCATCCAGAGCTCGGGACTAGCCTCCTTTTCTCACTCAGTGCTTCATTGTTTCCCACTGCCAAGGAGACTTCTTTCGGGTCTGATTTGTCAAAATGTCTTGGAGGAATCCAGCTGCTTTCTGTAAGGAATGCAAGCAGGAAGAAGCAATTGCTTACCCCGCTCTCCCCCCTCGACAGAAAGCTTTCATTTAGGAGGCCCTGTGTCTGAGAGGCTCTGTAACACTGAGCACTTGATGAGTCTCTGTCATTCAGCTCACAGTTCTACAATCATAGCTCACATCTCGGAGTAAAGCTTCCTGCTTCGTATATGCTGGAAATGTGGATATGATCTCATTTGCAAAGCATTTGATCTGGTGTGCCCTTCTCGTGACTTAACTCAGACAGTTCCACTGAAATTAAGTAGCCTACAGTTTTTTTCTGACAATGATCAGTCAACATAACCACGCAGGATAAAATATAGAAAAGAAAATGTGCTCAGACATCTTTTCTAAAGCGAGATCATTTGAAAACACTCACATTCAATACAATTTCAACAATAACCTTTCACATCTTATTCAGATTATACAGTTGAAACCACAGTAACAACTTTAGATTGTTTCATTCTTAGCATCCAACGAACATAGAAGAAGGGTAACGTTAGTCGAATTCCTTGCCAGTCAACAACTGTAATTGCTTCCTGCTGATCTTGGGAATGTGATTCAAACCGTTAGCTTTGATCAGAACTTATTATCGATGAAGAATGCTTGTCACGCAGTGTTGACAGTGCTTTTATTAATGCCTTAGCCAGAAAGGTCGACGATTGCATTGAATCAGAACTGATCAATTGTTTTAAAACATATCAAGCATATCAAAAATTAACGCTATCCTACAGTCAATTATAAAGTGAATTAAATTAGAATGGGTGTTTGCTTTTAACAGGAGCATCTTTGTGATCACCGCGTTACTAATAACTTCAATACATATAAAAATGCCATATAATGAAGTTATTAGTAACACGGTGATCACAAAGATACCCACCTTACTCACCATTGTCCTGCGGTGCAGTAGCAAGTTTCGCTCAGACTGATGTTATAGTTTACAAGTTATTCACATTTTACTTCCCATTTTAAACTTTACAAAATCTCTTTTCCACTTGCCATGTTTGACGTCACAATGGGAACCCAACGGGTCCGCGCCTGCGTAGTTGGAGCCCGTTGATCTAATACTTACGTGTTCATCTTGCATCACAATGGTAAGATGGCCGCCGGATCCGCCCGTGCGCAATGAAGGGTTGCCATTTTTAGATCGCCATTTGATTGGCTCTACCACCTCCCCCCACGTGGGTTCAGGCATGTCCTGATTGGCTCCTGCCACTCCCCGCCCATGTGGGGTCGATTGATTGGCTCCGACCTCCCGCTCGACATCCGATTCGCCTGGGTCCCACATGGGAGGAGTGCCGCCGCTGCTCTATTTGGTCACTGGCTATTCCCGCTCAAAGCACGCTGGTTCTTCGCCAGGGCTTCTTCCTGCACAAAGTAAGTAAGTAAGTAAGTAAGTACGTTTATTGGCCAAGTATTCACATACAAGGAATACAAAGCAATAAATCTTCCGTGTTCATTAATAACTAAAATTGTGGTTAGGTTATTTTAAAGCAAAACGCGAAAATGACCATTTTCATTGAGATTGATTTTAATCTAAAGAAGTGAATTCCAATACAGAATGTTCAGTTTATTTTGCACAATTTTCAGAATGGTGCAGTCACAATTAACAATCTAAGACACAAACATAACTTTGAAATGAAGTCGGATTTTAGTGTTCAGAAGCACAGTAACTGAAATGCCTTTATAAACACATAATTGGAGCAAATTGTTTGTGCACCTACTTTTAAAAAAAGTCTGGTTGAATCAAACTTTATTGCAAATCATTGGAGATTAAGAAAAATTTGGTTTTTTTTTTAGATACAATTCCAATCAAAATGAAAACTATTTCAAATACCAGTCTGGGCTATTTAGGGTTGCCTTTGCCGATTTTCACAACGCCATTTTAATCTACTTCCCAATGGCAGTGGCCCCGGTATCCGCGCCTTTTTGATGTAATACTTTCGTGTGACAGGGACCTAATTGGTCTAAAACTCTCATCTTGTTTGTTAGTTATGTCTGTGTGATGGGAGCCCATCAGACACGCCTACGCAGTTGGGGGCTATGGGCGAGTGGTGGAATATTGTGTTTGGGGACCAGCCCTCCCATGTGACAGGGCTCCCACTTGGTCGAGTACATATTACTAAAACTCTCATCTTGTTTGTTTCTATGCATCTCTGTGATGAGTGTGATCCTGAAATTACGGCAAAACGGTACACAATATTGTTACAATTTTTGGCCCACCTTACTCACCATAGTCCTGTGGTGGGGTTGTATCAACTTTTGTTCAGATTGATGGTATATTTATTCACATTTAAAACCACTTTGACAAACATCACTTGCATCTGCACTGCCCGTTATCAGCGTATGACATCACAATGGGAAACCCAAATCTCATTTACATAAAAAATTACTCCTTTCAAACAAATTCAGTTTTATTCAAAGTCTTCTGTTTTCAATCACAATTACGTCACAATGGGATCACGAATCTCATTTACATTAAAAATTCACGATTAAAAAAGGGATAGGGCGGAGGTGAGGAGTGGGGGAGGATGGGGATAGAGAGGAGGGGGTGGGGAGGGGATAGGGGTTATGGAGGGAGTGAGGGAGTGACTGAGAGTAGGGGAAATGAGAAGGAGTGAGAGGTGAGTGAGGGAGTGGGGGAGGAAGAGAGATGGTGAGGTAATGGAGGAGGCGAGGGGGAAGAGAGAGGAGGGGAGGGTGGGGGAGTGGGGAGGATGCAGAGGAGGGTTGGTGGAGAAAGGGAAAAGGGAGGATAATGGAGGAGGGCAATAGGGGAGTGAAGAGGGAGAGTGAGATGCATTCACATTGGTCTTATATTTTCGAAGTTATTGGCATTTTAGACTTTAAAAACATCAGCCATGCCTGTGCGGATGGAGGCTATGGGTGAGTTGTGGAATATTGCATTGGGGGAACAGAACCCAACCGGTCCCACTTAGTCTAGTATCTATATACTATTAAAAGTCTCGACTTGTTTGTCTGTCTGTGATCTCAGGAGCTACGCCAAAACGGTACTCAAAGCGCAAAATGTTTTGCAAAATCTTACTCAGCTTTTTCCCGTGGTCGTTCATATCAAGTTTCTTCACATTTTATGTTATATTTCACATTATTGATATTTCAAGGTTTAAAAAAAGCCACTTAACAACATTTTTACTCTTAAAATCCTTCTTGCCAGCTTCCAACAAACTTCGATACAAAGTTGCAATACAGGAACACTGTGTTTCCACCAACCTTTCACCTGAATGGGATATCACAGTCCTCCACCTGACATTTGCAACAATGTTGCCATCATACAGACTTACTCCAGCTCCTTGCAGGACAGGAGGGGAGGGTGAATTGGTATTGCAATTGGCGAAAAGGCATTGGAATTTTTTTTTAACTCCAATGCTGTGGAGGCAGGGAAGTGTTGGAACCTTATGTTCGGCAATGGGGGACCACACCTCCCATGGGGGCTCCGGGTTAGTGGTGCAATACTGCATTGGGGAACGGGTTGCATTCAGGGACCAGGCCTCCCGTGTGACAGGGACCCGACAAGTCCCAGTTGGTCTAGTATATATTACTAAAACTCTTATCTTGTTTGTTCGTTCCCGAAACTCTGCAAAAATGGTACACAATAGCGCAACAATTTTAGGCCCACCTTACTCACCATTGTCCTGCGATGTGCATTTAACAAGATTCATTCAGATTGATGTTATATTTTACAAGCTCCCCCTTGCCAGCCATGCCTGTGCAGTTGGGGGAGGGTTGCCATGAGCATCACAACAGGGATCTCTGGCATCACAACGGGAACCTCTCAGCCGCGCCTGCGCAGTTGGGACCTTTGCCGATTTTCAGATCGCCTTTTTTTTTTCAAGTGTACTTGCCTGACCTCACAACGGTGACCCAACGGTTCCACGGGTAAGTTTCCTTATATTTTACAAATGCCTCCATGGGTCCTCTATTCACTTTATTAACTTTAACTTAATTTCTGCTGCAAACGGCACAACTTTGAACGTGGCAGTAATGCCTAGGCAGTGCGGGTCCACCAGTAGCGCCCGTGCAGTTTGCTGGAATACTGTGCTGGGGGAACGGAACCCAACGGGTCCACGCTTGGTCTAGTTATAATTAAAACTGGTTTTGTAATGACTTATAAAGAATTGGGCACAACTATAAAGAACAGGTCGATGGTGCAACAGTAGAGTTGCTGCCTCAAGGGCCTGTCCCACTTGGCCGTCATTTGCGCCTCATTTACGTGTCATTTGTAAAATAGGTTGACGCGTCGTGATGCGCATCGTCGCGTGCAAATCACGCATCAGCACAGCCGTCTGATGCGTGTAACGTCATTAGAATACCCTGTGGCGCGCGGCAACGCATGGTTACGGATGTCGATGCACGGCGACATACCCATGTGTCACCACGCGATACACATGAGACATCGGGATGCCAGCTTGCGACGCCAATGCGTCAGCGTGCATACGCGATAAGTCACGCAGGTGGTGCACGAGGATTTCGATACACTACGAAACCGCATGTGATACCACGCACCACCGCATGTGATACCACGCGCCACCGCATGCAATTCCGTGTCTCACCATGTGCAATGCGTGCGACACCCACACGCACCTCACGCGTCACGACGCATCGAACTGTTTTACATATGACGCGCAAATATGGCGCAAATGACGGCCGAGTGGGACAGGCCCTTTACAGTAGCAGCCCCAGAGATCCGGGTTCGATCCTGACTATGGGTGCTGTCTGTACGGAGTTTGTACGTTCTTCCCGTAATCACGTGGGTTTTCTCCGAGATCTTTGGTTTCCTCCCGCACTCCAAAACGTAGGTTAATTTCCTTTGTATAAAATGCAATTTGCCCCTAGGGTGTGTAGGATAGTGTTAATGTGCAGGGGTTGCTGGTCGGTGCGGACGGTGGGCTGAAGGGCCTGTTTGTGTGCTGTATCTTTAAACTAAACTAAACTAAACAAAAATAAACAGGTAATGTACACTGAATTTCAATTATGCCAATTAAATTTTAGCAACTGATTTATGAATTATAATTCATCTTAATTAACTCTAAAGGTGGCCACAGTTTATTAGTTCCAAGAAAATAGTTAGTGGATCTGTTCAAACATGTGAAGTAATATAAACCCCAAGGAGAGATTTAGATTTCATCATTAAGGAGAATATTGCAAGTATTGATAGACTCTTCTTCTTGCATATGGCACGCACATCCTAAAGTTTTAGGACAACTTGTTCTATTTGATCTTATTTGATTGTGCACGCCGGGTTGATTGTATTCGTCGAAACAGAGCGAACCACGTGAAGGTTGCAATCTCCCACCCCATTGATAGACTGATATGTTTCCATTCCTACTATTAATTGGCAGTGGTGTTGAAAGTTCAAACAATTGATAAGAAAATTAAGAAGGTTATTCATTAGAGATGAATAAAAAGGAATCCTAGGTACACAAAAATGCTGGAGAAACTCAGCGGGTTCAGCAGCATCTATGGAGCGAAGGAGATAGGCAACGCTTCGGGCCGAAACCCTTCTTCAAAAACCCGTCTTCAAAACCCCTTCTTCAATAAAACCCTCCCCTTCTTCAAAAAGGAATCCTAATCAGGTGAGGACCAAAGAAACCTACAGTGCAAATACCTCGATGACTGAATGTGATGATGCAGGTTAATACAGCCACAAAGCAAACTTAGTACTGTGGTTTATTTCTAGATGATTTAAATCGTAAAACAAAGACATTTTACTCAACTTGTATTGAACCTTGGGTTGACTTTGCCTGAAGTATTTGAGAGGTTCTGGAAGTCATTTTGCACATTATACAGCAAAATCAACCACTGAAGGCGATCAGGATTTTTAAATTAGCAAATTGCACACTTCAACCACTTCTATTGCAGTAATGCATAAGATGGACGAAGGATACTGAGCATGTTCTGTGATGTCAAACATATTCCAACATACATGTGGAGTCAAATGGATAGTGAATATTTGACAAGAAAATAGCACAAATGGAGAAATAGGGCCAAAATGAGCAGAGCAGGGTACCCAGACGTGACGCCGACTGACAAGAAGCCGAAGCAAAGAAGTCGAAGCCAAAGAACAGAATGGAAACGAGGCCGAAACGCCAATAAACCGAAAGAGTCCGAAGACGAAACGTCTACTGACCGAAAGGATGGGACCGAAAATGCTGCGTCGCCTAAAAGCAAACTTACCGAATGGCGGCTCTGTCGAATCGCCACCTACCTGAAAGGCGGCATCGCCTACAGGCCAATGGACCGACTGCCGCTCAACAGAAAAGTCCAATAACAGACTTGACGATGCAGGGGGGGCGGGACTTGCCAGCGATTGGTCCAGACCCCCGAGTCCATCACATCACTGTGAAGGCATGAATATTGTCCCAAACCTCCGCTTCACTCAACCCGCAGCCCGCGAGTGTGGCCGTAGGAGAGTGGGGGCTGTCCCGAGGGATGCACACCTTCGGCCGCTTTCAACTTAGTGCTTGGGTTCAGATTGCCCAGTCACCTATGGCTTGTGTGGGAAAATGAACCCCACGCTCCCGTCTCCTCCTTCTCTCTCCCCCTCTTCTCTCTCTCCCCTCCTCTCTCCCTTCTCTCTCTCCCTTCTCGCCCCTCTTCTCTCTCCCCTCTCTCTCCCTTCTCTCTCTCCCTTCTCTCCCCTCTTCTCTCTCCCCTCTTCTCTCTCTCCTCCTCTCTCCGCACTTCTCTCTCTTCCCCTTCTCTCGCCTTCCCTTCTCTCTCCCCCTTCTCTCTCTCTCCCCTTCTCTCTCTCTCCCCCTCTCTCTCTCCCCCTCTCTCTCTCCCCCTCTCTCCCTTCACTCTCTCCATTCTCTCTCTCTCCCTTCTCTCTCTCCCTTCTTCTCTCTCCACCTCTCTCTCCACTCTTCTCTCTCTTCTCCTCTCTCTTCTCCTCTCTCTCCCCCTTCACTCCCCCCCCCCCCCCCCTCTCCTCGCTCTACCCTTCTCTCCCCCTTCTCTCTCTCCTCCGTCTCCACCTGCGGGAGCGTCCCACAGTCACTGAACGCGGTCAGAGGGAGGGGAGAGGAGGGGGGGAAATCACCCTGGTGTGGAGGTTGGGGTCCGATGGCGGTGCATCGTGGTCAGTGACTGTGGGACGCTCCCGCGGGTGGAGAGGGAGGAGAGAGTGAAGGGGGAGAGAAGGGGAGAAAGAGAAGGCAGAGAGAGTGGGGGTTGGGGAGAGAAGGGGGAGAGAGAGAAGGGAGGGAGAGAGAGGGGGAGAGAGAGGAAGGGAAGAGAGAGGAGGAGAGAGAGGTGCTGTCTGTATGGAGTTTGTACATTCTCCCTGTTTTTTCTGGGTGCTCTGGTTTTCTCCCACAAATTCAAAGACGTACAGATTTGTAGGTTAATTGGGTTCTGTAAATTATCTGTAGTCAGTTGGATAGAACTAGTCTTTGGGTGGCCTCCCTGGTCGACACAGACTCAGAGGGCCGAAGGGCCTGTTTCTATGCTGTTACTATAAACTAAACTAAACCATCCCGTTTCCCCTTCTCCCACTGCCTAAACCTTGTTAGGACTTTGGCCACATGTCATTGACCAGCGCCTACCCTAGACCAGACCATCAGGTGGCCATTGTTTGATTCAAGACAGGCGCACCAAATGCATTCGTTCATTAGTGTGGGCTGTAGTGTGATCTGTGCATGCACTCTTTATAATTTTTTTCATCCTAAGTTTCAACCAATCAATCAATCAATCAACCTTTATTGTCATCTTGCAAGCAACAGTTGTACAGTGCAAAATGAAAAGACGTTTCCCAGGGAATAGCGGAGCATCGCACATGAAATTTAAAACATTTCACACATAATAACGCTAAAAACAATCCAGTCCCTGATGGAACAGTATAAATAGTTAAAAGCAGGTAAAACAACAACGTTAAAATACAGTAAAAACAATCATAAAAATGTCCGGGGCAGCTGATTTGAGTGGTCAGTGCCAGTTATTAAAGTGGCCAGTGCCAGTTATTAAAGTGTCCGTGCCAAGCCTCAGAATCAGGTGACTGTGAGTACAGAGTGACTGCTTAGCAGCCTCACAGCCTGTGGCAGGAAGCTGTTTAGCAGACTTGTAGGCTTTGTTTAGCAGGCTTTGATGCTGCGATATCTCTTGCCTGATGGCAGGAGATCCAGGTGTATGTGGAGGGGGTGCAGTTTGTCCTTAGCAATTCTCTGAGCTTATTTCAGACAGCGGCTCTGGAACAGTTCTTGTACCGAGGGTAGAGAGATGCCAATGATCCTCTCTGCTCCCCTCACTACCCTCTGCAGAGCCTTCCTGTCCGAGCAGTTGCAGGTGGAGTACCACGTATTTATGCAGTACGTGAGTACAGACTCCACCGTACCCCTGTAGAAAGTCCTGAGGATGTTGGTGGGGAGTGAGGCCTGTTTTAGTTTCCTCAGGAAGTCGCTGATGGGCCCGTTTGACGGTCCCAGTGGTGTTCCTGGACCAGGTGAGGCTGTCTGTAATTTGCACACCAAGGAACTTTATGCTCTCCACTCTCTCCACTGTGGTGCCACTGATGTTGAGGGGTGTATGCTTTGGCTGCGCCCTCCTGAAGTCGACAACCATCTCCTTTGTTTTGTCGACATTTAATTCTAGATTATTTTTGCCGCACCAGTCCACTAGTTGTTTTACTTCCTCCCTGTACATTGATTCATCATCTCCGCTGATGAGTCCCACCACTGTTGTGTCATCCGCGAATTTGATGATCTTATTGTCCCTGAATCTGGCAGCACAGTCATGTGTGAGCAATGTGAACAGCAGCGGGCTGAGCACACAGCCTTGAGGGGAGCCGGTGCTCAGCGTGATCGAGCCTGAAGTGTTCTTGCCAACACGGACTGACTGCGGTCTCTCTGTCAGAAAGTCCAAGATCCAGTGACACAGGGTGGTGTTGAGGCCCAGCAGGGTTAGTTTCTCCACAAGTCTCTGTGGGATGATGGTGTTAAACGCTGAGCTGAAGTCAATGTACAGGATTCTGGCGTAGGTGTTTTTGTTTTCCAGATGCGTGAGTACTGTGTGCAGCGTGGTAGAGATGGCATCCTCTGTAGAACGGTTGGGGCGATAGGCAAACTGGAGGGGGTCTAACGATGAGGGGAGGCTGGCAGTAATGTGGGGTTTCACCAGGCGTTCAAAACACTTCATTATTATTGGGGTCAGGGCGACAGGGTGGTAGTCATTTAGGCAAGCAACAACTGGTTTCTTCGCTATGGGGATTATTGTGGAAGTTTTGAGGCATGTGGGCACAATAGCTTGACTAAGGGAGATGTTAAAGATGTCTGTTAGCACATCTGCTAACTCCTCAGCACATTCATTGAGCACATGTCCTGGGATGTTGTCGGGTCCGACTGCTTTCCACGGGTTGACCTTGGACAGGGTTCTCCGTGTGTCCATTGAGTCTATGGTCAGGACTGGCTGGTCGGTTTGTAAGCAGGGGCTGGCTCTCCCCTTGGTTGTGGTGTTAGCTGCATCAAAACGTGCAAAGAAGTTGTTCAGTTCATCTGGGAGAGAAGTGTCGGTGTCAGTTACCTGCTGCCTTGCCTTGTAC
This sequence comes from Amblyraja radiata, assembly GCF_010909765.2. Lineage (NCBI taxonomy): Eukaryota > Metazoa > Chordata > Chondrichthyes > Rajiformes > Rajidae > Amblyraja > Amblyraja radiata. The sequence continues at coordinate 19,807,235 of NC_045976.1, read as the reverse complement.
CCCGTCAGTGTTTGGATTCCCTTCCACATCCTCCTGGTGTCTCCTGTGTCACAGAGGTGTCCCTGGATTTTCCCCGCGTAGGCACGTTTCGCTGCCCTGAATCCTTTTTCCAGTGCAGTCCTGATAGATCGAAGAGCGGCTGTGTTACCGGCTCTGTAGGCTGCATCACGAGCCCTCAGCAGCGAGCGCACCTCTGCTGTCATCCATGGCTTTTCGTTTCCACGTGCAGTGAAGGTTTTCATGATAGTGACATCCTCGGTGCACTTGGCAATGTAGCTGGTTACAGTCTCTGCGTACTCCTCGATGTTGATGAGGTCATCATAGGATGCTGCTGTCCTGAACACATCCCAGTCAGTGTGCAGGAAGCAATCCTGCAGAGCTGATGCTGCTCCCTCTGGCCAGACCCTGGTGTGTTTTCTCTCCGCTCTGACTTGTTTTTGCAAAGGTCTGTAGGCTGGTGTTAAAAACACTGAAATGTGGTCCGATTGGCCCAGGTGAGGGCCTTGTAAGCCTCTAGGGTGTTGGTGTAAACCAAGTCCAAGATGTTCTCTCCCCTGATCTCAAAATCCACATATTGCTTGAATTTTGGGAGCACAGTCTTAAGGCTGGTGTGATTAAAATCCCCAGCCACCACAATGAAGCTATCAGGATATTTGGTCTGGAGCTCACTGATGGCATCATGCAGGGCTCCCAGTGCTTCATTGGCCTTAGAATTTACATTAGCACTTGGAGCAACATATACAGCCACAACAAAAACAACGGAGAATTCCCTCGGCAGATAGAAAGGCCGACATTTCACGACGATATAGATTTGAATTTCACGACATTTCAAATCTATATAATTGGCTGCAGGATACCTTAGCACATTGTGAAATACCCTCTTTAACCCCCAGTTTATTTTGCAATGTCAGGTTTGGCTCTCCTCTCGAGTGAACAGAATAGGAATAGGTCCAATTGCGTGAAATCTTCGCCCTTTTTCATTTGACAGGATTTTCATTGAGAGTGAGGTTCATTGCAAAAACGTGCCTGCTCACTTATGTGCAGATGTATGCAAATGTTGCAGCAATTGCAAATGACATCATGCATCTAATTTCCTGACATTTTCTGCTCCATTTGCATTGAATATAATGTATGCCTGATGAAAGGCCAAGCTGCCAAAGTGTAATTTAAACAGACAAAACGGGTCACAATTGTTTTGCCTGTAAAACCTTCGTTTTGGCTTTAAGTACTGATGTTTGAGAAAGAATCCTTTCATGGGCTTTACAAATTCATTTCTGTCAGATTTAAACATTTAACTTTTCTTCGACTTGCTGAGACTATCATGGAATATAATGGGTTCAAATTATCTGCTTGGATTTGTTCAGCCATTTCAAGTTCATGCTGTCAGTGTTTGTCTTTCCCCTTTGCTTCTATCTAGGCCAAAGCACCATTTCCACGTGCCAATGTCATTTCTTTATCCCCTCTCTAATTTGCAAGGTTCTTTTGTAGATTTCTGTTAACTGAACTCTAGCATACGATCTTAGCCTTCTGCACCATTCTAAAGATAGCTGTCTGCCGATGGTAATCTACCTCCATTCATAAAGTTTGAATACTTTGCTTTTGGTCTTCAGGTGATGCCCTTATCCCAACACCACGATTTTTGTGCTACACTAAATACCTCTTACTGGAAGTGAACTAACTCTTTACACATCAAAATGTGATCATATATATACACATTTCTTATATTCTAATGTTCCCAAGCATTAAATACATGACATGCTTTGTAAAATTAATGATAAAGAGAACCTGCGTTTTTTCAGGTCACATGGCTTAGGTTATATTTCATTACACACGTTCATTAAAATTAAAAATTAAACTAAGCAGGTAAATAGGATAGCAAGTTTCAGAACCAACGCAACAGTGTTTACTTGTTTACACCCTACAACTTCCTTGGTTCTTAATAAAATCAGTATTTCCCTTATTCACTCTGAAATATCTATGACACACATTACACAGCACAATTATTTATTTTATTTTACTAAACCTAAACATGAAGAAAAAACTAAGTTCCTCATGGAGTCCTCACTTGTTCACTTCCACTTATGCAATTAGCTGTGGAACTGGAAGAATTGCTAAACTGGAGCTGTCAGTAAGAATCATCTAAAGAATCTGGCTGGGGTGAACACCATGATGGGCCACCACTCTCTCCTGTTGGACCAGTGTTAATCTTCTGGAAGGGATTATAGTTTAAAGTTGCAATGGTGATCAGGTAAAGAGAGAAAAACCTGCTATCAAGAGCAACATGTCAAGTCAGTGATTCACTACATTTCCAGTTTACACAACCTATTGGCAAAAGAGGGTATAACGACAATGTAACACTGATAAGGACGTGTGAGTTAACTGGTGTCAACCAAAGAATTTAAAGACATGCCCCACATATACAATTTTGATGGAATTTGGATTTTGGAAGACAACAGAGGAATTGTTAGAATGAGAATCAGAAGAGAGATCGAGCAACTGTCCATATGGTGCCAGCGCAATAACCTGGCCCTCAACACCAGCAAAACCAAGGAACTGATTGTGGACTTTGGAAGGAGTAGGAGGGGGACCCACAGCCCCATTTATATCAACAGGTCGATGGTTGAAGGGGTCAAGAACTTCAAATTCCTGGGCGTGCACATCTCTGAAGATCTTTCCTGGTCCGAGAACACTAACGCAATTATCAAAAAAGCTCACCAGCGCCTCTACTTCCTGAGAAGATTACGGAGAGTCAGATTGTCAAGGAAGACTCTCTCTAACTTCTACAGGTGCACAGTCGAGAGCATGCTGACCGGTTGCATCGTGGCTTGGCTCGGCAATTTGAGCGCCCTGGAGAGGAAAAGACTACAAAAAGTAGTAAATACTGCCCAGTCCATCATCGGCTCTGACCTTCCTTCCATCGAGGGGATTTATCGCAGTCGCTGCCTCAAAAAGGCTGGCAGTATCATCAAAGACCCACACCATCCTGGCCACACACTCATCTCCCTGCTACCTTCAGGTAGAAGGTACAGGAGCCTGAAGACTGCAACAACCAGGTTCAGGAATAGCTACTTCCCCTCAGCCATCAGGCTATTAAACCTGGCTCGGACAAAACTGATTATTAACAACCACTTTCTGTTATTTGCACTTTACCAGTTTATTTATTCATGTGTGTATATATTTATATCATGGTATATGGACACATTTATCTGTTTTGTAGTAAATGCCTACTATTTTCTGTGTGCTTAAGCAAAGCAAGAATTTCATTGTCCTATACAGGGACACATGACAATAAACTCACTTGAACTTGAACTTGAACCAGGCATTTAAAAACTATGCCTCAATTTAGCACCACCTCTTTGGTTATGGCAGTGAGGTATTCTACTGATGCCAGGCACGGAAATCGCTATCAAAATATGAGGGACGGGGGGGGACACAATTTCTTGGTGGCCTCACGCACATGCGCACACTCTCACACACACTCTCACACACGAGCGAGGCTTCGGAGGCTCAATCCAGCACTAAATGCAGCTCAACTCTGCCTGTCTCGTCGGGTTAACCTACAGCCCTGCATGGACTGCCGGGACACCAGCCTTGAGTCGTGGAGCTAGCGCTGCTTCTCCGCGCTGGCTGTAAACCTGGGCCATATTTCCCGTAAGTCCAGGCAGGGCTGTAGGTTAACCTGGTGGGACAGGCAGAGTTGAGCTGGGTTTCAGCGCTGCTTCTCTGCGCTGGCTGTGGGCCTGGGGGCACAGCTCCCGTCTGACTCCCGACGTCTCTGGCCAGCCCCGGGGGGGCATTCGGGTGGGGACGGGGATGGTCCAGTGGCGGTTCGGCAGCGATTGCAGCGCCGGAGAGCCGTGATCGATCCTGGCTGTGGATGAGGCGCAGATCTGTGTCCAGGGCTGCCGAGAGTGTTTTGGCACGTCACCCTCCTCCAATCACCTCTATCCTCGGACCCACCCCCCCTACTTCCGCCTCTGGCCGACACCTCCCTCCTCCAATCATCGCGCTGAATCATCATGTCCCGCCCCCATTGCCTGCAGATAGACGTCTCTCTTGTCCATTCGGCACCCTCGATCAGCAGTCCCACCCCCACTGTCTCGCGGAAAGCGGAGATTTCACCGGGTTTTAAAATCCGGATTACAAAAAATGGGGGGGTTCATCCCCCACCTCTCAAAACAGGGGGGGGACGTGTCCTCCCTGGCCCCCCCCCGGGATTTCCGCCCCTGACTGATGGCAAGTCAGTCATCATAAAAGACTACAGGCTTGGATGTTGCCTCAAGGTTAGCAATAATAAGCAGTGCCAAACCACCTGATTTAAAACTGAAAGCAATTTAATGATTAACGTAACTGGGAAAGTAAGTGCCCTGCAATGTTCACCAGGATCCAGATGCGCGTGTCACCAGTCTGTCTACACCAGACCCTGCCAGATATTTGTCTGCATTTTACACCACTCCATGATTTAACCAACAGCTCCACCATTGCCCTCTCACCTTAAAGCTATGCCCTCTTATCATAGGCAGAGGACCAACTCCAAAACTGTTTGGAATCTGTCGACTGGGCAATGTTCAGGGAATCGGCAACGGACCTGACGCCACAGTCGTCACAGACTTCATTAAGAAATGTGTGAAGGACTGCATCCCTACAAAAACCTTCTGAGTGTTTGCCAATCAGAAACCTTGGATGAACTTTGAGATCCGCACTCTTCTGAAGACCAGACACCGGGCATTCATGTGGTCTACAAGAAGTCCAGATACAACCTTGGTAAGGCCATCAAAAAGGCCAAAAGGGACTTCTGCTCCAAGCTGGAGGATGAGACAGATGTTCGGCAGCTGTGGCAAGGCCTGAATGCCATCACCTCCTACAAGACGAAATCAGGAGGCAGCTCAAATGTCGGCGACATTCTCAATGCGAGCTCAATGCATTTTACGCACGCTTTGATAGGGAGAACACTGCTGTGTCTTCTCAAGCCCCCATTCGCTGTGATGGTATTTCAGTCTCAGTCACAGAGGCCGACGTCAGAAAATCCTTCAGAGGGGTGAACCCGTGAAAAACGCCTGGACCTGATGGTATACCAGGTCGTGTTCTAAAAACCTGTGCGGACCAACTGGCTGGAGTTTTTTTTTTTTTTTTTTTTTTTATATTTTATTTTATTAGAAGTAAGTACAGTCATATGGCACCAAAGTGCCTAATATATATTTTCATAATACATTTTATGTACAACTTCTTTTTTTTTTTTTTTATTACACTGAAAAAAGATTAGAATAAGAAAAATAAGTTAGATAGTAAAGGATAGAAAGATGTGAAATATATAGTGTGTGAAAAAAGAAAACGAGTAAATGAAGAAAGTTGAGAGAGAGAATAGAGAAAATAAAATAAAATAAAAAAAGAAAAGGAGATCATTATTTATAGTCTTGACCAACCCTCATCCAGTCCTGAAACAGTTATTTTTTACAATTGTGTTGCACCATATGATTCCAAAAAAACGACGAATGGAGACCAACTCGTTATGAATTGGTCTGATTTATCCATTAGGAGGAATCGCATTTCCTCAAGATGAGCGGTGTCCAACATACTTGCAATCCACATTTTAAGCGTTGGTATTGATGTACCCTTCCAAAATTTAAGAATTAATTTTTTTGCTATTATTAAACCATAGTTAAGGAATAGATTTTGAGATGTGTTCAATTTATTCCCATCTTCCATTACGCCAAATATAATCATTTCAGTATTAGGTTCCATTCTTGTCTTGAATAATGTTGTAAATATTTCAAAAATATCATTCCAAAATCTATGAAGTTTTATGCAGGAATCTAAGGAGTGTGTTATAGTTGCCTTTTGGGCTAGACATTTATCACAAGTGGCGGATATATTTGGATAAAATTTGTTCAATCTTGTTTTTGAATCTATGTACAATTTTAAATTGAATTAGATTATGTCTTACATTAATTGAACATTTGTGAATATATATCAGGTATTTTTCCCATTTAACCTTCGTAATTTTTATCATTAGTTCCCGTTCCCACTCTTCTCTAAGTACCTCTGTCGATGGTAGGTCTATATTTAGAATACTATTATATAAATATGATATTAATTTTTGTGAGTCAGCTTCAATATTCATTGCTTCTTCCAATAAGTCAGGAGTTACTTTTTGATATCCTTGTATATATTTTTTCACGAAATCGCAAATCTGAAGATATTTAAAATATTGGTTGTTTTTCAATTTAAATTTTAATTGTAGTTGTTGGAATGATAGTAAGTTTCCCATTTCGTACATATCCCCGATCCTTCTAATTCCGAGACTTTCCCATTGGTTATATGTCTTATCAATAAGAGATGGTTTAAATAAAGGGTTATTCGCTATTGGCATTAACAGTGATAGATTTCTTAATTTTAAAGATAATTTTATTTGTTTCCAAATTCTTATTGTACCATATATAATTGGGTTCTTCTTATATATTGTGTTATTCAGTTTTTTGGGGGAGAAGAGGATCGTTCCTATATTACAAGGATGGCAATCCTCCTTCTCCATTTTTATCCATTCTGTCTGTTGGGTAGAACTATCCAACCAATAAATCATATTCTTAATATGCACTGCCCAGTAATAATACATAAAATTCGGAAGTGAAAGTCCCCCGACCTCTTTTGGTTTACATAAGTGTTTTTTTGTGATTCTATGTGATCTATAGTCCCAAATATAATTAGTAATATTAGAGTCTAATTTAAAAAATATATATTTTGGTATATATACCGGTATAGATTGAAATAGGTATAGTAATTGTGGTAGGAAGATCATTTTTATTGCATTTATTCTACCTAATAATGATAAGGGAAGTATTTTCCAAAATTTAATCAACGTATTAAGTTTATTTAATAAAGGCATGAAATTAGCATTGAATAATGCTTTATATTTTCTAGTAATCTGAATACCCAAATATTTAAATTTTTCTGTTGCGATTTTAAAGGGGAACTTCAGTAAGTGTGTAGGTTCTTGAGGTTTTAATGTCATGATTTCACTTTTATTCCAGTTTATTCTATATCCAGAAAAAGACCCAAATTCCTCTATTAAGTTTAATAAATTTGGTATGCTCGTTTGTGACTTTGTAATATATAAAAGTATATCGTCTGCATATAATGAGATTTTATTCTTTGAGTCCCTGGTATTATAGCCCTGAATATTCGGATGAATTCTTATACTTTCAGCCAGGGGTTCTATCATAAGGGCAAATAGCAGGGGTGATAGTGCACATCCCTGCCTATTAGCCCTTGATAGTTGAAATTTTTGAGATAACATGTTATTAGTTAAAATTCTTGCCATCGGTTTATCATATAATAATTTTACCCATGTTATAAAATTCTCTCCCATATTAAATTTTTGTAGTACTTTATATAAGTATTGCCACTCTACCTGATCAAATGCTTTCTCTGCATCCAAAGAAATAATTGATATATCTTCTTCCTCTACTTTATGCGAGTACATTATATTAAACAGGCGTCTCAGATTATTAAATGAGTATCTTTTAGGTATAAACCCCGTTTGATCAGGGTTTATCAATTTACTAATATATTTGCTTAATCTTCTTGCTAAAATTTTCTGATCTGTATTTAAACGTGATATAGCTCTGTACGAGCCCGGATCTTCTAAATCTTTATCTTTTTTTGGAATAAGCGTAATAGTTGATTCTGTTAGTGTTTCAGGTAGTTTGTTTTCTTTAAAAGCATGGGAGTATAAATTAAATAAATAAGGGGTTGTTATCTCCTGAAATTTTTTATAAAATTCATTATTAAAACCATCTGGTCCCGGTGTCTTACCATTTTTCAGCGATTTTATTGTTTCACCTATTTCTTTGATTGTAATTTGAGCTCCTAATTCCTCTTGTTCCAAAAGGTCAAGTATTGGAAGATTACAATTATCTAGAATTTTTTTTATTTTACTATCTTCTATTTTAATTTTAGATGTATATAAGTTTTGGTAAAATTGGGCAAATCTATTATTAATATCTTTAGGTAGTATTAGTAATTCACCTTTCTCTGATTTAATTTTGGTTATAGTATTTTCCTTTTCTTGTTTTTTCAATTGGCGAGCTAAAAGCTTATGTGGTTTGTCACCAAACTCAAAATGTTCCTGTTTTGTAATTTGGAATAGTCTTATTACTCTTGCCGATAAAATTCGATTAAGTTTAAATTTCAGTAATATTATCTTATTGTGTTTATCTGTCGTGGAATCTTTGGCATTATCCAACTCTAACTGTCTGATTTCTTGTTCTAACAACAATTGTTCTGTCTTATTCTTTTTATTCTGAAAACTTTGATATGAAATTATAATTCCTCTCATAAATGCCTTAAAAGTTTCCCATAATAAAGAAGGCAAAGTACCTGGTATATCATTTGTATCGAAAAAAAGTTCCATTTGTTGTTTTAAATATTGATAGCCTTGCACGTCATTTAAAATATGTGTATTAAACCTCCAAAAAAATTTTTTACCCGGCATTCCCTCAAATTTTACTGAAAATGTCAACGGGGAGTCATCTGAAATACTACTAATGTGGTATGTTGGGTTGTTTGTATATGGCATTAATTTCATATCCACTAAAAAATAATCAATTCTTAAATAAGTTTTATGCACCGAAGAGTTAAACGAGTATTCCCTTCCAACTGGATTCGCAGATCTCCATACATCTATTATATTAGTATTTTTTATATATGTATTTAGAAGTTCGCTAGTTTTAGATTTTAAATTACTCTTCTTTTGTTTTGCTGATTTATCTAGATATGAATCTAAAACACAGTTAAAGTCCCCCCCTATTATCACATTTTGGTAATTAAACTCTGATATTATGTCAATAATTTTATCAAAAAGTGGGGGTTATCAAAATTCGGAGCATAAATATTTATCAAAGTTAGTGGGGTTGCATAAATTTCACCCGAAACTATAATATATCTTCCCTCTTTATCTGATATGGTATTCTTTAATTTAAAAGGAATACCTTTCCTAATAAGAATAGCTGTACCCCTAGATTTAGAAGTAAATGAGGAGTAGTATGTTTGGCCTATCCAATTCGCCTTTAATCTTATTTGTGGCTGGAGTTTTTACGGACATTTTAAACCTCTCACTTCTGAGGTCTGAGGTTCCCACCTGCTTTAAAAGGGCATCAATTATACCAGTGCCCAAGAAGAGTAAGGTGACGTGCCTCAATGACTATCGACCAGTGGCACTACCGCCTGTGGTGTTGAAGTACTTTGAGAGGCTGATCGTGGCGCGAATCAACTCCTACCTCGACAAAAACCTCGACCCACTGCAGTTTGCTTACCGCCACAGCAGATCAACGGTGGATGCGAACTTGCTGGCACTCCACTCCGCTCTTGGACAACAAAAACTCATATGTCCGGCTGTTATTCATTGATTACAGCTCGGCATTTAATACAATCATCCCATCCAAACTGGTTGGCAAGCTCTCAGATCTGGGTCTCTGCACATCCCTCTGCAATTGAATCCTCGACTTCCTCATTCAAAGACCACAGACTGTTCGCGTTGGTGGAAATGTGTCAGCCTTGATAACAATCAGCACGGGAGCACCTCAAGGCTGCGTGCTCAACCCCCTGCTGTACTCACTCTATACTCATGACTGCTAGCCGGTCATAGTGCGAACTCCATCATCAAGTTTGATGACGATACCACTGTTGTGGGACGTATCACTGATGGGGGAAAGTCAGAGTATAGAAGTGAGATCGACCGACTGACCAAATGGTGCCAGCACAATAACCTGGCCCTCAACACCAGCAAAAACAAGGAACTGATTGTGGACTTTGGAAGGGGTAGGATGGGGACCCACAGTCCCGTTTATATCAACGGGTCGATGGTGGAGAGGGTCAAGAGCTTCAAATTCCTTGGCGTACATATTTCTGAAGATCTTTCCTGGTCCGAGAACACTGATGCAATTATTAAGAAAGCACATCAGCTCCTCTACTTCCTGAGAAGATTACGAAGAGTTGGTATGTCAAGGAGGACTCTCTCTAACTTCTACAGGTGCACAGTAGAGAGCATGCAGACCGGTTGCATCGTGGCTTGGTTCGGCAACTTGAGCGCCCAGGAGCGGAAAAGACTACAAAAAGTAGTAAACACTGCCCAGTCCATCAGTGGCTCTGACCTCCCTACCATCGAGGGGATCTATCGCAGTCACTGCCTCAAAATGGTTGGCAGCATCATCAAGGACCCACAGCATCCTGGCCACACACCTTCAGGAGCCTGAAGACTGCAACGTCCAGGTTCAGAAATAGCTACTTCCCCAAAGCCATCAGGCTATTAAACTCAACAAATCTCTGAACACTAATAGACCATTATCTGTTTATTTGCACTTTATCTGCTTATTTATTGATGTGTGTATATATTTATATAATGGTATATGGACTCACTGATATGATATGTTCTGCATTCGTGCCTACTATATTCTGTTGTGCTGATGCAAAGCAAGAATTTCATTGTCCTATCTGGGACATATGACAATAAACTCTCTTGACTTGACTTGGCCATTGGGATTCTTTTGTATAACCCCTTTTGTGTGAGTGCACCTTCCATATTTTTGAGCTCCACCATATTGTCTCAGTAGACAAAGCATCCACTATGTGCTGGAAGGAACTGCAGATTAAACTGCTGATTTAAACTGAAGATAGACTCACCAAAGTTGGAGTAACTCAGCGGGACAGGCAGCATCTCTAGAGAGCAGAAATGGGTGACGTTTCGGGTCTGAAGGAGAGTCTTGACCCCAAACGCCACCCAAAGAGGCATCGCTCTCGGCCGAGCTTAATGTTCGACACTCACTTTGAAAGGATGAATCCAAAGTGTCTTCCCGGGTCCCCATAGCTGGTTAGCATGCTTATCTCAGTCGCCGAGGCTAACTTCAGATGATCCTTTGGGAGGGTGAACCCTCCCCAGACTTAATGGTGTATCTGGCCGCATTCTGAAAAGCTGCTTGGACCAACTGGCTGGAGTTTTGAGGGACATCTTCAACCTCTCATTACTAAGGTCCAAGGTTCCCACCTGCTTTAAAAGGGCATCAATAATACTGGTGCTGAAGAAGAGTAATGCTACTGTAAATGTTGCTGTGCAAAAACATTGTGACAGGGATATAAGTGATGCAGGGGAATTATTGTGAGAACATGTCAAATCAATACCCTGTAATAAATAATTAATTTCACTAATCAATAAGTTTGCTGTTTCTATTTACTCAAATGAATGCTCCCAATCAATGCAAAATAGAGCAAAAAAAGTGGCCGATAGTATTCTTCGAATTAAAAGTGTTAATAGGCAAGATGCATTCAGTATAGTGAGTGTGACCACTGTAATCATTTGTTCTTCGGGAAGAAATGCATTTGCAGCAAGCCATTTGGTTCTTAACCAGTACTGAACTTCTCCAGAGAGATTTAAAGATGGTTTGGCTGGTGCATATTTATGTACTTCAAACCCTACCCTGTGAGGGATTGAAATAGTCAGACAGTTTACTAATTAAGTACTCCCTCACACGTTGTTCACGGACAGTAAACATTCTGATTAAGAATGCAAGAGCTGTGGATACAATAAGTTGGGCTGATTCATGAGAACTCACAGTGGAGTGAGCTGTAATGATGAAAGGAAAATAAATCAAACAAGGCTCCATTAAGGACTAAGAGGAACTTGTACAGCACCAGGCACATTATGATTAAAATAACACTGGGCAGCTGGGATAAGCTGATGGCTGCAGCCCAGCGAGGGTCTAGTTTCCTGCAGCCAGCTGCTGTCTGAACGACGGAGAGGAGTAATTGATTGTTGATTGGCGTTTCAAAAGGAAGAACAAATTAACAAGAAAAATTCACTGCCAGGTACTGCAAAGCAACTCCACAATTAAAGGCAAGCCATTCTGCCACTGAACGTGTGTGGCATTACGGCACACTCTTAAAGAAGAACAATTAAGACGTCTTCACAAGCACAAGCCGTGGAGTGTCAGGAGTAGGCTGGGCAAAGGATATGCCTCTGAATGGCATCTGAAACCAAGAGCACAGACATCAAAGTCATGCGTCTTACCCCACAGAGCATCCATTCGTTGGCTGCAGGTGAATGAAACACCGCAGGATTGCAAAAGACACTTTGCTAATGCAGATTAAAGCAACCGTGCAAAGTGAAGGAATGAAAAGCAATGCAATGGTCCTAATATATCTAATCATTTGTGTGAGATCAAGAACTAGCACTCCTCGTATAAAATACATGCAATGTATCACCTTGGACCCACAGCATATGGACAGGTGAGAGTTAGGTGGGACTCTCAGAAGTGATTTTCAATGTTGTGAAATTTAAAGTATAGACTGTGAGATAACGCTGCAAATCACAAGCACCAGATAGAGAAATGTTTGTACAGATAGCTGTAAAATGCTGTTTAATTTTACAGAGTGAATAGACAAAACAAGAGGAAATGATCAGGTTTACCTAATGGATCCAAGGAGGAAGACATGTCTTACTTATTTTGGAGTGTAAATTTCTATAGAATTTACATAGGAAAACAGCTCACCCTTCAATGTCGTATGATGCAGCTGAATCCCACTGTGGCCACCTAGGATACATTCACAGAATCTGATTTTGATAGCTGGTGTGTGCATTTTCTGCCTGACTCTAGGTGGATAATACGACCTGTTTTGGTGTTGATAAGCATTGCCTTCATACCGGGTTATATTTACATAAATTAACATTTTTATATTGTGGACATCAGGTTGAATTGTTGAGCTCCTTGCACCATTTGATCAAATCTTACTTATGCCATAAACAGTTTGGAAGCTGTCCAGTGGTGGTAGGAAGGGAAATGTGGGTAGTTTTGGAGGATTTTCCAGAACGCCCTGAATAAACATATATGATCACGGGGAGAACGTACAAACTCAGACAACACCCGTAGTCATGATTGAACCCAGGTCTCTGAACCAAGGCAGCAACTCGACCGCTGCACCATCGTGTCGCCCAGTTCTGGTCGCTCCATTATTGGAAAGATGTGGAGACTTTGGCGAGGGGGCTGGAGAGATTTACCAGAATGCTACATGGTTTAGAAGGTAGTAGCTATAAGGACAGGTTGGACAGACGCAATTTGTTTTCTCTGAAAACCTAAGGGTCAGGGGAGACCTGATAGAGGTTTATAAATTTAAGAAATGCATAGATAGGGTAGACAGTCAGAACCATTTTCCCAGGGAGGAAGCTAGAGGGCATAGCTTTAAAGTGAGAGGGACAAAGTTTAACCACAAGTTTTTTTTTACACAGAAAGTGGTGGGTTTCTGGAACGCGCTGCCAGGGGTGGTGATGGTGGCAGATACGATGGTGACATTTAAGAGATTTTCAAATAGGCACAAGAATATGCAGGGTATAGATAGAGAGATGTGGATCACATGCAGGCAGAGGAGATTAGTTTAACTTGGCATTCATGTTCAGTGTGGACATTATGGCCTGAAGAGCCTATTTCTGCGCTGTGCTTTCTATAATTTAGAAGCATAGAGAGAGCCACGGAGTCTATGCCAGCTCCCTGAACACCAGTCCGCTTCCCCATGTTATTTAGTTGCACCCGACTCTGTTCCACTGATTGGAATTGGAAGCAAATTCACCAGAATCAATAACGATAAGGGATAAACTTTAAAAAATACACAAACTTGGTTACTATCTCTAGAAAGGATTTAATCAGTGTTTCCTCTGAATCTTGGAGAATTAATGGGGAAAGTAGAGAGTTCTTTCTGTTATTTGAGGAATCTAGGAGAGGGGGATCGACCTCAAAATTAGAGTCAGCATTGTTAAGAACAAGTTGGGAAACATTTCTGAATACAGTGAGAGATAGGTATTTGAAATTCTTTCTGCAAAAGACATTAATGAGAAATTGAAAGATATTTGATAACCAAAGATATTGGGGAAAGTGAAGAGAATGTAGATACACAGAAACAAGGAACTGCAGGTGCTGGTATACTGGTTGACAAAAAAAGACACAAAGAGCAGGAGTAACTCAGCAGGTCTGGAGGACATGGATAGATGAAAATGGACGCTTCTGAGATTAATGTCATGGGGAGGGGGTGGGGAGGGGGTGAGAGATGGAAAAGTGCAGGGGCAGGACATTTTTGTGGCTTTTTGTTAGGCAGATGATTAGAAAAAGGTTGTGACTGTCTATCCTATCCATGCCACTCATAATTTTATATACTTATATCAGGTTTACTTCTATCACCTCCAGCCTTTTAGAGAAAACAATCCAAATCTGTCCAACCTCTCCTTTTAGCTAATACCCTCGAATCCAGGCATCATTCTAGTAAACCTCATCTGCACCCTTTCCAAAGCCTCCACATCTTTAGTATTGGGGAGACTTGAAATGCACACAGTACTGCAAATGCACACAATACCATAACTCGAGCATTCTGAAGATAGTTCCTCATCAAACAGATATGTACTTTAAGAATGTACTTTATCGTTTTCTGCCATTATCATTTATTTTAATTAGTCCCTTTAACACAATTATAATTTTGGTATTTACAGGTTAAAAATAGGGAAGAGTTTTTCCTTCATTGATCTCAATGTTGTACCCAATTTGACAAGAGGCCTGGTGCTTTGTTTCTAGTGGATAACCCAAAACATTTTGCAGTCTCTGAAACCTCCGTAGTCATGTTGTTACAATGGAGTGAACTGTGAGCAGCCCACACCACACAGAATGTGAGCACAAGAGTCTGTTTTATGGAGGTTTTCTGTTAATTCTGAATATCACACCACCAGAAAAATTGAAGTTAATTTTTGAAAAGATGCACGTACTTCAGCAAGTAGAAATATTTTTATTCACTATTGCCCACACACAAAATGAAGCACTTTGTCTATATCATCAAAGGAGTTGCCCCTCCGCCACCCATGTTAGAAGGATGTTCTGCAAAGACAAGTGCAAAACCGAGTTGCTCCGACTACATTCACCAGCTTCCAAAAATCATTCAACATCCCAGTATGTTGTGCCCTTTGATTTCCCTGTGAGTTGAAGTGGAGACCACACACACAACAGTGGTGGGGTGAGCATGCTAGGCAATCAAATTGTATGCGCGGCAGCAAGCATTTAATATCAATAGCCTCTGATAGCAAAAAGCAAAGAGAAGCACTGCTGACAATTACCAACGTTCGCTAGTTAGCTGATTTTGTCCTTTTCAATCGGCTAACAATTTAAGCCTTACCTTTCGTTGCTATCTTTTATCTCAAGCGACTGAATAAACTAACACATTAACTTCCACATTTAAAAAAGTTTCATAACAAAGTTCTTTTTTATTACACGGATAAGTAAGTTTGTGACTGCAACGAAAGGCCATGTAGAACCAAATATAATAAATATTTGGCTGCCATTAGCTTCGGAAGCAGCAAATCCAGTCAACAATTAATAAAATCCTATGAAAATCATAGAACAAACAAAAGAGACCAAAAAAATGGATGCAATCATTCACAAATAACTCATGCCTGGAAATGAACTGGTTTTGAAATCACCATTATGTTGAGGAATGTAGCCATATTTTAAAAGGTACTTTAAAGACATAGGAAGGAAATGAGAACATATAACTGCTCAGTGTTAAATTGGCATTCCTCGCAGCATGTTCGAATGCTATATAGGGGACCAGTAAATCACTATTGCAAATTTAGCTCTTATTCAGAGGAAACTACATACACTCACATATGGCTGTGCTGTGAAAGCACTGCCATTCATTAGTGGTCTCTAACCATTCACAGGCACACAGAGAATGCAGGAACTTTGAAACTCTACAGTGGAACTCTGTTAATGCTAATACTTGTGATGCATGTGAGATGGCTAATCAGTTCCCTTGGAAGGGTCAGCCGCAGACCAACATAAGTATCATTTCAATCAACACACAGTAAGTTAAAATGCAACTAGGTTAAAATCCCCTTTTGTGCTCTGGTGCAGCAGCAAAATTAGGAACTGCAGAACCACAGCCAGTTCTGCGGAGTCCAGCAGACAAACCCTCGGAGCAGCTGGTAGTTCAGGGCTGCAGTTATTCATTTACACATGAGAAGCTTTTTTCCCCCTTTCAGTCTCTCAATCAGAGAACAGAAGAACAGATGTTTTCTTTATTCAGCAACTGATTATGGATAAATTAAACATGATCTAGAAGACCCTACTAACTGTTGGAATTAGGTAGATCTTTTCTTCTGTACCATGGAGTTTAAAGTGGGAAGGTTTTCCATTAAGTAAAGCTATGTGATGAGGAAGTATTTAAACATGTTCTTTGTCCTCTTTAAAAAAATTGTGCCCTACTCTTGTTGTAATACACCAAGATCATAACAATATGTGTGGAAAAAATAGAAAGGAAATAGATGTAATACACATTTCTGGTTAAAAAAGAGTCATGGCTTCTAATTTTAGCTCAGCAGGAGAATTGTTCTGTTTCAACAATCTATGCAAAGGAGCTTTGGCAGACAGCATTTTTTTTATGAATGAAGCCACTTAACCACGAGTGGTTTGTTTTATTTTCATTTTTTTCAAGTTGGTAAATTCCTGCCCCAGACCCTCACAGGGGAACCAGTGTCCCACTGGGCGAGCTATCCCTTTAACCTCTGGGGACTCTGATTCAGACACTCTGCCTGAAGGTATAAAATCATAATTGGCAACAACGATGACCACTGACCTTCTAGCCAGCACATTGTGAGGGGAACCTCAGAAATCACAAAAGAAATGGAAAGGGCTGTTTAAGAAGGAACTGCAGATGCTGGATAATTGAAGGTATTGCACAAAAATGCTGGAGAAACTCAGCGGGTGCAGCAGCATCTATGGAGCGAAGGAGATAGGCAATGTTTCGGGCCGAAACCCTTCTTCAGACAGATGGAGAGGGCTTGTTGGAGTTAACACCTGTCCACACTCAGAATAGCTAAAGTGCCTCATAGTCAAAGAGGCACTTTAGAAGTGTAGTGGAACAGTCGTTGGTTCCCTGGTTGTTTCCTACTTCTGAGTCAGTAGACAACATGTTTGAGTTCCACGTGGCAGGAAAATGCAGCTTCTGCTCTGAGTTCCAGTTGAGTTGCCAGAGGATATTTGCATCTGATGAGTATGAGTGCCCTGCTTCATTGTGATGGGTCATTCAGTTTCTGTTGCTAACAACTCTTTGACCGATGTAAGGGTGGTGGACATGCAAAGGCCTTCATTGCTGCAAGTCGTCCAGCAAACATTACCTCCTCCCCCCTCTTCCAAAGTGAAATATAAGTCATTCAGAAACAGAAAGCTAATAGCCTGAGTTTCACATGTTCAAGTGGTGATGGTACAACATAATACCAAGGAACTGCAGATGCTATTTGATATCAAAGATAGACACATAATGTTGAAATAACTCAGCAGGTCAGGCAGCATCTCTGGACACAATGGAAGGTTAACATTTTGGGCCGGGACCCTTCTACACACTGAAGAAGCATCCCGAACCGTAACGTCACCTATCCATTTTCTGCAGAGATGCCTGACTGACTTGCTGAGTTACTCCAGCAATTTGTGTCTATCTTTGGTGATAATACAAATCTTACTTGAATAATGTTGGTTACATCTGCCATGTGTTACACCTCTGCAGGCCATTGATCTTGCTGCAAGATGAATTTTGTGGGTTTGGCTGGTGGGACTGGACCATCTCGATCAGCATCCTGAAACAATAGACAATAGGTGCAGGAGTAGGCCTTTCGGCCCTTCGAGCCAGCACCGCCATTCACTGTGATCGTGGCTGATCATCCACAATCAGTACCCCATTCCTTCCTTCTCTCCATATCCCCTGACTCCACCATCTTTAAGAGCTCGATCTAACTCTCTCTTGAAAGCATCCAGAGAATTGGCCTCCACTGCCTTCTGAGGCATAGAATTCCACAAATTCACAACACTCTGTGTGAAAAAGTTTTTCCTCATCTCCGTTCTAAATGGCTTACCCCTTATTCTTAAACTGTGGCCCCTGGTTCTGGGCTCCCCCAGCATCGGGAACATGTTTCCTGCCTCTAGTGTGTCCAATCCCTTAATAATCTTATATGTTTCATTAAGATCCCCTCTTACCCTTCTAAATTCCAGAGTATACAAGCCCAGCCGCTCCATTCTATCAACATATGACAGTCCCGCCATCCCGGGAATTAACCCTGTGAACCTACGCTGCACTCACTCAATAGCAAGAATATCCTTCCTAAAATTTGGAGACTAAAACTGCATACACTACTCCAGGTGTGATCTCACTAGGGCCCTGTACAACTGCAGAAGGACCTCTTTGTTCCTATACTCAACTACTCCTCTTGTTATGAAGTCCAACATGCCATTCGCTTTCTTCACTGCCTGCTGTACTTGCATGCTTAATTTCAGTGACTGATGAACAAGGACCCCCAGATCTCGTTGTACTTCCCCTTTTCCCAACTTGACACCATTCATATAATAATCTGCCTTCACGAAGAAGAACCTTAAAGCTCTTTATTTTGTTTATTAAATGACTAAGAGCACTTTCTCTGCATGACTTCATTTGCCTCATCTGAGCTGGTTGCCCTGACTGCTTGGTCAGTCTATGTTACTAGAAAGATATAACCTCGTAATTAGTATAAGGCAGATGATGTTGCCCCTGGCCCAGGTGCTTGAAAAATGCCCCTAACTATTTACACTATAATCATTGTGAAATGTGATATTTTGATCCCAAATATAACTCCGTGTTTTCAAATTTTCACAGATAACTTTAACAAATAATCATCAAATCATATAGTGCTTTGGTCAGATGACTTCTTGAAAGGCCCACCTATAATCAAGGAATATGCAAACACTGGAAATAATATAAGTAATAACCACAAGGTGGAAGCCAGTGATGGGGTACGAGCTAACAGGAAACACAGGATGGGCTCTGAGCTGAAGTCTTCACTACTTCAAAAAGAGATACCAGGGAAGGGAAATTCCACGGATTTCCAGGGATCTAGGAAAATTAACCTGGTAAAAGGACTAAAACATAGATTGAAACTTTTAGATATTAATTTTAGCTTAGTCATTGGAAGATTCTTCAGAACATAAAGTTATCAAAATGACGATAAAAGGTCTGGGCAGAGTAGTGCAGACCAGAAGCCCTGGAATCATTGGGTGCCAATTAATTAGTTGCAAAACGATATACAGCAGGTATGATAATTTCAGTTGGGCTTCCTCCTCTGTAATCAACCTGTGACTTTGTTTCAAACTGATGAGATTTAGGCTCCAGTTTTTTAATCTGTGCAGGGAGGCACAGTGGTGCAGCGGTAGAGTTGCTGCCTTACAGCGTTTGCATCGCCGGAGACCCATGGTCGATCCCGACTACGGGTGCTGTCTGTACAAAGTTCGTATGTTCTCCCCGTGACCGCATGGGTTTTCTCCGAGAACTTTGGTTTCCTCCCACACTCTGAAGACGTTAATTGGCTTGGTATAAGTGTAAATTGTCCCTAGTTGTGAGTAGGATAGTGTTAATGTGCGGAGATTGCTGGTCAGTACGAACTCGGTGTGCCGAAGGGCACTGTATCTCTAAACTAAACTAAACTAATCTGTGGAAGGGAAGAGAGTTTGTGTTTTCAGTCAAGATAATGTCTCTTCTTGCCATCATTGCCTTTGTTAGATGCTCCCCTTCTAAATTCCATTGTCCATAATAAAAATGGAATTGTCCTCTGCCAGTTGGCTTCTCCCCACCATTGTATTGAAGTCAGTGATTATAATTCCACAGTAACAGGAGGCTGTTGACCTTTTCAATTTCAGTGTTGGATAATATAAAGAAAATGATTGATAGAGAGATTCATCAACAGCAATATGACTCTGCAGGTAGAAAATACCCTTAAATATGAGGTATTTGGGCAGAGCTATCTGTGGACGAAATGGGCACATATGGAGGCTATGTCTGGGCAGATGGCCATTTTGGTGAAGAGGCTTAGGCGCTTGAAAGTCCTGTGGCAGCTTAATGCCTAGTGTTCAGTCACTGAATCTGACCTGGCTGTGTGAAGCTGACCTTCTGTCTTGCTGTTGTTGGCTCCACTTTGCTCAGGTTGGTTGAAAACTGGCACCGCTCCTTCAGTGCTCCCTTTGGAAACTCATAGTCCTTCTTCTGATGCCATTTTATTTTTGTGGAACGCTTGCGTTTTATTCAGTGTTAGGTCTACAAACTGAAACAAAGAAGTGTCAGTCCATCAGCAAAGCTCAATTATTTTTGGATCTACCAAAAGTCTGAGAGTAAAAATCAAATTTGAAGAAATAAATGTTTTCATATAAATCCTCTGCACAATATAATGGTTCATTACTCACAACAGAAGTTATTAGATGACACTTTTTGTGGCATTGTATTCGCTTTGTAATAACCACATTTGTTTCCTGTTAATCTTATATATGAAAAGAGCAAATTATAATAAGGTAATTTTAATTATTAAATTTAATATCATTGCTTTTAAAAGTAAAATTTGCATCAGGTGAATAGCAAAATTTGTGATTGACTTGTCAGAGGTATCTTATAGATTTTTCTTGCTCTTACAGTGCAATTATATAAAACAAATACATTTAAAATTAAATAATTGAAATCTCCAGCACAACTACAACCTAGTTTTAAGGACTAGAGTTGGCATCAAATTTGCTTTTGACAGGTGAGATGAAAGTGCTCTTTATAGAGTGCAAGTGGGGCTATGGGACAGTAAATGTTGGATATGATTGTTTTCTTGGCACAACTTGATACCATATTTGGGAACTCCTGCTACAAGAGACATTAAACCCACTTGGCAGACACACAGTCTACACAAAGCATTAAAACAGTGTGCCACACAGAGCGCTTCCTCCAACTGCTACCATAGCAGCAAGCAAACATTCAGCTAACACCCTGCAATGTGCAACAGATAAACAGCGGAGAATTTCAAAACTAACAAAAAAAAGCACAGAAAAAAATGTATAACAAAACAAAAAATGAATGCACCATTTAATTACAGGGTTGATGTCGGCTTTCCCTTTACCACCAATAAAGGGATTAAAATAAATCCTGTTGTTATTTCAGAGAGGATGGAAACTATTTAGCACCAAATGTTAAACCTTAACAAGATGAGCAAAGGGCGTGAGGGAAGAGTAACTGTTTGGTGCTGGAGGAGTGGAAAGAGCAAGAGACACAGCAATGGCATTAAGTCCATATAGAAGGAGTAAAATATGGATCATGTGCTGGCAGATGAGATTGAATTATCTTCAACAGCAAATCCAGACCTGACCCTAAAATGGCCCAAATCCAATTCTGGACCCTGATATGAGCAGAATCAATCCAAACAAGACCAATGTCCCACCAGAACCAATCCAAACCCAACCTGAGCCCCATCTGACTACAGCCAGTCTAAGTGTAACACAAATCGTGTCCGTTTGGCTGAGGATGGTAGTCTAGTTCTAGAGAGAAGCAGAGTGGGGAGCTGCCTCTTGTAATGCCAGCACCCTCCTAGCTACTTGCGGACAGACAGCCCCATCACTTATAAAGGGCTGGTCTGCCCCAAACCAGCCCAAGACTGAACTATAATAACAATTTGTTGGCTGCACGCACTGACCTACAACACATGCAACATATAATGGAGCCATTGGCCTAGTTTGAGGTCGCCAGGCAGCGTTTTCCAGCTTGCTGAAGCAGGTACTGACACAAAAAAACCCCACAGAAAGTAATGCAATGGAAAGTAATTAACTGCAATCAGAATATCCTTGAAAATGTGCATGGCCCTGAAACGCAGACCATGAATTCTATTATTGATTAGCTAATGCTACCTAAAGTCATCCCATATGAAAGCAATGCCAGTCCCTTGATGGTGTTCACTGAAGAAATATGTCTACTGGTGACAGGAACGCTGTCCTCAGTCTGATGCCAGTTTTAGATTTTCAAAGGACCAGGCAAATGGTAAAATATCCATTGGAGATTTTTTTAGTTACCCATCGATCAAAGAGCCTCAGGGTCATGTCAACCCCTGGAAAAAGTGGGATGTGATTCTTCCTCATTGATGCACTCAGGAGAATGGAAACCATGCACCAAATCTTTACCCCAATCTGTAATATTCTCTGGGATTGAGGAGTGTGCCAGGAGACTGCACCTATTCAAACACTGGGCAACATAGATCGATAATAGCAAAATGTGCTGCAATGTGCAGAGGTGTCAAGTACGATGGATTACATGATATTTTATCCTGTACCTAACTCTCTCCTTCAAAATTTTAACTAATTGCATCCTGAGGAAAGAAAGGTCTCACTGGGTAATTAAAGGGTTTATAGGATCTCGTGAATTCACAGTCCCACGTGACAGTGTTTGAATCTTCCAGCAAGGTGTGAGTTTGCAAAAGTAACCTTTGAAAAGCACCGAGTGTGGTGGGAGGTGGTTAATCAGGCGCGTGACCAAGGCAAGGACTGTTAGAAACCAAATGATTTATGAATAGAAAAATAAACAAAAAAATTGCACATTCTGGAAATAGGAAACAAATACAGAACATGTTCAAAAATTCACGCAGCATCTATGGGGAAAATACTGAGATACGACAATTTGGGAGTGACGCTATAGTTTGTTTGGAAAGGTAAGCTAATTAATCGTAAGCTACTTAAGGGATGATTTTTAAAAAAATCTTTGTGTTGTTGAAGGTAACAGAATAGCCCTGAAAATCCTGATAATGCCATTCATTTGGTGTAGGGGTCAATAAAAACAGAAATCCAGGTATTTTGCCAGCTCTCTGGTTTCCAGGGCTGCACGGTTGCAATAGAAGAAGGCTGAACAATTCCTTCGAAGTCGGTGGGATTGGTCCCACTCGTCTGCTCGATCTGCAGCAGGTTGGTATTTTGCCTTCTACTGTGTTGTGTAAATCAGATGGCAGAAGAGGAGAGACCTTGGACTAAGCTGAATTACCAGGACAGACAGTGATATTGTTTATTTTTTTCAACTCCTAAGGTGCTTTGCATTCATCTAGAATATACAGATACTGCAGGCCTGTGGCGGCACAGTGACACAGCTGGTAGAGCCGCTGCCTCACAGCACCAGAGACCTGGTTCAATCCTGACCTCGGGTGCTGTCTGTGCGGAGTCTGCATGTTCTCCTTGTGACTCCATGGGTTTCCTCTGGATGCTCTCACATCCTAAAGACGTGCAGGTTTGTAGCTTAATTAGCCTTTGTAAGTTGTCCTTAGTTTGTAGAAAAGTGGGAAAACATAGAACTAATGTGATCAATGGTCAGCGTGGACTCAGTGGGCCAAATGGCCTGTTTCAATGTGAAGGAAGGAACTGCAGATGCTGGTTTAAACCGAAGATAGACAGAAAAGCTGGAGTAGTTCAGCGGGACAGGCAGCATCTCTGGAGAGAAGGAATGGGTGACATTTCGGGTCTACCTTCTCTCCAGAGATGCTGCCTGTCCCGCTGAGTTCCTCTGGCATTTTGTGTACGGCCTGTTTCCATGTTGTCTTGTTTACTGTTTTCTCTCAATAGCAATGTGCCCAGCAGACAGCACAGGCTCCAAAGCTGATCATTTGTTTTTTTACATTGATTTCTGCCCGTAAGTCCAATCAGGTGATAGGACTACAATAGTGAAATTCTAAGACATATGAATATCCCAAAGCTTGGTGTTCCCACGTCTGGGCCTTAGGAAGACATTCCCTGGATTCAGCACAGGAGCAGAGGAGCATCAAGAACATTAGCCCTGAATGATGGGCAGGTATATTACACCCCTGAGAAGCACCGGTCTGCACTGACACAACAACCTGCTCAAAGGAACAGCAAACATAAGAGACATCTCACATGCACCGAACCTCATGAGTGTACAAAATATGTTGATTCTAATGAAAATATTTTTTCAGATATTAAATTTCTTTAAAAATCAAATATCTGATTTATATTAACTGAGTCCTGATGTAAGTAAGATAAGAGTGCAAGGCTAGCAATCTGTCGTGGTACCCAGTCATTTGTTTTGAAATTGGTTGATGGAGATATCCGATTTAAGACACGTAGCTCATACAGCACAGAAAAGGTCCACTGGCCCACCCATGCCAGACACCCCGCCCATGCCAGACACCCCACCCATGCCAGACAACCCGCCCATGCCAGACATTAGACACCCAATCCTTCTTTTCCTCTAATATTCCAATCAGTTCCCCTCTGGTACTCCTGCTACCCAGTCGCAAATTAACTGACCATCCAATACAACACTGGCACAAGGGAGGAAAGTTGAGCACCCATGGGAAACTCATATGGTCACAGGGAGAACACAGACAGTATCAATGGGGCTACTATTCATGTGCTGTACTGTTTATGTGCTTATGTTCTATGTTCTACCCAAGGTTAGGATTGAACCCATGTCACTGGAGCTGTGAGGCAGCAGCAACCTTCTTGTTCTGCATTGTCACTTTCTCCCCACACAATTATAAAACGTGGTAAATAGTTCATCTGCTAGACAGCAAAGTAAAAGCTAGCACTCTTACCTATTACTGATTAGCCAGTCAGCTGAACGGTCAGCTTGTCCTTGGCAGGGAATGGCACATCAAAGGAAGCCGCTTATTTTGAAGCATGTTTCAAAGCACAGTAGCTATCACAGGAATTAGGCTTATCAGGAATTTGGCATCTTATGAAGCAACAAGGACACACTATTTCATGGCTGGAGACAGTGCAAATTTGTTTTAGTAGCAAGCCAGAATATGAATTGATCTGTAAAACCAAGCTATGAACTGAGCTGCAGCGAATAACAAAGTGCTGGACAAACTCAGTGGGTCAGGCAGCATCTGTGGATGCAGATACTCTGCTGTATGACCGAGAGTGTGGTGGGGAGAGAGGTGAGGACGGCTCTGGCAGGCAATAGATGGATCCAGGTGAGGAGAGGGATGATAGGCAAGTGGAGCCAGGTGGGTGGAGGAGATAGGGACAAAGGGACAGAGACTGTAAGGTGATGAGTGGAGACTATAAAGGACTGCAAGTTCTAGAATCTATTAACTATGGAAGGGTGATAAATGAAAGCAGAGAAAGGAGGGTTAAAAGGCAGATAAAACCATTGGGGAGTGGTTATGAGACATATTGGAGTAATTCTGTAGGTGATGGGCAGGCTGAACTAGGTGGGGTTGGGGGAAAGAAACTGGGTTAGAGAGGATTGTTGGAAAGAAGGGCAGGTGCGAGAACCTGGGTGGATCAGAAGGAAAGAGAAAGAACCCAGGGAGCGTGGGTTACGTGGAACATTTCAGCTGCATTCCTATTAGCACAGTGACTTGGCATTTGGTTAATACTCTAATAAAAATTGAAAGATGAAAGATTAGTGTCTTAAAAAGTTAATTCTGCAATTGTCTCCATATGATTAGCTGAATAGTTGGAGGTTTATCTTTATTGTTTTGGATAGCATTCGTTTGGACTCAATTTATCCCTTAAAAAGAACTGCACACACTCACATGCAGAGAATGTAATCTATTTCTATCTTTATACTATTTAGGTTTACTATTAGAGTGCGATCGGTCTCAAATTTTATAAGCATCAGCCCTTGTTGTCCATCGATGGGAGTCTTTATCCTGCATCTTATTGATGTTTTGTTAATATATAGCCCTAATATACATCTGATATATCAACTGAATGGAGTTGCCTATCTTTATTTGATAATACTTATATATTTCCATATATATGGAATTTAAAAATATATATATACTAGACTAAGTGGGACCCGTTAGGTCCCAGCATCACACTGGAGGGCTGGTCCCCCGACGCAATATTCCACCTCTCCACCAATTCCAATATTCATTCGGCCTGCCCTGTGCTTGAAACTGCAATGGCAATGGAAGTGAAATGAAAATGCAATGAGCTGTTCGGCCTGCCCTGTGCTTGAAACTGCAATGGCAATGGAAGTGAAATGAAAATGCAATGAGCTGTTCGGCCTGCCCTGTGCTTCAAACTGCAATTGAAATGGAAATGAAATGAAAATGCAATGAGCTGTTTGGCCTGCCCTGTGCATGAAATTTAAATGAAATGAAATGAGTTGTTTGGCCTGCCTGAAACCACTAATTTCGGTCCACAAGGCCCATATTAGCTGAGAAACCAGTCCCTTTTGCCCAAAATGCTAGTATTAGCCCAGGAGGAGCATTTTGGCCCATAAGGCCCCTGCCAGGCCAGGAAAAGTCCAGAAAAAGTGCCTTTCACTGAGATTTCACTCAGATTTTTTTTAAAGGAGCCCCTTTGGCCCATCAAGCCTGTACTAGCCCAGGAGGAGTCGCTTCAACCCATCAGAAAGTATTCCCCCTGCAAGTATTAAACCTCACCCCAGTATTTTTCACCCTCCTTGGCTTCATTGGCTCCCTGTGAGATCCAGGCCAGGATAGACTTTCATCCTTCATTGCTGTGATCTGCAGAAAAATATGAAAAATTTGTAAAATTGATTCTCCACCCTCTCCCCTTTCTCTCTCACAGAGTCTCTCACCCGTTTTGGGCAGAATTTCTGGCAGTTTCTGAGCTGCCAGCCCACCAGGCCTGAGTGACTGAGCTGCCAGCCCACCAGGCCTGAGTGACTGAGCTGCCAGCCCAAGAATCCATTCGGCCCACAATGTCCATAATAGCCCTCTGGAAAGCCCTCGGGAGCCCAACAGGTCCCACTTAGTCTAGTACAAAATATTGCCATTATGAAGGAGCTCTAGAAAATCCTGCACCCACTCAAGCCATTCCCCTCCCCCCTCCTCCCCCCTCCTCCCCTTCCCTCCGACACGGACACGGAGCGATTGCCGGCCCCCTTTTTTTTGTTATACATCTATTTCCTTCGGGTGTTTTTTACAAATTTCCCCCTTACCATTTCCGTACATTTTCGATAGCTGCCATAACCCGTTTGATGTCATCCTTTGCCCTGCTCTTGGTCTCGACCCGCACCGATGTGTGTGTGTGTGTGGTGTGCGTGTGTGTGTGTGTGTGTGTGTGTGTGTGTGTGTGGGTGGGTGTGTGTGTGTGTGTGTGTGTGTGTGTGGTGTGTGTGTTTGTGTGTGGTGTGTGTGGTGTGTGTGTGTGTGTGTGTATGGTGTGTGTGTGGTGTGTGTGTGTGTGTGTGTGTGTGGTGTGTGTGTGTGTGGTGTGTGGGTGTGTGTGTGGTGTGTGTGTGGTGTATGTGTGTCTGGTGTGTGTGTGTGTGGGGTGTGGTGTGGTGTGTGTGTGTGGGTGTGTGGTGTGATGTGGTGTGGTGTGGTGTGGTGTGGTGTGTGGGTGGTGTTTGGTGGTGGTGTGTGATTGTGTGTTGTGTGTGTGGGGGTGTGTGGTGGGGTGGGGGGTGTGTGTGGGGGTGGGGGTGTGTGTGGGGGTGTGTGGGGGTGTGTGTGGTGGTGTGTGTGGTGGTGTGTGGTGGTGTGTGGTGGTGTGTGGCGGTGGTGTGTGGTGTGTGTGTGTGTGTGTGTGTGTGTGTGTGGGTGGGTGTGTGTGTGTGTGTGTGTGTCAGAGCCTGGGGGGAGAAGCGCCGGCACCAAGAGCGAGCGAACACGCGGACAGACGGACGAAAGCAACGATCATAGAGTTTTTTTGTCTAATTGTAGTCCTGTAGGTCTGTGTCCAAGATGGCTGCCGTGAAGAGAGAGTGGACGCTGGCGCGCTTTGGCTGCCGCTGCTCTCTCTTCACACTGTGTTTTTGATTTTCTGTTTTTGGATTGAATTCTGTTTTTAATTTGTGTCTCTGTGATGTCTTTATTACTTGTTATATTCCGATTATATGTTTTTATTCCGATTACTATGTAAGGTGTCCTTGAGATGTCTGAAAGGCGCCCATTAAATAACATTTATTATTATTATTATAGAGTGGAATAGGTGACATTTCTTGAGACCCTTCTTCAGACTGACATTCAAGGGAAAGAGAAACGGGAGATATAGGCATATCTTCCATTCATTTGTCCTTAGTACTGTCTATATCTCTTGTTCCTCTTTCCCCTGATTCAGTCCGAAGAAGGGTCTCGACCTGAAATGTCACCTATTCCGCTCTGTGACCATTACTTTCATCCGTCTGGCCGCGCGTTCGCTCGCCCTTGGATTAAGTAGCGCAGGATAAAGCTGCGAGTTCACACACAGGATGGAAACTGGAAACTGAAAACTGGGGAACGCCGTTCCCCCCCCCCCCACCATTTCCATCATTGGTCCTCAGGCTCCAATGCCTACTTGCCTCTAGTCTCTCCACTTCATGGGAGGACAAAGTGACTCTTCTGATCATTGCGAGGTGCACATCACAAAAATGTTAGTGGGAATGTGGGAATGGTGTGGGATACGTACTCAAGGCACAGGCTAAGCATTGTGCTCACGCAATTGGTAGACAATAGGGAAGATACAAAAGCACAAAACGGCTTTTGCTAGAAATCTGAAATTAAAAAAATGGAAAATGGAAATATCCAGGAGGTCACATAAGATCAATGGAGAGAGAAGATGAGTTAACAACTGAGGTCACTGATCTTTCAGCTGGATTGGGAATTATACAAAAGTTTTTTGGATACATGTATTTTCATACTCTGTGTAAAATGGTCTGAACTTCAAGCAAAATATTGGGCAGTCTTAAAAACTTCTCATTTATCGGCCAACTAGCTCCTGTCAAAAAGAGTTTAAAAAGGAACTGCAGATGCTGGAAAATCGAAGGTAGATAAAAAATGCTGGAGAAACTCAGCGGGTGAGGCAGCATCTATGGAGCGAAGGAAATAGACAACGTTTCAGTTCGAGACGCTTCTTCAAACTGAAAGACAAGGGGGACTCTGCCCTTGTTACAATGGGGAGATAGCCCTGGGAGTCAGTATCTGGACTACACTTCTTCCCACCCTGCTTCCTGTAAGGACTCCATCCCCAACTCCCAATTCCTCCGCCTACACCGCATCTGCACCCAGGATGAGGTGTTCCACACCAGGGCATCGGAGATGTCCTCATTCTTCAAGGAACGGGGGTTCCCCTCTTCTCCTAAAGGTGAGGCTCTCACCAGGGTCTCTTCTATACCCCGTGACTGCTCTCACTCCCCATCCCCCCACTCGTAACAAGGACAGAGTCCCCCTTGTCCTCACCTTCCACCCTACCAGCCGTCATATACAACAAATAATCCTCCGACATTTTCGCCACCTCCAACGGGATCCCACCACTGGCCACATCTTCCCATTTCCTCCCCTGTCTGCTTTCTGCAGAGACCGCTCCCTCCGTAACTCCCTGGTCAATTCGTCCCTTCCCACCCAAACCACCCCTTCTCCTAGCACTTTCCCTTGCAACCGCAGGAAATGCTACACTTGTCGCTTTACCTCCCCCCTTGACTCCATTCAAGGACCCAAGCAGTCTTTCCAGGTGATGCAGAGGTTCACCTGCACTTCCTCCAACCTCATCTATTGCATCCGCTGCTCTAGATGTCAGCTGCTCTACATCGGTGAGACCAAGCGTAGGCTTGGCGATCGCTTCGCCCAACACCTCTGCTCGGTTCGCATTAACCTACCTGATCTCCCGGTGGCTCAGCTCTTCAACTCCCCCTCCCATTCCAAATCCGACCTTTCTGTCCTGGGCCTCCTCCATGGCCAGAGTGAGGACCACCGTAAATTGGAGGAGCAACACCTCATATTTCGCTTGGGCAGTTTGCACCCCAGCAGTATGACCATTGACCTCTAATTTCAGGTAGTCCCAGCATTCTCCTCCCCTTCTCAGCTCTCCCTCAGCCCCCGGTCTCTGCCTCTTCCTTTCTTCTTCCCATCCTCCCCCCCCCCCCCCTCCCCCCCCCCCCCCCCACCTTCACATCAGTCTGAAGAATGGTCTCGACCCGAAACGTTGCCTATTTCCTTCGCTCCATAGATGCTGCCTCACCCGCTGAGTTTCTCCAGCAATTTTGTCTACCTGTCAAAAAGAGTGTCTGTTTTTTTTTGTGCTCTGACAACAACCTTTCAAAACCTTGTAGGATAATTAGAATGCAAATGCTTCAATCTTTAAGTGAACACAATGGAATTATATTGGTAATTCTGCAAACACAGATTAAAAATTCTCCCTCTTTGTTGAATCCAGTTTCATTGGAATTCATTGGGAGAATTTACATCGCTGCCGACTGAAAATTTGATGCCGTCGAATAGTGAAAAAATGAAAAATCTGTCAAAAGGAAACAGATGCGAACAAAGATCTTCCTCAAGCAAAATAGTTCTTACTGTTGGACAGTTGACACGTAGCAATAACACATTTCTTTCCAAATCTGTGTGACATACTAACAGATGGCTGTGAGGGATCCCAGCTTTCAGCAGGAATCTGCTGATGGTCTGGTCATTCAAGAGGTACGGGAGTAGCCAATGGAAGATTTGTGTCCACTGACGAGCAAGCATCTAGGTGGCATGCTGGGATGCAGAAATGTGCAGACAACACCTCAGCAGGCCCACAACAGATTCCAGCACCAATTCAACAGAGGCTTGTTCAGCCATTTCAGAGTTACAGGCATGTCTAATCCAATCACGTTTAATTGCCTGCTGCCCGTCTACCTCCCATAAAGCAGAGTTTAGGAAGTTTAAAGCAAACTTCAGCTCATATTGCTCTTCCCTGTTGTTGTCCTCTCATTCTGTAAAACCAATCTGTCTCCGTCAGGCACACAGAACTAATCCTCTTTACTCTCCTCATCAAATCAACCATTTTCTATGTTCATATCCTTTGAAGCAGTAACAAAAAAAAAACAAAAGCATGCAGATCATTTACATGGTGACATGCAAAATCCTGAATATTTTCCATTTGACAAACTGTACATTAACTGTTAGCAGTTTCCTCCACAGTCTGGAGGTCAGCTGGCCACACATCTCAGCTCAAACGACAGCCTGTTAGTTGTGAAAACATTTGTTTAACATTTCTTCCATTGTGTAAACTCAGTTCCTGCTAAATGTTATATGCGGCACATTTACTATTTATATTTTGATAAATAAAATCATACATCAAAATTCGATATATTCATATGATGGAGTTATTTCAATATACATGAACTTTTGCACAGGTAAATTTGGTAATGATTGATCTACAGCAAATACATATGTACACTTGTATTACATCATGTAATGTTAAAATCCTAAATAGTGATTTTTGTGGAAATTGTGGATTTTTAAAATATTTGACTACCACAATTTTTTGTTCCAAGACCTGAAGCTGCTGTGGGAGAGAAGGGAGAAGATTGCTCGCACTCCGGCAGAACTCTCTTCCCTGGTCACAAAAGGGGTGCCTCATGGCAAGAGGACAACAAATGCGATACCTTTGATGAAGAAGTTCAGCAGAAGAAGGCAAACAAATCTAACATTAATAGTGCGGAAATTATTGGAAAAAATCTGAGGTGCTGGATTCATTGGCATTTGGAGAGACAGGGATTAATCAAGAATAACGTTTCTTTGTTAGGGGAGATCCAATCTGATTCATTTTACTCAATTTTTCAATGAGGTGACTAAGTGTTGATGAGGGCAGAACAGTTGATGAAGTCTTCATCATCAGCAATAAGGCCCTTGACATGATCTCGCATGAGAAACTGTTCCAAAGATGAGAACCCAAAAAAGCAAAGCAATTTGGCAAATTGGAACTGAAATTGGTTTACAAATAGATGGCAGAAGTTAATGATGGAGGGTTATTGTTGTGAACTGCATTGGGATGGTTGTTGTTTGTTAATTTTATTGATTGAAATGTTATTGTAAGATACTGTTTGGAAACAGGCACTTTGGCCCACAGAGTCTACGCTGACCATTCATCACCTGTTTGTACTAGTTCTATGTAATTGCACTTTCATATCCATTGCCTGCACACTAGGGGCAATTTACAGAAACAAATTAACCTACAAACCCAGACGACTTTGGAATGTGTGATTCTGATTCTAATTCTGATTTTGATTCTGAAACCAGAGGATCCGGAGGAAACTGTAGTCACAAGGATAACGTGCAAACTGCACTCACCTGAAGCCAGGATCAAAACTGGGTGTCTGGCGTTGTGAGGCAGCAGCTCTACCAGTTGCACCACTGTGATTTGGAAATAATGGTAAGACCATCAGGAAAATGGTAGAAGGAATTTAATTCTGTGAAAAATCTGTGGCGATTTTTTTGGGAGGAAAATTAAGAAGCCTTGTATATACTCAATGTATATTGAGGTAGGACTCTCAGAAGTGCTGAGGAAGAAAGCGAGCTTCATACATATGTCCTCTGAAGGCAACAGCACAGGTCGATGTGGTTAAATAAAATCATACTATTCCATGGTACCGAATCTGTGCTAAGAGCAGGTAGATTATGGCACAACTATATAAAACAGTCAGATACAAGGTGCTGAAGTAATTTAGCAGGGCAGGCTTAGCAGCATCTCTGGAGATCATAAATAGGTGACGGTCTGAAGAAGGGTCTCAACCCGAACCTTCCCCTATCCATGTTCCATCCATGTTCTGCCTGACCCCTTGAGTTACTCCAGCACTTTGTATCCTCTTGTGAAAGCAGCACCTGCAGTTCCTTGCTTCTATATAAAACAGTTGTTAGGACACAGCTGGAGAATTATGTGCGGTTCTGGTTACCACACTTTAGGAAGGAAGTGATTACACTGGAGAAGGTGCAGTGGAGATTCACCAGAATGTTGCCTGGGATTGGGGGTTTCAGCTCCAGAGTTACTGGATAGGATGAATTTGTTTCCTTGAAGTGGAGATGACAAATGAGGTTTCTGAATATGACATAAAGGTTATGGAGATGAGGGACAAAGGTAAGATAGTTAGTGAGAATTATCCCCCGAAGCAGAGATGTCTATAACCAAAAGGCATAGGTATAATGTGAGGGCCGGAGATTTAGAGGGGATTTGAGGAAGGCTTTTCATACCCAAAAGTTGGTAGAAATCTGGCCAGCATCGTCCTATAGCATGATGGATGTTATTGTTCTCACATAATTTAACAAGCGGTGGATCTGGGATCGGCACTCACTAACAGCAGTAATGGAGGCTTTCTGGACTCAATCTGCATTACCGACAAGGGGCAAGACACTATAAAGGTGGAGCGTTTTCAGAGCTGGATTGGGCTGATGGTTCCCAATCCGTGTATGAGAGGGAAGAGGCAGCCCCCTCTTCCCCCCTCACCCTGGGGTCTCAGTGCTGGCCCACACTGATAACTGGAGAGGACACCAGCTCACTCTCACCCAGAGCCCCTCAGTAACGGCATCATTAGCACGTACCAGCTGTTCAAATACAGGTAGCAAGCCCTTGCATAGTTCACGTTGTCTTTCCCTGCTCAAGACCAAATTATAAATTATCATTATTAATCCAAAGTTGATATTACATTTACTGTTCTCATCAACATCTGAAAATGCTGAAGACACTCAGAGGGCCAGGTGGTGTATGTAGAAAGAGAAGCAGAGTTAACATGTCAAGTGAACTGGGAAAGTGAGAAAACAAGTTAGTTTTAAGTTGTAGAGAGGTTGGGGGAGAGATTGATAGAAAAAAGGGAATATCTCTGATTATGTGATGCCCGGATTGCCATGGTGATAAGCTGTTGATGAAGCCATCTGGTTGACAGGTTATTGGTGGAAGTTAGAGACGCAGAATATGTAAAAGGTGTAAGATGCAAAGCTGTAGAAAATACCTCGCAGTTCAGGCCATGCTAGCAG
Source organism: Amblyraja radiata (assembly GCF_010909765.2). Lineage (NCBI taxonomy): Eukaryota > Metazoa > Chordata > Chondrichthyes > Rajiformes > Rajidae > Amblyraja > Amblyraja radiata. The sequence goes on along the minus strand of NC_045976.1, from coordinate 19,773,706 downwards.
AGAGAAGGATAACCTGAGGCAGAATCATAGATAGACTACCGACAATCTGACGAGTACTGATGCAAATAAAGAAAGCAAGTTTGACCTTAGACATTGCGATACATGAGTGGGGCCCCATGTATTGGAGTGCCGTAGGTAATCACTCCATGCTGGTTCCAGGGTCCATACATCGCCCCATGTGAGGCTCAGTTTAGACCCTATCTCTGCTCCTCACTCCAACCTTGCTATTTAAAGCAAGTTTTCAAAAGAGTAGTGTGAATCATACATTAATAATGGTACGTAAATATGTACTAAGAATATTCTTCAAGCACCACTCAATTCAATGTAGATGTTTACAATGCAGATAGAGATATTGTAAACGTAGGAACTGCAGATGCTGGTTTAAACCGAAGATAGACACAAAAAGCTGGAGTAACACAGCAGGACAGGCAGCATCTCTGAAGAGAAGGAATGGGTGACATTTCAGGTCGAGACCCCTTCTTCAGACCTAAGAAACATCATTCCTGCTCTCCAGAGATACTGCCTGTCCTGCTGAGTTTCTCCAGCTTTTTGTGTCTATAATAGACACTGTATAAATGCTATTGTACTAAATGTAGATGAAGACTATCAATAAAGCAAATATCCATGTTGGGGATGTATTAAAACATTTCCAGCTTGTTGCAATTTACAGCCAATAGGTAAGAATTAAAAATACATTAATAAAAGCAAAAATCAAACCAGGAAAGAACAAATAACTTAAAATTTCTTATTTCTGAAATGGGAAAGACAACATAACAGGTAAAAGTTGAACATTGCGTTCTACCTCTCTTCAAAAACAAGGATAAATTCAAAATGCCAATCAAAACTCTGCAAATGCTGCACCGTGCCCCAACTGAATCTCAATGACCACGTTGTAACAGTTGACAGAGAAAAGCTGAATGGGCAATGTTGACATAGCAATGTGACCTGGTGGCCTGCAAATTCCTGCAACTGTAATGCATGTATTAATCGCACTGAACTCCCAGAGTCCTGAATTCCAGAGCTGAGGTGAAAGTGATTGTTCCTGACAACAAGGCACCGTCTCACCTAATCGGATGTGAAAGTGCAGCGAAACTGAAGTCGATGGAAATCGAGGAGAAAATTCTCTGTTGGTAGTCATTCATGCCTGGAACATGGGAAGGTGATTGTGCCTGTGAGAGGCTAATCATCTCCGCTCCAGGATGCATATCGCTGTCTGAATGTCTCAGGAATGTGTCCTGGGTCTAACCATGTTAAGCTCTTTCAACATCAAATTTCCTTCAATCATTGAGGTCAGAGGTGCACTGGTGTCCAGTTCCATTCATAATTCTCTAGGTGAGGCAGTCCTTCAAAACATACACAAATCTTCAATGGCTTGACAAGACTAATTGGAGGGGGGATATTTTCTTTGACTGGAGTCTAGGACAGGGCACACAGTTTGAATAATGAAAAGGCTGTTTAAGACTGAGATGCAGAGAAATTTCTACACTCGGAGAGTGCTGAACATTTGGATTCTCTGTGTAGGGAGGAAATGCAGATGCTGGTTTAAACCAAAGGTAGACACAAAATGCTGGAGTAACTCAACGGGACAAGCAGCATCTCTGGAGAGAAGGAATGAGTGCCATTTCAGGTCGAGACCCTTCTTCAGTGTGAATGTGACATTTCAGGTCGAGACCCTTCTTCAATCTGAAGAAGGGTCTCGACCCGAAACGTCACCCATTCCTTCTGTCCAGAGATGCTGTCTGTCCCGCTGAATTATTCCAGCATTCTGTGTCTATTTTGGGGATCCTCTGCTCTGTATGGCTGTGGAGACTTTGATAGATCTCTGGATATGAAAGAAATCAAAGGATATGGAGTGTGTTGCTACAAAATGACACAATAGAAGATCAGCCATGATTTTAGTGAAGAGTGTAGGGACCACAACTGAACCTAAATGATAAAGGCTTTTAAAACTAATCTGCTATATAGAAAACTATGAATTTAAGCCCATTTTTGCATGTATCTGATTGTGACTTACAGGCATAGAAAATAAAATGGAACCAAAGTAACCTGTGATTTTTCTGGGGTATTTACTATCCAGTGGTTTGTATTATCAAGGGTCTGAATCTTCTTCACGTTTAGATATATCTTTCTTACATGTTTATTAAGGAACGTAGGGATCTTTGGCAAGGCCCGCATTTATTAGCCATCCATACTTACTCTGAGGAGGTGGTGGTCTCATTCTGACACTGGTCGTCTTTCCAGTGAAGCTACTCCCACAGAGTTCCAACATTTAGATCCAATGACAATATAGAAACATAGAAACATAGAAAATAGGTGCAGGAGTAGGCCATTCGGACCTTCGAGCCTGCACCGCCATTCAATATGATCATGGCTGATCATCCAACTCAGTATCCTGTACCTGCCTTCTCTCCATACCCCCTGATCCCTTTAGCCACAAGGGCCACATCTAACTCCCTCTTAAATATAGCCAATGAACTGGCCTCAACTACCTTCTGTGGCAGAGAATTCCACAGATTCACCACATCTCGGTCCTAAAAGACTTCTCCCTTATCCTTAAACTGTGACCCCTTGTTCTGGACTTCCCCAACATCGGGAACAATCTTCCTGCATTTAGCCTGTCCAACCCCTTAAGAATTTTGTAAATTTCTATAAGATCCCCCCTCAATCTTCTAAATTCTAGTGAGTACAAGCCGAGTCTATCCAGTCTTTCTTCATATGAAAGTCTTGCCACCCCAGGAATCAGTCTGGTGAATCTTCTCTGTACTCCCTCTATGGCAAGAATGTCTTTCAATGAACAATGAAGGCACTGTAATATTATTCCAAGCCTTATCTTATAATTTAGTTTCATTTGGTTTAGAGATACAGCATGGGAGCAGGTCCTTCGGCCTAACGAGTCCACACCGACCATCGATCACCCATTCACATTAGTTCTATGTTATCCCACTTTCACATTGTGTCCCTACACACTCAGGGCTATTTATGCAGGCCAATTAACCTACAACCCCGCATGTCTTTGGGATGTGGGAGGAAACTGGACCACATGGTCACAGGGAGAACATGCAAACTCCACAAAGATACCAGCTAAGGTCAGGATCGAACCTGGACCTCTTGTGCCAGAGGCAGAAACTCTACCAGCTGCGCCACTCTGCTGCCCCTAATGGCTTTACAGAAGGAAAGTTAAAAGGAAATGAATGAGGCAGGTTATTTTGCACAGGGCAGGTGGTGGAAACAGATACAAACATTTAAGAGGCATTTAGACACATGAACAAGCAGAGGATGGAGGGATAAAGACCATGTTTACATTGGCCTCATGCTCATCTTAGACACCATGGGCCGAGGGGCCTGTTCCTGTGTTATACTATGTAGAAGTAGCTATTTCGGCCTAAAGACCATGCCACTGCCAGAGAAGCATTCCCATTCCCCCATGCCCTATCTCCCTCTACCACTGCAGTTTATTCTCTCTAACATGTACTCATCAACTCCTCTCTGATTCTTTTCCCCCATTAACCCAGTATAAAAGGTGAGTTGAGGTCAGGAAGGCAGGTTCCTCAGAAGTTGGCGATGCTCCTGCAGTTGGTGATGCTCTCATCTGCCTGACGTTGGAAATGGGTGCTTGGAAGTGCCCTTGACGAAACATTAGTGAGAAAGAACAGTGCGTTTTGTTGACAGTATATGGTAGTGAGAGTGAGCGTGTGCGTTAGCAGGCAGGAGGATGGTGTTGGAACTTGCCCTCACCCAGTTAAGTCTCCCATATCTTGTTGGAGATAATTGTTGCTTGGTACTAATGTGGAGCAAATGTTATTTGTCACATGTTTCTCAGTAGTGTATTATTCCAAGGGCTTCTAAGGCTTGACGTGTACAAGAGGTGAGATTTCTAAGAGCTCTGGTTTCCATGGAACAGGTTGTCCAAAGGAGTGGCATTTCTGTCAGCACCGGCCACGTGCATAAGTGGAGATTTCCCAGTGTATGGGTGGCCGTTGGGTTTTCCTGGGCATCTCAATTAGAGAGCAAGGGTTTTCCTCAGGTGTGAGGTTTAAGCGAATGTGGCGATTTCAGCGAGGATTACCCATGAGTTTGAATCAACAAAATCATGCGTTTTCCAATGATTTTGTTACTAAAAACCTTTCTGAGGTCTGGGTTTTATCAAAGAAGTGATGACCATTTTGTTTCTCTATGTTGGAGGACAATTAGGTCTCACAGTCAGCGCCTTCAGGGGGTATGAGGAAAGAAGATGAGTTAAAGCTAACTGGGGGAAAACAGGTCTTTGAAATTTCTATTCTTTCAGACACAGAGGATGTGGACATTTGTCAGATCACCCATGACTGTTTGCGGACAGTGACACCTAGTGCCAGTCATTGTATTTACCACAATTGTACCCTAATCTGCGTCAATGCGACTGATACCATACATCCAGCAACCAATTCCAATGTGTTTTGGGGCAATGTATTCACACAGTTAAGGCGTGGTTTCAATTTTAGGCAGAGATACAGAAGCATTATTTATCTTTCATTTAAGATGCAATAATGAGACGGAAAAATAAAGAAATTTTGATTGTGTATATTCTTTGCCTATATTAGGAATGCAACTGAAAGCTAATAGACTGGATTTATGCAGTGCCTTTTGTAATTTCAAGAAAACTTTAAGCAAGTTAAGATTAAGTGAGACATTTTTGAATTACACTGTTCTAATAAATACTGGATTGAAGTAGTTTTAAATATTCTCACATTCTAAATTATTTATATCGTAATACTCAGATAAAAAGTCACATTGTGATTTGATGATTATTTTTTCCTTTTGGGTTTTCTCTGCACAGGGTTGTGGCTCTGAAACTCTTACTGGATTTCTTCACTAGGTCGGTCCATATTAAACTTTTTTAGATGCCAATGTTTCTTACTGCAAAATCTGTCACTGGAAATCTTAACTGGTCTTTTTAACTGTTGTTCCATCCTTATCTATCATATTCATTATTGACTGTAAATAAAAACAGGCCATTCAGCCCTTCCAGCCTGGTCCACCTTTCATTATGATCAAGGCTGATCCACTACCACAAAGTGCCCAATTCCTTTGATTTTCTTAATGTCCAGAAATCTATCGATCTCTGTTGTGAAAAAAACCCACAATGACTGAGCCTTCCCAGAGCTCCAGGATAGAGAATTCCAAATGTTCACTATCTTCCGAATCAAAAGAATTTCTGTTCACCTCAGTTCTAAACAGCATATCCTTTACCCTATGATGAGTATACCTATTCTAGGCAAGGAGATCAAAACAGTACACAAAACTCTCATCAAGGTCTGATACAATTGCAATAAAACCTCCTTATTCTTGTATTCAAATCATCTGTAAATAGAACTTAACACACCACTCGCCTGTTTGTTGTTTGCTACACCTACACACTGACCTTCTTTGATCAATGTGCATGTGCATCTTAGTCATTTTCAACATCACCACTACACAGTCTCTCACCATTTAACAAATACTTTACTTTTCTATGAAGTGCACCAAAGTGCATGATCTCACATGTTCTCACACATTCTCACCAAGGTTGCCCATATTCCCTGAATCCCTTCTCTTTGCTCTCAATCCCACCTGGTGCAATATTTTGTGCAAATTTGGAAGTATGACATTTGGCACTTAGTTTATAAATTCATAAATTCTAGGAGCAGAATTTGGCCATTCGGACCATCAGGTCTACTCCACCATTCAATCACGGCTGATCTATCTTTCTCTCTCAACCCCATTCTCGCTCCATAACTTCTGACAGCCTTACTACTCGAAAATCTGCCAATCTCCCCCTTAAAAATATCCATTGACTTGCACTCCACAGCTGTCTGTGGCAATAAATTCCACAGATTCACCACCTTCTGACTAAAGAAATTCCTTCTCATCTCCTTTCTAAAGGTACGCCCTTTTATTCTGAGGCTATGGCCTCTGGTCCTAGACTCTCCCAAAAGTGGAAACATCCTCTCCACATTCACTCTATCCTTCCACATTCCTGACTGTGATGGAAGGCAATAAAGTTCAATCTTCTTCCTCTTGTTCTCCCGCGGTCGGGACAGTCAAACCATCAGCAGTCGGGGCGATCGAAGCCCCCGCAGCCGACGATCGGTCTGATCGAATCTCCCACGTCGGGCAGTTGAAACTCTGTCCGCGGCATGGAGCTCCAGAATCGGCCTCTTCTTACTAGAGAACGCGGGCTTCATGATGTTAAAGCCCCACAGACTCCTACGGCTTGGAGCGCCCGTCGGTCTCCAGGAAAAGCCGCCAACTCCACGATGTTGGGCCGCAGTGGGGACGGAGATACGATACCGAAAAAAATTAGCATCTCCATCGAGGTAAGAGATTGAAAAAAGGTTTCCCCCAACCCCCCCCCCCCCCCCCCCACACATAAACCAAACCAAGAAACACTAAAACATACTTTTTAACACATACTAAAAATAACAAAAAGAAGAAAGGACAGACAGACTGTTGGCGAGTTGCCACCCGTGTTACATCTTTTAATCACCCTGCTTCATGGAACTTTATTAAACACCATCCAAAAATCCAAACACATCATATCTGCTCATTCAACACTATCTAATCTACTGGTTACACCCTCAAAGAATGACAGCAGAGTTTTCAAACGTGATTTTTTTTTCACAAATCTTATTTTCCTTCAAGGCTTTCTGTCGTTACTCTTGCATCCTACTGAAGTTATACAGGATCTTGGTGAGATTACACCTGGAAAATTGTGTACAGGTCTCGTCTTCCTGCCCCTGGGAGGACATCCTAGCAGTAAAGGCAATCCAATGAAGAGTCATCAGATAGATTGTCGGGATATATTCCAATGAAGAGATATGAAGCATTATAAATATAGGGATGGGCTACCTGGAATGAGGGGTTACAGTCTAAAAATAAGGGATTGGTCTTATAGATGGATCAGAAGAAATGACTGATTGGATCATGATTTTTCTTTCTCTCACAACCTAATTCCCTGCTTTCTCCCAGTAAACGTTAACATACTGGTTTCCACTGGTGGGAGGGTCTAGAATTAAAGGGCGCTCTTTTAGAAAGGAGGTGAGGAGGAACTTAGTTAGAGGGTAGTCAAACTATGGAACTTATTGTCACAGAGGGCTGTGGAGGCCAAGTCAGTGGATATTTTTAAGGCAGAGATAGACAAATTCTTGATTGGAACGGGTTATGGGGAGAAGGCATGAAAATTGGATTAGGAGGCAGAGATGAGCAGTGATTGAATGGCGGAGTAGACTCGATGGGCCGAATGGCCTACTTCTACTCCTATAACTTGTGAACTTGTGAACATACAGAGCACCATGGAGAGATTCGAGATAGTTCCTTCCATGAAAGAGTAATACTATTCCACAAAGGTTCGGCGGCTTCAAAGTCACTTTTACTAAAATTAGTTAATTTAATTTCAGATTTTTAAAAGCATATTTAAATTTTCAGAATATAGTGGGATTAGAATGTTCACTTTCCTTCTGATAAACCAAGACTTCTGTATTAGTAGTATGACAGCCTGACCACCATAGCATTATGCAAGGGCCTGACCAGGAGCTGGGAATAACTGGGGAATTGGCATGAATTGGCAACACCAATGGTCATGATACACATTATATATAATGGAATCACACATATACATAGACATGGATAATCTGTATATGTTTAATATGCAGCCTCCCAATACAGTCAAATGTAAATTCCTATGCTCATACCTCTTTACATACGTATATATCAGCAGCGAAGGCAAATTTTTCTTTTTCAAGATTTGCTTACATTTTCCATAGTGAGGTTATGTGCCAAACCACTTTGCACTTCCACCTTACGCCTGGAGAGGGTGGTGTTGCTGTACGATGGACAAAAGAAAATGCTGTTGACACAAGGAATTGCAGACGCTGGAATCTTGAGCAAAACACAATGTGCTGGAGGAACTCAACAGGCCAGGCAGCATCTGTGGAGGGAACAGAAAGGCAATGTTTCAAGTCAACCGCAGAGAAGAGAACAGAGAGGCTGCCAATTCAGGTGTGAATCCTTCATCAATATAGAAGATCTCAATCATACACAGCAAAGGTGAGCAAGGAAGGGGATATTTGATACCAGTAGCTAAGAATTATTTAAAATATATATATATAAAATTAGGTTCCATCCTGCAACTCAATGCTTATGGATTCCAGGATCCTGGTCAACAGGTTAATTCCTAAGCGTTTAGTTTCAGTTATTTATTCAGAATAAATATTGTTTCCAATTCAGTTCAGTTTAGTTTATTGTCACATGTACTGAGGTACAGTGAAAAGCTTTTGTTGCGTGCTATGCAGCCAGCGGAAAGATTATATATGATCACAATCGAGCCATTTACATTGTATAGATGCATGATTAGGGAATAACATTTAGGGGAAAGGAAAGCCAGCAAAGTCCGATCAAGGATAGTCTGCGACTGCTATTTGTTACATTTATACATAATGTCAGATATTTCTGCTATGGAAAGTTTGTTGGGATTCATTTCCCGTCTCATTTATTGCCAATATATTGCTGATTGGTTATTTATTGCTGATTGATTATTTATTGCTCTTTGGTTATCTATGTTTCTGCTTTTCCTCTTGTTCCTGTTTGCCAGCCAATCTGCACGTAAGTTCCTACCCCAAGAATGGTTCTTTCCCTTGTTAAACCGCTGATTAGGAACTTGGACCTCTGCATGACTTCTACTTGCAAGATCATGACAATTTTTACATCAGACTTGTCAGATTTGTCCGAAAACTTTATGAGTATGAACTTATTCTCACAATGTTCAACAGACTAATCCACCAGCAGCACATAGTGCCAGAAGTTTCCACTGAACGTTTAACAAAGTACAAACTTAACCATTTCTCTTAGTCCAAGAATAAGACTGCCTCTGTGAACTTGGACAGGGCTCTCGGTGAGACTAAACCTGGAATATTGAGGAACCTGAATCTGGTCTCTTTAGAGGGAGGATATACTTGATTCCTCCACTGGGGGCATTGCCCGCTGAGGGGAGATGAAGCAGACTGGGCCTATATTCTCCAAAGTTGCCAAGAATAAAACATGAAACATTCTTACAGGGTCAATGCATGCATGATGCAAGGTAAGGGGATTGAGTGGACTCGATAATATAATCTATAATGTGGGGAGCAGGCAAGAAGGGCCACCAATGCTTCTATTTCTTATGTTTACCAACAAAATCATCTCTATATTCAATGGTGTTGAGTGAATATTGATAATGTGTGTTGAATTAGCCCTGCCCACAAAAGCTCAGAATATCTTCATAAATTCATATGTGATTGGAGCAGAATTAGGTCATTCAGCCCATCGTCTACTCTGCCATTCAATCATAACTGATCTATTTTCCCTATCTTAACCCCATTCTCCTGCCTTCTCCCCATTACCCCTTGACTACTGCTTCTGACATTTGGAAAATTAAGAGTACAATTAAGAAAAAAAGAATAGCTTATGAAATTTAATAAGCGTAAATGAAAAGATTTTATACGGTTAGGAATGCTTTAAAGTAATTTAAGGTATTTAACCAAGCTCAATAAATGGAAAGAAATGTAAACAACCTAATACTGACCTTGCTTCCTACCAATCATTCTGCTCTAAGTTCAATGACCAGGTCCCCATTATTAGTGGTCCCCACTATAATACTGGAGGAATTGCAGTTAGTTCCTAGAGTGCCAGTCAGTCGGTCAGTGTGCATTTCAGGTCACCCAGCTACAGCAAGGATGTCATTAAGTTGGAAAGGTGCAGAAGAGGTTCACCAGGACTTGCGGGCTTGAGTTATAGGCAGACATTGGATTGGCTGAGACTCTTTTTGGAGCATTAGAGACTGACGGGTGACCTTATTGAGGTGTAAAAGATCATGAGGGGCATGGATTAAAATGAATGCGGACACCTTTTGCCCACGGTAGTGGATTCTAAAGTTAGAGGGCTTAGGCTTAAGGTGAGAGGTGGAAAGATTTAAGAGCATTCTCAGGGTCAACGTTTTCACATTGAGGATAGTCTATATCTAGAATGAGCTGCCTGAGGAAGCAAACGAAGAGGATAAAATTCTGACATTTATTAGACATTTGGGTAAATATGGACGGGCAGGTTTTAGTGGGCTATGGGCCAAATACAAGGAAATGTGACTAGTACAATATGCCACCTTGGTCGGCATGGACACGGCGGGCCGAAGGGCCTGTTTCCATGCTGTATAGCTGTATCACACTGTCGCTAGCTCATACTTAACCACTACACTCAAATTAAGGGAAACAGCTTCAGAGCAATGTCAGGAAATTGCAGGTGGAGAGCCTACAGATTCTGTACTCCCACATCCTATGGGAAACCTGAAACACTCGTAGAGTCATAGAGTTATAGAATCATGCAGCAGAGACACAGAGCATTCAGCCCACACGTTCACACTGACCAGCGGGAGCCCATCTGCATTAAACCATCTTCCACTTGGCGCATAGCCTTCAATGCCAAGGTGATCCTAGTGCTCATCTGAATTCATCTTAAATGCTGTTGGCAACTGATTCCACCATTCTCTCAGCAAGAGTGTTTAATAGTTCAATAGTGTTTTATTTGCAACTGCGCAGTGAAATTCATTTTGCATATATTACGCATGTGGCGGCATTATTATAAATCCATAGCCCGGTCAGTCCGCGCGCCCGATGTACTGGAGCAATTCCCGTGAACCAACATCCCTCTCCTCACCCGGCCATCTATGTGTCCCTGGGGTGATTCCTGCAGCTTGAGGCATAATCTTGGTTCACCCTCCTGAAATCCCCCTCTGATCCTCTCTAACATTTCCCCTGCACCCTAAATCTATGCCCCCTGGTTTTATCTACCTCTGATATGGGGAAATGTTTCCTGCATTCTACCCTATCTACTCCCCTCATAACTTTATATATCTCAGACATGTCGCCTCTTTATCTCTTCCACTCCAGTGAAAACAGATCCATCCTCTCCAATCACTCCTCATAACTAAAATGCCAGACACCAGCTAAAATCCTGGTGAATCTCCTCTGCACCCTCTCCAGCACTCTTATATCCAGTGACTAAAACTGCACGCTGTAATCCAGCCGAGGTCTGACCAATGTTGGCAAAGTGGAGACAGAAGGAACTGCAGGTACTGGAATCATGAGCAAAACACGAAGTGCTGGAGTAACCCAACAGGTAAGGCAGCATCTGTAGAGGGAATTGACAGGCGATGTTAATGGGTCAGGATCCTTCCTCAGACTCAGGTCCTGGCCCGAAATATTACCTGTCCATTCCCTCTGCACATGTTGCCTGACCCACTGAGTTACTCCAGCACTTTGTGTTGTGCTCAATGTGTTATAACATAGAGCATTGACTCCCAGCTCTTGTATTCAATGCCCTGACTAATGAAGGCCGGTATTCCATGTGTCTACCTGCACTTCCGCCTTCAAGGATCTTGGATTTGTACACCAAACTCCCTCCATTCCTCAATGCCATCTGGGACTCTACAATTCAATGTAATGACATTAAGTAGGGAAATGCTAGCAATTCCACTCAAGCGCCAAATCTTTAAAAACAAATCCTCCCTTATCTAGACTCAAAGGTGAAGAGTGCAATAGCACAATCTCCCTAGTACCCCTCTTAACCAGGAGCTACAGTCCCAAATCAGCATCACCTCCTACAGAGCTACCTCCGCTACCCCATCACTTCCCACAGCAGTCACCTCCCCACAGCACCCACATCCCCTTCTACATTTATCCATCGCCCGTATTTCATCACCATCCCATCCCCAAACCTCAACACTGTACATTCCACCTTGACTGGGGATTTCAGTAGGAGAAAACGAAACTACCAGTTGGGTGTCTCAATAAATGTAGTTAGACAATGAGGGTGTTATTGACAACACCCTACAAAAGGAGATACCTGCCAGCACTCTCTCCACAGCACTGGGGTATCAGATTGCTCATCTATTGCATTCAGTACTTGACTTTTCTGTTTTGGGAATGATATGGGCAGGTTGTGTACAACCTGCTCTTACTGTACCTCCGCTCCCACCCTCAGAAGTACAGGTCTTGCTATGCTCAGTTCTATCCTCGTGACCAAGTATTGCTCTAATTATTTTCGATCTGCAGGAGGCGGATAACGGCAGCAAATCCATATTTTTATTCTCCTTCAAAGCACCAGAGGACACTGACGGTGAGGTTGCCCTTTCACCTGCTGCACGAAGTAAGAGGTTTGTGATTCTAAGACACCATTGAAGGATTGACGATAAATAAACAAATCAACATAGTCTATGACTTGGAGGGAACTTTGTTTAGAGATACAGCGATCCACTCGCTTTGGGCCACTGAATCTGCAGCAATCCACGTACATTAACACTGTCCTACACACACACTAGGGACAATTTACAATTTACACTTATACCAGCCAATTAAACTACAAACCTGTACGTCTTTGGAGTGTGGGAGGAAACCGAAGATCTCGGAGAAACCCCACGCGGTCACGGGGAGAACGTACAAACTCCGTACTGTCAAGCACCCGTAGTTGCCGTCGAACCTGGGTCTCGGGCGCTGCAAGCATTGTAAGGCAGCAACTCTACCATGATGAGAGTGTTCCTGTAACTTTCCTGTTTGTGTCTGCAGAGCAAGAAACGTATTTGGGCATGAAAAACCCTTTGACAACATTTCTTATGAAAGAACGCCGCGGAATCTAGCAGTGCCTTTCAAAATAAACTTTGGAAGTGAATTAAAAAAACAACTAGCTGCAAATAAACAGAATTAACTAATCCATTTGCTTCAAGGTTACTTCAATGTGTTCAAGTTCTGTAAAGTGTAATTGTACCGACTGCAGCAAATTGCACATTTCAAAGTCAGCTAAGATTGCATAAAAGTTCAATATTTTGAGAAGAGCAAATCCATAGCTCCCTGAAAGTGGCAACACAGCTGGTTAGGATAGTGAAAGGGTATGTGATATCCTTGCATTCAAAGGCTAGGCATTGATATATGAATTGGAATATATTGTTGCAGCTATATAAAACATTGGCCTATTGTGTTCAGTTCTTGTCGTCACACTCCATGCAGCAGTAGAGAGAGTATAGAAGGGATTCATCCGGATATTTCTTGGAATGAAGGACATAGTTATAAGGAGAGATTGGATAGGCTGTGTTTATTGTCAGTAGAACATAAGAGGTTGAGGGGTGCCCTTATAAAGGTTTATAACATTATGAAGTGCATAGACAGGATAGATAGTCAGTCTTTCCCCCCAAGCAGGTGAGTCTGGAATAAGAGGGCACAGTTTTAAAGTGAGAGCGGAGAAATTTAAATGAGATCTGGAACAAGTGGCCAGATGAAGCGGTAGAGGTGGATACAATGACAATGTTTAAATGACATTAGAACAGGTACTTACTGTAGATAGGAACGGTGAGAAGGGATGCAGGCCCAAAGGTGTCGATGGATTATTGTTGATAGGCAACATGGTGGCATGGATGAGGTGGGTCAAAATAACTTGTTTCTGAGCTGTAAGATTTTATGATTCTATGAATCTATTATTGAAAAACCTGCTTTTCTCATGCAAAGGAGATCATATCTATTTCTGAACAACTGACAAAATAAATTATTCAGTTATAAAGAAGGTTTTATAACTCTGGGCAAGATTCCAATGTGACTTAACAATGGAGAAACAGGTTATCCAAATATTACCTCCGCTTAAGAGTTACTATTAAAAAAAGTAATATGCCCCAGTTGTAGATCTAAGATTAATTACAATTAATGAATTACCCTGTGGGTTGTGAGAAATGTAAGAGTAATACTCTAAAGGTATTTTCATCATTGTGAACAGTGTCATTATGCAACCTTCTGGTAAGATGAGAGATAGGTGCCACCTCTTCATTGAAATGGTAATGTTGTCGAACCAGTATTGCCTCCATATTCCTTTCCTCCTTGTTCTGACATAATGGATCAGACTACATGTTCACGGCCTGATTAGGATACAGAGGGCCTCCATTTGGTGGATTCAGCCATCAGTAACCTAGCAAGCATTTATTTCAAGAAGACTAGAATATAAAAACAGGGATGTAATTCTGAGGCTTTCTACGACACTGTCAGACCACTACTGGAGTATTGTGAGCCATTTTGGGCCATATATCGGAGGAAGGATGCACTGGCGCTGGAGAGGGTCCAGAGGAGGTTTACGAGAATTATCCCAGGGTTAACATATGATGAGCATTTGACTGGCCCTGTACTCGCTGGAGTTTAGAAAGGTCGGTGGGGGGGGGGGACCTTTTTGAAACTTTTCGAATGGTGAAAGGTCTCGACAGAGTGGATGTGGAAACGATGTTTCCGCTAGTGGGAGAGTCTAGCACCAGAGGTCACAGCCTCAGAATAGAAGGACATATTCTTAGAAAGGAAATGAGGAGAAATTTCTGTAGTCAGGGAGTGGTAAATCTTTTGAATTCTTTCCCACAGAAGGCTATGGAGGCTGTCAATGGATATTTTTAAGGCGGAGATTGGCAGAATCTTGATTAGTACGGGGTGTAAGGGGTTACCTTCTCTCCTCTCCCCACACTAAGGAAATTAGTTTCTCTAGACATTAGGAAGCCATGCATTGTCCTGAACTGGTTTCTGAAAGTTTTCAGAAGTTTCATCAATATAATGTTTATGAAGGTACACTATAGAAATACTTTTGTCATACACTTCACTGATAATTAACACAGGAGTTTTGTATGTCTGTTCTCAGGGTACAAGCCACATTGTTCCATTTGCGTTATGTCACCTGCAACATAGTTAATTCCCTTGGTATACAGCCTTTGAGCTAGCTAACAGTCCATGGGGTTTTTAAACATGCTTCAGCCCCTCAGTGTTCACTGGCAGGATGGGTTTACACTGTGGTCTTTCCTCCTACAGTGCCTGCAGTGGCTGCATCAACCTTCAGTACATGATGCCAGACCATGCAATGTGCCAGCCTGCAACATTCGGTCAGAGCCAGGATTTTGCATTGGAAGAACAGCAAGTTTCAGGCAAACCAGGAGATATCTTTCACCAAAATGATAATCTTCCAACAACAGTGGATGATTGTCTCAACATATGTCAATGGCAACAGTGCTATCTGCTGCACATGCAACTGGGTGAATTCTGCCAAAGTCCATTGCGTCCCTCTCCAGACCATCTTGGCAAATGGCCATTCCAGAAGGGGAGAGGCAATGGTCTCATGCCCAGGGCAACATGCAGTCGACAAAAGTCTACAAAGGACAGTACAGTCCAATTGAATAGAACGTTCTGTGGCACCAAGACCAGACAACAACTAGCA
The DNA here is from genome assembly GCF_010909765.2 of Amblyraja radiata. Lineage (NCBI taxonomy): Eukaryota > Metazoa > Chordata > Chondrichthyes > Rajiformes > Rajidae > Amblyraja > Amblyraja radiata. The sequence goes on along the minus strand of NC_045976.1, from coordinate 19,758,439 downwards.
CAGAGATAACCATATTATCTGGTCACCCGCAGTGTTTGTACAGCCAGGGTCTTCACACAGCCAGATGCTTCCACACGTAAAGATGGTCTTCATGATGACGCACACATTGAGCATGCTTTACTTCATTCTCCCCAGCGATTTGTACATTGTTTCTCCATGGACACAACACGAGGCAGTGTTAATCTGTTGTGAGAGCCTCCCACCTTCAATGCAGAGCAGCCACGGGGTCTTTGAGTGCTTAATGTTAGTGCGATACAATAAAAGAAATCACTGTTCATGCCAAGAATGCAGAAAAATAAATAATTGCACTTGCCTTAGGGCTGTCTGTTCAGCTACAAGGGTTATTGAGTACCAGCAATAAAAGTTCATTCCATGGTCCCATGTCTGACTAGCGCTGATGGTAGTTATCACCTGGACTCTGGGAGACCAATATTTTTGAACAATGGAAATTCTGAATCCAAACCCTTCAGCTGAAACGTATCACCACAAATACAGCAAGGTATAAAATTCGAGTTCATGGTGTACACAGCTTTTGCATTTATCTGGAAAACTAGTTTGTCAGCGGTGAAATGAAAATCCCCCCACCCCAATCCTAAACCCATCCCCAGCCTTCACCCACTCACGCTCATTCCTATACCTTTCCCACACCACCCCACCCCATCCCGACTCCCACTGTTCCTATCCCATTCCCACCTCTTACCCAGTCCCATTCAACACTCCATCCCCACCTCCACTCCCATTTCTATCCCATCCCCACTCCATTCCCATCTACACCCTATGCTGACCCCATCCAGCCCCCATTCCCATCTTCACCTCCATTCATATCACATCCACACCTCACCCCACCAACACCATCCCCATCCACACTCTGCCACTATTGTTAAAACAATCCCATCCCTACCCCATCTCCAATCAATTTCCATCTCCACTGCATCCTTACTCTATCGCATTTCCCACCTCCATCCCTTTCCCGTCCCTATTCTCTATCACATTCCCATGCACATCCTCATCCTTACACCTGCATCTCCATCCCCAAACCACATCTCACAGGGATACAACTCATTTTGAAATATCTCCCTCTAAACGAACATGATTTTGACACATACAAATGTTCATGGTCTTGGTGATGCTTAATCCATTTCAAACTATCCCTAATTTTATTCTGCTCCCTTCTGTTACCAACATGTGGCCAGTATTTCCCAATTATATTTGTCTTCATACCTCCACTATACAAATTGCTAATGTCATGAAATACTGTTGGCCCATAGACCACATCTAACCAGGACAGAAGGCCATAGGAGATCCTTCTTCCCTGTGGCAACTCATCCCTCTTCTGTCATGGGGTAGACTGAGACTGAGACTGATCTCCCCAAAGCCTTACCACTCGTCACTTTATTTTCATGTTTCATGTATTTTGTGTTTTTTATGACTGTTGGCAAATTAATTTCCCTCCTAGAATAAATAAAGTTCTATCATATCGTATCGTATTATATTATTTCGTTCAATATTCGAGAGGCCCAGGAGCGGTTGGAGCGGCTGGGTTTAAAAACGGAGCCCGGGGCTTTGTTCCACAGAGGCCCAGGAGTGGCTGGTGCAGCGTTGCCCACTCTGCAACGTTCCATCACACTTCAAAAGAAGTGGTCTGTTTGGTGGAAGCGGACTAGAGGAAGCACCTGATTGGGAGCAACCCCAGGTTTGTATTTCTGCTTTCTGGTTAAGGGTTCAGTGAGTTAAGGGTACAGTGCTTTTTAGTAAAGGTACAGTTTAAAGGATTAAGATTTTTATAGTGGGAGTGAGTTGATTTAATTTGGGGGTAAGCCATGTCAGTTGAGATCGGCCCCATGGTTTGCTCATCCTGCAACATGTGGGAGATCAGGGATATGGTCGGTGTCCCTGGTGACTACGTGTGCAGGAAGTGTGTCCAGCTGCAGCTCCTGGCTGACCGCATTGAACGGTTGGAGCTGCGGTGGGATCCATACTGGAGCATCCACGTAGCGGTAGACAGGTAGTGCAGGAGTCCCCTAGGGTCATCTCCCTCCTAAACAGATATACCATTTTTGATACTGTTGGGGGAGATGGCTCATCAGGGGAAAGCAGTAGCAGCCAAGTTCATGGCACCGTGGGTGGCTCTGCGGCACAGGAGGGGAGGAAAAAGAGTGGAAGGGCTATAGTAATAGGGGATTCAATTGTAAGGGGAATAGATAGGCGTTTCTGCGGCCGCAAATGAGACTCCAGGATGGTATGTTGCCTCCCTGGTGCTAAGGTCAGGGATGTCACTGAACGGCTGCAGAACATTCTGGAGGTGGAGGGTGAACAGCCAGTTGTCGTGGTGCACATTGGCACCAACGATATAGGTTAAAAACAGGATGAGGTCCTACAAGGTGAATTTAGGGAGCTAGGAGATAAACTTAAAAGTAGGACCTCAAAGTTAATAATCTCTGGATTACTACCAGTGCCATGTGCTAGTCAGAGTAGAAATAGGAGGATATTGCAGATGAATACGTGGCTTGAAAAATGGTGCAAGGGGGAGGGATTCAAATTTTTAGGGCATTGGAACCAGTTCTGGGGGAGGTGGGACCAGTACAAACAGGACGGTCTACACCTGGGCTGGAATGGAACCAATGACCTTGGGGGAGTGTTTGCTAGTGCTGTCGGGGAGGATTTAAACTAATGTGGCAGGGGGATGGGAGCATGAGCAGAGAGACAGAGGGTTGTAAAATCAGGGCACAAGCAATAGGTAGCAAGGTGAAAAGTAAAAGTGGCAGGCAGACAAATCCAGGGCAAAAATCAAAAAGGGCCATTTTTCAACATAATTGTATAAGTGGTAAGAGTGTTGTAAAAACAAGCCTGAAGGCTTTGTGTCTCAAAGCAAGGAGAATTCATAATAAGGTGGATGAGTTGAATGTGCAGATAGTTATTAATGAATATGATATAGTTGGGATCACGGAGACATGGCTCCAGGGTGACCAAGGCTGGGAGCTGAACATCCAGGGATATTCAATATTCAGGAGGGATAGACAGAAAGGAAAAGGAGGTGGGGTAGCGTTGCTGGTTAGAGAGCAGATTAACGCAATAGAAAGGAAGGGCATTAGCTTGGAGGATGTGGAATCGATATGGGTAGAGCTGCGAAACGCTAGTGGGAGTTGTGTACAGGCCACCTAACAGTAGTAGTGGAGTTGGGGATGGCATTAAACAGGAAATTAGAAATGCGTGCAACAAAGGTAAAACAGTTATAATAGGTGACTACAATCTACGTATAGATTGGGTGAATCAAATTGGCAGGGGTGCTGAGGAAGAGGATTTCTTGGAATGTATGCGGGATAGTTTTCTAAACCAACATGTAGAGGAACCAAAGAGAGAGCAGGCTATTCTAGACTGGGTATTGAGTAATGAGAAAGGGTTAGTTAGCAGTCTTGTTGTACATGGCCCCTTGGGCAAGAGTGACCATAATATGGTTGAGTCCTTCATTAGGATGGAGAGTGACATAATTAATTCAGAAACAAGGGTTTTGAACTTAAAGAAAGGTAACTTTGAGGGTATGAGACGTGAATTGTCCAAGATAGACTGGAAATTGATTCTTAAAGAGTTGACGGTGGATATGCAATGGAAGGCATTTAAAGACTGCATGGATGAACTACAACAATTGTTCATCCCAATTTGGCAAAATAATAAATCAGGTAAGGTAGTGCATCCGTGGATAACAAGGGAAATCAGGGATAGTATCAAAACAAAAGATGAAGCATACAAATTAGCCAGAAAAAGCAGCCTACCAGAGGACTGGGAGAAATTCAGAGTCCAGCAGAGGAGGACAAAGGGCTTAATTAGGAAAGGGAAAATAGATTATGAAAGAAAACTGGCAGCGAACATAAAAACTGACTGCAAAAGTTTTTATAGATATGTGAAGAGAAAAAGATTAGTTAAAACAAATGTAGGTCCCTTGCAGTCAGAAACAGGTGAATTGATCATGGGGAACAAGGACATGGCAGACCAATTGAATAACTACGTTGGTTCTGTCTTCACTAAGGAAGACATAAATAATCTGCCGGAAATAGCAGGGGACCGGGGGTCAAATGAGATGGAGGAACTGTGAAATCCAGGTTAGTCGGGAAGTAGTGTTAGGTGAATTGAATGGATTAAAGGCCGATAAATCCCCAGGGCCAGATAGGCTGCATCCCAGAGTACTTATGGAAGTAGCCCCAGAAATAGTGGATGCATTATTGATAATTTTTCAAAACTCTTTAGATTCTGGAGTAGTTCCTGAGGATTGGAGGGTAGCTAATGTAACCCCGCTTTTTAAAAAGGGAGGGAGAGAGAAAACAGTGAATTACAGACCAGTTAGTCTAACATCGGTAGTGGGGAAAATGCTAGTCAGTTATTAAAGATGGGATAGCAGCACATTTGGAAAGTGGTGAAATCATTGGACAAAGTCAGCATGGATTTATGAAAGGTAAATCATGTCTGACAAATCTTATAGAATTTTTCGAGGATGTAACTAGTAGAGTGGATAAGGGAGAACCAGTGGATGTGTTATATCTGGACTTTCAGAAGGCTTTGACTAGGTCCCACATAAGTGATTAGTATGCAAACTTAAAGCACACGGTATTGGAGGTTCAGTATTGATGCGGATAGAGAACTGGCAGACAGGAAGGAGTAAACGGGTCCTTTTCAGAATGGCAGGCAGTGACTAGTGGGGTACCGCAAGGCTCAGTGCTGGGACCCCAGCTATTTACAATATATATTAATGATTTGGACGAGGGAATTGAATGCAACATCTCCACGTTTGCGGATGACACAAAGCTGGGCTGCAGTGTTAGCTGTGAGGAGGATGCTAGGAGGCTGCAAGGTGACATGGATAGGTTGGGTGAGTGGGCAAATGCATGGCAGATGCAGTATAATGTGGATAAATGTGAGGTTATCCACTTTGGTGGCAAGAACAGGAAAGTAGACTATTATCTGAATGGTGGCCGATTAGGAAAAGAGGAGATGCAATGAGATCTGGGTCTCATGGTGCACCAGTCATTGAAAGTAGACATGCAGGTGCAGCAGGCAATGAAGAAAGCGAATGGTATGTTAGCATTCATAGCAAAATGATTTGAGTATAGGAGCAGGGAGGTTCTATTGCAGTTGTACAGAGCCTTGGTGAGACCACACCTGGAGTATTGTGTACAGTTTTGGTCTCTTAATCTGAGGAAAGACATTCTTGCCATAGAGGGAGTACAGAGAAGGTTCACCAGGCTGATTCCTGGGATGGCAGGACTTTCATATGAAGAAAGACTGGATAGACTTGGCTTGTACTCGCTAGAATTTAGAAGATTGAGGGGGGATCTTATAGAAACTGTAAATTCTTAAGCGGTTGGACAGGCTAGATGCAGGAAGATTGTTCCCGATGTTGGGGAAGTCCAGAACAAGGGGTCACAGTTTAAGGATAAGGGGGAAATCTTTTAAGACCGAGATGAGAAAAATATTTTTCACCCAGAGAGTGGTGAATCTGTGGAATTCTGTGCCACAGAAGGTAGTTGAGACCAGTTCATTGGCTATATTTAAGAGGGAGTTAGATGTGGCCCTTGTGGCTAAAGGGATCAGGGGGTATGGAGAGAAGGCAGGTACAGGATACTGAGTTGGATGATCAGCCATGATCATATTGAATGGAGGTGCAGGCTCGAAGGGCCGAATGGCCTACTCCTGCACCTATTTTCTATGTTTCTATGTTTCTAAATAGCTTTTCATTTGTGCAGTATAAAAGAAACACTAAAAAAAATTTTAAATAAGAAGCAATAATTTGCTATAGGAAAGATGTTGTTAATCTGGAAGGAATGCAGAGAAGATTTACGAGGGTGCTGTCAGGACTTGATGGCCTGAGCTATAGGGAGAGGTTGGGCAGGCTATGACTGTATTCCTCGGAGCTTAGGAGGATGAAAGGTGATCTTATTAGAATTAGAATTAGATTCCTTTATTGTCATTCAGACCTTTCAGTCTGAACGAAATTATGTTGCCTGCAGTCATACACAGAACCAATAAAAACAAAACATACAATAAACACAAATTAAACATCCACCACAGTGAGTTCACCAAGCACATCCTCACTGTGATGGAGGCAAAGTCTTAGTCTCCGTCTCTTCCCTCCTTGTTCTCCCTCTGCGCTGAGGCGATCGATCCAGGCCGGAGATGCCGCCCTCCAGTCCAGCGGACCTCCGTGGTGATGTCGCCGCCGCCGAAAGCTGGAACGCCGTCTCCGCTCCGAGACAGCCCGCCACAGCATCAGCTACAGGCAGCCGCCCCAGCTCCAGGCCGCCGCCCCAGCTCCAGGTCCCGCAGTCTCCGCTCCGGGCCGCTGCCCCAGCTCCAGGCCGCCGCCCCAGCTCCGGGTCCCGCAGTCTCCGCTCCGGGCCGCTGCCCCAGCTCCGGGCAGCCGCCTCAGCCGCCCCAGAGGACATAGAGGTGTGCAAGATAATGAGGGGAATAAACAGGGTTGATGCACAGAATCTTTTACCCAGAGTAGGGCAATCAAGAACCAGAGGACATAGGTATATGGTTAGAGGGGAAAATTTACTAAGAATCTGAGGAACTACTTGGTCACATAGGGTGGTTTGTATGTGGAATGAGCTGCCTGAGGAGGTCGATGAGGCAGAAACTATAACACCATTTAAAAACATTTGGACAGGTACATGGATAGGAAAGTTTTAGAGGGATATGGGTCAAACATGGGCAGGCTAGGCTGAAGGGGTTGACTCTATGACTAACCTCTGATTACTGAAATCTGAAATAAGTATTAAAAGTACCAGAAACTCTCCAGCAGATCAGGCAACATCATGTTCTGACTCATACCATACGTAACATGGTTCTACCAGCTGAAGCAACAAAAGGTTGCCAGTGGGGTCTGCTTCATCAAAAGAAAGTGTTGCAGTGTTTGGAAAATGGGTTTGTGAATGAAAAAGAAAGGTGTTGAAATGTATTTGCTCTGAAATCAGGGATTTAAAACATTGAGTACAGGGCTTGTTGTACTGTTTTTTAAATGTTGTAATTGGTTCATGGTCTTCCTTTGCAATAGCCCAGCTGCACTCCATTCTAGATGCCTATGCTAATGAAGGAATCCAGCACAGGCTGTCTCCGGATTATGTCAGAGACATGTTCCTTAAAACTGATTTCTCCATAAATCAGAAATTTCCATTTTCGATAGTCATCACATACACTTGCTATAATTATATCATTTCATTGAATAGTCACCCTCCCAGTGATCACGATTAAACTATTCAATTCAATTCAATTCAATTCAATTCAATTCAATTCAACTTTATTGTCATTGCACAAATACAAGTATAGGTACAACGAAATGCAGTTTAGCGTCTGGTCATAGTGCAAGATAGTAGAAGTAAAAATAAAAAATACAAAATAAAAATAACCGGTTAAAAATGTGTGGGTTGTGGATGAATTAAACTGGTACATAGGCAAATAACTGTATACAAATGGGAGAGTCTAAAGATAGCTGGCGATGGGACTCAGAGTTCAGCAGTGTAATGGTGTTATTGAAAAAGCTGTTCCTCAGCCTGCTTGTGCGAGACCTGAGGCTCCTGTACCGCCTCCCTGATGGGAGGAGGGCAAACAGTCCATGGTTAGGGTGTGAGGGGTCCCTGATGATTTTCCCGGCCCGTCTCAGACACCGTTTTCAGTGGAGGGCATCCATGGCAGGGAGCGGGGCACCGATGATGTGCTGAGCGGTTTTCACCACCCGTTGCAGTGCCTTCCTGTCAGCTGTGGTGCAGCTGCTGTACCATACCGTGAAGCAGGTGGTCAGGATGCTTTCGATGGTTCAGCGGTAGAAGTTGGACAGGATCTGGGGGGACAGGTGAGCTTTCTTGAGCCTCCTCAGAAAGTAAAGGCGCTGCTGCGCCTTTTTGATCAATTTGGTGGTATTGAGGGACCAGGACAGATCCTCTGAGATATGTACCCCGAGGAATTTGTAGTTGGAGACGCGCTCCATCTCAGTCCCGTTTATATGGATGGGGGTATGTCTGCCACCTCTGGTCTTCCTGAAGTCAACAATGATTTCCTTCGTCTTCTTGGAGTTGAGGACGAGGTTATTGTTGGCACACCAGGTTGTCAGGTGCTGGACCTCATCCCTGTAGGCTGACTCGTCGTTGTCACTGATCAGTCCTACCACCGTGGTGTCTTCGGCTAATTTAATGATGGCGTTGGAGCCATTCTTAGGGATGCAATCATGGGTGAAGAGGGAGTAGAGGAGAGGGCTGAGCACACAGCCCTGTGGCACGCCAGTGTTCAGTGTTAGAGTGGAGGAGGTGAGGTTGTTGATCCTAACAGACTGTGGTCTGTTGGTGAGGAAATCCAGTGTCCAGTTGCAGAGGGAGGTGGAGATGCCAAGTCCGCTGAGTTTGGTGATCAAGCTGGCGGGGATGACAGTGTTAAAGGCGGAGCTGAAGTCGATGAACAACAACCTGATGTAGGAGTTGTTGTTGTCCAGGTGGGTCAGGGCAGAGTGTAGGGCCGCCGATATGGCGTCCTCTGTAGATCTGTTGGTCCGGTAGGCAAACTGATGGGGGTCCAGTGTGGGGGGGAGGCTGGCTTTGAGGTGAGCCAAGATCAGCCGCTCAAAGCACTTTGCGATGACAGGGGTGAGTGCCACTGGGCGGAAATCGTTGAGACTCCCTGAAGCTGACTGTTTGGGCACTGGCACAATGGTTGAGGTCTTGAGGCAAGTAGGGACGACAGCCTGGGCCAGTGACAGATTGAAAATGTCAGTGAAGAACTAATGGAATATACAATACAATACAATACAATACAATTCAATTTATTGTCATTTGGACCCCTTGAGGTCCAAACGAAATGCCGTTTCTGCAGCCATACATTACAAACAAATAGACCCAAGACACAACATAATTTACATAAACATCCATCACATTGCTGTGATGGAAGGCCAAAAAAACTTCTCTCTCCACTGCACTCTCCCCCCCCGATGTCAGAGTCAAAGTCAAAGTCAAAGCCCCCGGCGGGTGATGGCGAATTGTCCCGTGGCCATTAAAGCCACTCCGGGTGATGCAAGGTCGCACACCGGGTCTTGGTGTTAGAGCCCCCGGCGTGCGCTCGCAGAGACCCGCGGCCATTCCAAGCCGCGCGGGGCGGTGCTGTAAGGCCCCGCTCCAGGTGCTCTTCAACCCCGCAACTCGGGCGGGAGAAGTCGCCGTTGCGGAAGCCCCGAAAAGCGGTCTCCCTCCAGGGACCCGTGGGCTCCCGGTGTCGCCGTCCGCCAAACCCGCAGTTGCAGCCACCGAATCTCCGGGGGTCGGGTCGCAGCAGCGTCCACCACAGCTCCACCCGCTCCGGACTCGGCCAGCTCCGCGACGGTGAGGTGAGTAGCGGCACCAGAGTCCCCGGTCTTCCTGTTGGCGGCCGCTCCACGTTGCAGCCCCAACGACAACGGAGACCCGACAAAGAAAAGGTCGGGTCTCCCGTGCAGGGAGAGATTTAAAAGTTACCCCCAACCCCCCCACACCACCCCCACCCCCCCACACACATACCCCAACAAAAAATAACAAAAACTACATAAAAACATAGACATAAAATAATAAAAACGCAGATGGACTGCAGAGGCCGCTGCAGACGAGAGTCGCACCGCCTACCGAATATATACTGTATCCAGTCATTAATGTAAAACATGAAGCATTTTAGTATCATTACTAGAGTGAAAATGCTTTAAAAATGTACATATAATGTACATAAAAATAAAAATGTAAAGATGAAAATGCTTTAAAAATAAACAGCTCCCTTTCCTGTCGCTTTGTGCAACTTCAAGCTTCATAACAGGACCCCTGTGACACACCGTTGTATAACTTGCCAAATATGTTTAGGTTTGGAAAATGATTAACAGGGAGCATTCTCCCCAAACACTTTGACAGGGACTTGGAAGTCTTGTTGTATGAGATCAACAAAGAGACGTAGGTCATATACATCAGGGTGTAGAGATGGCAGGAGTTGATGCAATAGTTGACAGTCAGGAGTGATAGTTGCGGAACATGGAGTAATGCTGAAACAAATTCAACAACCTCATTGGAACGGTGAAGTCGAGGGGTTCAGTGCAAAGGGCAACTCACGTGACCTCCTACAGCTGCAACAGTTGACCATTCAGCCATCAGCTGACCTTCTCCAAAATTATTGAGCGCTCAGTACCTGCTCTCCGCTTCTCCATACATGCTACCCACACGTAACGTCCCCTTCTCTACACATATTGATGGACACACAATATCGACCTTTGCCTTATTTTCTCCAAAACTCAACACACGCTCTCACATCCAGAGAACTTCTCAAATGATTGTTGGCAGAGACTGTTTAGAACAATAGAGATGGAAAGGGGATTTAATAAATGTAAATAACATTTGGACAAGAAACTAATGAATACCACAGATGGCAGGAATCCAAAGTAAATGCAGCACGGTGGCGCAGCAATAGAGTTGCTGCCTTACAGCGCAAGAGGGCCGGGTTTGATCCTGACTACAAATGCTGTCTGTACGGATTTTGTACGTTCTCCCTGTGACCGCATGGGTTTTCTCTGGGTGCTCTGGTTACGTCCCACACTCCAAAGATGTAGAGGTTTGTAGGTTAGTTGGATTTGGTTAATTGTCCCAAGTGTGTGGGATAGTGCTAGTGTTCGGGGATGGCTGGTCGGCGTGGATGGGCTTGTTTCTGCGCTGTATCTCTAAAGGCTAAAGTCTAAAGTCTAAAGTGAAGTAATTATCAAGCATCTATGGAAATGGAAACAATTAATGCATTGAGACCATTTGTTGATTTGTGAAAGAGAGATAAAAGGGAAAATTATATTGCAGAGAATGCGACAGGAGGAAGGGATAAGAGAAATGGAATATCTGTGATAGTGCGAGACCAGTGCAAATGTTTCAATGAAGCGGTTAGAGCGCATTATGTTTTTTTTGGGTGTAATATGCGGCTAATATCAGGGGCTCTGTGACATGCCCAGGTAAACAAAATTGACGGAGTGAAAAAAACGGAACTAAAATCACAGATGGATGAATTACGGTAGAAACAGTCAGTTCTGATACAGACAGGAAAAACAAGTTACCTAAATTTGGAGGGACTAATATTGGTGTATGGAAGGGTGTAACAGGCCCAGATGGAAGATGAGGTGCTGTTCCTCAAGCTTGCGTTGGGCTGTGTTGTAACAGTGTAGGAGGCCACAGACTAAGGATAAGATGGAGAATTAGTGACAGGCAATCAATATCACTGGTCCCTGAGCCTGGAGAGGCTTATCTCCCTATGTAATTGTGGCATTTTCTTACGGGATGGCAACTGTTCATAAATTCATTTCAGCAGGGAATCAATCACGGTTTTCATTCACAATGGGGTGAAAAAATCATTGTGCAATTGAACATCTAGATTGAGGACCAAATGATCATTCAATTTAAATATAAAATCATATCGCTCATGAAATCACCTCAAACTCTCTCTCAAAAAAAGACATAAAGTGCTGGGGTAACTCAGCGGGTGAGGTAGGTATCGCTGGAAAACATGGATAGGTGATGTTTAGGTCGGGAGCATGTCTTTTGGAAAGTTTAGGGGAAACCAGAGTACCTGGAGAAAACCAACATGGTGACAGGGGGGACGTGTGAGCTCCACACAGACAGTACCTGAGGTCAGGATCGATCTGGGGCCTGCGAGACAGCAGCTCCACTGTGCCTTTCTGTTAAAGGTGGTCCTTGGATTCCTATTCAATTCTTCTCCCCTCACAAATCTATGCCATCTATTTTCAAATCTCTCTACCCTGGATAAGATAACATAAAGCAAGTCCTATCGGTTCTTGCCTTCAGTACTCCCACCCTGTTCTTGCCATAAGGTGAGAGAACATTCCATTGTCCCGCCATTGGTTAAAAAATCCAATTCTCTTCCATTGGTCCTTGGGCCCAAGTCTCCTAACTCTACTTTTTCCAATTGGCCCACAAGTCCAAGCCCCACTTCCACTTGCTCCTATTGGTCATTGGGTTGACCTCCTCCAATTGCTGACTACCTGTAGGTGTGCTTCAGGAGTACAGAGAAGGTTCACCAGACTGATTCCTGGGATGTCAGGACTTTCATATGAAGAAAGACTGGATAGACTTGGCTTGTACTCGCTAGAATTTAGAAGATTGAGGGGGGATCTTATAGAAACTTACACAATTCTTAAGGGGTTGGACAGGCTAGATGCAGGAAGATTGTTCCTGAAGTTGGGGAAGTCCAGAACAAGGGGTCACAGTTTAAGGATAAGGGGGAAATCCTTTAGGACCGAGATGAGAAAAACATTTTTCACAGAGAGTGATGAATCTCTGGAACTCCCTGCCACAGAAGGTAGTTGAGGCCAGTTCATTGGCTATATTTAAGAGGGAGTTAGATGTGGCTCTTGTGGCTAAAGGGATCAGGGGGTATGGAGAGAGGGCAGGTACAGGATACTGAGTTGGATGATCAGCCATGATCATATTGAATGGCGGTGCAGGCTCGAAGGGCCGAATGGCCTACTCCTGCACCTATTTTCTATGTTTCTATGTGCTGCTGGAGTTCTGGAAAGTTGCACTTGCAACAAGTTACATGAAGCAGGAGGATATTCTAACTCTAGTGGCAAAGAACTGTCTACAGCTGGAAAGATTAGGACGGAACCAGGTGAGGGCAATCCAACCCAGCTGGTTGGTGACATTTCCAGCTGCAGAACATGTTTTTCTTGAGCTCCGTGCAAATAAATTCCTTGTCTATGTTTTTTTGTTGCTGCCAATAGCACATGCACGACACCCTGAGGCCTGACCTTGAGATTTTCATTTGGATCCAGTTTGAAGGCACTAAACGGTAACAGCTATTTTGATCTAACCAAGCCTTCGAGATTACAGCTGACATACTGAAATGCACCAAAGCAACAGCACTGTTTTTTATTATAACATGCACTTGCTATCTGGCATTGTAAGGAGTCAACATTGTACTCACGAGAAGGGCAGTTTGTGACATGACTGAACTCCATGCCTGTTCAGAGCAGAAACATCAACAAAACACTGCAGAAAAAATGAGAGACTCTTAGTGCAATAATGCATTATTTTAAAACTACCAGCATCTCCAAACTCTTTGTCCTAGGAATCAGCATCTCCCTCTACCACTGGATTCTTCACTTTCTGACCCGCAGGCCACACTCAGTGAGGATAGGTGACGTCACTGCCTCCACAATAATCCCTGACACCAGTGCCCTGCAAGGTTGCGTTTTCAGTCCACTACTGTACTCCCCACACTCTCACAACTGCGTGGCAAAGTTCGGCTTTAACTCCATTTGCAAGCTTGCTGATGACTCCCTTGCGGTGAGCCAGATCATGGACAATGATGAAACGGAGTACAGGAAGCAGAGAGTGAAGTTGGTAACATGGTGTCAAGCCAACAGGCTCTCCCTCAATGTCAGCAAGATGACTCAGAACTGCTGTAGTTTTTGGGAGCAACAGCAGCAGGAGATTAGCAAGAGATACGACCGATTGGCTCTAGCCCAAGTGGGAGGAGAGAAGTGAAAACAGTTAAAGTAGAGGCCAAGGACAGGCAGACTTTACTCAGAACTGCTGTAGCTTTGGGAGCAACAGCAGCAGGAGTTTAGCAAGAGATACGACTGATTGGCTCTAGCCCAAGTGGGAGGAGAGAAGTGAAAACAGTTAAAGTAGAGGCCAAGGACAGGCAGACTTTACTCAGAACTGCTGTAGATTTGGAAGCAACAGCAGCAGGAGGTTAGCAAGAGATACGACTGATTGGCTCTAGCCCAAGTCGGAGGAGAGAAGTGAGTCAGTGCCGGGAAAACAGTTAAAGTAGAGGAATTTGGTTTGTAACTTGGTAAATCAGGCAATTTATCAGTCAATTTAAGCAAGACTGCTCTTAGGAGCGGCAGTGAGTGAGCGGCCTTGTGAGGGAAGTGTGAGTCTTTGGCTCGAGAGTCTTCGCTGAGGAGAGGAGAGGAGACCACGCAATACGCTTGAGAGGTAGAGACGAAAGAAGGAGATGTCAGGCAAGCTGATTCAGTGCGATGCTTGCAGTATGTGGGAGGTCAAGGACACCGCTGGTGCCTCTGGCTGCTACAAATGCGAGAAGTGCATCCAGGTAGAGCTCCTGAAGGGCCGTGTTGGGGAACTTGAGAAGCAAGTGGATGACCTCCGGTTCGTCCGAGAAACGGAGTCGTTCCTCGACAAGTCCTACAGTACGATTGTTACACATAAGGTACTGGAAGAGAGAAGGTGGGAGACAGTGAGAACGGGAGGGAAGCATGGAATGCCAACGTCCCCGGGTGTTGTACCTCCTGTGAACAGGTTCACCCACTTAGAAGCTGTCGGGACAGAAGAGGTGTTTACACTGGGCGGCGGACTGGCTTGTGATGCGAATAGGGCTGTTGAGCCAAAACCAAAAAGGCCTAAGGCAGGCAACGCCATTGTAGTGGGAGACTCCATTGTGAGAGGTACGGACAGGGGTTTCTGCAGCAACAGACGGGATGCGAGGATGGTGTGCTGCCTTCCTGGTGCCAGGATCCAGGATGTCACGGACAGAGTGCAGAAAATCCTCAAGGGCGAAGGTGAACATCCGGAAGTGGTAGTGCATGTCGGCACAAATGATGTCGGAAAGAAGGGGATGAATATTCTGCAGCGTGACTTTAGAGAGCTCGGAAAAATGCTGAAAAGCAGGACCTCCAGGGTTGTTATCTCCGGTTTGCTTCCAGTTCCTCGTGCTGGCGAGAGCAGGAACAGGGAGATACGGGACCTGAACGTGTGGCTGAGGAACTGGTGCACGGGGCAGGGATTTAGATTCTTAGATCACTGGGATCTGTTTTGGGGTAAGGGGGAACTGTACAAAAGGGACGGATTGCATCTTAACAGGTGTGGGACCAGCATTCTGGCAGGCAGGTTTGCCACTGCTACACGGGTGGTTTTAAACTGAATAAGGGGGGGTGGGGTGTCGAATGGGATAGTGGAGGATGGAGTTAAAGGGAAAGGGTTTCTTAAATGTGTGAGCGTAGAGACAGAGGGGTGTAAAATGAGGGTAGAAGCAATAGGTAGCAAGGGGGGCAGAAAACGCTGGTGGGTGTACAGGCCACCTAACAGTAGTAGTGAAGTTGGAGATGGTATGAAACAAGAAATTAGAAATGCGTGCGACAAAGGCAAAACCGTTATAATGGGTGACTTCAATCTACATATAGATTGGGTGAATCAAATTGGCAGGGGTGCTGAGGAAGAGGATTTCTTGGAATGTATGCGGGATAGTTATCTAAATCAACATGTAGAGGAACCAACGAGAGAGCAGGCTATTTTAGACTGGGTATTGAGTAATGAGGAAGGGTTAGTTAGCAGTCTTGTTGTACGTGGCCCCTTGGGCAAGAGTGACCATAATATGGTTGAGTTCTTCATTAGGATGGAGAGTGACATTGTTAATTCAGAAACAATGGTTCTGAACTTAAAGAAAGGTAACTTTGAGGGTATGAGACGTGAATTGGCCAAGATTGACTGGCAATTAATTCTAAAAGGGTTGACGGTGGATATGCAATGGAAGACATTTAAAGACTGCATGGATGAACTACAAAAATTGTTCATCCCAGTTTGGCAAAAGAATAAATCAGGGACGGTAGTACATCCGTGGATAACAAGGGAAATCAGGGATAGTATCAAAGCGAAGGATGATGCTTACAAATTAGCCAGAAAAAACAGCATACCGGAGGACTGGGAGAAATTCAGAGACCAGCAGAGGAGGACAAAGGGCTTAATTAGGAAAGGAAAAATAGATTATGAAAGAAAACTGGCAGGGAACATAAAAACTGACTGCAAAGGTTTTTATAGATATGTGAAAAGAAAGAGATTAGTTAAAACAAATGTAGGTCCCTTGCAGTCAGAAACAGGTGAGTTGATCATGGGGAACAAGGATATGGCGGACCAATTGAATAACTACTTTGGTTCCGTCTTCACTAAGGAAGACATAAGTAATCTGCCAGAAATAGCAGGGGACCGCGGGTCAAAGGAGTTGGAGGAATTGAGCGAAATCCAGGTTAGCCGGGAAGTGGTGTTGGGTAAATTGAATGGATTAAAGGCCGATAAATCCCCAGGGCCAGATAGGCTGCATCCCAGAGTACTTAAGGAAGTAGCTCCAGAAATAGTGGATGCATTAGTAATAATCTTTCAAAACTCTTTAGATTCTGGAGTAGTTCCTGAGGATTGGCGGGTAGCAAACGTAACCCCACTTTTTAAGAAGGGAGGGAGAGAGAAAACGGGGAATTACAGACCAGTTAGTCTAACATCGGTAGTGGGGAAACTACTAGAGTCAGTTATTAAAGATGGGATAGCAGCACATTTGGAAAGTGGTGAAATCATTGGACAAAGTCAGCATGGATTTACAAAAGGTAGATCATGTCTGACGAATCTTATAGAATTTTTCGAGGATGTAATTAGTAGCGTGGATAGGGGAGAACCAGTGGATGTGGTGTATCTGGACTTCCAGAAGGCTTTCGACAAGGTCCCACATAAGAGATTAGTATACAAACTTAAAGCACACAGCATTGGGGGTTCAGTATTGATGTGGATAGAGAACTGGCTGGCAACCAGGAAGCAAAGAGTAGGAGTAAACGGGTCCTTTTCACAATGGCAGGCAGTGACTAGTGGGGGTACCGCAAGGCTCAGTGCTGGGACCCCAGCTATTTACAATATTTATATTAATGATCTGGATGAGGGAATTGAAGGCAATATCTCCAAGTTTGCGGATGACACTAAGCTGCGGGGCAGTGTTAGCTGTGAGGAGGATGCTAGGAGACTGCAAGGTGACCTGGATAGGCTGGGTGAGTGGGCAAATGTTTGGCAGATGCAGTATAATGTGGATAAATGTGAGGTTATCCATTTTGGTGGCAAAAACAGGAAAGCAGACTTATCTAAATGGTGGCCGACTAGGAAAAGGGGAGATGCAGCGAGACCTGGGTGTCATGGTACACCAGTCATTGAAAGTAGGCATGCAGGTGCAGCAGGCAGTGAAGAAAGCGAATGGTATGTTAGCTTTCATAGCAAAATGATTTGAGTATAGGAGCAGGGAGGTTCTACTGCAGTTGTACAGGGTCTTGGTGAGACCACACCTGGAGTATTGCGTACAGTTTTGGTCTCCAAATCTGAGGAAGGACATTATTGCCCTAGAGGGAGTGCAGAGAAGGTTCACCAGACTGATTCCTGGGATGTCAGGACTGTCTTATGAAGAAAGACTGGATAGACTTGGTTTATACTCTCTAGAATTTAGGAGATTGAGAGGGGATCTTATAGAAACTTATAAAATTCTTAAGGGGTTGGACAGGCCAGATGCAGGAAGATTGCTCCCGATGTTGGGGAAGTCCAGGACAAGGGGTCACAGCTTAAGGATAAGGGGGAAATCCTTTAAAACCGAGATGAGAAGAACTTTTTTCACACAGAGAGTGGTGAATCTCTGGAACTCTCTGCCACAGAGGGTAGTCGAGGCCAGTTCATTGGCTATATTTAAGAGGGAGTTAGATGTGGCCCTTGTGGCTAAGGGGATCAGAGGGTATGGAGAGAAGGCAGGTATGGGATACTGAGTTGGATGATCAGCCATGATCATATTGAATGGCGGTGCAGGCTCGAAGGGCCGAATGGCCTACTCCTGCACCTAATTTCTATGTTTCTATGTTTCTATGACGAAGCCAATTATGGACTTCAGGAAGCATGCCCCAATCAGCATCAATGGTGTCAAAGTGGAAATGGCTGAGAGCTTCAAATTCCTTGGTATTAATATTACCAATGATCTATAATGAACCAACCACATTGATGTGACAGTTAAGAAGGCATAGCAACACCTCTACTTTCTGATGAGACTGAGGAAATTTGACATTACTCTTGCAATCTTCTACATATTCTGCACTCTGTATCTATCTATGTACCCTTTGCTCTATTCTATGTACTCAAATCTAACCTATAATTATATAGTATATCTGATCTATTTAAACAACATTGAAAACAAAGCTTTTCACTGTACCATGGTAATAAATCAGTAATAAATCTAAACCTAAAAAAATTTCTTTACTATTACTGAGGTGGTAAATTGGTCAGGAATCTAGGAGAACAAGTTTCATATAGGTATGCTCACCACTGCAGGGTGATCGTGCTTTGGAAACTACACGCAAAATAATAATTATAAATTATGCTCACAGTTTAATGCACATAATAAACAACTCTTCTTTGGAGCTGGAATTTTGTTATGGCGTGAACCACATTCTATTATGATTGCATTTCATGCTAAATACTGCCGCATGTATAATACTGCTGTTGGAATATTTGCAGATGGTATGCAAAGATAGTTTGCAAGCAACTATTCTTAGTTATGCAAGGGTAAAAACAAATCCCCTTCGATGCTGTGTCATAATTTCTTGGGGCATTCTATCTCATAATTAGGAGAAAACTTTTAAGAACAATAAAATGTAGTGATCTTTTGAGAATTATTCTATACCGTACTCTGCACTGATTTCCTATACTGTGTGCTGCAAGAAGAATGATTGGAAAGAAGGGCATCAAAAACAATGAGGGCAGTTCCACACACTCCGTTTGATCAGTGATAATGTAATGATGAGGCTGTTAACTTTGGCCCGCGTCCCAAAAATACTTCAGCCAGTTTCTCGCGCAGCCTCCAGGAATTTCCTTTAAGAACAAGTGGGTAGATCGCACAATAGTTGAAGCAAATGGGTGAGTATGCACCATGTAATTATTGCAATTTGTAGCATGAAAGGAGACTAGGCAGCCCTGGCGATATGTCAATGTACAGTGCACTCTCACCCACTCATGGCCAAAAATTGGAAACAAGCCTTTCTTGCTGGCGAGGTCACCAATTTACAGCTAGAATCAGTTTCCTATCTGTTTCTGGAGGATGCGGTGGGAGCTGATGACAGTTTCCCTGGAAGTTGCACCGTGGATTCTGGGTGCACAATATAATCCCCCCTGCAGTTCCACATCCAACCCACAGACTTGGAGATGGATACACTTGCCCAGAGTAGGTGAATCGAGGACTAGAGGACATAGGATTGTGATGGGGAAAATATTTAATAGGAATCTCAGGGGTAATCCATTCACACAAAGTGAATTTACAGAAAACTCAGTTTTAAGTGTCGAATAGGTCAGGAGGACACATTATTGGCAACAATGCTGAATACAAGATTCAGTGTATGGTGGGTGTATGGAACAAGCTGCCAGAGGAGGTAGTTGAGGCTGGGACTATCCCAATGTTTAACAAACAATTAGACAGGTACATGGATAGGACAGGTTTAGAAGGATATGGACCAAATGTGGGCAGGTGATACTAGTGTAGCTTGGACATGTTGGCCGGTGTGGGCAAGTTGGGCCGAAGGGTCTGTTTCCACACTGTATCACTCTTTGACTCAGTTAGGACTAACTGACAATATCAAGGGAATCTCATTACCGTACTCTAGATGAAAGTTTGCCGCCACATTCTCAAGGTCTAAGACGGATGAGTTAGAAATGCTTACTTGCAAATGACACCTTCACCTGTAAATACTTAAATAAAGGCCCACATCCTGTCATCCGCTCAATTCAGGTGAGAAGCACAAGGACAGTGAAGAATAAGGGTATCCTGTAAATATTTCCTATCAGTTCTGGACTGTTTGGACTGCATTTGTCCCAGCAGTCCAGCAGGTAAATTCAAATCATTGCAAAATTTTACTTTGTACCTTTTCAATGGTTATTTTTGATAATGAACCAAACTAAGTGGCATAGGTTTAAGTTGGGAGGCAAAATATTTAAAAGGGGCTTGAGGGGTATTTTCTTTGCATAGATGGGTATATACAGTAGATCGAGCTGCCAAAGAAAGTGGCTTATGCAAGTAAATTAACTCCAGGTAAAAGACATTTGGACGGTCCATGAATAGGAAAGATGTAGACCAAAATGGGCCAAACATAGGCTAACAGGACTTGTTTAGGTGAACATCTCGTTGATATGGGTGAGTTCGGCCAAAGGGTCCGTTTCCATGCTGTATTTCTCTGTAACTCTATGTATTCTAGTTAGTTGCTGATTGGTTTCATCAGCTATAGGATAATTCCAGGGGCATTTGTGTTTCCCTTCATTACCTCATGTTGCAAGTTTCTACAGAGACTGTAAGGCCTGGTTTGAAATTATTTAATTGAATTCAGTTTTTGCTCAAATCCCTGTTACTTGACATAGACAATAGACAATAGGTGCAGGAGTATGCCATTCGGCCCTTCGAGCCACCACTGCCATTTAATGTGATCATGGCTGATCATCCCTAATCAGTACCCCATTCCTGCCTTCTCCCCATATCTCCTGACTCTGTTATCTTTAAGAGCCCTATCTAGCTCTCTCTTGAAAGCATCCAGAGAACCCGCCTCCACTGCCCTCTGAGGCAGAGTATTCCACATACTCACAACTCTCTGTGAGAAAAAGTGTTTCCTCGTCTCTGTTCTAATGGTTAGTATTAGTATGATGTATTAGTGGTAGAATGACCGTTGTTTAACAATAAAGGGTCACCCATTTAAAGCAGAAATAAGGTGATGTTCTCTTTTCACATTGTAATCCACAGCCATAATAGCAGGACTCTGAGTTTGCTCGGCAGCAAACTGCCCTTGAATGCCTTGTAGAAAATAAATATGGGATTAGTGTAGGATTAGGCACAGTGGTGCAGCTATAGAGCTGCTGCCTCACCGAACCAGGGATTGATGTTCAACCCCGATCTTGAGTGTTGTCTGTGTGGAGTTTGCACGTCTCCCATGGTCACTCTGGTTTCCTCTGGGTCCTCTGGATTGCTCTCATTTCAAAGACGTGCGGGTCGGTATGTTAATTGGCAGCTGTAAATCAGCCACTGTGTGCAGGCGAGTGGTAGAATCTGGATGGATGTAATGGGTATGTGGAAGTATTAAAAAAAGTATTTACTGTAGGATCTGTGCAACTAGGTGATTGATGGGCTGAAGGGCTTGTTAATGTGATGTAGTTCTCTATGATTTTATGACTCCATTGCAAATTTGTGTGCTTGATATTCAGGGCAAGCATGGTAGACTGAAGGGCCTCCTCAAATTCTGAATAAGTCCATGAATCTGTGATAATATTCAAGACTGAGACATCCACCATCAGATACTACATGATAGCGAAGACAAAGGTAAATATGTTTCGTTCCCACTGATTCTTTCACTCATCACCTACTGAAACCACATCCTCCAGATTTGACCGGCTAAATCAGTAATGAAGCTATCAGCTGCTCTCCCACCATTAATATGTTCAGTGCTCTTCCTGACTCAGTGGAGGTTGAAGTGGAGGAGCACTAATTAACCAGCTGAGGCTGGATGGTAATCCAAGGAGCACTCCTCATGTTTGATACACAAAACCTCACAGAGTTCAGACCCATCGTTGGTACTCAAAGAGGCATTCTCTCACAGTGTATGCCAAGGCACCACCAACTCTACTGAATCTGTCCTGCTATTGAGATAGGATATCCCTAGGGGTAATAACAAAATAATCTGGGACATTGCCTGAAAGGCATGAAGCTTGCTTGTCTGACCCATGAGACAGTTCTTTTAATTTAATCAGTCACCAAACGTTTATGAAAAACAGTTGTCAGGGTAAGCTGAGTGGGGTGTAGTATCATCATATGTGAATCTTGTACCAACTTCATTGCTGGGTAGTCTATCTGGTTTGTTGGCTTAATCTGTTTTGTCACAGAGGGTGGCGAAAAAATGAATGATTACCATGCCTGAAGTCAACTGTCAACGCCAAAGTTGTGAGCTTGTTATGATCCACAACAGGTAAGAATTAACACATTGCTTCTTTCCACGAGATTGGTGAAACAGGTGGGTTTCTATGTCAATTAAAAAAAACTTGCTGAAAATCTGAAACAAATTAAGAAAAAGTTGGAAAAACTCAGCAGATGAGGCAGTCCGTGCAAAAGGAAAAGTCAACCATTCAAAAAAAGAGAGAAGCATACTCCCAGAACAGTCACTGTTGTTTCCCACAGATGCTGCCTGACCTGTTGAGTACTACCAGCGTTTTCCATTTTTTTTTGTATTTTTACAACAATCCTTGAGTTTCATGGTCAATATAACTGGTAACCACATTTTTAAAAGAGATATTCAGATAACTTACAAGACACTGAGTTTAGTTTTCCAAACTGGCCTGGTTACATTTTTTAGATAACGGGTCTGATAAGTTAACAAGTACTACTGTTGAGTTAGCTTTGTGGAAATTTATTCTCAGTAAGGGACAAGGAAGTACGTCAATGAATGCCATGTAACCTGTTTGCTAAGTTGCGCAATTCGTCACGGTAGATCAGCAGATACGATGAGTTGGCAAAATGGGCAGAGAAATGGCCAATGGAACTTAAACCTGGAAAATGAAAGGTCATGCATTGTGGGAAGACAAATAAGGTCAGGGTATGCACAATGAGCAGAACTACACTACATCCCAGTGTTGTGAACGGGAAAGGCTCCCTCCAATGGGCTGTAGTCTTTGTCTTTTGAACTCAGGGCTTCCTTGCACAATAGTTCTTCCTGGGTTACAGTTGCTAATGCCTTATATGGTTTTTTTTCCTTTTATGTTTTAAAATCAATCTTTCAGAATACTGGGGCTACTTAAATCCTACCTGAGCCAATCTGGCACAGAGAAGTTTAGAAATGATTGTCCCTGATAGTTTTCCCACATGGATATTATGATCAAGTGTATCTATCTAGGTATTTAATTTTAACCAAGGCTTCTGGTTCTCTCTTGGCCACAGTGACAATGGACATTTATGCCTGGAATTGAGGTCTTTGATGCCATGGAGGAAGTTTCAGTATTTCTTCTCCCATTACAACCAAATGGCCACTTTGTTGTAGTGTACAGTTTACTGGACCTCTGTGATTTTGAGCTAAGAACTCCCATTTAGCACTATCAAATAACAACTCCTTTTCTTCCTACTACACATTACAACTATCCTTACCCGTATCTATTATAGATCAGGTTTCAGTCTGTACCTCATCTCACCCTGCCTTTCCCTTGTCTCAATTTCTCTGTCATCACCACATGTGTTCTTAAAATGAGGCCCTCTGCTCAGGAGCATCTGAAACAAATTACTTCTGAAAATGTGGCTTTCCCTCTACTATAGTTGATGAAGTTTCACGTGCATTTGGTCAATGTACTGCACATTTCTTTTGACCAACCCCTGCTCCACACCTCTCCATGCAGAACAGCAATAGAGTTCTCTTAGTCCTCACCTTTCATCCTACCAGCCTCCATCCCTCAATCTTCTGCTGAGAAGGAATGGGTGACGTTTCCTTTTCCTTCTCTCCAGAGATGATGCCTGTCCCGTTGAATTACTCAAGCTTTTTGTGTCAATCTTCGGTTTAAACCAGCATCCCCAGTCCCTTCCTACTCATAATCCTCTGTTATAAGCTCCAATGTGATTCTACCACTAGTTACATTTTCCCCTCATCCACGTCCCTTTCTGCTTCAGATAGAGACCACTCTCTTGCGTCTACTCATCCCTCTCCATCATCCATTACTGCCCCTGACATTTTCCCCTTTGACTGAAGGAAGTGTAACAGCTGTCCCTACCTTGCACCCACTTTGCAATACCCAGGTACCTAAAGCCCTTGCAGGTGAGGCAGAAGTCCATCTGCTCCTCTTCCAACTAGCTCAACTGCATTAATTGCTCAAGGTGTGGCCTATTCTGCAATAGTGAAACCAGGCATAGATGAGGTGAGCATATTACAGAACACCTGCGCTCCACCTGCATTGGCCATTTCGAGCTTCCAGTTGCATGCCATTTTAAATCGCCTTCCCACTCTCACGCTGATCTGTTTGTCCTCGGCATTCTCTATTGCTACAGAGACGACAGATGTAACATCCTCACATTCCTTACAACCCAATGGTATGAACATTGACTCTTCCAATTTTAGGTAAACACACCCTTGGTGCTTTCCTCCCACACATACTTGTCTGCCTGCATAGCTTTCTGCTGTCTGCATAGCTTTCTCTCACTTTGTTCATTCCTCCCACTTCCCATCTCTAAAAAGAAAATCCTAATTCCGATTGCCCATCATCCACTCCCCATCTGGTTCCACCCACCAGGTTTTATCCCACCTTTCGCCTCCCCGCTCCCATCCACAGGAACCATTATATGTTGGCCATCTTTCCTATTCGCTTCAGTTCTGATGCAGGATTTTGATTTGAAATGTCGACATGCACTTTTTGCCTCCACAGATACTGCTTGACCTGTTGTTTCCTTCCAGACTTTTTTTAGTTTAGTTTTTAGTTTAAAGATACAGTGCAGAAACAGGCCCTTCAGCCCACTGAGTCCACGACAACATGCAATCCCCGTATACTAGCGCTATCCTACTCACCAGGGACAATTTACAATCTTTACTGATCCCAATTAATCTACCAACCTGTACGTCTGGAGTGTGGGAGGAAACCGAAGCACCCGGAGAACTCTGTACAGCCAGCGCCTGTAGTCAGAATCAAAGATGGGTCTCTGGTGCTGCAAGGCAGCAACTCTACTGCTGCGCCACCATGTCAGTTAGAACACTGTTCTGTTTTGTGTGGCAGGGAACTGCAGATGCTGGTTTAAACCGAAGACGGACACAAAATGCTGGAGTAACTCAGTGGGACTGGCAGCATCTCTGTAGAAAAGGAATGAGTGATGTTTCGGGTTGAGACCCTTCTCCAGACGGTCTCCCTCCCTGAAGCATTACCAATTCCTTTTCTCCAGAAACGCTGCTTGCCCCGTTAAATTACTCCAGCATTTGTATCTATCTATTGTTTTGTTTCTGTTTAGTCTGTACCTGACGGTTCAGTTGTCGCAGGTGGCGTCTCACAATATCTCCTAATTCACACATCTTTCATCAATCAGCACCACTGGACACTCTTCCAGTTACACCGATATCAATTCTCTGTGCAATCTCAGAGAACTTCACAGACCATTACCCATCCTCGTGTGTGGCCTGTTCAAAATGAAAACACTCTGATGTTCTGATGGAGTCACACATGGGCTGCTTGGCTTATCATGTACACACTGACTGACCAATGAGCACCCATGTGTATCATTCCATCTTCCATTGGGCCTACAGCCTTCAGTCTGTTGGTAATTCAAGTCCTCATCTAAATACCCCTTAACTACTGTTCTAAGATGGCTGTTTTTTAATTCTTTCCTCTCCTCACAGTGAGCTGTGATTACACACAGATGGCTTCTTTTCCCATAGAGATTTGTAGAGGTTTAGCTGCACACCATGTGTTACTACAAAGTTCTTCTCCGAGGCAGTAGAGACAAACTCTTACAACATTTATACGTGCAAATGGCTCTGGGACTCAACACTTGCTGGCTAGCGTTTAGTTGGGAAAACAGGTATTCCAATATTGATGCGCAAGCAAGTTTTCATCTAAACCTCCCAGCACCGGTTGGCAATTCTATTTCTCCTTCCTAATCACCACTACCATTCTACTCCTCCCTTCCTTTACATTCTCCCACATCCACCCTTTCTTCCCTCACCCTTCTTGTTGTAATCCCCCTTCTTTCTGCCTGCACATGTCACTGTTCACTTTCCACCCCCCTCCCTTTCTTTTCTCTTCCATATTCTTTTCATCTCCCTCCATCCAGGCTCCTTCCAACCATCTATCTGTCAAAAAAAACCCACCTTGTCAATTCCCCGTGACCTGCCACGCTTTAGCTGCCTCCCCTTTTCCAGCTTTTTTTAATCTCTCTCTCTCCCTCCCCCCACCCATCATCAACAATCAGTCTGATGGAGGGTCTCGACCAATATCATCACCTATCCATGTTCTCCAGAGATGCTGCCTGGCCTCCTGAGTTACTCCAACACTTGATATCCTTTTGTGCATTAACCAGCATCTGCAGTTATTTGTTTCAGCAGTTATAGTTTAGATGTCAACTCTACACCGGTTTTACCATGCCGGGGACGTGCGCTTCTGGCAGTCCGCTGGGCATTAGTTTGTCACCTATGACTCTTCTGCCACCCGCATCTATGGACTTGGCCCGTCTGGTCAGCTTGATGGCCTTACAAGACAACTCTATTATTCCTTCAAGTTGCCTTCGTGACTTTTTTATATTTTTATAGATTAAAAAAGATCATTCAAGCAAATCTATAAGGTCTGATTATAGGTGTATAATTGTTCTGTTGCTGCTGATTTCAGGGAATGTTCAACCTAACCCAGGCCCAGGCTCTGCTGAGTCTGCTGTTAATTTTAACACCCCTGCTGAATTTGAATCAAGGTCTGGACTTGGTTTCATCTATTTGAATGTGCGCAGTATGATTGCTAAAATGGATATGATTCGTATCTGGGCTCATTCAACTGATGCTGATGTTATTGTCATATCTGAAACTTGGCTAGACAAAGCAGTTTTAAACAAGGATATCAACATTGACGGCTACAATGTGTATAGGACTGACTGACCAAGAAGGGCGGAGGGGTCGCAGTCTATGTCAAATCTAAGTTTCATGTGAAGATCCGTCTCTCTACATCAGTGAGTAAGCAATTTGAACTTCTGGCTCTTGACATGGAAATCTCAAAAACTCTCCACATCATTGTCGTCGGTTGCTATAGGCCACCTTCAGCTATCAGCTGCACCTTACCATCTTTAATGGAGCTTTTATCCGGGTTGAACTTTAATGAAATTGTCCTTATTGGTGACCTAAACTGGAACTGGCTGCTACCAGCATCAGATGATTTTAAAGCATTTTGTGATTCGTTTAATTTCTTTCAGATTGTTGACAGTCCTACTAGACCTAATCTGAAATGTCCGGAAAAATCTTCTTTAATTGATCTTATCTTAACTAATGTTCCTCATAAATATTCTGCTGCTTCTGTTTTTGCAAATGACATCAGTGACCATTGTGTCATTGCAACAGTAAGAAATACAAAAGTTCCTAAAACCAAACCGCGTGTCATCATAAAGCAGGACATGAAACATTTTGTGGAGCAAGCATTTTTTCATGACCTGTTTCTCTTTGGCTGGGAGAAAATTAATGTAATTCCTGATGTTGAAAATGCCTGGAAATTCTTTTATGATGGTTTTATTGAAATTGTTAACAAGCACGCTCCTTTTAGGAAGTATAGAATAAGGGGCAGGGATAATGCATGGTTCACGTCAGAGTTATCCATTTTACTCCATGAGCACAATGTGGCATGGTCTAAAGCCAGGAGTACTGGTCTTGGATCAGACTGGTTGCTCTTTAGGCAGCTGCGAAATGCAAGCACAGTTGCAATTAGAAAAGCCAAAGCTGATCATTTCCTTACTGAAACTTCAAATAACCTAAACAATCCGTTGAAATTCTGGAAAACCATTAAATCAATAACTGGAAATAAAAATGTTATTGAGCTACCTCCATGCATTGTCAAAGACTCTACCCAAATTTATGAAAAGGCTGACATGCTTGGTTGTTTTAATGAGCATTTCATTGCCTCTGGTTCACTTTTCAACTCTCAAAACACAGCTCAAGGCTCCTCTGCTTGCTCTGATAGTAGTTGTTTTTTTGAGGGACAAGCCTTTACTTTTGACGCTGTTACACTTTCAGAGGTGCATAAGGCCCTGAGATGTTTAGACACAAAAAAATCGGCAGGTCCAGACAACCTTGAGCCTTACTTCCTAAAGTTAGCCGCTGATTTTATTGCATTGCCTCTGACTTATCTTTTTAATCTATCCCTGGAGACAAACGAAATTCCCCTTATTTGGAAATCTGCCTTTGTTCTCCCACTGTTAAAAGGGGGGGACCCCACTGTGCTAAACAACTATAGGCCCATCTCCAAACTGTCTGTTTTAATTAAGGTGCTGGAATCCATTGTAAACCAACAACTGAAGGACTTTTTTATCAACTAACAGTATTTTATCTGAATTTCAATCTGGGTTTAGGAAAAAATATAGTACGTCAACAGCTGCTTTAAAAGTAGTAAATGATTTTATGGAATTTTTAGACAATAAGCAACACTGTGCAGCCCTTTTCGTTGACCTATCAAAGGCTTTCGATACTGTGGATCATGCCTTATTGTTACAAAGACTATGCAGCATCGGTTTGTCTGATCAAGCTGTCTGTTGGTTTAAAAACTATCTATCAGGCAGATCCCAGTGTGTGCTAGCAGAAGGTATTACTTCTAGCTCTCTTAATGTATCCAAGGGTGCCACAGGGATCGGACAGGAATAGGACCTTTATTATTTACTATTTATATTAATAGTCTAGATCATAAAGCTCCGAACGCAAATGTTCACTTTTATGCTGACGACACAGTGATATATTGCTCTGCATCTACCCCAAATCAGGCTCTCTGTCAGCTCCAAACTGCTTTTAACACTGTGCAACATAACCTGTGTGATTTAAAGCTCATGCTGTTCACTAAAGCTAAATCAAAGCCCTCGGACCTCCCTCCTATCACCACTTTGCAGGGCTCTGTGGTTGAATCTGTGTCTCAATATAAATATCTGGGAATTATAATTGACGATTCTCTCTCTTTTAAACCTCATATCCAGCAACTTGTGAAAAAACTAAAGATAAAATTAGGTTTTTACTTTAGAAACAAATCTTGTTTTTCTTTTGAAGCCAAAAAAAGACTTGTTGCTGCAACGTTTATGTCTGTGTTGGACTATGGTGATGTTTTATATATGAATGCATCTTCAAAATGCCTACAGTCTTTGGACACGGTCTACCACGGAGCACTGAGATTTGTTACTAATTTTAAAACCCTCACGCACCACTGCACTTTGTATGCTCAAGTTGGATGGTTTGCCCTGTCCACCCGCAGACTCCATCATTGGCATATCCTTATTTATAAGACTATCCTCGGTGTTCTTCCTTCATACCTGCAGAAGTATGTAATTCGAAAAAGCACAGGAACTTATCAGCTCCGCTCTGAGGACTTGTTCTTACTAACTGTACCTAAAGTCCGTACTGAACTGGGGAAAAGGGCATTTAGTTATGCTGCTCCCTTCGCATGGAACCAGCTGCAGAATGAACTGAAACCTAAGGAGCTGGTTTCTATAAACAGATTTAAATCCCTTCTTAATGATGTTGAAGCGGGCTCTTCTGTCTGTACATGCTTTGTTTGATGATGTTCTGACTGTGACTCTATTTATATGTTCTCTGTTGTTTTTAAATTATTGTCTGTAACTGTGGAACTGTGCTGCTGCCTGTCTTGGCCAGGACTCTCTTGTAAAAGAGATTTTTAATCTCAATGAGACTTCTCCTGGTTAAATAAAGGTTAAATAAAAAAATAAAAAAAGATGTAATCCTCCTCTTTGGGTAATCCCCTGGGATAAAGGATGAGCAGCTTCCACTCCAGACCGTGGGACCGGTGGTGACTAATAGGGCCAGTGCAGGATGACAGACTGTCATTGTTGAAGAAGGATGGTCAGTGTTATGCTACAGCATTTGCCAAAAGTTTGAAGAACTTCAATAATTGGAGAAGATGAGAATCCCAAAAATACTTTTTCCAAACTTCAAAATGACACACAAAAATCAGAAGTTTGGAAATGTGATAAGTCAATTCTACTTCCATTGCTGAGCTAAACTATACTAACAAATGATTTTTAAAAAACACAATAGTCAGTCCACTACTGGCAAAAGGATATGTTTGTTGAATGCCATCAACTAGTTAATAATACTAGAAAGTTCATTTTTAGCCTAGACTTACAGTTTAATAATAACACAAACATATTAGAGACTAATCTCTACAGTTATCAATTCTAAATGTGATTTTCGCTCTGAAAGAATCATAGGAGCATCCAGTGACATTACCCAATTCCAGCCACAACAGCTCTGGTTCAATAACTATACCTGTAAGGAATGAACAGCCACAGAAGCTATACTTTGAAATCCACACATAACTAACACGTTGGAACACAACAGGAATGAAGCTTTGCTGAAATTAATCACCAGTTGGCATTCTCCCACACAGTATAGTTATCTGGAACTCTGAATAATTATGATATGACGAATCAATGTACAGGGAGGAAGTAAAACGACTAGTGGACTGGTGTGGCAAAAATAATCTAGAATTAAATGTCGACAAAACGAAGGAGATGGTTGTCGACTTCAGGAGGGCGCAGCCAAAGCATACACCCCTCAACATCAGTGGCACCACAGTGGAGAGAGTGGAGAGCATAAAGTTCCTCGGTGTGCAAATTACAGACAGCCTCACCTGGTCCAGGAACACCACTGGGACCGTCAAACGGGCCCATCAGCGACTGCACTACCTGAGGAAACTAAAACAGGCCTCACTCCCCACCAACATCCTCAGGACTTTCTACAGGGGTACGGTGGAGTCTGTACTCACATACTGCATAAATACGTGGTACTCCACCTGCAACTGCTCGGACAGGAAGGCTCTGCAGAGGGTAGTGAGGGGAGCAGAGAGGATCATTGGCATCTCCCTACCCTCGGTACAAGAACTGTTCCAGAGCCGCTGTCTGAAAAAAGCTCAGAGAATTGCTAAGGACAAACTGCACCCCCTCCACATACACCTGGATCTCCTGCCATCAGGCAAGAGATATCGAAGCATCAAAGCCATCACGGACAACTCATTATACAAGACTGCTAAACAGCTTCCTACCACAGGCTGTGAGGCTGCTAAACAGTCACTCTGTACTCACAGTCACTTGATTTTGCGGCTGGCACGGACACTTTAATAACTGGCACTGGACACTTTAATAACTGGCACTGGCCACTCAAATCAGCTGCCCCGGACATTTTTATGATTGGTTTATTGTATTTTAACGTTGTTGTTTTACCTGCTTTTAACTATTTATACTGTTCCATCAGGGACTGGATTGTTTTTAGTGTTATTATGTGTGAAATGTTTTAAATTTCATGTGCGATGCTCCGCTATTCCCTGGGAAACGTCTTTTCATTTTGCACTGTACAACTGTTGCTTGCAAGATGACAATAACGGTTGATTGATTGGTTGATTGATAATAATAATAATAATATATTTTATTGTCATTGCACATAAGTGCAACGAGATTTGGTATGCAGCTTCCATCCGATGTCATAACTTAAATAACTAATAACATTTAGATTTAGATACCCCGAGAAACATGGTTTGTAAAAAGAACATTACAACAGTAAAACAGTTCAAACAGACTAAAGTGCAGATGTGTCTGTGTGACGTGACCATCCGAGGGAGACAGTCCAGGGGGGGGGGGGGGGGGGACACTCAGCAGGGCCGGTTCAGAGCCTGGGAATGAAGCTGTTCCTGAGTCTGGAGGTTCGGGCGTCGAAGGCCTTGTAACGTCTGCTGGAGGGAAGTAGTTCGAACAGTCCATTACAAGGGTGTGAGGAGTCTATATGGATGCTGATGGCCTTCCTGAGGCACCGTGTGTGGTAGATGCCCTCCAAGGCTGGTAGCGGTGTCCCAATGATCTTCTGCGCTCTGTGGACGACGCGCTGAAGAGCTCTCCTCTCCGCCTCCGTGCAGCTGAGATACCACACAGAGATGCCATACGTTAATATGCTATCTGTGGTGCAGCGGTAGAATGTTGACAGCAGCTGTTGGGGCAGACCAGTCTTTTTTTAATGTTCCCAGGAAGAACAGTCATTGCTGTGCCTTCTTGACCAGCGCAGTGGTGTTGGTGGACCATGTGAGGTCCTCTGAAATGTGAGTGCCCAGAAACTTAAAGCTGGACACTCTCTCCACACTGTCCCCGTAGATGGAGGTTGGGGCATATTCTCAAAAGGCATATCCCTTTGTTTTAAATTATTCCCAACTGTTTCACTATCCACAAACATCACGGACAACTCATGAGACCCGTTGTCATGAGACGTTTGCATGTAGTTCTCCAAACTAAAATTGTTCAGCTGGATCATTTGTTGTACCATCTCATAGAATGCAGAGATATCAAAAGAACAGCAAATACAAGGGATAGAATGGGCACACACGGGCTCCACATATTACCAGAAATATTTTTTGGAGCCAAAGTCCAACTTTGTAGTTGCGAATGAGCAGAGAAGATATGAAAATCATTTAGTTTAGAGATACAGCATGGTGACATTTGTCAGAGTGAGGCTAAACACAAATTGGAGGAACAGCATCTCATATTTCGTTTGGGCAGCTGACAGCCCAGTGGTATGAATATGGATTTCGCTAACTTCAAGTATCCCTGCAATTTCCTTTCTCTCTCTCCATCCCCCACCCAAGTCGCACCAGCTTCTCATTTTCACCCAACAAACAGCTACCAATGGCCCGTTTCCTTTATCACAATTACTTTTTTGCATATCTCTCATTCATTGTTCTTTATCTCTCAACATCATCTTCTATATCTTTTGTTTCCCTTTCCTTTCAGTCTGAAGAAGGGTCTCGACCCTGAAATATCACCTACTCCTTCTCTCCAGAGATGCTGCCTGTCCTGCTGAGTTACTCCAGTTTCTTGTGTCTATCTTTAGCATGGAGACAGGTCCTTTGTCCCACCAAGTCTATGGCGTCCATTGGCCATCCGTTCACACTCAAATCCATTTTATCCCACTTTTTCATCCATTTCTTACACACCAGGGGCACCTTACCAGGCCGATTAACATACAAACCCGCACGTTTTCGGGACATGGGAGGAAACCAGAGCACCCAGAGGAAACCCACGCAGTCACAGGGAGAACGTGCAAACTCCACACAGACAGCATCTGGGTCAGGATTGAACTTGCGTCTTTTGCACCGTGTAACCCAAATTCATTTGTAAATTAATTTCACTACAGTCTAAGTGTGAATTATTACATTTTGGTAATAATAAATGTGGTAACAAAGGGATTTAGGAGTATAAATAGACAAAGTGGCAATGCAAATAGGTAAAACCATCAGACAAACAAGCCCAACTCGTATATCAAGGACATACAGAATAGCAAAGTAAAAGTTACACTAAACCCGAGATAAACCCTACTTGAAATAATTAGTATGTTTCTGGTTGTGATATCAAATAAATAATATGGGAATAATGGAAACAGTCAACAGTCTGTCCTTTCTTCTTCATTTGTTTTTTTTGATGTTTTCATGTGGGTTGGGGGGGGGGGAAGTTGGGGGAAACTATTTCTAATCTCCTATCTCGACGGAGATGCAATCTTTTTCCATATCGTATCTCTGTTCGCACTGCGGCCTAACAACAAGGAGTTGGCGGCCTTTGCTAGAGACCGACTTTGAGAGCTCCACCGCGGGACTTTAACACCGCGGAGCTCGCGATCCCTTTGCTAGGGGTCGATCTTTGAGCTCTACCGCAGGTGCCTGCGGATTTTAACATCGTGGAGCTCGCGATCTCTGGTCAGAGACTGACTTCGGGAACTCCAAGCCACAGGAGCTTCGACTGCCCCGACGCGGGAGCCTCGATCGCCTGTCGCGGGGGGTTGCTTTTTTAAAAAAATAAGAATGGCTGTATGGTAATTCACATATCACTGTAGCTTAATTGGTAAATGTGACAATAAAAGACCTTTGAAACTAATTTTATTCCATAGCAATAATTGGAACTGCATTAACTAGAAATGACAAACTTTTATCATCTGAAGAAATTGATAATTCAGAACAACAATGGCTTAAGGTAGACTGATTGTTTTCCAGTACAATCTAATCCAGTAAAGTGGCTACTGGTCACCTGTGGCTAGTTGAGAGTTCACATGTAACCAATGCATTTTTGATCAGCAAGTTATTTACAGATACTGTGGCTGTTCATGTGATTTCAAGTCAAAGTCACACAGGGGATATAGGAACATTTTGAATTTTGTGCATTGTTGGGAAAAAATTAAAGGCAGCATGAAAAATCATTGACCCAAAAACATGAACTCAGTTACAGAAGGATGTGTGATGGCTCTGCTGGTAAGTAATGAAATCCAATCCTTAGCAAGGGATGACATAAGGTCAGAAGATGCAGAATTCTTGTGGGTAGAGTTAAGATACTGCAGGGATAAAAAGACCCTGATGGAAACTATATACTGGCCTCCCATCAACCACGTGACCATAAAAGACCTTTGAAACCTTTGAATTACAAGGTTTGACCCAGAAACACAAGGTTATTCCTGAGGAAGGAATGGGCAAAGTGGCCTGCTTGTGTCTTGAAAAGGTTGACACATGAAGTCTTTAAAATGAGAGGTTTTGATAGATTTATATTTGTGGAGAAAATCAAAAGCCATCAATCATTAGTAAGTTAATGGGACCATTTACAATTTTTTGTTTTGAAACTCAGAGTTATAAACAAATGAAACAGATGAAACAACTAGTATGCCAAGAATTATGGGCCAAGTTTAATTACAGAAGTGAGGAAGGAATTGAGGGTTGTAAGAATCGGATAAGGAAACATAAAGAGAGACTAAATGAACAATAAAAGCAGGCTAATAAAGTAGCTATGGCCTATTTCTGTGGTTGACATAGAAGACATTTGACCTCAGTCTTTCCTTAACTGGTATCTTTATTACACTGATCTAATCCGATCCTGTAAATATGTCATTGGTACAAAGTACAGTTTATTAACAAAAAATGACTAAGCAGTCAACAGTGAAACCCAGTCATTTTGTGCTTATAATTATAAATGAACCTAGTGTACAGAAATATTGGGAGCACTTACAGTAAGTAAAATTGGGTATAGTTTGACAGAGTATTTCATGGTCAGTTAGGATGGAGTACAAGGAGTATTTCATGGCCAGTATAGGACTCCATAAGCAAATGCTCAGACATCTCACATAAGACCACCTAAAAAATCTATTAATTGAATACGAGATATGTCCCATTCATACCATTTATTAAAAACACAAACTAATATTTACTTGTATTAAATATTCAACAATTTTAATATGTGATTTTTGTGTAGAGTCCATTGTTTCCAAAGTATTATACCAAACAAAATTCATATCAAATTGATTTTGTCTATTCTCTTAATTCCAGATCTGATAGTTCAATTTTAGCACAGAATTCAAATGATGCCATTCTTTATTACTTAATTCCATATTTACATTAAAATTGAGTGACTAACATTTTATCACAACTTAATATAAAATGCATACTATTTTACAAAGGCTACCGTTGTAATTATTATAGTATTTGAAATTTGTAATCAAAATATTTTATCTACTGGATTTTTCTGGGCAGAGATATCCAGTCTCCAATTTGCACAACTAAATACCATGAACGTTTGCAAAACAGTGAGCAGTACACTGCCAGGCTTTTTAAAGCTTTTATAAGAGCCCATCTATGTAGAAAGTATATTACAGACCACTGTTCAAAACATCCAATAACATTGCAATGTTCACTACATTAAAACAGGTGGTATCCGATTGATTTTAAACAGATTTGTGCTTCCATAAATACAGTGGACACGCAAAATGAATGCATTAACCATTCATTAACTCACATTACTCATTTCTTGGCAATTTCAACTCACATACTCCACCAAACATGAAAAGAATCATTTGACATTTGATTTTTTGCTGAAACAGTATATTTGATGAAAGAGAAGCTGGATTTTTAATGATAAGACAATAACACGAAGATATTCACTTCACATGATGTTAAAATTAGAAAAAAAAAATCAACTTTAATTTAATTTTATTTAATTTGCTTGTAAAGTAAAATATTAATTTTCTATCCCAAATCAAAACACCTCCATGTTCATTAATATTTTAAGGTTATTTGGGCATAAATGTTAAGCTTATAACAGAAATTAAAATCAAAAGTGTTGCTGAATGAGTTTTTCTCCTTACTTCAGTTACAGAGTAGTAAAGTTGCAGCAATCATATTCTCAAACTCTTAGCTCAAAAGAGCAAAAAAAAATGATTTTAGCTGCCAAGACCATTTGACTTAGATTTTCCATTGAGCTACTCAACAATGAGGACATTCCTGATGGAATAATACTCTAATACCTCCAATGGAATGAATAGGAATACAAAGTCAATCTTAAAACATACATGATCCACAAATCCTCCAACAAATAATCTATGCATGGTGACATAGCAGAAGTATTATTGTTTCTGCAACGTATGAGCTTAATTTGATGGTACAAATTGAACACTAGCCACTCTTACTGGAATTTAAGCAATGTATCCTTTAGGCTGTGCAACTGAAAATACTTCCCAGTTTGTTGTTGAATTCGTGCTTTTTAAATGTATCTTTCAAATTAACAATCACAGCATGGTTATCTGCATTCTTCCTCATTTTCAACCTGATGCCCCTCAGTTCAAATGATAAACCCGCTTGATTTTTTTCTATATCGCCAATGGAAGGAAGTATTAGTTGGATAGATGGTATGCTAGATCTTGAATATTTGGGATATGTTATTCTATGACATGGCTAAAATTTAAAAAAGTATAATGAGGTTCCTCTCAAATAGCTGTACTATTAATTGCTCCCTAAGAAAACGACTCACATTCATCCACTAAAAGTATTACCTATGGATTTGACCAAAGCAAAATCCCAAATTAAAAAATATCTTCTTGTTTTTCTGCAGTGTGACTATGGAGACGTTAGATCAATAATGGGAGAATTACATTGATTTTTAGGAATAACAAAATAATTCAGAGTAAAAATTTGACAATTCCATGTTTTTTCCTCTAATGTACAATGTTCAGAGAATTATAATCATGCCTTAATTATGTTATATTGAATTTTGAATAAATGTGTAATAGAAAATGTAATTAGGTGTGAACAACAGAATTAATTTACTTTGGAGAAAACAATTGTTTTTGGAATTCTCCTAGATTTTTAAAAGTCATATACTTATCCTGTTTATAAAGTAAAATGACACAGGAGTTAACCACGTTTTTGATGCATAACAATTTTGATCCCGGTGAGATATGGTTGATTATATGTACTTTCACTGCCACTAAAGTTAATTCTACAATATGTTCAACCTATTGTAGACATGAAATGATCAATGCAAACTGGACACCAGCAACGTGTGAACAGTCTGTGTTTCAGATCAAAATGGTGTGCAAGTCATGACCATAGGGGGCTTTCCTATGCAGCAGCATTGCTCCAATTCATGAATGAAATCATGTCCCTAGTAGTGCCCTGTATACCATAAAACAATGAAATAATCAATCCATAGACCAAAACAACCCATAGGCACCTTTGCAGCAATAACAAGGTAGGATTTCTATACATATTATATACATACAAAAATAGATTGATAATTGTTTTTGATTTATATCAAAGATCATTCATTGTCTATCTACATAAACAGCAAAACACCTACATGGTGTGGAAAACACCAGTGAACCTGTAATTCATAACAGCTTGCTGAAAACTAACATGCATCAGTGCCATCGGAATTCTGTGTTCAAGGTTGTCTGGATCAATACACTTTAATAGCCGAATCCAGCGTGGCCCTATGAAAAAATATTTGAAATAAAGCAAAAACAAATTTTATTCCATAGCAATAATTGGAACTGCATTAACTAGAAATTACAAACTTTTAACATCTGTAAAAATGGATCATTCAGAACAACAATGGCTTAAGGTGGACTGATTGTTTTCCAGTACAATCTAATCCAGTAAAGTGGCTACTGGTCACCTGTGGCTAGTTGGGAGTTCACATGTAACCAATTACATTTTTGATCAGCAAGTTATTTACAGATACTGTGGCTGTTCAAGTGATTTCAAGTCAAAGTCACACAGGAGATATAGGAACATTTTGAATTTTGTGCATTGTTGGGACAAAGGCAGCATGGAAGATTATTGACCCCAAAACATGAACTCACTCACAGAAGGGTGTGTGATGGCTCCTGCTGGTAAGTAATGAAATCCAATCCTTAGCAAGGGATGACATGAGGTCAGAAGATGCAGAATTCTTGTGGGTAGAGTTAAGAAACTGTAAGGGTAAAAATACCCTGATGGAAGTTATCTACTGGCATCCCATCAACAGCCAGGTTGCAGGGTCAAATTACAGCAGGAGATACAATCGGCATGTAAGAAAGGCAATGTTACGGTGGTCCTGGATAATGGTCTTTACAAATGGAGCTGCTGGGGGACTTCTGAATGGCTAGAATGATTCACATCTAATAGATGTATTTTGACTGGATGATTTTTGGTGAGTATGCAAATAAAGGAAAAAATACCAATTTGCGGGAATTGATGTCACAATTGGCAATGTAGGAGTCAATTTCCTGGAAAAGGAACTGAAAATTAAGGAGGCTAAACTACGTCATCCAGGTGATAAAGAGATGGCTCCACTCAAGAGGAGTGGCCAATCTCAGCCTGAACAGTGCCATTGAAAAACTTGTCTATTATGATATTGGGTTCCTGTGAAACAGAATGAAGCTTGCTGTAGCTCGTCTCAGATACCCACACAAATCTCTTCAAACAGGAACATCAGAGATGAGCTGAAGATTGGATGCTGACCTATCTGACCACTGCCTCCACTGCTGGCTGGGCCAACTGCTTAGCATCCTGTTGCTAATATATTTTTCCATCTTATGAGCTTTAGAAAAATATGAAGGTCAACAGACAGAAAGATATATTGGCTTTGATTTCAAGAAACACTGCGATGCAGATATAGCTGGACATAGATTGATCCATGCTGTAACTCACTATACCAGTGGTCACTCCACATCTCAACACCCTAACCTATTGATCTCAGTCTTAAAAGTTGTAATTGATCTCAATGACATGAAAACACCTTTGCTCATGCCAGTATTAGTAAAGCAAACAAATTCTGACTAGTTAAAATTTAAACAGCAAGCCCTGACATCTGATATTGTGGCACATTCAAAGACAAGCACAGCCACTGTTCAATAAATGGTACAGTGAAGCAAGTTCAGCTCATAGTGCACAGACTGCCAGATTACACCTGCCATATATTGCAAAATTGTTTCCAGCATATCAATTGTGCTACATGATACCTCCAAGGCTGTTCCAAGCAACAAACTACTTATGTGTTTTGTGGTTTTTTCTGTAAACTGCTGTGTCATCGATCTCGAAGTCAAGGATGACAAAGACCACTCCCAACATCAAAGGAAATTAGTTCAAACTGAGGAAGCTGTCACAAGAAAAATATTTCTTAAAGTTAAGCCTTTACCTGATTCTGATCTTCCAGTTCTTCCACGTCATCCTCCACGTCCTCCAAAGGTTCTTTTAATTCCTGCATGAGCGATATCTATTTGGGAAAATAGTAAATTAGTAAAGTTTAGATGTATAATAATTAAACATAGAACAGTACAGCACAGGTAGAGGCCCTTCAGCCCACAATGTCAGTGCCGGACATTATGCTAGGACCAATTAACTGCCTACATATAATCCATATTCTTCCATTCCCTGCATTTCCATGTGTCTATCCAAAGTCGCTTAAATGCCACTATCGTATCTGGTACCACTACCACCCCCCGCAACACATTCAAGGCACTCGCCGCCCTCTGTGTAAAACAAAACGTGCCCGGCACATCTCCTTGAAACTTTGCCGATCTCATCTTAAAACTATGCCTTTTAGTATTAGCTATTTCGATTCTGGGAAAAAGGTTCTGACTGTTTACTCTATCCAAGCCTCTTAATTTTATATACTTCTGTCAGGTCTCCCCACAACGTCCAGCAATCCAGAGAAAACAAGCCAAGTCTGCCCAACCTCACCCCATAGCTAATACCCCACAATCCAAGCATCATTCTGGTAAACCTCCTCTGCACACTTTTCAATGCCCCCACATCCTTCCTGTAGCAGGGCGACCAGAATTGCATGCAATACTCCAAAATGCGGCCTAATCGAAGCTGAAGGGCAGTAAATCGTATCATCTAACAAAATCTTCTATTACATCTGACACACTATTTAAGTGTATTTAGCTATTTGTTTTTCCCTACAAAAAGCAATATAACATCAATATATTTTCCTGTAAGCACCAATATAATGCTCATTCTAGAAAGTAACAATGCGTGTAATAACACTTTGAGTTGACCCTCTGCCTACTTCATCACCATGTTTCTTGCCATACTTGGCTCCCAAACATTATGACAACAGAATTGGAAAACCATTAGAAAAATAGCTCAGTAATGTTAACAAGCTCTTATAAATTACTTCAAACAACACAAGAACTCTCCACGTGTTGAGAAAGATTCTGATGACTGCATAATGCATTCCAATTGATGAATTATGAATCATACTGGTAAATTCAAACAAACTATTGGCAGCTCTCAAGACAACCTTACTGTGTTTCCTCACATGCACACTGGTGGTTCCATTGTGCACTTTTGTATTTTCACCCAAGAATTTGATCTACTACATATTAAACTGTGTTACACACAGGAAATTTGCTTTCTTCAGTTTTCTCTTCTTCTCCAGATGCTTCTGATTTACTAGAGTCTCATTTATAAAAAATCAACAGATATCAGGGACATTCTTCTGCAATTAGCTGGTCCCAACTAATTATATACTAATACAGTATTTTTGTCTTTTCCTTCATATATAGCATCCCTGCCTCTATATTTTGCAGACGTTATTCCAAAGTACAAAATGTAAAGGGATGACAAAAAGGCAGTAACCCTACAATTCCATCCCAATACACTCTTCTGTCCCCCCTGCAAGTCTAACTCTTCATTCCTGTCTCCCTAAACATCAGCTCAATCCATTACCAGAGAACCAGAGAACTAGAAAAGGAAATATCACATCCTTTCCCGTGAGCGGAGAATAGTTGGAATGGACTGCACAAGAGGCAGAGGAAAATGGTATGGATCTGTAAGGTGTGAACCACCACATTTACTCTGGATCTAATATGAATTTTCTTTCTGAAAAACCAAAATCCCATCAATTGAAACTAGAATTGTCACTCACCTTCTCAAATATAGGATCTTGTATATCTTTGTACATAGCCCGAGTGTGTATGTGAACAACAGCATCGTGAACAGTGAGGTAAAACATGTCTTTTTTCAAAGTTTCATCAAAAAAGTCACATTTCTCCAATTTCTTCACAACGTGATCTGGAATTTTTAAAGATTGAAAGGAATTATTAAAATGATTGAAAATTATACCCTGTGATTTCAGCCAAAATAGATCAGAGCTTTTATTACTAAGTATGGTAATAGAGACAAATTTAAATGGTAATATATTTCCTGTACAAATTAAGGAAAAAATCCTTGAACCAAAATTGACTTTTTCCAAATCATCTAATTAAAATTGAATCCTCAGAGACAGCCTACAGATCAGTGACATTATTGCCGAGGAAGGTTGCTTGATTCATGAGGATTGCAATTAATTACCATTGATCACTGGTGTGGAGCACTGTGTTGGGTATAATTGGCAGTCCAGTCTATTAAGCAAATCTACATAATTGCGATTTCTATAAACGGCTGAAGGCAGTGGCAGCCTGACAACATGTAAATTTCAAGTTCTGGGTGAATGATACTCAAATCATCATGATATATGATAATTTTTAAATGTTCTAGCACACATACAGTTTCAGAAGCATTCAAAATCTACCAGAAATTTTAAAAATTGCTAAATAATATTGACAATTTAGGTGATTTTTATGAAAAAGATTTTGAAAATACCTCATCTTTCCCCAATGTAGCAATATTTTATCTGTTCAAATGAATGGGTTCACAGATGCCAGACCTATGCATCTATTGCTACACTCCAGTGTCACGGGGAGCCAAGTAGCAGTGTGTACTAACATATACACGAGCAAGGATCTGTCCGCAAAGTACAAAACTCCATGCTCAGAGATAGATGTGCTCGAGTCCAGGACTCGCAGGCATTTACGCAAATACTGATGGTTCTCTATGGAACAGTTGGCAAAACTCAGAGAAAAAAAAATTTGGCTATTTTTTGCTTGTCTTGAGTTTTCGTATTTTTAGTCATTTGCAAAAGATTAGTTATTGTTCACAATTCAAATTACCTTCATATGCTGCCACATAAACAGTTACGCCTATTCGACTAAATTGCTTGACCACCTGTAATAAATAATGATGTATATGTTAGCAGGGGCCTTTAAACACCACATTCAATATTATAAATGGCAGCCGGGAGTCATTTAGACTGCGGGGTGTTTCCATCAGAATTAACCTAAAGGAATCATCTTCATTTTGTAGATGGAAATAAAACAGAAAATGTAAGACATACTCAGGTGGTGAAAGGTGATCAATCTGAAATAATAATTCTCTCACAAAGATTGGCACTTTTGGGGAAACAATAGAAAACTAAAAACTGGATGAATAGTGGAATATTGGAACATAGCCCAAGTGGGGAACTACAGGGCCTGAACGTTAATGAGAAGGATTAAAGAGGTGCTGTGCTTCATCACCAGTTACAGAATATAATGGAAATTCAATTGCACATAACCCATATCTCTCCATTCCTTAGATATCCATATACTTGTCCAAAAGTCTCTTAAATGGTACTATCGCATCTGCCTCAACCACCACAGGAAGGCACGGTGGCACAGTGGTAGACCTACTGCCTTACATTGCCAGAGAGCCGGGTTCGATCCTGACCATGGGTACCGTCTATATGGAGCTTGTACCTTCTCCAAGATCTTCGGTTTCCTCCCACACTCCAAAGACGTACAGGTTTGTAGGTTAATTGGCTTTTAATGTAAATTTGTCTCTAGTGTGTGGGGGATCAATGGTCGATGCGGACTCGGTGGGCCAAAGGGCCTGTTTCTGCGCTGCATCTCTAAAAAAAACACCACCCACAGCAACGCATTCCAGGCACATGACGTAAAAATAGGTGCCTCATATATCACCTGTAAACCTTGGTCCTTTCACCTTAAAGCTGTGCCCTCTAGTATTTGATTTTTCGATCTTGGGGAAAAAGGTTCTGAATGTCTATTCTGTCTATGCCGCTCATAATATTAATTATTTCTATCAGGTCTCACCACATCCTCCAGCAAAATCGATCCAAGTCTATCCAACCTCTCGCTGTTGCTGATACCCCTTAATTCAGGAAACATTCTGGTAAACTTCCTTTGCATGCTTTCCAAAGTCTCCACATCCTTTCTGTAATGGGGCAACCAGAACTGCACACAATACTCGGGAAAATACCCAGATACTCTTAGTTAAGATTTCAGAATTGACAGTAATCCATTTTTCAGCATTTCTGCCAAGGATTGAACTCATCCGAGACACTGGGCAAGTCCCAGTTATAATACATGCAGAAGAAAAGCTGGGAGAGTAGAATTTGATGGACTTATGTAAACAGTGAAGTTAGAGATGGAAAAAGTTATTTCCTCAGCAGCAAGAAAGCTCAAAGGGATGCAAGCCAGCGACTTAAAGATTTTGCAGGGTTGCTACAACTCTGACCCATACACAGTAGAGTGGTTCAATATAAATACTGCATTACTGAATAATTTTTGAACAAAACTTCTCAATTTCAGTATTGAGCTTCACTTGCTGGCAGCATACCTAGTAGCGGTAGGAGCACCTGGTGTACACAAAAATGAATTCAACACTTTTCATTAGATGCTCCGTTTCAAGGGAAGGAGTTCATAAGTGACTCATTTTAATCTGAAACCACTAATAATGTATCATGTCCATACAATCTCAGTGGATATTTAAAACATTCATACAGCTGTAATGTTTAAAAAGCAAATGCTGCACATCTGAATTATAACTTCGTATTGGAAATACAATCTATATTGAAAATATTTTGTGATGTACTTTTCATGAGTTAATGCATCCTAGCCTATGCACTTTCCCCTTTTAAATGCTGACCGAAAAGTTACATATTTTTGATATTTACTTTATTTTTTTTTTAAACAAAACTTTCACACCGATACTAGTTACAGCAAATGTATACTTACCATTTTAAAAATCCGGACTCCTACAATGTCAATAAATGACACTGCACCAAAATCAAAAATAAGGCTATGAATGTTAACTTTAGGGACCAAAATTTTGATTGGGAGTTCAGAATTCCAGTCAACTTGGATTTCCACTTCCTTTGTTGGAACATCGGGTTGTGGTTCTTCATCAGCTTCCTCATCATCCTCAAAACCCTCATTGGAAACACTTCCATCAGTTACAATCCCTTCCTAGAAATAGGAATGCAATTTCTGAACAGGACTGCTAGACAATTAATCATTTAGATCACCGTACTAAGTTTATCTTGCATATAAAAACATGGGGAAATTAATTTTTAAACTATCTGCGAATGAACATAGACAGGAAAAGCTTTAGGGTTACAGCAGATTGGAAGATGTACATTTGTGGAAAAATGTGAAGTTGTGCACTTCGACAGAATGAACAGAAAGAATAGACAGATAGCTTCATTAGGGACAGGCAGCATGGCTTCGTCTGCAGCAGAGCATGTCTTATCAACTTGTTTGTGATTTTTTTTGAATAGGTAATCAATGAGGATAGGGCAGTGGACGATGTCTGCATAGATTTTAGTGAGGAAAGTCCTCCATGGTAGACTGATCCAGAAGGTCAAGATCCGTGGGATCCATGATGACTTGGTCGCATGGGTTCAAAACTGCCTTACTCATGAAAGGGAGAGAGTTGTGGTGACAGCTGTTAATTTGGCTGGTGGTCTGTGACCAGCAGAGTTTTGCAACAAATAAATATATATAAATAAATGATTTGGTTGTAAATGTAGATGGGTTGGTTTGTAAGTTTGCAGACAAC
Source organism: Amblyraja radiata (assembly GCF_010909765.2). NCBI lineage: Eukaryota > Metazoa > Chordata > Chondrichthyes > Rajiformes > Rajidae > Amblyraja > Amblyraja radiata. The sequence goes on along the minus strand of NC_045976.1, from coordinate 19,713,914 downwards.
ACTAAAATTGGTGAAGTTTCAGACAGAGAGGAAGGCTGTCAAAGGATATCGATCCACTATGGAAATGGGCAGATAAATGGCAGGTAAAGTTTAATCCAAGCAAGTGTGAGTTTTCACACTTTGGGAGATCGAATGCAAGGGCAAAGTATACAGTTAATGGCAAGACCCTTAATAGCATTGATGTATAGTGAGACCTTGTGGTCCAAGTCCAGGTCTCCCTAAAAGTGGCAACACAAGTAGTTAGTGTGGTAAAGATGGCGTATGATATGCTTGACTTCATTGGTCAGGGCGTTCAGTGTAAGAGCCAGGATGTCATGCTGGTCTGTTGGTCTTTGTGCAAAAGTCAAAGTCTTGCAAATTTAAATTTAGTTTATTGTCATATGTACTAGGTATAGCAAAACCCTTTGTTTTGTCCTATCCAGTCACCAGAAAGGCAAAACAATTACAATCAAGCCGTCCACATTGTAATGCAAGATAATGTCCAACAAAGTCTGAGTAAATATAGTCTAAAGGTCTCCAATGAGGTAGATAGTAGGTCAGGACCACTCTCCAGTTGGGATAGGATGGTTCAGTTGACTGATAACAGCTGGGAAGCTCTTGCTAGAGGAAGTAAATATTGAATTTGAATCAATGAAGGACACATTCTCCAAATATGATGGTTACTCAATAAACAGAGATAATGCAAGATTAGTTTGTACTCACCACAATTTAGAAAATGTAGTGGGCTTGGAAGAAATATTATGGAGAGGCTACATTCTCATGGTGGAGGGTTTAGATCTTCAGAACAGAGTCTTACCATTAGGGGACGGAGATGAGGAGAAATCCCGTTAGGACTTCTCTAACTCAGAGGGCTGTGGATGATCGATGTTCGAGTATATTTGTCACTGATCAACAGGTTTTTGTATTCCAAGGTGTTCAGACATACTAGTGATTTAGCAGTATTAGGGAAACATGCAATATTTCCAGATGTTGATGAAATCAAGACCATATTACATGTACTGGTGAAGGCCAATCTAATATTTGTTCAGATATTATTGGATTGTGAAATAAAGTTTTGGAATTTCCATTGAATGTTAAGTTCCATATTTCTGAATCCACCAGTTTGTTCCTTAATTATCGGGGATCAGTCTTGTTAAGGTTCCCCCTGGTGTGCATGGAAGGACTGGGGTGTATCAAATAAAAATTCAATTGCCTCTCAGGTCCTAAATTAGACTAACTCTGGATCAATCCCTAACATTGGATCTCTTACTCCAATACATGCAGATATAAAGCAATTGGGAAGCAAGTTATTCTATTTCTTATTTCAATGTACTTACATTTTTTAATGATAATCACATCAGTATTTTAATTAATTTAGTTATTTTTATTATTAAATTCATATTCAATAAAACTTAAATGTTAACAGTCGAAATGTTTGTCACTATTAATTGACACTCAGCTTTTACAGTCGGTAAATATGAGAGGAAGGCTTTGCCAGATCTTTTGTTTTACGGGTAGGAGTTCTTCTGTGCACTAATGCGGGATCTCATCACTGGTGGAATTCAGGCCAGCAAGGTAGGCCCACCACATCTGGAATTTATAGGTATCATTTCAGGCAGCAGAGGCAGACTTTAAAGCTGAATGAGAGGATATTGTGATTCAACTAAAGGGGGGGGTGAACAAAAGTCATTGCTAGGTATCATGCGCATGCATTATAACAAGGAATGGTTAAGGCTGAGATGAAACTATTAGAAGAAAGATAGTGATTGTACTGTGACAAGTACAAGATGAAACAGATAAAATTAGATCCATGGAATAACTTTGTTGTGAAGCAACATTGTGTAACTTTGTCGTGTATCAACAAAATGGAGTAAGATAAAAAAAAAAGCTATAATACATTTCCCCTCATTTTACAGAAAAGGCCAGAATTAATAATTGTATAAAAGAAAACAACTTAAAAGTAACTTCACCCTTGTTGCTCTTAATTGGCCCTTCTTTATAAGTGATTGAATCTTCTTCAATGCTTTTGTTCGCTTATTAAACACTCGAACTGGATTAAATCCAACCTGAAACGATTCAATTCATAGACATGTAAGTAACAGAAATAAAAATAAATACTTAGAGATTCATATTATACATCTAAATAGTATACTTACAACGCTATTGAGTCTCTCTTTAAAATAATCAACACTTCCAAAAAATAAGGGAGAAGAAAATCTGAAGATTTTCACGCCACTTGGTTCAATAAGCTGTCAAATATCCAGGGGAAAACGATTCTCCATTAAAACATTGAAATTTTGAATATTATGTTGGAAAACAAGATTTATACAAGTTTAAATAAACTAACGTTTTTGTATCTCTTCATGTTCTTATAGATGTCGGTGTTTGGTACATTTCCTAGAGCAGTGGACACTGGGCTAAAAGATTAACATTGAATTTAATAGATGGAGATTTCATTCAGTATGTGATGAATATAATGTATATGTCATTCCAAAAAGGTCTAATCAAATACTTACAACTGGGCTCTAAGGACAACCGTAAGAAGTTCAAAGCACACACCAGCTAAAAGCCCCAGATCTAATCCCAGAAGGATAGATGCAATCCATGTCACAATCCATATCAGCTGCAGAAAAACAAGACAATGTTAGTTACAGTACAGTCCTCTGAAGAACTACACGCTTTTTTTTTTTAAAGCAAAAAACTTGCATGGCTGAGTTATAAATCTATTATCACAGTAACTACATATACACAATGTAAATGAACAAAAATGCGCCATTCCCATTTCACGTTCCAGTACAATACGTTTAAGGTGTCATATTTCTCCTGGTTCTGTTTTTAAATAGTATTACATAATATTGGCAAAAGTTTAACAAGAATGGCTTTGCTTGGAAGCTTTTTGTTGATGGATGTTGCTTCGGTGAGAAATTATCTTTCATGTGATATCTTGTGTCTCCATTACCATGACCTAGGCATGGGTGCATTCAAATTGATATCACGACAAGAGAAACTTCATAAAATATGTCCTACACATAAAATTAGCAAAACATTCATGCCCCAATTCTTAAAGTGTTTACGAGGATGTTGCCAGGACTAGAGGGTCTGAGCTAAAGGCAGAGGTTGAGTAGGCTGGGACTCTATTCTTTTGAGTGCAGGAAGACGAGGGGTGATCTTATAGAGGTGTATAAGATCATGAGAAGAATAGATCGGGTAGATGCATAGTCACTTGCCCAGAGTAGACGAATTGAGGACCAGAGGACATATGTTTAAGGTGGAAGGGAAAAGATTTAATTGGAATCGGAGGAGTAACTTTTTCCACACAAAGGGAGGTGGATGTATGGAACCAGCTGCCAGAGGAGGTAGTTGAGACAGGGACTATCCGAACATTTAAGAAACAGTTAGCCAGGTACATGGATAGGACAGGTTTGGAGGGATATGGACCAAATACTGGAAGGTGGGACAAGTGTAGTTGTGACATGTTGGCCGGTGTGGGCAAGTTGGGCTGAAGGGGCTATTTCCACAATGTATCACTGTATGACTCTATGCTGTTTTTACAAAAACTGCATTATTTTTAAAATACTCACACAATCAACTCTGTTTTGTCTCCACAACACTGGAACATCAAAGAATTGCCAGAACATTCCCTTCAAATTGGCAATGACAATTGCTGCCAGAACAGCCTGAGAAAAAAGTTAAGAACAGAGATTAAATTTACGATGCTTGTACAATTCAAAACCCAGTTAATGTTTTTATTACGTCCGTAACAATAATCTTCCAGTTTGTAAAATGGAAATAGATGGGTGTAAATGATGACAAAGGAGACTACAGATGCTGGAATCTGGAACGAAAAATACTAAAACTCAGCAAGTCAAGCAGAATCTGCAGGGTTATGATCCAAACGTCAACTTGAACCTTTTGCCTCAGCAGATGCTATTTAACCCAGTTTTTCCAGAGTTCTGTTATTTGAGCTGTAAATGAAGCTTTGTATCAATTCGACAGAAAGCATTATCAATAAAAATACAATTCATCATGCAACATTAATTTTTAGCATCCCAATTGATATTTATATATGCTGGTTGACTGTGATTTTAGTATTCTGACAAGATGGGTGCTGGGATGAATTTGCAGGACTCATGTGACACAAGTGACCAGTTGATGCCTCTGAAAACTGCAAGAGAATACAAGTCTCTGGCACATCACTTCAAAGGAGATGGCAGGATATTCTAAACTCAACTATTCTTAAAGCAACTATTCTTATCGTCAAAGCTAAAAATCAGAAAATAATCTTGATGTCCCACCATCTTATCAAGACCTATTACACATACTAATGATGTGTCTACCAGCTCATTCTGGGGAATGCAGGACATTGGGAGAATCAGCTAAAGCACAAAAAAATGCAAGCAGAAGCAGAGAAGGAAAAACTTGTCAACTTTATTTTTATTTTTAATATTCATTTTTCAGGATCTGGACATTAGTTTCATGGCTAACATTGATTCTGTATTTGGCTTTAACTGAGAACCAGCAAACAATCAACCACATAGTAGTCCAAAATATGCCAGATTGAGGAAAGATACAAATTTCTTGTACTTTGATGGACATTAATATTCTTGATGGAAGTTTACTACAATCCAGCAGTTTGTGGTCACCTTTAGCTATTTAATTATAAATGGCAGGTTATTAATCAAATTGAAATTCACAATTGGTGGAATTTGACTTTAGGTCTAGTTTATCAGCCCAGACCTTTAAATTACATGTTTAGTACTATAACAACTGCACCATATTGAATATATCAAACCTTTTCCCCATTCGATATCAGTAGCAGGAGCCAGGACTTTATAGCTGATGTGGATTGGTGAGGGAACGGTGCTCTTGGAGGGTTAGAAGCATTGTGTGCTTCACACAGTATGTGTTCCACACAGTATGTTTGAAGATCCAAAGCACGTGCATGTAAAAATGTTTAGCCAGATCAGGATACTGCAGTACAACATGGCGATTTTACAGACCTCCCAGAGGTGTCTCAAGGAAGAGATTCATGACTGCAGCGGCAAAGATCTGGATTCTAATTTACAACGTTTTCTGCTCAGAATTCAGCAGGTTCGAAAGAAGCAAAGGAAAAAAGAGGGCTACACACTCTTCAGTGATAACTATAATCATATCTCCATGAAGCTCCCTGTTAATCCCAAATGAATTGCCTGATAGACAGAATATGTCAAAGATAGGAAATATGTAGCTAGTTCACATGCAGCTAAACCTATTTAAGGTGCAAGATAGTGGACTGTAGCAGCTAACAAATGGGAAGCACAAGGCTATGGGTATTACACAACCTGCCCAGCGAAGGGGACCATATTGACATCACATTTGTTCCTCCAGGTAAAACAGTAGTTAGAAAATGCAGGGAATTTTGTGGCAAGAGGTACATGGGAGAAAATTCATTGACATGACTATTGAGAAAACACACAGAATACAAATAGGGAAATAATTTATTTGCAAAGTGTTTCCATACAATCCCCAAGAGTTTTTTGAGGAATATTAGGTGTATCGGCCTGCATAATTGATGTAGGGTTGATTATTTGCAAGAATATTGCTGAGACCCATATGTTTAACATGTCATTTCTGATAATGCAAGAGATGCATTGGAATTTGAATGAACAGCCAATTTAATGCTCTACCACACTGGCCTAGATGGTAAATCGAAATCTCTGCACCATCCTTCCGTTGTCAAATTTTTCAAAGTGTTGATATCTCAACTAAGATTTTTTTTATTTTATTTTTTTTTAATTATTATATTTCACATGGTCCCCTAAAGTAAATTGATGGCAAATCTGCCCCCCCCCCTGCCAAAAAACACTTGTGAATTACTGCAGGAAACACCCTGATCAATAAATGTGGAGACTTCATGTTGCTTTCTCCATTTGGTTGAAGGAATAAAAAAAGGTACTTTACGAACAATCAAAAATCATTCCATTTGCTTCTTGCAGCAGTATGCTTTGGCAAACATACAGAAGGATGCAGGAATAGTAATGTAATGGCATGGTTATTATCATAACCTCAGAACTAAATTATGGTGAATATTGCCTTCAGCTCAGGCATTAAATCTTGAATAAATTAGATGTCAAATGATATGCATCTCTGTGTTGTAGAGCTTATGCAAAACTATTGAGTGAACTGGAAGAACACATGATGAGCCTGCACCCTGGCACCAACTTGGATGAGATAACATCAACTTTAGTTATGATGGCTGGGTGTGGAGCAGTCACTGCAGGGCAGAAATAACAACTCTGAACAATAGGGCTTCAAAAAACACAGGCAACTTTAAAATGTGCAAAGTCAGATCAAGAAATAACTCATCAAGAATGTTAGGCTACACTTCAAGTCAGTTGACAAGGTCCTTTCTTTTCTTGGAAACCATTAATGAATCATTCGCATAATTTCTGGAGATAACATGCCATGAGAATATAACGTTACCTTCTGCAGCGGTTCAAGTAGCTTTCCAACTATCAGGATGGCAATCATTACAATTACTGCAGTTAAAAGCCCAGCAACCTGCAATAAACACATGCGAGAATCTTTACTAAGTCATTTATGTTAACAAGTAACATTTGTGTTGCAGTACAGGATTAAAAAACCACATGTGATGCGAGATCCCCCTCCATTTTGTTTATTCATAAAACACAATCGAAACATTGTGCCATTAAACATAGAAAATATGTGCAGGAGGAGGCCATTCGGCCATTCGGCCCTTCGAGCCAGCACCGCCATTCATTGTGATCATGGCTGATCGTCTCTGATCAATAACCCGTGCCTGCCTTCTCCCCATATCCCTCGACTCCACTAGCCCCTAAAGCTCTATCTAACTCTCTCTTAAATCCATCCAGTGACTTGACCTCCACTGCCCTCTGTGGCAGGGAATTCCATAAATTCACAACTCTCTGGGTGAAAAAGTTTTTTCTCTCCTCAGTCCTAAATAACCTCCCCCTTATTCTAAGACTGTGGCCCCTGGTTCTGGACTCGCCCAACATTGGGAACATTTTTCCTGCATCTAGTTTGTCCAGTCCTTTTATAATTTTATATGTTTCTATAAGATTCCCCCTCATCCTTCTAAACTCCAGTGAATACAAGCCTAGTCTTTTCAATCTTTCCTCATATGACAGTCCCGCCATCCCAGGGATCAATCTAGTGAACCTACGCTGCACTGCCTCAATCACAAGGATTGACAGACACTTGTACCAAATTAAGTCACTGAACAATATAGCACAAAAGGTCACAAGAAATCGTCGACCCTTCATGCCCACTGTGCTTCAATAACATTACCGCTGACTTCTGACCTCAGTGCAGGAAACAATCTCCAACTTTTCATCTCTTGATTACCTGACTATCCAAAATATCAACCTCCGTGTTGAGAAGACATGACCAAGCCTCCGCAGCTATCTGGTGCAGAAAATTCCAAAGATTTCTTTATTCCCTGGGTGAAGAAACCGCTCATCTTTGTCATGAATTGCTGATCCCTTATTTTGAAGCTGTGACTGCTAATTCTAGGTACTCAGCCAAGAGAAAAACATTTTCTGCGACTGCCCCATAAGTAGAATTCAATCAGAATGGTATCTATCCTGACTGGCTCATCAAAATACCTCCAATTAATCCCAATTCCTGCCCTAGTCCATGATCTTGGAATTTTTTCAATTCCAATTCTGTCCCTTTTGATAATTCATGTACATTTTGCTTTCGCCATCCTTTTTGTCAGAGCATTCCAGAACCTTGTATCTTATTGCCCAAAGTTAGCTCTCTTCATTAAACACCATGCTCTTTTCCTAACTACCCAAAATCTAGATTTTCTACTTACACACCAGAGTACGCAGCTTGGAAACGGGTCCTTCAGCCCAACTTGTCCATGCCCACCACAATGCCCCATCTAAGCTGGTATCATTTGACCATGTTTGGCCAAGATCCTTCTAAACCTTTTCTATCCATCATTTCCCTGCAAACGTTTCCCAACAACGGAAGTCCAATCATTTATAAATAGAGACCCATGCTAAACTTTGATAAAGCCACAAATTCTTGAAGAGCCATTTCAATTTGTCCTGACTAAGGATTTGTATAGAAACATAGAAACATAGAAATTAGGTGCAGGAGTAGGCCATTCGGCCCTTCGAGCCTGCACCGCCATTCAATATGATCATGGCTGACGTTCCAGGTCTCAGTTCAGGCTCCTCCTCTAAAATTGTATCATTAAGTCTATGTTGCCTCTCCTTGTTCTTTCTCCCAAAATGTATCAGTTCACATTTCTCCACATTAAATTGCATGTTCGCCACCCTGTTTGCTACATTTCTTTTATTTGAAAGTGTTGAAATCACAAGCCCCGATGTCAAGATCATTAAAATGCATTCAAGAATACTGGCCCCAACACAGAGAAATAAAGAAGTGAATGAAGAATTAACATATCCTGAGAGCGATGCCGTCTGGAGCTATGCTCCTGGTAGGGCCACTCATGGCAGTAAGTTTGAGGGGGAGGTCTCTGACAAAGAGCAATCCAACCAAGACCTCAGCAGTGGAACAGGCGGAGGATGATGGCTGACCTTAGTGGAGCATCACAACGGCTGGGAAGGGGATGACGGCTGCAGCAGAAAAGGGTCTCCGGTCGTCTTGGACTCCATGCCACTGGATCCTGACCCAGATCTGTCAAGGACCGTGTGGTGGCTGTCTGTGCACCAGTCTCTCCACGTTAAACAAAGTCACGCACAGGCATCCTCCATATATGGAATCGCACCCTGGAGACACCCATGGTCAGCCTTGACCAATGGAGGCCTTAGACCATTCACTCCATTCCACGGCAAGTCAACAGTCAATGTATCAGCCCAACACATAATGTAATTGTGATTGAATAAGATATAAATTAATATATCTAGTATGGTTTATTACCTGAGTTTTTCCACCTGTACTTTCCTGTATGGCTGTGCGTGACAGAGCGGTACCCGCCAAAAAGCTTGAGAAGCAGCCAGCAAAAATGTTGGAAATTCCCAGAGCTATAAATTCCTGTAAAATTGAACAAAAATGTAAATGATAACATTAAAAAACAGTAAGCACATAGCATTTCCCTTTGTTGTCCTATTTTGAATAGTGCATAACATGTTCCCACATAGACAACATTATGCATACATAAAGTAAATCACTTTACACTTATTGTGCTTTTGTTTGTAAACCACTTGTGGCATTATTCCAGCAGTAGAAATGGGCAGATAGATCCTAGGTTCCTTTTTACCTAAGGAATGAAGAAAACCATATTGGATAGCTTTGAAAAATGGGCAGTGAGATCACAATGTACAATAAATCTAATCCATTTTGACCTGCAAGTTCGATAACATTATTTCACGCTGCTTCCTGGAATGAAGAGTCATAGCTTCCAGATCCGAGATTAATAAAATTTGGATGAACTTCTGAAGTCAGGGCAATTTTTTGGCAGCACCCCCCCGATAGGCTTCACAAATTGAGGCAAGGACTGTAAACACAAACCTGTACTTCTTGACAACCAACATTCCTACACCAGCCAAATTGCAAACACTTGAAGCTTTTATGTCGCACATGTTCTTCCTGCTTCTCAACCGGGTTCTCCATGCAAATGGAAGTTGCCTTTTACCATGTAGACCATATTTCATAATTTACTTAAGATAATATTTCAGGGGAGAGAAGGGGGGGAAGAGAAGGGGGGGAGAGAGAAGTGGGGGAGAGAGAAGGGGGGGGAGAGAGAAGGGGGGTGAGAGAAGGGGGGGGAGAGAGAAGGGGGGGGAGAGAGGAGGGGGGGGGAGGAGAAGGGGAGGGGATGGAACTGGGGGGGGAGAAGGGGGGGGGAGAAGAGAAGGGGGGAAGAAGAGAAGGTGGGAGAGAGAGCGGAACGAGAAGGGGGGAGAGAAGAGGCAAGGGGGGGAGAGAAGAGAAGGGGGGAGAAGAGAAGGGGGGAGAGAAGAGAAGGGGGGAGGAGAAGACGAAGGGGGGAGAAGAGAAGGGGGGAGAAGAGACGGGGGGGAGAAGAGACGGGGGGGAGAAGAGACGGGGGGGAGAAGGCAGCGGGTTGGGAGAAGAGATAGGGGGGGAAGAGACGAACTGAAGGAAAAGAAGGGGGGCGGGGGAGAAGAGCGAATAGGGGGTGGGAAAGAGCTGGTAGGATAAGAAAAGGAGAACGGGGAGAGAGGGAAGGGGGGGCAGAAGGTGGGTGAAGAGAGAACGGGGGCGGAGAAGAGAAGGGGGGGTGAAGAGGGGGAGAAAGAGAAGGGGGGGGAGAAGAGAAGGGGGAGAGAGAAGGGGGGGGAGGAAGAGAAGGGGGGGAGAGAAGAGAGGGGGGGGGAAGACGAGGAAAGGAGGAAGGGGGGGGGAGAAGAGAAGGGGGGGGAGAAGAGAAAGAGGGGGGAGAAGAGAGGGGGTGGAGAGAGAAGGGGGGGGGGGAGGAAGTAAGAGAAGGGGGGGAGAGGAGGGGAGAGGAGAAGGGGGGGAGAAGAGTAAGGTGGGGGGAGGAAGGAGAGAGGGGGGAGAACGAGATGGGCGGGGGGAGAAGAGAAGGGGGGGAGAGGACGAGAAGAGAAAGGTGGGGGAGAAGAGAAGGGGGGAGAAGAGAAGGGGGGAGAAGAGAACGGCGGGGGAGAAGAGTGAAGGGGGGAGAAGAGGAAGCGGGGGAGAGAGAAGGGGGGGAGAGAGAGAAGGGGGGGTGAGAAGAGAAGGAGGGGGGAGAAGGGGGGGAGAGAAGAGAAGGGGGGGGGAGAGAAGAGAAGGGTGGGGGAGACGCAGAGAGAAGGGGGGGAGCGGAAGAGGAAGGGGGGGGAGAAGAGAAGGGGGGGAGAAGGGGGGAGAGGAATGAGAAGGGGGGGCAGAGAAGAGAACGGGGGGGATGAGAGAAAGAGAAGGGGGGGAGAAGAGAAGGGGGGGAGTAAGAGAAGGGGGGGAGAAGGGGGAGAGAAGAGAAGGGGGGGGGGGAGAGAAGAAGGGAAGGGGGGGGAGACGAGAAGGGGGGGGGAGAGAAGAGACGGGGGGGGAAAAGAAGGGGGGGGGAGAAGAGAAGGGGGGGAGAGAAGAGAAGGGGGGAGAAGAGAAGGGGGGGAGAGAAGAGAAGGGGGGAGAGAAGAGAAGGGGGGGAGAGAAGAGAAGGGGGGAGAAGAGAAGGGGGGAGAGAAGAGAAGGGGGGGAGAAGAGAAGGGGGGGAGAAGAGAAGGGGGGGAGAAGAGAAGGTGGGGAGAAGAGAAGGGGGGGAGAAGAGAAGGGGGGGAGAAGAGAAGGGGGGGGAGAAGAGAAGGGGGGAGAGAAGAGAAGGGGGAGAAGAGAAGGGGGGGAAGAGAAGGGGGGGGAAGAGAAGGGGGGGAGAGAGAAGGGGGGAAGAAGGAAAAGGAGAAGAGAAGGGGGGGATGAGAAGGGGGGGAGAGAAGGTGGGGAGAGAAGGGGGGGGAGAGAAGGGGGGGGAGAGAGAAGGGGGGGAGAGAAGGGGCGGACGAGAAGGGGGGGAGAGAAGGGGGGGAGAGAAGGGGCGGAGAGAAGGGGGGAGAGAAGGGGGGGAGAGAAGGGGGGGGGAGAGAAGGGGGGAGAGAAGGGGGGGGAGAGAAGGGGGGGGAGAGAAGGGGGGGGAGAGAAGGGGGGGGAGAGAAGGGGGGGGAGAGAAGGGGGGGGAGAGAAGGGGGGGAGAGAAGGGGGGGAGAGAAGGGGGGAGAGAGAAGGGGGGAGAGAAGGGGGGGGAGAGAAGGGGGGGAGAGAAGGGGGGGAGAGAAGGGGGGGGAGAGAAGGGGGGGGAGAGAAGGGGGGGAGAGAAGGGGGGAGAGAGGGGAGGGGAGAGAAGGGGGGGTTAGAGAAGGGGGGGTTAGAGAAGGGGGGGTTAGAGAAGGGGGGGTTAGAGAAGGGGGGTAGAGAAGGGGGGTAGAGAAGGGGGGTAGAGAAGGGGGGAGAGAAGGGGGGGAGAGAAGGGGGGGAGAGAAGGGGGGGAGAGAAGGGGGGGAGAGAAGGGGGGGAGAGAAGGGGGGGAGAGAAGGGGGGGGAGAGAAGGGGGGGGAGAGAAGGGGGGGGAGAGAAAGGGGGGAGAGAAGGGGGGGAGAGAAGGGGGGGAGAGAAGGGGGGAGAGAAGGGGGGAGAGAAGGGGGGAGAGAAGGGGGGTGAAAAGGGGGGGGAGAGAAGGTGGGTGAGAGAAGGGGGGGGAGAGAAGGGGGGGAGAGAAGGGGGGGAGGGAAGGGAGGGGAGAGAAGGGGAGGGGAGAGAAGGGGGGGAGAGAGGAGAGACTTTTAAGAAGCCAGACAAGTTTTAATAAGCCAGAGATACACAGCTGTGAGGTTTAGCGGGCATTTAACATTACCGGTCGGTTTTCCTTGGATCTGAAAACTCGTCCTTATGTTTTTTTCCCCCAATGACCCAATGAAAATGCCCGGTCAGCAAGGGAGATTAACTAAAAACTACCTACAGTTACCTCGACTACCTACAACGACATGGCGACCCCACTACCACTGCACCTACGACTACAAAAGTATCGATTTTCTCCATGGCGACCAATTTTTGGTCGCAGAAATTTTTTCAACACATTTAAATATTTGCTACGACCATACTGAGGCTGCGACAAGTTCCCAGAATGCGGGAACTCCTCTCGACCATGAAGGAGACCACCTGCGACCATGTGGCGATCTTGTGGCGAGCGCACAGTCTCCTAAACGCGCCTACGTGGGACAGGCCCTTTATGTTCATTTATAGCCCAAAGATGAATGGTATTAAGATTGCCTTAGTTCCCATTTTGGTATAAGGCAGGGCTTGTGATAACTGTCCTGCCACAATCATTTCACAGCTTGGATCTTTGCCGTGCAAAATTGAGTCAAGGACTGCACTCCTGTTTCTAAACATCCTGTTTCCTTGCGATGATCCTGGCATGCAGTTGATTCAAGTCTGAATGCTATAATGAAGTACCAGGCACAGCAATGTCTGAGGAGTCCATATCCACTTGCACCACCACAAAGCAAAATTGGCCCACGGTTTTCTGTTTAGTTTGAACAAAATGATAATAAACACCACCTTTTAAAGTACCAGAGTTAATAGATTTTATAGCTTATTTGAAGATTAAGAAAACTGTAGTTTCAGCCAGTAACATATGTTTTATTTTCCAAATAATGCATGCCACCTGAACTCCTGTAATTATTTTTCATGTTTAAAAGATACCAAAAATGAAACTGAATAGCAAACATAGGGATGTAAAACAGACTGCAGTGGAATTCCTGCCTGGTCAGCCTCCTGCACATCAGCAGAAAATTGGGAAGTGCTAACAAACAGGTATGCTTGTCACCCATTTCACAAGCCCGTTGATATTAATCTTCAATCAAGAAACCTTCAAACTTTTAATATCAGGTCATACATCTGAATTTCCATTGGATTGTGCACAAAGTGCAAAATAATGTCACTCCAGATCTACAGTTGCGCAAATAATATAAAAATCAAACTGCTATCTGGCATCAGAAACGTATACAAGTTTCAAATGCAAGAACTTTCAATAACAGTCGGAACTTGGTGACTAATTTTACATTGATTTATCAGTGCAATACAACCATATCCGAGATAAATATGCAAACTCGACCATTTTCACTTGACATGCAATTCCGCTTTCAGAAGTTCGACGGTATGTTCAAACCTTTTCTCACCTGGTTTCCATCAATTGCATAATTGTGCTTGGTGCCGAACACTTTAGCTACAGAAACAGCAACAGCATATCCCACTATAGCAATAGAAAATGCTGATGCTCCCATTTGACTAAACAGGCTCACATCTGGAGGCTTTGGTGGTAGAAATCTGTATACGGGTGGAAATAAACATTTCCAAAATTATTCCGACAAAAATTAAATTCTCTGTAACAGAGGATCCCACCAGAATCTTTAGAATTTAAGAGTTAGGAAATTATAAAAGGAAGCAGAAATCTTAAAAAGTCTTACCCTGTTGGAATGCTGTTGATAATACCCGCATTATATTTTTCTTTCAAATTAGCACCATATGAGACTCCTGTAGCTACAATAGTCTGAAATAAGAATCATATATATTTGAATATTAACCACTATTTATATATCATTACTCTTCCCTGCATCTTTACCAACTCAATGTATGTCAATAGCTCAAAATTGTGACATTACCACACCCTCCATCCTTTTTCCTTACATTTTCAGAATTAAAACCATGTCCAATATTATTTTACAGCCACTTGATTACAGTTATTTATTTTAAAAATACTTGTGTGCTATGCTCCTACATGCAAATTATTTCGCAGTTGCCCAGAGCTGGAAAGTCTGAGCCAACTCTCATGCTAAGATTATATAAACCAGGTCTGATCCCAATGAGAAGATGCAAGGTTGCTTCCAAGTAATGGTTTAAACCCAGTATCTAGCCATCAAAACTTAAACTGACATTTCAGTGCAATATTGAGTGATTGTAGCACTGGGTATTCTTTGTGTGCAGAGTTACAGTGAGTGCCCATGTGCCCTCTCAGATGAAATGGAAAGATCCAACTAGACTATGAAGAGCAGAGCAAATCACGTGTGGTTCCCCAGCCAATACTTGCTCCTCAATCAACATTACAAATATTTACACACTGTTGTTTTTGAAAGCTTGTTGTGCACAAACTGCCTGGGGCATTTAAGACTTAATAGCAATGGCTGAACATCATCGGATGCAGTGCTTCCAGTTATCCAACAACTCAAAGTACAAACATAAATACGTCTCACTTTCATTTCTAATTAGAATCTGTGTACTTACCGCCCAGACACAGTGAAGAACACTAGCTCATACCCTCATAAATTCTCAATAATTTAATTTAAACAGTTCCCTCATTTTGAGGGGTACAACCTATTTTCCTTCCTCCGAAAATTGACTCACTTTCATTCTTCACATTGTATATAACCACACATAAGCCTTTTACGTCAGATTCCTAATGGGGCGTGAAGGCAGATTACAAGAGTTGGAGGGCATGCACTCTGAGGGCAGCACGATGGTGCAGCGGTAGGGTTGCTGCCTTACATTGCCAGAGACCCAGGTTCGATCCCGACTATGGATGCTGTCTGTATGGAGTTTGTACATTCTCCCCGTGATCTGCATGGATTTTCTCCAAGATCTCTGGTTTCCTCCCACATCCAAAGACGTACTGGTTTGTAGGTTAATTGGCTTGGCATAATTGTAAATTGTGGATAGTGTGTAAGATAGTGTTAGTGTACAGGGATCGCTGGTCGGCGCGGACTCGGTGGACATATTCTCACTTGCCTTTCCTTGATTTAGATAAAGGGTTTGAATTGATGGTTACAGGCAAATAATGTCTGCCCGTGTAACAGTTAAACCCTCTGCTTATCTAATCCAAGGAATTACAATTACAACACAAAGTACTTGTGCAAAAGCTCCAGGATAAGCTCTCAACTAAGAAAACCAAGCTCAAAGTATTATCTAACTATCAAACTAAATATACCAACCTACAATAAATAACTCTGTATGCAAAACACAGCTACCTACATATTAACTAGCTCTTCAAAAAAACCCTAATCCTGCAGATGTAAGTATATTATTGGGGTTAAGGGCCTTTCCCACTGTACGAGGTAATTCAAGAGTTCTCCCGAGTTTTCCCCTGATTCGAACTCGGAGAATGGCCGTAGCAGGTCCATAGGAGTTCGTGGATGTCTCGTAGCGGCTCGTACGAGTAACGGTAGGTACTCGGGAAATCCGGTAAACTCGCGACGTTTTTTCAACACTGTGAAAAATGTCCACGAGAAAAAAAATACTCGTGATGAAAAAAAATTGTTACCTTTTACTCGTAAAAGGTGAAAATTGGTGACTGAAGAACATTGAGATAATCTGTTAATAAAACAGATAGTTCTACCCTTAATATAGTAATTGAACCAGAGTCATTCTGAACCAGATTAAATGATTAAGTCTTGACACAGGAGGCTGCAGATATGGGAATCTTGGGCAAAAACCTGGATTGATTTGGAAAAGAGCACGAGTTGATAATAAATAATTGATGCTCGTGTTATCTGGATGAAGGAAAGTGAAAGTCAGGCACAATTCCTGTTCTTGACCCTGATCCAACAGCCAAAAGGTAAACATCTGATCAAAATATCACTAGATTACCTAAATAAACACTAAAGTTGAAGAGTTCCCCAGGCACAGTGTCAGTAAATGCTGGAGGAAAGGGTATAAACAAGGAGACAAGGAAGGGAAGGGAGATGAAAACCAAAGGGAAGGAGAGGACGAGCGATGAATGCTCCAACACTTACTTACCACAATTATTTCAATCGGAATAGGGACTTTAATTTTATCTTTGAAACGAACGTTAATTTCCTTCACAACTACACAAATAACAAAGGTGAGCAAACCAGCAACGAAGTCTGCAATATTGGTTTGCCGGATGTTACGAAATATGTCAATAAGGGTCTGAAAAATAAAATGAATGAAAGCTAGAGCAAATGCTACATCTCAACAAGAATAGGAGTCTAGACTCCAATTAGTTACTGGGTTTCCATAGGGGATTCCAAGCAATTTTTGAAGAGCAGAAATGTGTTCTACCAAAGTTTTGGCCAAATATTTTCTCCTAGATCACCAAAACAAAGATACAAATATGACAGGGGGTAGAGACCAGTTGTTCCGTCAAGCCTACCTTCAACACCGTGGCTGAACAATATGCCCATCACTCTCATATAAACTCATGTCAAGTGATGAAAACAAATATTCATGCCAATCAAAAAAAAATTCTAATTCAAACTTCTTGAATAATGAGCTAACAGTTCATCTCATTTTCTGTCCAAGTCTTGTCACATGCATCCAAAGCCATTTGTAGTAATGTGGAAAATATTTTTTTTTCACCCCCAATGCAACCCACCTGGTAAATACAGGGCTGATGTTGGTTATAATGGCTGATGGCGTGCCAACACTTATTGCCAATGCAAAATTCATAAATGATAGTGGTCAGCAGAAATTGCTAGCAGCTGAACAAATAGGACAGGCAGTGGAGAAAGCCTGGTAACTATAGAAGTGCAAGCCTAACATCAGTAGTAGAGAAGTTTTAGGAAAGATTCTGAGTAAGAGGAAAATATTCACTGAGAATGGTAGGGACCAAGCAGAAGCAGCAAACTTGACTTTGTCTAGGGCAGACCATGTCTGACCAATTTGATGGAATTCGTTGAAGAGTGCATCAACAAGGGCAGTGCAGTAGATGGTATATACATAGACAATAGTAAAACCTTTGACAGAAACCCATTTAGGAGACAGGTTCAAAAGATTAGGGCCTCTGGGAGACAGGGCAAATTGGTAACTAGGGTCCAAAATTGTCTTGGCAATAGGAGGCTGTAGGTGATTGTAAAATGCTGCATTTGCAATTGGATGCCAGTGATTGGCAGAGTTGTTGAAAGTGTGAAAAGTGGTCTTAAACTGCAGAGATCAGGGTACAAGTGCATCGATCCTTGAAAGTGGCAATGCAGGTAGACAACATAGTTAGGAAGGCATGTAGGATACTGGCCTTCACTAGTCCAGGCCTTGAATATTAAAGCAGGGAAGTTATGCTCCAACTTTATAAAATCTTGTTCAGATCTCAGCTGGAATATTGAGTACAGTTTTGGTCACCACACTACAGGAAGGATGAGAAATTGAACAGTTATTTTCTGATTACTTGGACAAAAGCTAATTGCAGCAACTAACAATGTCGCAAGTTATCCTGTGATTTTAATATATATATATATATATATATACTGCGTTACCATAAAATATACTGTTCAGAAGAGTAAATTAAAAAAATACTCACATATATGACAGAAAGGATACCTATGTAACTCTGTGTTGGCACACTTAACACTAATTTCAGTTGGGAGACAAAGACATGAAAGGCCGCTGCTGTTGTAAATCCTCCCACTAGCGGAACGGAGAGGTAGCGAACAATAAAACCAGCTTGGGCAGCCCCAAGTGCAAGCTAGAATTTGAGGAAAACAACTGTTATCACCAAGAGTAATTTTAATAAGATGTGGAAGCTGTTGAAGAATAGTCTCATCTCATCAACAATTAAAAATGCATTACCTGTATAATGCCAGCAAGGACGGTGACTGAAGATGCAATGACTACTCTTTGGGCATCCCTGGCAGCAAAATCCACGACTGTTTCATTGCTGAATTCTGTCATGTTGCTTGAAATCAGGAATTTTTCATCTGGTGCCAATGATAGAATCAAAGACCCTATCATCAAGCTGGTAATTGGAAAAGGACCTATGCAAAGAAAATGTACGTGTCAAGATTACGTTTTCAATCGGAATATTCCGATAATAAGGAAACTTATTCCCTTTCATCTTTATAACCTTCTCATTCCTCCATGGAGTAAAGAGGTCATGCAGATACAAGCGTCACGTATTCCAAATGCCCTCTGGTCAAAAAAAGAAGTTTCACTATTTAATACCGTTCTATACCCACACAAATGCTAACACATCAGTTTCCAATATGATACCATTACCAGGCAATATACATAGATTTGCCATTATTTCACTATGCATAAACACAGTTCAAAAATAAATAGGCTTTGTTAAAGCAACTTATTAAAACTGACCAACTTCCATGACTGAATTCCATATAACCTGGAAAATGTAAAATAAAATGCTTGTATTTCAATAAATGTAGTTGTAATATTTCCCCACAAAGGGTGTGGAAAAATATCAAGTGCTTAG
Organism: Amblyraja radiata; assembly: GCF_010909765.2. Taxonomy (NCBI): domain Eukaryota; kingdom Metazoa; phylum Chordata; class Chondrichthyes; order Rajiformes; family Rajidae; genus Amblyraja; species Amblyraja radiata. The sequence continues at coordinate 19,695,265 of NC_045976.1, read as the reverse complement.
GAAGGAACTGCAAATGCTGGTTTAAACCAAGGATAAATATAAAAAGCTGAAGCAACCCAGTGAGTCAGGCAGCATCTCGGGAGAGACGGAATGGGTAATGTTTCGGGTCGAGACCTTTCTTCAGACTAGAAGTTTGAAGAAGGGTCTCGACCCAAATCATCACTCATTCCTTCTCTCCAGAGACGCTGCCTGTCCCACTTACTCCTGTTTTTTGTGTTTATCTAAGGAGAAAATATATGCAGCATCCATTTGTTTGAAAAACAGGATAATGTAATTCAACCCTTTGAGTTTGTTCAGCCATCCCATATATCCCATGATCCTAAGAATCCAAAGATCTAATAATCTGCCTTTAATATACTGACGCCTAAATATCACCACTCTCTGTAGAATTAAAATCCAAAGATTTACAAGTTGACAAGATTTCTTGTCCAAAGTGATTCCTCATTCGAGGACTCTGATTTTCCTGGTTCTACAGTCTACAACCAGAAGAAACATCCTTCCAGGATCATCTCTTTTGAGAACTTCAACAATCCTACATTTTTCATCAATATTACTTATTTTGCGAATTTCATGGCATGTGTTGTCATTTTATTCCGTATCCTTATATGAAATATAATCTTCCTGGGTAAAATTCGTAGCCACAGAATAATTAGTGCGGTAGGAGGATATACCTCGTGTCAAATCCAACCTAGAATGCAAAGGCTATCCAGCTAGACCTCCTTCAAAAAACAATGCCAGTTATTTCCTTTCAGATACTTTGCCAGCTCCCCTATGAATACTGTAATTGATTCTACCTGCACTAGTACACTGATAATACATTCCAGACCAACAATTTACCGTGACAAGAACACTATTTCATGTCATGTTTAAGAGGAACTGCAGATGCTGGAAAATCGAAGGTAGACAAAACATCAGTCTGAAGAAGGGTTTCGGCCCGAAACGTTGCCTATTTTCTTCGCTCCATAGATGCTGCCTCACCCGCTGAGTTTCTCCAGCATTTTTGTCTACCTTCATGTCGTGGTGTTTTTGGCTACTCAATCTCATTTCATCCTTTTTCCTCTATTTTGCGACCATCTTGTCAATCAGAAGCATTTATTTCTATTTACTTTCCAAACCTTTCATGACAATAAACAACTATTTTAGGCTCCATTGTAATGTCCGCGACTCTAAGATGATCCCCTCCACACAAGACCCTAATTCTTGGAACCAATTTGGTAAATCTCTTCCGTACTCCCTCTAAAGTCTTTGTACCTTTTCTAATGTGTGGTACCCAGAACTTCACACAATATTCCACTTTTGGCCTAAACTGAAGTTCATAAACGTTTACCATGACTTACATGCTCTTGAACATGCTCCTATATTCACAAAGCTCAGGACCACATTTACTTTCTTAAGATATACACACAATGCTGGGCAGGCAGCATCTCTGGATAGAAGGGATGGGTGATGTTTCGGGTTGAGACCTTTCTTCAAACTGAAAGGAAGGGGAGAGGGAGACAAAGATACGGAGGGGTAAGGTGAGAAAACGAGAGAATAAAGGGGACGAATCTCAAGGAAGAACAAAGGTAGAACAAACCATTGTTAGCTAGGGAAGGTGGCAAAAGGACATACAAAGATAACATTTAATCTGGAGGACAGTCAGACTGGTTGGAGAACTAGGATGGGGAGGGATGGAGAGAGAGAGAGAGAGAGAGAGAGAGAGAGAGAGAGAGAGAGAGAGAGAGAGAGAGAGAGAGAGAGAGAGAGAGAGAGAGAGAGAGAGAGAGAGAAACCAAAGGCTACTTGAAGTTAGAAAAGTTAATCCATTGCGCTGCCCTAGCTTTCTGAAACTTTCCTCAGCATATTCTCAATCGGCTCTACTGATTTTACCAAAGCATGCACATACATTTGCCAGATTTCTCCCTGCTTCTTTTAAAGCTGTCTCCTCTTCCTTATTGCCTCTTCTCTTTCTTTCTACAAAATGCAACAGCTCATATATTAATAAGACAGTGATTTCATCAGTCATCTATCTACTCACTCCATCAGCCTTGGGTACATACACGAGGAACTGCCAGAACTACAAATAAATAAATAAATTGCTGGAGTGACTCAGCAGGTCAGGCAGTATCTGTGGAGAATATTGATAGATTGGGTATGAACCCTTCTTCAGCCCTGTCTATAATCTCCTTGATATTAATTAATATGTTCCTCATAATTCATTGCATCTCCAACTATCGTCAGGTGCAAATTATGAAATTATACATTGTCGAACTATTATTGAGGTCAATCTAGAGCCAAGCCGTAGGGAACTCTGCTGTATACTGATATCCAATTCAAAATGCTTTCTTCTAATGCTTTAGTCAATTTTATACCTAAAATAGTTCACAGCACTCCATAAACAAATTCATCAAAGCCAATGCAAAAATGTTAACACAAATGTTCTCATTCTCCAATTCGTCCTATAATTTGATTTGCATTTGTTCACTGAGCTTCTAATGTATGAACAAGGATATTCTAGTGTCTCTGAATATCAAGGGTTCCTAGGACTCACTATATTTAGTGTTTATTCTACAAAAAAATCACATTTCCTATTTAAGTTGTTGGCTATGTCCAATGAGTTTACAAATTTCGTTGGGTCTCACAAACTCAAGATTCGGGCACTTGTCACAATGCTGCGAGGTAATCATACTACTTATTCTCTGCCTATTCTCCTTCTCCCATCTTTAGTAGCAGGCTTATATTTGCTACCCTTCTTTCCTTGGCATCCATTTCTGGAAAATCAAATGCAGCCCCATTCACCTTCCCTGTAACCAAATATCCAAAGTCATGAGGAGACCCACGGGATTTGCCAGTTTTTAACTTCATTAATTTCTCCTGTTCTGCTCCTTTGCTAATACACCATTTTTCTTTACTGTTTATTCTCAATTGATCCTTAATTCCACACTACTTATGGAATATTATTTGCATTCTGAGTCTTAACTTCTTTTTGTCCATCATTTATGTTTCAAATGTTCGGCCAGGCTCTTGCACAGTGGACAGCCTTCTCGTTTGCCACTGCTAGATCTTCCAAGCAGCATTGTTCACCTAGAAGTGGCCTCTTAGTAGGTGTGGTACGGATTGTACAGATGTTCCACGTTCACATTCTGTGTCTGCTGCATCTGCGTAGCCCCATTTGCTCATATTGGTCTTGCATCGGCCCATCCCTGTACAAAGCCTATTGAGAGATTTCCAGGGCTTCCAGTCACACCTGTCTTCCAGTCTTCCTACAATTCCAGGTGGTAACTGTTCCTTGGTTGGGATTGGCATCTTTACATGGTGGTAGTTTTCACTGCGTTTCTTTTCCCACAGGGTTAGTCTGGTTGCTTGAGGAGACTGTGACAGTGGCTGGACTGTGTGAAGGAAGCTCTTCCTCGACTTCAGCTGTTTTGGGGCTAGGTGATGGTAGTGACAGGAATGGCGGGTGTCCCCAACTTGCTTACTACGTCCAGTTCTACCGGCAACTGATCTGCGGATTCCTGGTGGAGCAATACCGGCCAAGACATGCAAGCTATCCACATCCGTTGGTTTTAGGCAGCCAGTGATGCATCTGCAGCTGTCATTAAGGGCAGCATCAACTTTCTTTGCATGAGATGTTCGCTCCCAAACAGGACCAGCATACTCTGCAGCAGAGTAGCACAGTGCAAGAGCAGTTGACCGCAGTGTGGATGCATTGGTATCCCACGGCGAGTTTGCCAGCTTGCGTAGGAGGCTTTTCCTCGTCCTCACTTTGCCCTTCACCCTTTCGATGTGTTGCTTGAAGGAGAGGGTTCGGTCCAGAGTGACCCCAAGGTAGACAGGGTAGTCGCGGTGTCTCAAAGGGACATCATTCCATGTTAAGGACAGTTTCCTACCAGCTTTGCCATTACAAAGGTGGAACAGGCTAACTTGGGTCTTAGCAAGGTTTGCCTTCAGTTGGTTGTCCTTGTAGTAGTTTGTCAAGTTGACCAAGGATGAAGAGATGGTAGCTTCTACCTCATCGATGTGAGTTTGTACATTTGTACATTTTCTGCCGCATTCATGTTTCTTCGTTTAACCTCTCCTGTACATGTGCACAAGAACTGCTTATTCTAATTAATCCTTTTCTTTTTGCATGCTTTTACAACTCGGGTTCAATTTCCCACTCTTCTACCTTCTTTATTTTCCCTCCCCACCCAATTTGTTGATCATTTAGTGAATTCTAAAATCCTCCCCATCTTCAGACTTGGTCCTGTTTCTGACAACAAATCACTACAACATTCAAATTTCCTCATTAGCTGCAGATGGATCAGTTTTCCCATAAACTATGATCCGTAAGGAATGTACATTAATTTTAACATTACTTTATATTTTTGCTATTATTCAGCTGGCTGCATGTTTTAATCGTTTCCCAACCTTAGTCCATTGCTCCTCATATTTACAAAGCTGATTGTTCAGAATTAAGATCCTAATTTTGAATGCAACTAAATTATTTAAACCCACCATAAAATTCTAATCATATAATCATTTCTCTCCAAATATTCCTTCATAAAAAGGTTATTAATTAACCTTGTCTCACAGTTTTAAATCTCATAACGTACAGACTGTTCCCATGTTGATTTCTCACCATTCTGATCCAGAAAACCCTTTTTAAGGTAGTCTGTGAAATCTTCCTCCATATTATAACTGGCAACTTGGTCTATGCAATCTACATCAAAAATCCTTGTGATTACTGAATTATCTTTGTTAAATGGAGCACTTAATTCCTGGTTTGTACTCTTATCGCAAATGTTATTTTCCGCAGCTGAGATTTCTCAGCATCACCCAAATTGCATCCTTGAGATAAATCACAAAATAATTAATATAGCAAGATGTTCGTACTTGCAGGGAATATCTGTTGTGCAACGTAGGCAGATTGTGATGTTAGTCAGATAGTAGGGCCGATTTGAAACTAGCACTGCCATTTTGAAGTTCAGAGCAGACAAAAGTTAATCCGTTTTCAAGACCTCTGCCATGATTCAGTAGCATAGAAACATAGACATAGAAACATAGAAAATAGGTGCAGGAGGAGGCCATTCGGCCCTTCGAGCCAGCACCGCCATTCATTGTGATCATGGCTGATCGTCCCCTATCAATAACCCGTGCCTGCCTTCTCCTCATATCCCTTGACTCCACTAGCCCCTAGAGCTCTATCTAACTCTCTCTTAAATCCATCCAGTGACTTGGCCTCCACTGCCCTCTGTGGCAGGGAATTCCATAAATTCACAACTCTCTAGGTGAAAATGGTTTTTCTCACCTCAGTCTTAAATGACCTCCCCTTTATTCTAAGACCGTGGCCCCTGGTTCTGGACTCGCCCAACATTGGGAACATTTTTATAATTTTATATGTTTCTATAAGATTCCCCCTCATCCTTCTAAACTCCAGTGAATACAAGCCTAGTCTTTTCAATCTTTCCTCAGATGACAATCCTGCTATCCCAGGGATCAATCTCGTGAACCTACGCTGCACTGCCTCAATCACAAGGATGTCCATCCTCAAATTAGGAGACCAAAACTGTACACAATACTCCAGATGTGGTCTCACCAGAGCTCTATACAACTGCAGAAGAACCTCTTTACTCCTATACTGAAATCCTCTTGTTATGAAGGCCAATATTCCATTAGCTTTCTTCACTGCCTGCTGTACCTGTAAGCCAACTTTCAGTGACCAGTGTACAAGGACACCCAGGTCTCGCTGTACCTCCCCCTTACCTAACCGAAACCCATTGAGATAATAATCTGCCCCCTTTTTTTTGCCACCAAAGTGGATAACCTCACATTTATCTATATTATATTGCATCTGCCATGCATCTGCCCACTCACTCAACCTGTCCAGGTCACCCTGCAACCTCCTAACATCCTCTTCACAGCTCACACTGCCACCCAGCTTTGTGTCATCCGCAAACTTGCTAGTGTTGCTCCTAATTCCCTCTTCCAAATCATTAATATATATGGTAAACATTTGTGGCCCCAACACCGAGCCTTGCGGCACTCCACTCGCCACTGCCTGCCATTCTGAAAAGGACCCGTTCACTCCTACTCTTTGCTTCTGGTCTGCCAACCAATTTTCTATCCATGTCAACACCCTACCCTCAATACCATGTGCTCTAATTTTAGTCACCAGTCTCCCGTGACCTTATCAAAGGCTTTCTGAAAGTTTAGATGCACTACATCCACTGGCACCCCTTCATCCATTTTACTTGTCACATCCTCAAAAAATTCCAGAAGATTAGTCAAGCATGATTTTCCTTTCATAAATCCATGTTGACTTTGACTAATCCTTTTACTGCTATCCAAATGCCCCATTATTACCTCTTTAATAATTGACTCCAGCATCTTTCCCACCACCGAAGTCAGGCTAACTGGTCTGTAATTCCCCGTTTTTCTCTCGCTCCTTTCTTGAAAAGTGGGGTAACATTAGCTACCCTCCAACCCACAGGAACTGATCCTGAATTTATTGAACATTGGAAAATGATCACCAATGCATCCACTATTTCTAGAGCCAACTCCCTGAGGACCCTGGGATGCAAACCATCAGGTCCAGGGGATTTATCATCCTTCAGTCCCATTAGCCTACCCAATACTATTTCTCACCTAATGAAAATTTCTTTCAGTTCCTCTACCCCCTTAGATCCTCTGTCCTCCAGTATATCTGGGAGATTGTTTGTGTCTTCCTTAGTGAAGACAGATCTGAAGTACCTATTCATCTCTTCTGCCATTTCCTTGTTGCCCATAATAATTTCACCCGTTGTAATGTATATAATGTAATTAGCATATGTTATGTCTTGTGCGAGGGGACGCATGCGCTAGGGGAGACTCATGGTGGCGTCCAGCAATAAAGAAGCTGGTTAGTTTACTCCTGTATCTGAGAGTTCTTTTGAGTCAGTTCCAAGTACCCAAAATACACTACAATTGGCGACGAGGATGGGATAGAGTTTGTGAACTCACCCACAGGACTATTTTGCAACACACAGGATTGTTTAACAGTTTAAACTGTAGATACGGAGTTGTGTCGCAGTTGTTTGTGAGCTGGACAAGAGAGGCCTGCAGATCCCTCTATGCCGGGGACTGCATTTAAAACATCAGCTGTACAAGTCGGCGAGTTTTGTCAGGCTATCTCTATGTTGTGTCTACGTGGCAAGATGTCGTCCTTCGGATTGTTACTCATTTTAGACTGAGTTTTCCTTTTGTCAAATTCCTCAAGCTGAATAGTCTTTGTATAAGTTTTAGGTGAATTGGTACACCAAAACACACAACAACAGCACGAAGAGGATAAAAGAACAGAAAAGGAAAGAAGAAGGACTGTCAGAAAAAAATAAGGTTGTGTTTGGAAACAAAGTGGAACGGCACCAAGCCAAAAGATTTGGCGCCAAACGGTTTTGGATTGGCGCCAAAGAAAAGCAAGGTCGGAACAGGAAGCAAGGAAAACAAGTGGGGCAGTAAGTAAGTGTCACCGAAGAATGCAGCCGAAAGCTGGAAGCCTAACCAGCAGGACAGCGACGGTGTCAACTTACCTGGAACATTTTCCAGGGCTGTGTAGTCAAGGCAAAGGGGCAGAAGAGGCCCAGCAGCTGCCACCGACTTCGGACATTTTCCAGGGCTGTGTAGCCCACAGCCAGGCCCAGGAGCCGCCAACGACGTTGAGTGAGGGCCTAGTACTGGATAGGTCACGGACAGGTCCAGTGAAGCCACCGACGAAACGGAGTCAGCCCGGCTGGGAGAAGAGTCAGCCCAGTCGAGGGAGAAAGCCGGCCACGTGAGAAGCGGTCCAGCAGCGAGAAAAAAAAGCCCGGCCACGCGTGAGAAGCGGACCGGTCGTGAGAGAAAGCCCGGTCGCAAGAGACGGCCGTGAGCAGAGAAAGCCTGGTCGGGAGCAGAGTCAGCCCGACCATGAGCAGAAGAGAGGGTCCGGCCGCGCAAGAGAAGGGGACTGGCCGAGGGGGAAAGCCCGGACGTGAGAGGAAGTCCAGCCCCGAGCAAAGAGTGGGTCCGCACGAGAGAAGCAGGACACAGCACTCAAGCACTTCAGCCCGGTCGGGAGTAGAGTCAGCCCGGTCGTGAGGGCTGTGGAGACAGCGGGCAGGCAAGTCAGCAGAGCAGCAGTAGTCGACTTGGCAGCGAGCCAGCGGCAGCAAAAGTAACGGTGAAGCCCGGAGGAACCAGCAAAAGCAGCAAATGTGGAGGTCTGGCGAGGCCAGCAGCAAAAGTACCGGTGGGGACAGCTCGAGAGGTCGTGAAGGCACTGGAGTCCATAGGCCGACAAGCTGGACCGGTGAAATTCTTCAAAGTAAAAGCAGGACTGTAGAATGTAATGCGTTGTTCACTATTCCTTCACAGTAAAAGCGGGACTGTTTGGATGTAATGCATTGGTCACTGTTATTAATAGTAAATCTGTGTGCATAGCAGGAATATGGTTAAAAAAATTTAAATGTCTATTAACATGAAATGTTGGTTAATAGTATAAATCTATTATTATAAGAATTAGTAATAGTCAGTGGGCTGGATCACTTCTTAGTGTGTAGAAGGATTAAGTCTAGTGCAGAATACACAGTGAGAGAAAAGAAGATAGTGCACCTGAATAGCAACAGGTAGCATGGCTTTTCAAATTGTAGGAAACGTGCCCCAATTAGATTATGGGTGTAATTTTGAGAAATGGACCAAAGTCTTGGAGGCTTGTTTCATTTCCAATGATATTGCTGCAGAGGAGAAGAAGAGAGCATGGTTCATATTAGGCTTAGGAAGAGAGGGTTATCAAACCTTACGTATGTTACTGCTGCCATTTAAGCCCACAGATAAAATGTATGAGGAGTGTAAGGAGGCTTTAATGGCTCATTTCTCGCCAAAACCTCCAAGGGTATCCAGAGGCATGGAGCCTGAACTAAAGAGGGCAGAGAGTCTCTCAAAAGACCAAGGTCAAGTGCAAAAGGACAAAGGTCAAGTGCAAAAGGACAAAGGTCAAGTGCAAAAGGGACACAAGTCAAGTGCAAAGGGACACAAGTCAAGTGCAAAAGGACAAAGGTCAAGTGCAAAAGGGACACAAGTCAAGTGCTAAGGGACAAAGGGCAAATGCAAAGTGGCAGAAGTCAAAGGCAAAGAGAAATTGCCATCCAAAGGGCAACCCTAGCTATTCAAGCTGCATTCAGGGGTATGAAGGTACGGAGAGAAATCCGGAACAAACAGAAGGCAGCAACGGTAATACAAGCAGCATTTAGAAGGCACAGAGTATACCGTCAATACAAGGCAATGAGATTGGCAGCTATAATAGTACAAACCCATTATAGGGCACACCTTCAAATGGAAAGTGATCGCAAAACTTACATGAAGGAACGCAGAAGCGTTGTACTGCTTCAAGCAGCCTACCGTGGAGTGCTTGTTCGAAGGCAACTGCGGGGCATGCATAAATCTGTCAAGGTCAGACAGACTTATTATCAGATGTATAAACAGCGTCAGTATTTTAAGAAACTACGCTGGTCTGCCATTGTGGTACAGCAACGATACAGAGCATGCCAGATAAGAGATGTCCAAGTGAGACAGTATATGAGTTTGAGAGAAGCAGTGGTGTGTATTCAGGCCTTGTACCGCGGGATCAAAGCCAGAGTATTGGTAGAGAAAACCAAGGCAGCACGCTGTATTAAGTCATTCATAAGAATGTGCATTACAAGAAAGCATTTCTTGATGCAAAAGGCGGCTGTAGTCACTCTGCAAGCTGCATACCGTGGTTACCGATTAAGGGTACGGTACAGAGCTGTGCGTCAAGCAGTCATTTCGATCCAGAGATGGTACAAAGCATGCAAAATAGGGCATTCCCAGTTTGTGCAATATCAGTCAATGAGGGATGCAACTATTACCATTCAGACTGCCTACAAGAATATGGTGGTTAGGCAGTGGGTTAAGCAAAAGAGAGCTACTGTAAAAGTGCAGTCAGTACTCCGTATGAGTTGGTATAGGAAAGACCTAAGGAGACAAATAGATGCACAACAGAAAAGGCTGAAACGATACAAAAGGCTTAAACGATATAGGAAAGACTTCCTCAAACCGATTTATACAGCAGTTGTAGTGCAGTATCACTACCGTGCTTATGTAGTAAGAGAAATATACAGAGCGCAAATCAAAGCCACTGCTGTATTGCAAGGACAGTATAGATCCTACTTCTTGATGAATAACCAGAAAGGTGATTTAAGAAGACAAATAGACGAACAGCAAAAAAGGCTTAAACGTTGCAAAGAACGGTTAAATAAATGTGGGACGATGAGCAAAAAGCTGTTAACAGCAAAGTCTAAAGAAGAGAGGCTTGTCGGTCGAGACAAAAGTATGCAGGACCGATTGCGATTAGGACACTTCAGTATAGTCCAGCATGGAGCTTCCTTCACTGAGCAATGGACAAATGTTTATGCATTGCAGAATGTCATTATACAAGAGCAGATAAATATGCAGCGCCAGGAAATTGAGCGACTGAAAAACGAAAACCTGCAGTCATGTGTCAGATGCAACCTACAAATAAAGAACAGAAACAGAGGAAATGTTAACTTTAGCAGAATATCAAGAACAGGAAGAAATCTGCAAATTAGATTAGGGTTTAAAAAGGGAAGAGGCAGAGATACAGGTAGATTGATTGCTAGAGTGATTAGAAAGATGAGTGGAATGAACCATTATAAGTGCTAAGTTTAGATACAGTTTACAGTTATGAGGATGTAATGTCAGATGACTGTAATAATATAATTTTGCAACTGTGTGTTAATCAATTATATTTAATGTAGTAGAAATGGTGTTATTCGCCTCCAAGCTAAAGGGGGAGCAGTGTAATGTATATAATGTAAATGGTGTTACCTGCCTCCAAGTAAAAGGGGGAGCAGTGTAATGTATATAATGTAATTAGCATATGTTATGTCTTGTGCGAGGGGACGCATGCGCTGGAGGAGACTCATGGTGGCGTCCAGCAATAAAGAAGCTTGTTAATTTACTCCTGTATCTGAGAGTTCTTTTGAGTCAGTTCCAAGTACCCAAAATACACTACACCTGTGTCTGCCTTCAAGGGACCCACATTTGACATTGCTACTCTTTTTCCCCTTAACATATCTAAAGAAGCTTTTACTGTCCTGCTTTATATACCTGGCAGCTTCCCTTCGTACTTCATCTTTACAGCCCGTATTGCCCGTATTGTTTCCTTCTGTTGTCCTATGAAAGTTTCCCAATCCTCTGGCTTCCGGCTACTCTTTGCTGTGTTATACATCTTTTCTTTAGTTTTATTCTATCCCTAACTTCTCTTGTCAGCCATGGTTGCCTCCTACTCCCCTTAGAATTTTTCTTCCTTTTTGGAATGAAATGATCCTGCGTCTTCCGGATTATGCCCAGAAATTCCTGCCATTGCTGTTCCACCGTCATTCCTGCTAGGATCCCTTTCCAGTCTACCTTGGCCAGCTCCCCTCTCATGCCTTCATAGTTCCCTTTGTTCAACTGCATCACTGACACTTCAGTGGCATCTGGATCCCACATTTGCACTAATTAAATGGAGCTAGAAATAAAGCCCAAGAATTTCTAATCAAACTCATTTGGTTGCTGCTAATGATCTACAAATGGTGTTTTACATAGTACAGTGCAAGAATAGGCCCTTTGGCCCACAATGTCTGTGTCAAATTTCTTGCCAAGACCACCTCGAATCAACCTGAGCATAATCCATATCCCTCCACTCCCTGCATATCTATATGCCTATCCAAAGGTATCTTAAATGCCACTATCGTATCTGCCTCAACCCCTAACACTAGAAGCACATTCCAGGTACCCAGCACTCTCTGTATAGAAAATGTTGCCCTGCGCTTCTCCATTAGACTTTGCCCCTCTCACCTTAAAACTATGCTCTTTAGTATTTGTGTTTTCCATCCTGGGGTAAAAGGTTCTGAATGTCTACCCGATCTGAGCCTCTCATCACTTTATATACTTCTATCAGGTGTCCACACATACCAGAAAAACAACCCAAATCTGTGCAACCTCTCCCAGAAGCTAAAGTCCCCTTAACTGAGCACCATTCTGGCAAACCTCCTCTGCACCCTTTTCGGACCCTCCACATCCTTCCTGTAATGGGGTGATCAGAATTGCACACAATATTCCAATTGTGGCCTAACCAAAGTCCTATAAAGTTGCATCACGTGTTCTGGACTCTCGTACTCAATGTTTCGACCTATGAAAGCAAGCATACCACATGTATTCTTTACCACTTTATCTATTTGTTTTGTCACTTTCAGGAATTTAGAATTTTGGACCCCAAGATCCTTCTGTACATCTAAAGTTACATTTTTATAAGATTGTGTACAAGATGAGAAGGGTAGTGCATCTGCATAAGCAGGATGTTACCAGACATCCTTGCTGTCCCACATGCATGTTGCCAAGATTTGGGATGGAGTACTGCATGCCGCATAATAAAATCACTAAACTATCATTATGAATGAAATGCTGTACCTCATGCAAGTAGTCATTAATCAGCTTTACATATTTCATAACTGCCTATTTACTATGTGCCTATGATATTATACTGTCTACACAGTAGTTGTAACATGTAGAGTTGAAAGCTCACAGCCGACAACATGGGCATTGCAGTCATAGCAATACCTTAGAAATCCCAATACACCATTGTATGACAGAATGATGGATCACTATAGCATGTTACAACCCCTTATGATTTGCAGGGCTGTACAATATTTATAAACTAGAAGTTATTGCCTTCTTTCTGTACAAAGCTCAGAAGTACGCACAACTCGTTGCATGCAAACCTTTTGGTGGGCTTCTCAAAATATCCCTTTTTGGGTATTCCTTCAATATTCCTTTCTAGGTAACTCCACTGCATGCCAACATGCAATTTTTGCAGCAGAGCACATGCGCAACCTTGTACATATCCTCTACATTGTTTACAAGCCATTTATAACTGGTGTCTCACCACATCCTGTTCAAGGTTCTTTGCCATACTCTAAATTCACAAAGTTTCAGAACAGCTGGCTACCAACTTGAAATGATTAACATGTGTTCCACAATCTGTGTTTTTTGCTGTTCTTCCACCGACTACAGATTGCACTTCTTCAGTTACTTGGAAGGAGAAAACCACAAAGGGTCATGTTATGATGTGGAGGGAAAGCGGGAAAGCACGAAATGCATTTTTGAACCATCTGCATCTTTAGTCCCATAAGTTCGAAGAAATTATGAAATGAAAGAAGGTGGACAATGAAGATGAGGTACAAGGACACCATATTATCAATGGTAATAGACACAAAATGCTGGAGTAACTCAACGGGACAAGCAGCATCTCTGGATAGAAGGAAAGGGTGACATTTCAGGTCGAAACCCAAGGGTCTCGACCCAAAACGTCACCCATTCCTCCTATCCAGAGATGCTCCAGCATTTTGTGTCTATCTTTAGTTTAGACTAGCATCTGCAGTTCCTTCCGACACATATTAGAAATGGATTCAGCCTTAGTGCTGTCCAGTCTCAGCAAGTACCATTCCAATAGTACCCATCACCATCATCCACATTGGGGTTAGGACGTGCTGGCACCTCACTCGCCCTCCTCTTTGCCTCATTTGTGTTGCCACCTTATACAGTGGGAGGGGAAACACTCCGACTCCAGTTAAACAAGCTGCAATCCCCAAAAATGCCGTTATTTTCTGCCAGTGTGGCTGTTCAAAACCCTGTTGCTGTCTATAATTTTTCACTAGCCACCGTTACTGTCTACCTTCAATACTAGCATCCCCACCCAAACCCATTTATGGTCACTCATTTAAAGCTTTGTGCTTTAATTATTTTAAACTCAGGTATAGATTATGGTAATTTAGCGTTCTACCCCTTTGCATAGCATTAGCACTTTGTAATTTTTCTCCCACAACATATTCAGATTGGTTCTTTTCCTTTCTTTTTCTGGAGAAACATTTTCATTTAATTTCCGTCTGTTCATTTAGCCTTTTTTTTTGCAATCTGAACGCTCTGCCCTCATCCAAACTCTTACCTGTGGTGCGTAGAGGGGGATTGGGGGGGGGGGGGGGGGGGGGGGGGAGGGAGGAACAGTAAAAGTGCTCAAAAACTGGCACAGCATATACTCACCCACTGCTAAATGCTTTGATGTTCCCAAGAAGAAATAAGGTAAAATGGGGAAAAAAGCAGAGTACAGACCAAAGCCAACAGGAACTTCAGCCAATAGAGCAAAAGCCAGACCTAAAATTAAAAAAATATATATTTATTGCCATAACACTTTCCATTGTTTCAATATCTAATATATGTCAACACGGACAATGCAAGAGATAAATAGTTCCAATCAAGACTTGTCTCCTTGACACCCAATGTTTGAAGTCTCTGCCAGCAGGATATGTTTATCTTGTGATAATGTTTCTTTATAAAGTTGTGTTTCAATTTGACTCCAGAATACAAATGTAGAGTATAGAACAGTACAACACAGAGACAGATCCTCTGGCCCACAATGTCTGTGCTGCACATAATGCCAATATAACAATTACATTTATTTATCGTTACAGTTGCAAAATCTGTTATGAAGCACTCCCTTAATACTACTAAATAAAACCTAAGCAGTAAAAAACATATGTAACCATGGAGTATAGCAGAAAGCAATTGGGTGTATATTGGTAATGATCAATGCATCCATGTATTTGTGAATCCCTTTCTTTTGTAACCAATGAAGGACCTGTGTATTTGTGCTTCAGAGAGAAGAATAAACTTTCTCTTGCTGCAAACTTACAAATTTGAGAAAGGCACATATTTTTTTCATAAAGTACCATGAGTGCTAAATAATACATAGGAATAACTAAAGAATTAGTTTAAAAGTTTAATCATTAATGACTTTGTGAAAAGGAGAAATAATTTTCATTATCAGTTAAATTAACTGACAATAGAAATTACAACGGCGTGGATTACAAAAGCAATTAATTCTTACAATTTCTAAATCAAAATTTTAAATGTGTTAATTTGTAAACACACGTACCTTGTAATGTTGCAATCAGACCAGTGCTCAGACCAGAGATAATGTCTCCAGGCAGCCATTGCTTCAGTTTGTATTTGGGCAACCAATCCAGTACAGGAAGCAGAGATTTAGTAATACCCAGTGCCTTTTTAGTTGTGCAACTGTGGTGAAAATAAAAATTACAAAAATCATAAATATAATCTGATGGAATATATGAAAAAAGGGAACCAAAGGTAAAGGCATTGTAGCTCAATTTACAACTGTCAATCTCAACATTTATCAAGTTATCAAGTCATGCATAAGTTTCCTTTGTAACATGAGCCAAACCAAAAACAAAACTGAAAGTAGCCAAAACAATCTAAATATATACACAATAAACACAAAAGATCATACAATGCCCTCCATAATGTTTGGGACAAAGACCCATCATTTATTTATTTGCCTCTGTACTCCACAATTTGAGATTTGAAATAGAAAAAAAATCAAATGTGGTTAAAGTGCACATTGTCAGATTTTATTAAAGGCTATTTTTATACATTTTGGTTTCATCATGTAGAAACTACAGCTCATTTCAGGGCACCATAGGTTTGGGACACATGGCTTCCCAGGTGTTTGTCATTTCTTAGGTGTGTTTAATTGCCTCCTTAATGCAGGTACAAGAGCTCTCACCACCTAATATTTCCTCCAGTCTTTCGGAAACTTTTATTGCTGTTTATCAACATGAGGACCAAAGTTGTGCCAATGAAAGTCAAAGAAGCCATTATGAGACTGAGAAACATGAATAAAACCTTAGGCTTACCAAACCTTAGGCTTACCAAAATTAATTGTTTGAAACATCATTAAGAAGAAAGAGAGCACTGGTGAGCTTACTAATCGCAAAGGGACTGGCAGGCCCAAATGATGTTGTGACTGCTTCAATGATTTATTTATCATGGCTACCTCCTACAATTCCCTGCATTAGATGATGGTCCTCTCCTACATAGTCTGAAGAAGGGTCCTGACCCAAAATGTCACATAACCATGTTCTCCAGACACCCTCTGAATGACTCCAGCATTTTGTGTCTCTTTTTCCTACAAGGTGGTGTCTATCCATGTACCTTTGCAATCCAACAACATTATTATCACTATGACTCCCACCATCGACTTCCTGGGGTCACTATTCACCAGAAAAAAACATCAACTGAACCTGCCACATAAATATCAGCTGCAAGAGTAGATCCGAGGCTGGGTATCCTGTAGTAAGTGATTCATCCGACACCACAAAACCTCTCAAATTATCTGCAAGGTATGTCAACAACATGGTGGAAGATATTTTGCTTGTTTGGACAAGTGCACTACCAACAACTCACGATTCTCTAACGAAACGGAATAAATCAGACTGCTTGATTGGTACACCATTCACCATCATAAATAATCAACCCTACTACATCAACCCACAATAGCTGCAATGCAAAATGAACTGCATTTGCTCACAACAGCTATTTAGGCGTACGTCACAAACCTACACCCTTAACAAAGAGGATAAAGGCCACAGGCACATGAGGACACCACCAACTGCAGGTTCATCTCCTAGTTGCACACTATCCTGACTTGGAAATAGATCAATGATCCTCATTGCTTGCCTCAGGATCCAATTCGTACAACAGCATCATGACGGATCACATCTGTTCAGCATGCCCCATTACAGGAAGGACGTAGAGGCTCTGGAAAGGGTACAGAGAAGGACTACCAGAATTATGCCTGGATTAGAGAGCATTGGTTACAAGGAGAGGTTGGACAGATTTGAATTGTTTTCTTTGGAAAGCCAGAGGTTGAGGGGAGACCTGATAGATGTGCATAAAATTATGGGAGGCAGAACTTTTTTCCCAGATGGAAAATCAAATATTAGAGGACATGGACTTATGGTGAGAGGGGTAAAGTTTAAGGTGGATGAGTGGTGCAAGTATTTAAAAAAATCTATGTATCATGTGAGAGTTTGGCAAGTGCCTGGAATGTCTATCAGGGTAGTGGCGGAAGTAAATAGGATAGTGGCATTTAGGATAGCACATAGATATACATAGAATGGAGGGAAATGGATTATACGTAGGCAGATAAGGGTCGGCCTTGGCATCATGTTCAATACAGACATTGTGTGCTGAAGGGCCTGTTCCTGTGCTGTACTGTTCTATGTCTTATGTTCTAATACTGGAATGATTAATGGAGTAAACGGCCAACAAATCTCCACAAATCTTTTACCAACAGAATGGAAGGCAGCAAATTCGTGGTCATTATTAACAAGGATCGGAGGGCGAAGGAAAGAAGAGACTAGAGGAAGTAAGAAACTAATCCGCACATCACTCAATTTTATGGTGAGAGAATAAATAAGCAGTGCACTAAGAAAATATTAACAATCAAAAAACTGCAGATGCTGGAAATCTGAAATAAAAACGGAAAATAATCAGTGGCAGAACACAATTCAAGAAAGAGAAAGTGCTTGTGCACTGGAGATTTCTGTATTTTAATTAACAGTGTAGGTAAGAGAGAACCAATGGAAGTGGTGAATTTTAATTTTCAATAAAGTATTATAAAGGTGACGCAGAGAAGCTGTTACATGACATTATCCGTCATGAGATTTTGGAAAAGATGGTCTGAGGATTGGTTAACAGAATGAAAAGAGCTGGTAAAACAGGTCTATGCAGGTTACAATTTTTCTGCCAGAATCTGTGTAGGGGGTTTTAGCTATTTACAAACAATATCTATGAGATGGGGACAAAGTGCCATGCTTCAAGCTGCACCATGTTACAAAGCTAGGTGAGAATGCGGGTTGCAAAAACAATGAGAGGCTGCAAAAGAATAGCTTAAATGGACAGCCAAAAATAACTAGTCATTCAACACTCCAGGAGAAAGGCCATGACATTTCATCTATACCATTGTGACAAATCTCCATGCCCAAAAAATGATAAAATAGAACATGGAAATATGAAGTTATTAAATAGGATAAGACACCTTCAAAAATAGAATAACTTCTAAAGACCAAGAATCTGGAAAATGTTTGTCTTTAAAGGAACCTAGGTTTCTTTACAAATGATTAAGAGGAAGGAAACGGGCAGCACAAGTAATTTTAAGGGGAATATGGTATGTGTTTCATTATTGCAATATAATTGGATAGGAAAATAAATTAATTACAATTAATTGGGACTTTGATGAGGCACTGTATACGTTTAGCCTCCTGAACAAAGGAGGATATCCCTGCTTCTGAGAAAATGTTACAAAGTTTTTAAGAGATTGATTCCTGGATTGAGATTGTTTTTTTTTTAAATTAGCTTTCTCCTACAAAAGGCCCAGATTATCAGAAGTTTAGAATAAAATGACATGGTTTCATTGTAATACACAACAGTGAAGATCTGGGACAGTGCAGAATTTGGTCTCAGAGGGTTGGCCATATAATGGAATTGAAAAGAGGGCATTTGCATTCAAAAACCTTGACACTTTAGAACCCTACACCTGAAGGGTGGGAATGCTCAATCGTTAAGCATTTCACTAGAGATCAAAAATAAAATTGGATACCAAGGAAATTAAAGCATACTTTGTTCAATCATGGACGAAATAAGCCAAAATGGAAAATAACACAAATGCTGGATTTCGGACATAAAATACTGGAAATATTCTGCAAGTCAGGCAGCAGCTGTGGAGGGAGAACCTGGGTAAATATTTCAGATCCATGGCTTTTCATCAGTACTGGAAAAATGAGAAAATTACCGCATTTTAAGTAGGAAGGAGCCAGGAGAATAGAAGAAATGCCTTTGATTGGATGGACCAATATTGTGTTTTTTGATGTAATCTCAAATGCTTTTCTTTTGTTCTGTTCACCACACCCAATCTCTGGAATTTATAGTATGCCTGTTTTCTCACTTTTCCAGTTCTGATGAAAGATCATTAATATGAAATGTTAACTTTCTTCCTCTGCAGACGCTCTGTACCTGCTTCATTGCCTGTACTTGTGCTCACTCCTCTGCTGTGTATTTCTAGCATTCCGTGTTATTAAGGCTTTGAGCGACAATTGATTTGCACCCTAATTCCAGCCCTTTTCCTTTGCTTTGTGTGGCATTTCATGTAGGGCATTTGAATGTGGGCAGATAAGTGGCATGTGGAGCAGGCAAATACCAAGGAGTGGTTATCTTGATCAATAACATCACCATTGCCATTCATTTCCACCAGACAAATAAGCTATGATTGAAAAGCACTTTATCTTCTCTTATATGACATCGACAGATTGTGTGACAAAAACAACCTTGATCTGTGCACCAAGACAAATTTTCCTTATGTTCATCCCCTCTTTCTGCATCATTGCAGTGTAAAACACATGTCGACTCACTTCTTCAATTCTGCTTTTATTGAAGACTGAGAATGGTAGTCCTCTCACAGGAAAGCAGGCCATCAAAGTGCCTAGTACAATTAAAGTCATTGGGGGCACACAAGACAAAGGCACACCCTGCACCAAAAGTCAGACAGCAATTATTTTGCCTCAAGACACCAGTGTAGGAAATCTTAAGGGTATTGACATAGACCTAATCTCGGTGATCTCTACCCCATTATAATGAGAGAAAAGGAATTCACTAATGGCTGTGAAGTAAAATGTTCAGTTTCCAACCCAACTGTTTGAATAATCAAGCAATGCTTGCCTTTGTGTGACATTGCATGTATAGCATTTGCATGTGGGCAGGTAAGTGGCTTGCGGTGCGGGCAAATACCAAGGAGTGGTCATCACCAGGAATCGCAATCACCATTGACATATTCCCTTGCATCATCTGGTAGGGAAATCATTAACTAGATATTTAACTGGAACAACCATGTCTTTATTGTGGCTGCAAGAATGCAATGATTATGACTTATCTCTTGACTAATCAAAGTCCATCCATCATCTAACAAATGCAAGTCAGGAGTGTGATGCAATACCCTTCTCACTTACCCAGATGACCAATCCAGCTCCAAACCCAAAAATAGAATTCATACAGCATTTTTCACATCCTTACACAAGATATCCCAAAGCACTTAACATCCAATGAAATAATTGAGGTGCAGCAGCTGCTAATGTGTTGTGAGAAATATAGCAATAGAAGCCTCAACTACACTCAAGTTCTGGTGCAAACTTTAATGGGCCCCATTAATGTATTGTTATTTGTACAAAATTAAACATTCACAATTATTATGAACACCACTTTAGAACAATTCCTCAAGAATGAAACATCCCTAATATTGACTGGGAGTTGCTTAGTGCCAATGGCTTAGATGGGGCAGAACTTGCAATAGACAATAGACAATAGATGCAGGAGTAGGCTATTCGGCCCTTTGAGCCAGCACCACCATTCAATGTGATCATGGCTGATCATCCCCAATCAGTACCCCGTTCCTGCCTTCTCCCCATATCCCCTGATTCCGCTACCTTTAAGAGCCTTATCTAGCTCTCCTTTGAAAGTATCCAGAGAACCGGCCTCCACCGCCCTCCGAGGCAGAGAATTCTACAGACTCGCAACTCTCTGTGTGAAAAGGTGTTTCCTCATCTCCGTTCTAAATGGCTTACCCCTTATTCTTAAATTGTGGCCCCTGCAGAAAGGAACCACATTGGAGTAAAGCAAACTAAAACATTAATAGGCAGGAGCTCAGGAGGATACATTGGGAGTAGTTGATATTTGGCAAGTCCATATCTGAAATGTAGGAATTGTTTAAAGGCCAGTTGATCAAAGTTGAGAACCAGCATGTTCCAGTAAAGAGGTGGATTACGGATGGCAAAGTAAGCAAATCTTGGATGAACGAAGAGGTTATAAATTTGGTAAGAAAGAAAAAGTAAGCGCACACAAGGTTTAAGAGAATGGAATCAGGCAGGCCCTTTAAGGAATATAAAAATAAGAGAAAAGAACTCCAGCAGGCAATTAGAGGGATAACAGGGGGCACAAAATGGCTTTGGTGAGTCAGATTAAATCCCAAGGCTTTTTATACCTACATTAAACACAAGAGGGTTACCATGGAGAAGGTAGTACCACTCACAGATGAAGGAGTAAAATTGTGCTTGGAATCTGGGGATGTAGGAGAGATGCTAAACAAGTACTTTGCATCTGTTTCACCAAACAGGAAATGAAGATCAGTGTGGAGAACACAAATATGCTAGACTGGAATTTTTCAATCATATAAGCACATTTGATACAAAATTATCTTTGCCTCTTCTCAGCAGAGATCCAGAGAACTATATCCAGAAAGAGGTTTCGTCCATCAGATCTAGTTATGAAAAAAGTTAAGACAATTTTTTTTTTAGCATTTCAATTAATATGCTTGAGGTCTACATGATGTGCTGCACTATTACACTAAATTTAGGGGATTCGTCTCCTTCTCGTTAACATCTTCATAAGTGAACAGACAAGGACATGGCTATATTATAGAATTTGCTAGCTGCACGAAGCAGGAACTCACAAAGCGCATTGCAGTAAACGATTAATCAGTGCGTCCATCATGAAGGAAGGGATGTCAGAATGAGGGAGGGAGTGGTGAGACAGGACCAAGATGTGACCGGTGAAGGAGGGGTGAACGAAGATGGGCAAATAAACCAAATAAGGGGGAGGGTAGAGAAAGAATGCAGTTGGGAGGTAGAGACATGTTTATTATTAGATGACACAGACTTAAGAAAATAAGAGGCAGATGGAGCATGGGGAGGTAGAGTAGAGGAGGGTGGGGAAACCTACTAGAGGCGACAAGCCTCCAGCAGCCGTCTCCAACTCCACCCGGCTCCATCTGCTCATCATCCTTCATTCCTCCGTCCACCAATCACCTCTAGTTCCTGCCTCTCCCCCCGCTCCACTCTCGGTTCCTGAGGCAGGATTTAGACCTAAAACGCCAACAGTTCCTTTCCCACCTTCCAACGGATGCTGCTTGACCTGCTAAGTCCCTCCAGCAAATGGACTGGCTCCAGATTCCAGGATCCGCAGTCTCTTGTGCATCCAAGTTAAAAGAGGATCTGACCAAGGTGGAATGCAATCAGACTGCCAGAAGATAGTTCCATGAAGAGTAGCCCACAAAGCAGGCAAATGAAGGATAGTCAAAACTAGAGCGCGCTGACTGGCTTGGGGTATAGATGAAAATGCTCAGGAAAGAAATAGTCATCAGGTTGTTAATATGAAAGTGAACCAAGTTGAAAGCAGGCAATAGAGTGAAAAAAATCAATATGGAAACAACAATGTAAGGTATTAAGGGTATACATTACAAACATTAATAAATATACACAGGGTTAGCAGTGAGAGCCAAAAAAAATGTATAGGCAAATGTCATTTGATTTGATAAAAAACATAACATTTGATTTCATACAAAAATCCTGCCATATCTTAGGGAAGAATTTGCACGGAATGAAACAAAGACCTGCGGTTGTCTTGATCCGATGACAAAGACGCTAAACCCTTAAACCTAGTTTTCATCCCTATACTCTGGATTGAAATTCCCGTTACTCTGACTGGCGTCTGTCTATGCGAGCCGCTTGAATCACAACAAGTCGCACATGTACAGGGCTCTAAGAAGTAGTACTGTGCATTTTTTCCCCGCCTCCAGTCCACTCCTCCTTTGAGACCACCTATTTCCCGAAACGCTTGGTTAGATTAGATTAGATTAGATATGCCTTTATTGTCATTCAGACCGAAGTCTGAACGAAATTGCAGCAGTCAAACATACAATACAATACAATAAAAAACAACAATAAACACATATTAACATCCACCACAGTGAGTCCACCCAGCATCTCCTCACTGTGATGGAGGCAAAAGTCTTAGGGCTGCAGTCTCTTCCCTCCTCTTCTCCCTCTGCGCTGAGGCGATACCCCACCGGGCGATGTTAAAAACTGTCCCGCGGCTCAATCACCGCGCCCCGGGACTTTCCTTAATCTCTCTTTCGGTTAACATTCACCTTGCTACTCCAATGAAGCACCGCGAGTTGATACTCCAAACAAACTCACTGGGTTTTGCATTGGGCTGACACATTTAAAAAGCCTGTTAAATACACTGTGGACGCGACCGACTTGCTAGAGAGAACCACCGAACCCGGAAAGCTTCAACTCACCTGCATCTCTTTGCCAGCCGGTCGCGTAAAGTTTTAGGCACCTTCACTTTTCTTTCATTTTCCTCGAGGAAACTGTTTTCAGAATAAACGGAACGCGCCACAAAATAGTTGTCAGTGAGATTTTCCGTTGCCGGCATATCGGAGCTTCCAAAACTATCCCGCTCTCCGAATAGGTGGCTGAAAGAGAAGGTGTTTCGATTACAAAATGTTAACCCGCAAGGGGTGGTGCCCTTGAATACATTCCTGCAACGATTCGAAAAGGAAGTTTTAACATTCGGAGGTAGACACAAAATACTGGAGCAACTCGTTGGGTGACGCAGCATCTCTGGAGAGAAGGAATGGGCGACTTTTCGGGTCGAGACCCTTCTTCAGACTATTAACATTCGAGTTTGACATTTTTACTGAAAGTTGCTCAAATTTGGTAGATTGCAATTATTCCCGTGATGTGCTGTGCCGGATATTAATTCTACCACAGAGGAAGAATGGGTGAGGGTGATTTTAAAACTCTCCAAGTGGATGCACTGAACGGCGACCATCTATATCTCCAGAGGGTTTAGAGAACAGCACTTCCGGATAAACAGCTCCCAGCGCAAACAAAAATCGGCGCACATCTGAAAAATCCGGCAATTTCCAGGGAGTTTTCCAGGCAGTTTTCCGGGAAATTTGGAAATCCGGCAATTTCCAGGGAATTTCCAGGCAGTTTTGTGCCAGGACGGGCGGATTCACCAGGACTCTCCGCAAAATAGGCGGAGGTGGTAAAATGGGTATCTTGCCAGCCCACTTCCAGCGACATACACTGCCTCTGAGGGGGGGATTTCCGAACCACTCAAATGTGTTAAACTCTTGTGAGGAAGCCCATGGTGGAGGAAACACAACACACTGCTCCCGCCATGTGACGGCGACACGTGGTCGGCATGAAGCTCCCCTGACTGTCTCCCGCATAAACTTCTAACATCATTCCTGTCACCTTACTCCGAATAAAGTACTTTTAAAAATAACCACACATTTACAGACTTTTAACACAAAAAAAGGCAAGATTGATTTATCGATCCAATTTACCCCGAGGCTGCGCGACTGAAGGTAGTTACTGATTAAAATCTTAGGTAAATATTGAAGTAACGTTCCGCTAAAATCCTCAGAAATACGCTCCGCGCTAAATCAAATATGGCCCAAATTATGAACTCCACAGCAAAATAAAAGTGAATAATAAATTTCTGAATTTTGTTTGCCAGCATATGTTCAATTTTTTTTTACCCCAGTGATCTCGACAGGACTTGTCTCCTGCAGGGCTTCATTGAGAGCGCAGCGTCTCCTTCTGGTTTATATGTTCTCGCATTCTGGGCTTTATTTTTACTGCACACATTGAGCAGTCTGTTCCGGTTTGGGAGAGCTTCTCTACAGCACCCGAGAGAAAACAAATGCAGATTGCGTGCAACAATTAGTAGGTAGTTAAACGGGGTGGGTAGTGGTGACCCCTCGTGGTTTAGTACAGAGATGGGGTTGTCAATCCAAACACGGGGATGACTCTAAGACAGAAAGTATGGTGCCCCAAGGGCAGTTCGGGACTGTACGATGTTGGCTGGCATAACAGGCAGGAAGGTGGAACACGGAAGCCAATATAGAAACGTTTCAAGAGATACACGTATGGTTCGATTGGGTCCGCGGGGGCATTAAGTTATACATGTGCACAAATCCTTGAAACTGGCAGGCTCTGTCGAGAGAGTGGTTTGGAAGACAACCGGGATCCCGTGGCTCATAATTTCATGGGACACTAAAGCAGAGAAGTAATGCTGAACTTGTATAAAACACAGATTTTGAAGGGTTTTGGAGATAGAACGAGTGGGTAAATGGGTAGGAAGGAACTGCAGATGCTGGTTTACATTGAAGATAGACACATAATGCTGGAGTAACTCAGTGTAGGACAGGCAGCATCTCTGGATAGACGGAATGGGTGACGTTTCGGGGGCGAGACCCTTCTTCAGACTTGCTTTTAATGGGACTGCTTTTAGTGGCAAAGAGTCGGTGAGCTGAATAGCTCAGTGCTATGGCAATTCTGTCATTCCACATTAACTGCAGCTATTCACTTGGAAGTAGAAATCATTATGTTGCTATGAACCCAAAATGCAGACACACAAAATGTATGTTCTCATCATAGTTCTGCTCCATCTGCTATGTATTTAAGCATTTATATACTTTTACTAATATATCTCCAGTTTTAATTACTTCATCAAAATTCTAACCTCTACAACTTCTCCATTGCCTCTCTCTGCAGCCTGCAATCAAACCAGGTTCGAGGTTAAATGCCCTAAATATCTCCGCATGTTGAATGAAGTTACTTTATTTTTATATAATTTTTTCGTGAATTGCAATGGATTTTTTTCCTGCATTAAACAATTTAGTAACAGGAATTTACATATATTTAGGTAAATTTAAAAGTTTTTAAAAAGCACCAAATATTTTTTACATATGGTATTATTATATACATTGGTAGCAATAGGTTGCATGGGACATTCCAGAAGACTAATAAATTACATGATGACACATGGATATTGACTGGGTCATTGTTATGAAATATATACATTGAAACTATTTTCATTTCAAGTGGTTCCTTGAGACAATGAGATGATTGCTATTATAAATTCACACAAATTATCTGTTTATTGACATGTGGATACATCTGTAGCCACTTTGATTCAAACATGAGGGGTTGCTGTTTCAATGAATCAGCCTAACCTTTAAGGGTGGTATATTCAAGTCACTGTCTTGGATGCAGAGTATAGCCAAGTTATTGAGTGTAATCTAAGGCTCCATGTGACCTATGCATCCTTGCATTCCAGGAACATCTGTCAATCAGCAATTGTTAAATTAATTTTCATTCTTCTGCTCAATGACAAACTGTTACTGCTACTATACTCTCATTATTCTCCCAAAACTCCTGCTCTAAAAGTAATTTTCAACATCTTCATTAGCTCAAACAAAACTATTGTTTTAATTCAGTTCCTAATGAACAATTTGCATATGCAGGTTAGCATTTCTCTGCTGTAGAAATTAAAGTCACTAATTTTAAAAGCCTGTATAAATAAATCCCCCATGATGACGAAGGGAGTTATTTTTTTTCTGATAAATAATGAAAACTATTTACGCTCAACTTGTAGGAACAGTAGACTCCCAGTTAAGCTTCCTCCTTTCAGGTAATAATTCAGAAAAATATGTGTAAGCTCTGTCTTTGTTGCTACGTAAACATATGTTGTTTATCTATATCTTTGCATTAATAAACTTATTTGATCTCATGATTATGGTCGATACAAGCCTGCTTGAAAATGGCTAATTGAATCTGGCTGTGTTGAGATGGAAAAGTTTAGGAGAATAATTTGCCATTTTCTATTAAAATAAATCACCTTGCCATTTTTAGTAACACTCAATAAATTATCTCCCAAATAAAACAAGATTATTTTGACGCTGTTTACTTTCCTTATATTTTACACCTGACTACATAGATTGGCATCACTGTTCGATATCCAACTGTTAGAAGCACCTATCTTTAACAATGGTACAATTAGTAGGACTATATGCTTGAGTGACTCTACTAGTGAATGAAACAGCATTTCATTTTCCTCTCTTTTTTATTGCCGACCATTTTCCAATCTAACTAGTTAAGTCGCAGTTGATTTAGGATATTTAATATTTCCCAAAAGTCCAACGGATAGGATTTCTAAAAATTATTTTTGAAAATCCAATTAAGGTATATTCAACGGATACACATCAACACGTTTAAATATGCAAGGAATTCTAAATTCAAGCAGATTATGCTGTTCATACAATATTTAAAAACACTTTTATATTTCACTTCTTTGTAATGTCATATGTTCAGACACACAGGAAAAGGTCCTTCTCCCACCTTGTCCATGCCAACTATTGTACTTATCTATACCAGTGCCATTTACTTGTTTGGTCCGTAGCCTTCAAGCCTTGCAATTCAAGTGCTTGTCCGGATGGCCCTTAAATGTTGCGAGAGTACCTGCCTCAACCACCTCCTCAAGCAATGTGTTTCAGGTTCCAACCACACTCTGTGTGAAACAAATTCCCTCTCACATCCATTCTAAACCTCCTACCTCTATCCTTATATCTATGCCCCTTTGTTTTAGACAACTGCACTGTCTGAGGAAGGGGCTCGACCTGAAACATCACCCATTCCTTCCCCCCAAAGATGCTGCCTGTCCTGCTACGTTCCTCCAGCTTTTTGTGTCTATCTTCGGTTTAACCCAGCATCTGCAGTTCCTTCTTGCATTATCTACCCTATCTATTCACCTACTAATTTTGGATATCTCAATCAAGCCACCCGTAAATATCCATCACTCCAGGAAAAATAGAACTAGCCTAATCAAATATAGACACAAAGTGCTGGAGTAACTCAACGGGTCATGCAGCATCTCTGGAGAAAAAGAATGGGTGATGTTTCCAGTCAGGACCCTTCTTCAGTCTGATGCTGCCTGACCCGCTGAGTTACTCCAGCACTTTGTGTCTATCTTTGGTATAAACCAGCATCTGAATTTTCTTGCTTCTACATCTAGCCTAATCAATCTCTGCTTATGATGGAAATACTACTGAACCCAGATAACATCCTGGTGAATATCCAGTACACTCTCTCTGACACAAGCACATCCTATCTGCTTTATGGAGATAAAAAATGCACAATAATCCATGTGTGACCTTCATAAATTCATATTCATAAGTTCTAGAATCAGAATTAGGTCATTTGGCCCATCACGTCTACTCTGCCATTCAATCACAGCTGAATCATCTTTCCCTTTTAACTCCATTCTTCTGCCATCCAGCCAACTTGCTATCCATGTGTAAGAAAGAACTGCAGATGCTGGTAAAATCAAAGATAGACACAAAATGTTGGAGTAACTCCGCAGGTAAGGCTGCATCTCTGGAGAGAAGGAAAAGGCGACGTTTCGGGTCGAGACCCTTCAGCAGTCTGAACAATCCTGCCGAGTTACTCCAGCATTTTGTGTCAACCTGCTAACCATTTTAGTATCTGCCCTTTGATACCATGGGCTTTCATCTTTTGCAGCCTAACGTGCAGCACCTTATCAAAAGCCTTCTGAAAATCAATGTTTCATACAGTTGTAACATGCCATCCCTGCCCTATGGCATGAAGAAGGGATGACCCGAAACGTCATCCATTTCTTCTTTCCAGAGATGCTGCCTGTCCTGCTGAGTTACTCCAGCATTTTGTGTCTATCATGGCTGATGAAGCCAGGCATCACAGATGCTTGCTTTGCCACCATATGTACCTATGCTGCCACTTTCAGGGATCTCTGGACATGTACCCAAGATCTCTCCGTTCACCGCTACTCTTGAGTGCCTACCATTTATATGTATATCCTACCCTTGTTTGGCCTTCTAAATTTCATCAGGTTGAACCTGCCAGAATTAAGTTCCACCTACCATTGCTCTGCTCATCTTTCCAACAGATCTTTATCATGCTGTAAACTAAAACAAGCTCTCTGCCATCTTTAGGAAGCCCCAGTCTATATCGATGGTGCTGAAGTGGAGAAAATTCAGGTTCCCAGGTGTAAACATCACCAACAATTCGCTCTGATTTAACCACATTGATGCTATGACTGAGAAAGCTAAGGAAACTCCAATTTCTCCAGTGACTCTTACCAATTTCTACATATGCACCATGTAGAAAGTATCCTGTTCAGATGGATCACAGTTTGGTATGGCAATTCTGTGCCCAAGACCGCAAGAAATTGCAGGGTGTTGTGAAGGCAGCCCAGTCGATCACTCAAGCCAGCCTAACCCCACCCCCAAAAAATGTCTAAACACCTGTTTTTGCTTCTTCATTCTGGGGTATTGTGTGTAGATTGATGATTAAAAAAAAGAATTCAAGTAATGTCAGAGGGCTGCCCTAATCTAACGATATTTCAAAGACGCTTCCTTGACTATGGTTTAATAACTGCAAAAAAACTTATACTTAAATTCTGGAAAAAGATAACAGCCCCCACAGTGAAGATGTGGATCACAGAAATGACCGAGGCACTACATCTAGAAAAAATAAGGCTTGTCTTGACTGACAAACCAGATCAATTTTCAAAAATATGGTCTCCTTTTATTGAATTTCTTCAACAACATAATGGTTGAACACAAACTCAAAACCGACACTAGGGTCGGGTGAGCGGGCGTATGGAAGGGCAGAGGGATATATCTCCGCTTCTTTCACTCCTTCGTTAGTTCTGAGGTTTTCCTTTTTCGGGTTTTTCTTGAAATTCCTTCTTTTCTTTCTCTTTTCTTCTTTCTTTCCCTTTTTTCCTTTTTCTTTTTTTCCGATCTAGCTATTAGTTCATAAAATGTTAAAACTGAAGCAATACGAAAATGGTATAACTGTTATGTCGATCATTCGCTCTTTGTACAATTGCTTCTAATAAAAATAAATATTAAAATAAAAAAAAAGAATTCATTCCATTTTAAAATAAGGCTATAACATAACAAAATGTGGAAAAAGTGAAGGTGTCTGAATACTTTCTGAATGCACTGTATACTAAAGCTAAATTCCTGGTCTTCCAATCTATCTTGCTGATGTCCTTGACATTTTTTTTTTAACAATCTGCAACTTTCTGCACCTCTAACACCATATTCTGCACTTTTGTTTCTTGCACTACCTGAAGTTTGCTTGGATATTACACAAAATAAAGTTTTTCACTGTGTCTCAGTACATGTGACAATAATAACCCAATACCAATATGCACCACCACAATTTTTGAATCATCTGCAGATCATACCTCCTGCATCCAAGTTGTTAAAGTATATTGCACACATCAAAAGTCCCAGCATCAATCCTTGCAATACACCATTGGTCACAGACTTTATTGTGCACCAAGGCATCATTCATTCCTTTTCATCTTTGCTTAAGTGTAATGTCACTACCAAAGTTTTATTTTAAATTTATATTTCACAGGAAAGATCAGAATTTATATGTATACTTATTTGTCCACAAAGTGAGCGGCCTTGCTGGGCCATTTCAGAAAACATTTAAGATTGGCGGGTCTGCAACCACATGGAATCTAGCTGTGATAGGGCATCAGATTTCCAATCATATAAACCATATATAACATTTTTTATATAACAAACCAGTGGTTTTCTGGTCATCGCATCAGATTAAAGAATCTGATTTAACCTAACACAAAAAAATCAGATTATTAACTGAATTTAAATTCCACAGTGGAAATCCAATTTAAGTGTCAGGATTGTTAACCCTGAATTACTGGCTTGGTAATTTAATTACTGTACCAGCATCACACGAGTATTTATCAACGAACCTATTCACTTATTCACTTCCTGTTTTTTTGCAGATAATAGAAATTATAGTAGAAAAAATCAAATAATTGAAGCATTAAATAAGTATTTTGCATTTGTTTCAACTGTGGAATATTATCATTCTGGAAACCTTGGGAAACCAAGATTCAAATGATAGAGGAATTTAAAAGCATCAAATATTACCAAATAGAAAATACTGTAGAAATTAAGAGTACTATAAATGGATATCATATTCATTATTTGCATTAATCATTACGCTCCAAAATGCCCTAAATTCTGGAAAAATTGATGGTAGCAATTTTTAACACTGCTGTTTAAAAAGGGGAAGTAAAACATATCTATAGATGAGTTGAGTCATTTATTGTCACGTGTACCAAGGTACTGTAAAAAGCTTTTGTTGCGTGCTAACCTGTCAGCGGAAAGCAAAATGCATGATTAAATTCGAGCCATTCACGGTAATCATGTATTATCTTTCCGCTGACTGGTTAGCACATAACAAAAGCTTTTCACTGTACCTTGGTACATGTGATAATAAATTAAACTCAACTTTATGTTTTATTTCCCCTTTTTAAACAGCAGATTACAATGAAATGACAAAGTACTTGTGCTATAACACCAGGATAAGCGCTCAACTAAGAAAACCAAGCCCAAAGCCAAAGCAATATCTAACTGAATATACCAACTTATGCCAAGGACAATAACTAACTCCATATGCAATGGAGTGTGATTGGAATCGACATTGTGATCATGCACTAAAATTTCATATTATTAAGTTGAGTGCCATTTTTTTGAATGGAGTAATTCTGGTTCAATGATAGAGAAATTGTATTTTCTTATTCTAATGGAGTATTTTGAGGATGGAATAAGACGGAGAATGACAGACAACCCCTTTCATTCCAGAAACAATGCTTTCAATTGTATGTTAATGAATTTCTCTGCAAACATATTAGGAAAGAGTAGGGGCATCATGGTGGCACAGTGGTAGAGTTGCTTGCTGCCTTACAGTGCCAGAGTGTAATCCTGATTATGGGTACTTTTTATATGAAGTTTGTACATTCTCCCTGTGACCGCATGGGTTTTTTCCAGGTGCTCCGGTTTCCTCCCGCACTCCAAAGATGCACAGGTTTGTTGGTGAATTGGCTTTGGTAATAATTGTGAATTGTCACTAGTATGTAGGATTGTATTAGTGTACAGAGGTGATGATAGTGTACTGGTCGGTGCGGACTCGGTGGGCCGAAGGGCCTGTTTCTGCGCTGTATCCCTAAACTCTAAAGTCTAAAGATTAAAGAACAAGAAATAAGTTAAGAATAAGTGTTTTTTTTTTAGCTTGACAAGCTTTTAGTGGGCGGGTACACAAGAGCCACAATTACAAAGTGCAATGGGTCGGATGTAAAGACAGAATGTAATGCAGTATCCAAGTTAGCTGAAAATAATAAACCTAGATTGGGAAGTTTAATGTTTTCAATAAAATATCAGTAGGTCAAGTGGGCCAGATGGAGTTTAATGGTGGATCATACAAGGTTATTTATTTTGTTGCGAAGTAGAGAAAACCACTGTCAATATGAAAAGATCTTGGTGTGCTAGTTGATAAAACATGCAAGTTAACATGCAGGTGCTGCAAGCAATTAGGAAGGTAAATGGTAGGATGCTTTTTCTTACAAGGTGTTGGGGTGCTGGAATATGAAAGTGAGGACATTTTGCTACAATTGGCTAAAACCACATATGAAACACCGCATGCAAAGTCACTCTTCAATCCACTTGTCTTGGAGGCAGTACACCATAGGTTCTCAAAATTGATGCGTAGGATGTAAAGATTCTCTAGTGAGGATAATTTGTGGCGGACTATCTTATTGGAGTTTGGATAAATGAGACTGAGGCAAACAAGGTTATGATAGAATTTAATCTCAGCCTGGAGATTTTGGGAAAAGGAGACCTAATCTCAAGAAATAGCAAGGGTCTCGACCAAAAACGTCGCCTATTTCCTTCTGAAGAAGGGTCTCGACCCTAAATGTCACCTATTTCCTTCTGAAGAAGGGTCTCGACCCGAAACATTGCCTATTTCCTTCCCTCCATAGATGCTGCCTCACCCGCTGAGTTTCTCCAGCATTTTTGTCTCCCTTCAAGAAATAGCCAAATCTGTTACATTGAGAAGAAGGGAAATCACTTTATAGAAAATAATTAGATTAGATATAATTTATTGCCACACAGCCAGGCTGGTGGAAATTTGGGTTGTCTGCAGCGATACAATAATAAAGAACACACAACCACAATAAAACTGTAACACAAACATCCACCACAGCATTCAACACTGTGGTGGAAGGCACAAAATTTGGCCAGTCCTCCTCCATTTCCCCCCCGTGGTCAGGACCAGAGTCCAGAGTCAGTCCAGGATCGGCTCTTCCTCACCGGAGACCGCGGCTTTAAGTTGTTGTAGGCCGCAGACCGGCGGTCAAGATTTAAGTCCCCGCCGCAGCCAGAAGCACCGTAGACTGCAGGGCCGGCGGTCGAAGCTCCCCTCCAGGGGTGATGGTAAGTCCATGCCGGACCCGCGGTAGAAGTCGGCCGCGGGCCGGCAGTGATGGCTTCTTCTTCCCCCGGGTCCCCAACGTGAGATCCCGGGCTGTAGACGCCGCACCAGCTGGAGCTCTGCAGACCGCGACTTCAGGCTGCGACTTCAGGCTGCCGGCTGCCCCGGGCCAGCGAAACGGAGCGCTCCCCTCCAGCGAGGGCTCACCCGCTCCTCGCCGAGAGTCCACGCTGCGCCCGCCGCTGAAGCCCCGGGCGCGTCTCCGGGAAAGGCCGCGTCGATCCTTGATGTTAGGCCACGGGGGAGGCGACCTGGAAAAACTCGCCTCTCCGTGGAGGAGGCGACCGAAGCGGTTCCCCCTTACCCCCCCACACCACCCCCCACACAAAACACACAAAGAAACATTAAATACAGACTTTAAAACATACTAAAAAAATAAAAAAAAGTTGAAAAACTGACGAGCTGCATGACATGGCTGCTGCCAGAGCAGCGCCCCCTCCGACATGTGACTCTTTGCAATTTGTTATCAGACCAGGCTGTGGATGCACAGCTGTTGAGTATACTCTAGACTGACAAATTATCAGAAACTAAGAGTTTCTAAGGCGAAACCAGGAGGCAGCTCGAATGTCGGTGAAACATCACTCCCTGACGAGCTCAATGCGTTTTACGCACGCTTTGACAGGGAGAATACTGATGTGCCTTCCCGATCCCCCATTCGCTGTGATGGCATTTCAGTCTCAGTCACAGAGGCCGACGTCAGGAAATCCTTCAGAGGGGTGAACCCCCGAAAAACACCTGGTCCTGATGGTATACCCGGTCGTGTTCTAAAAACCTGTGCGGACCAACTGGCGGGAGTTTTTACGGACATTTTCAACCTCTCACTTCTGAGGTCTGAGGTCCCCACCTGCTTTAAAAGGGCATCAATTATATCGGTGCCCAAGAAGAGTAAGGTGACGTGCCTCAATGACTATCGACCAGTGGCACTAATGACTATCGACCAGTGGTGATGAAGTGCTTTGAGAGGCTGATCATGGAGCAAATCAACTCCTACCTCGACAAAAACCTGGACCCACTGCAGTTTGCTTACCGCCACAACAGATCAACGGTGGATGCGATCTCGCTGGCCCTCCACTCCGCACTGGGCCACTTGGACAACAAAAACTCATATGTCAGGCTGTTATTCATCGATTACAGCTCGGCATTCAACACAATCATCCCCTCCAAACTGGTTACCGAACTCGCAGAACAGGGTCTCTTCGCATCCCTCTGCAACTGGATCCTCGACTTCCTCATCCACAGACCACAGTCTGTTCGTATTGGTGGAAATGTGTCAGCCTCGATAACAATCAGCACGGGAGCACCTCAAGGCTGCGTGCTCAGCCCCCTGCTGTACTCACTCTATACCCATGACTGCGTAGCCAACCACAGTGCGAACTCCATCATCAAGTTCGCTGACGACACCACTGTTGTGGGACGTATCACTGATGGGGATGACTCAGAGTACAGAAGAGAGATCGAGCAACTGTCCATAACCAGGCCCTCAACACCAGCAAAACCAAGGAACTGATTGTGGACTTTGGAAGGAGTAGGAGGGGGACCCACAGCCCCATTTATATCAACGGGTCGATGGTTGAAAGGGTCAAGAACTTCAAATTCCTGGGCGTGCACATCTCTGAAGATCTTTCCTGGTCCGAGAACACTAACGCAATTATCAAAAAAGCTCATCAGCGCCTCTACTTCCTGAGAAGATTACGGAGAGTCGGTTTATCAAGGAAGACTCTCTCTAACTTCTACAGGTGCACAGTAGAGAGCATGCTGACCGGTTGCATCGTGGCTTGGTTCTGCAATTTTGTATTGTATTGTATTTAAATTTATTGTCATTGTCTCAGTTAGAGACAACGAAATGAATTTCCCTTACAGGCAGTATCATAAAAATAAAAATAAATAAATAATAATAGATGATTAGATTAGATTAGATATAATTTATTAGATTAGATATAATTTATTGCCACAGCCAGGCTGGTGGAAATTTGGGTTGTCTGCAGCGATACAATAATAAAGAACACACAACCACAATAAAACTGTAACACAAACATCCACCACAGCATTCATCACTGTGGTGGAAGGCACAAAATTTGGCCAGTCCTCCTCCATTTTCCCCCCGTGGTCAGGACCAGAGTCCAGAGTCAGTCCAGGATCGGCTCTTCCTCACCGGAGACCGCGGCTTTAAGTTGTTGTAGGCCGCAGACCGGCGGTCAAGATTTAAGTCCCCGCCGCAGCCAGAAGCACCGTAGACTGCAGGGCCGGCGGTCGAAGCTCCCCTCCAGGGGTGATGGTAAGTCCATGCCGGACCCGCGGTAGAAGTCGGCCGCGGGCCGGCAGTGATGGCTTCTTCTTCCCCCGGGTCCCCAACGTGAGATCCCGGGCTGTAGACGCCGCACCAGCTGGAGCTCTGCAGACCGCGACTTCAGGCTGCGACTTCAGGCTGCCGACTGCCCCGGGCCAGCGAAACGGAGCGCTCCCCTCCAGCGAGGGCTCACCCGCTCCACGCCGAGAGTCCACGCTGCGCCCGCCGCTGAAGCCCCGGGCGCGTCTCCGGGAAAGGCCGCGTCGATCCTTGATGTTAGGCCACGGGGGAGGCGACCTGGAAAAACTCGCCTCTCCGTGGAGGAGGCGACCGAAGCGGTTCCCCCTTACCCCCCCACACCACCCCCCACACAAAACACACAAAGAAACATTAAATACAGACTTTAAAACATACTAAAAAAATAAAAAAAAGTTGAAAAACTGACGAGCTGCATGACATGGCTGCTGCCAGAGCAGCGCCCCCTCCGACATGTGACTCTTTGCAATTTGTTATCAGACCAGGCTGTGGATGCACAGCTGTTGAGTATACTCTAGACTGACAAATTATCAGAAACTAAGAGTTTCTAAGGCGAAACCAGGAGGCAGCTCGAATGTCGGTGAAACATCACTCCCTGACGAGCTCAATGCGTTTTACGCACGCTTTGACAGGGAGAATACTGATGTGCCTTCCCGATCCCCCATTCGCTGTGATGGCATTTCAGTCTCAGTCACAGAGGCCGACATCAGGAAATCCTTCAGAGGGGTGAACCCCCGAAAAACACCTGGTCCTGATGGTATACCCGGTCGTGTTCTAAAAACCTGTGCGGACCAACTGGCGGGAGTTTTTACGGACATTTTCAACCTCTCACTTCTGAGGTCTGAGGTCCCCACCTGCTTTAAAAGGGCATCAATTATATCGGTGCCCAAGAAGAGTAAGGTGACGTGCCTCAATGACTATCGACCAGTGGCACTAATGACTATCGACCAGTGGTGATGAAGTGCTTTGAGAGGCTGATCATGGAGCAAATCAACTCCTACCTCGACAAAAACCTGGACCCACTGCAGTTTGCTTACCGCCACAACAGATCAACGGTGGATGCGATCTCGCTGGCCCTCCACTCCGCACAGGGCCACTTGGACAACAAAAACTCATATGTCAGGCTGTTATTCATCGATTACAGCTCGGCATTCAACACAATCATCCCCTCCAAACTGGTTACCGAACTCGCAGAACAGGGTCTCTTCGCATCCCTTTGCAACTGGATCCTCGACTTCCTCATCCACAGACCACAGTCTGTTCGTATTGGTGGAAATGTGTCAGCCTCGATAACAATCAGCACGGGAGCACCTCAAGGCTGCGTGCTCAGCCCCCTGCTGTACTCACTCTATACCCATGACTGCGTAGCCAACCACAGTGCGAACTCCATCATCAAGTTCGCTGACGACACCACTGGTGTGGGACGTATCACTGATGGGGATGACTCAGAGTACAGAAGAGAGATCGAGCAACTGTCCATAACCAGGCCCTCAACACCAGCAAAACCAAGGAACTGATTGTGGACTTTGGAAGGAGTAGGAGGGGGACCCACAGCCCCATTTATATCAACGGGTCGATGGTTGAAAGGGTCAAGAACTTCAAATTCCTGGGCGTGCACATCTCTGAAGATCTTTCCTGGTCCGAGAACACTAACGCAATTATCAAAAAAGCTCATCAGCGCCTCTACTTCCTGAGAAGATTACGGAGAGTCGGTTTATCAAGGAAGACTCTCTCTAACTTCTACAGGTGCACAGTAGAGAGCATGCTGACCGGTTGCATCGTGGCTTGGTTCTGCAATTTTGTATTGTATTGTATTTAAATTTATTGTCATTGTCTCAGTTAGAGACAACGAAATGAATTTCCCTTACAGGCAGTATCATAAAAATAAAAATAAATAAATAATAATAGATGATTAGATTAGATTAGATATAATTTATTAGATTAGATATAATTTATTGCCACACAGCCAGGCTGGTGGAAATTTGGGTTGTCTGCAGCGATACAATAATAAAGAACACACAACCACAATAAAACTGTAACACAAACATCCACCACAGCATTCATCACTGTGGTGGAAGGCACAAACTTTGGCCAGTCCTCCTCCATTTCCCCCCCGTGGTCAGGACCAGAGTCCAGAGTCAGTCCAGGATCGGCTCTTCCTCACCGGAGACCGCGGCTTTAAGTTGTTGTAGGCCGCAGGCCGGCGGTCAAGATTTAAAGTCCCCGCCGCAGCCAGAAGCACCGTAGACCGCAGGGCCGGCGGTCGAAGCTCCCCTCCAGGGGTGATGGTAAGTCCATGCCGGACCCGCGGTAGAAGTCGGCCGCGGGCCGGCAGTGATGGCTTCTTCTTCCCCCGGGTCCCCAACGTGAGATCCCGGGCTGTAGACGCCGCACCAGCTGGAGCTCTGCAGACCACGGCTTCAGGCTGCGACTTCAGGCTGCCGGCTGCCCCGGGCCAGCGAAACGGAGCGCTCCCCTCTAGCAAGCCCCAGCGAGGGCTCACCCGCTCCACGCCGAGAGTCCACGCTGCGCCCGCAGCTGAAGCCCCGGGCGCGTCTCCGGGAAAGGCCGCGTCGATCCTTGATGTTAGGCCACGGGGGAGGCGACCTGGAAAAACTCGCCTCTCCGTGGAGGAGGCGACCAAAGCGGTTTCCCCCTCACCCCCCCACACCACCCCCCACTTAAAACACACAAAGAAACATTAAATACAGATTTTAAAACATACTAAAAAAATAAAAAAAGGTTGAAAAACTGACGAGCTGCATGACATGGCTGCTGCCAGAGCAGCGCCCCCTACTCATAAATAATAATAAATAATAAAACATATTAAAAATAAAATAGAATTTAAAAAAAAGCACAAACACTGAAAGTCCACGACACAACATAACACAGTGGCACCAAGGTGAGGAAGGCACCATAGTCCAGCCAGCCTCCCCTCCGTTCTTCCCAGATGTTCACTCGTGGTCGAGGCCTTCCTAGCACCCGCAGTCGTCGCCCCGGGTGGCCCGATGTTCAGGCCCTCACGCCGGGCTGGTGGAACGCCGACGCCGAACCCCGACGGTGAACATCCTCCTCAGCGGCCCGGACCTCCTGATCAGCCGCCTCCCGCAGCCGGAGTCCGCAGCACCCGAGTCCGCATCTCCCGAGTCCGCAGCTCCCGAGTCCGCAGCGGCCGAGCCGGGCGGAGTCGCAGGACCCCGCGCTGTCCATCAGCGCCGCCCGCGTTGGGAGCCCGCAAACCGCAGCTCCATGATGTCGGTGTAGCAGGTCCAGCACTCCGGGCTCCAGACGGCGACCCCCGGTAAGGCATAGCCAGCCCCGCGATGTTACAGCGCTGTCCCGCCGCTGCTGGAGCTCTGGTCGATCCCGGCAGGAAAGGCCGCGCCAATCCAGTAGGTAGGCCGCTGGGGGGGGGGGGCGAGGACGCGACTCGAATAATAGTCGCGTCCTCACCAGGAAGCGGCTGAAGGACGGTATCCCCCGCACCGTACCCTCTTCCCCCACATCAAAGCACAAAAAAACACACTTTTACATAACTAAATAAACAAAAAAACAAAAAGATACCGGGCTGTAGGTGGAGGCTGCTGGCACCAGCGCCACCGGAACTACAACATATCTTTGAGCACCCTGGAGAGGAAAAGACTACAAAATGTAGTAAACACTGCCCAGTCCATCATCGGCTCTGACCTTCCTTCCATCGAGGGGATTTATCGCAGTCGCTGCCTCAAAAAGGCTGGCAGTATCATCAAAGACCCACACCATCCTGGCCACACACTCATCTCCCTGCTACCTTCAGGTAGAAGGTACAGGAGCCTGAAGACTGCAACAACCAGGTTCAGGAATAGTTACTTCCCCACAGCCACGAGGCTATTAAACCTGGCTCGGACAAAACTCTGATTATTAATAACCACTTTCTGCTATTTGCACTTTATCAGTTTATTTATTCATGTGTGTATATATTTATATCATGGTATATGGACACATTTATCTGTTTTGTAGTAAATGCCTACTATTTTCTGTGTGCTTAAGCAAAGCAAGAATTTCATTGTCCTATACAGGGACACATGACAATAAACTCACTTGAACTTGAACTTGAGCCGGGATTTTATTGGTTGGTGGAAGAGGATAAATGAGCAAAATTACATAGCTGTGCTTTCATTTCTTATGTTCTGACAATTTTGGTTATTAATTTTTGTTTATTATTTCCTCTTTAGGATCTTGTCTTTAGAGTTTGGAGGTATCATCTGACACCAAGCTTGCTTAAATTCTTCCATCATTGCAACCCTTCTCTGTGCCTTGTCTACCTTTGGACTTGACTATTTCTAATGTACTGCTGTCCAACATTACATATTTTTTAAACTTTAAACCTAACTTGTGTGGAGCTCCTATTCTGCATTCCGATTACTGATATTTGCTGGTTAAACAAAACCTCAAATTTTCAAATTCTCATCCTTTTTTGAGATCTCTCCATTCTCTCATTCCTTTCTGGTTCTGTAATGTCCTTACAGAACTAGTGCCTGTGTTCTCTAATTTTGACTTCTTGAGAATCATAAATATGATTTGTTCCACCATCATCAGCAGCTTGTAGTCTGGAATCCCGTTGTTAAATTTCGTGGTCTTTCTCTTCCTTTAAGGTAGACCTAAAAACCTATATCTTTGTCAAACATGTACTGTAGCTATTTACTTTCATACCTTATTCTTCAGGGAAAGAAAATTACAAGATGTAAGTTAGAAGCAGGTTTGGACTCCCCACAGAAATTTTGTAGACAAAGATTTCATTGAGTACAATGAAATTGTAACTTTAACAGAACTTTTCCCTCTTATGAAGATCAGAACTGTTTCCTACAATTGCATCCTTTGCTATTTTGACTGAAAAAGAGGTTGAGCGACGTGTTTGAACCCAGGCAATGGTAAAGTAAACACACGGAACAGCCTATTGATTGGAGGAGAAACAAGATCAAAGTGAAATGATAGAATGTTAAATTGTGGTATTAATACATATGCAATGTTGAGACAATTCTAGCCATCTATGTATATCCTAGCCCACTAAAATATTTTAATGTCAAATCAGTATTATTATATTTCATAATAACTCATTATACAAACTCGTGGTCTATTACAAAGAGATAAAAATGTACAGAATCAGGACTGAGATTTATTCAGCTCTCTTGACCATTCAATTGTGGTTTTATTTCCTGCCCATTACCTCTGCTAGGAGTTTTCAATAGACAATAGACAATAGGTGCCGGAGTAGGCCATTCGGCCCTTCGAGCCGGCACCGCCATTCAATGTGATCATGGCAGATCATCTCCAATCAGCACCCCGTTCCTGCCTTCTCCCCATATCACCTGACTCCGCTATCTTTAAGAGCCCTATCTAGCTCTCTCTTGAAAGCATCCAGAGAACCGGCCTCCACCACCCTCTGAGGCAGAGAATTCCACAGACGAACACATTTTCTGAATACATTCCTCTTGGCTGTTCTTTTGATGCCCATTTTCTCCACTTTTCCCATAGTAGATTATCACCATGTTCAACTAAAACACTTTGAAGCAATAGCTGCACATTTAGGGATACAAACATACGTCACACAATTCTATTTTGTTACCCAAAATTCAATATTATAATTTGAATTTGACCCTTTTTATTGTGCATTTGTAATGTTTTAATCTGTTATGAGGTTATAACAAAGCTGATTTAGACATACAGTAGGTGAGGCACAGCTGAGTTTATCATCGGATGTTGGATTCAAATAAAGCCATCTTCCCAACTGACCATTATGTAAGAACATTTTCAGAGCTAAATTAAGAACTTTAGGCACCGTAACATTGGGGCACTCTTCATATGCCTGTGCACGTCCCATTAAAAGACACACATGAAATATATTGCATGAATAATAATGACCTGCAGAATGTTTTATAAATGATACTAGTAACAAAACAAATGACAATAAAATGAATCATAACTGTCACAACATTTGGCTGAGCCATCTTCTTGGCTCCACAGTCCAGTGCATTAATCGTGGCATGACTTTAGTAAATAACATAAAGTTATACCATTCAGATGAGAAGGTCACAGCTTGAGTCCTGGTCATTGGCACCATTTAATAATCTTAGCAGGGCTAGAAGTCGAAAGGTACAATTAATCTCAATATGAATAGACCAGAGAAGAGAGAAAATGAGTCTATAAATTAGCCCACACCTAATTTCCATCGACCTGGTAATAATACTGTAAGTTAATTAATATAATTGAGCCAATCAAATCCATTATTTAAACTCAAATGCCATGAACACATATGTGAAATATCAGACGTTCTCAAACCTTTACATTCATGACCCAGCAATGTGCAGAAGCACAAAAAAGCTGAGAAAAGAAAAGCTTTGCAAAACCCTTTTGGCTGGATACATACTAGATTGATCGTGTTAGCAACTTCAAAACATTATATGCTGCTTCCAAAATTCATTTGATTTAAAGTTTCTTGCAAATGATGAAAATGGATTTGGGAGGGAGGGTTTAAAGAATTCTGACTATGTGATTGTGCCTTAAGCATTATTAACCATTAATGATTAATTTCTAGGCATTTAAGAAAGAGCAACCGGTTGCTCAGCACTTCAACTCCCCTCCCATCCCCAATCTGACCTTTCTGTCCTGGATCTCCTACATTGTCAGAGTGAGGCCCAGCGCACATTGGAGGAACAGCACCTCATATTTTGCTTGGGTAGTTTACATCCCAGCGGTATGAACGTTGACTTCTCTCCAGAGATGCTGCCTCACCCGCTGAGTTCCTCCAGCATTTTGTGTCTACCATTCATTTCTAGGCAGCAGTTTTCTACAGTTAGATTCATATCGCATTTACACAGTTCATTTTCCTTTAATACAGAACATGCCTAATAAAAATATATTCTTAATTTATAGCACCAAACATATACATAGACATGAAATATATCATAAACTATCAGACAATTGAAGAACAAGTCTGCTCATGTGTACTCTATCCTTAACAATCTTTTACACAATATCTTTGAATTACGTAGTTTCAGAAATACCCATGAATTTTTCTCATGCTTATATCTCTTGTTAATTGGAGCATAACATCTAAATATTACAGCTTTATTATTTGTCCGTTTCAATTTTAATTTTTTACACAACATAAAAATCTGCATCATTTTTAAAAATGTAAATAAACTATTAAACTACCTTGATTGTCTGTGGAGTCACCGTAATATAAGGCAGTATCTCTCTGGTCCATATAATTTCCAGAGGACTGCCTATTTGCTCTAAAATTAAATAATAAATGGAATAAGATTTAACAAAACAAGTGCAGAATGTATTTATTTGCAACACATTTATTGTGTACTTTACCACTAAACAAAGCAATAAATGCACTGCATGTAACACATAGCCATAGGCTATCTCTCACCCCCTATACACACACAAACACACACACACATAGGGTCCTCAAATTTCAACTGTAACACTCAATGAAATGTAACAGGGGCAATAACCTCCAAAACATAGATTGTCATACCTGAAACTGATGTATTTAGAGTAGGCAAATATCGATACAAATGGGAACCAAGTACCTGGGACTCCACATTGGCTTCCAATTTCTTCAGCAATATGTGTCAGGTGAATGAGGAGCTCTTAGCTACACACCTCTCTAATGTTAAGAAACAGAAGAGCTTCTTGCTTTTTTTAAGAAAGGGGTGGATCTAATTTTATGAGTGTCACAAGTGAAGTTGTTAAATCCCAAACTAGTTCAGCAGCATGCCTTTTAGTGCACCCCCATGAATATTTCACCGCTAATGAGAACCTCTTCATATAAATACAGGTAGACAAAAGCATCTTGAGTTTGGTTATTAAAAGACAATGTTTGACATTACCACATTTAAATATTCATTCAATATAGTCAGTTTCTAAGTCAAGAGTCAAGATTGTTTTACAAGAGTACCACAAGTTAGAATAAACCAGGTAAATTATTCTGGCCAACTGCATCTTTGAGGAACATAACTCAAATTTACAAAGTCTACGACTAGACTTAATTGTAGCAGGTTAGTTTTTCAATTTCCGTGTATTTAACCTGGAAGGAAAGTCCAAAACGAACTGCACCCCAGTTGTGGTAAAAAAAAAATCAATCGGCAGTTTCTAAATGAAACTGAATATACACTTGAAAAAAAAAATTTACATGGTTATGGGAAAAGACAGAGGCAAGGCAAGGCAACTTTATTTATATAGCACATTTCATACACGAGGCAGAC
Source organism: Amblyraja radiata (assembly GCF_010909765.2). Classification (NCBI taxonomy): domain Eukaryota; kingdom Metazoa; phylum Chordata; class Chondrichthyes; order Rajiformes; family Rajidae; genus Amblyraja; species Amblyraja radiata. The sequence continues at coordinate 19,651,736 of NC_045976.1, read as the reverse complement.
TCAAAGTGCTTCACATAAAAACATGTCATACAATAAAATGAAATAATAAAATGAAATAAAATAGAAGTACTAAAAGAAAAGAAAAGCAAAATTAAAAATGCATTATAAAAAGTGCAAAAGTTAAAAGTGCAATGTAGTTAAGATTTAGCTGAAAGCTAAAGTAAACATAAAAGTTTTCAGTCTTGTTTTAAAAGTGGTCAAAGTTGAGGCAAGTCTTAAATCTTCAGGACGTTTATTCCCGCTATTTGTTGCATAGTAACTAAATCCTGCTTTCCCATGTTTTGTATTTACTCTGGGAATCACTAACAGATTGGTTTCAGAAGATCTTAGTTTATATAGTGGAAGCATGTCAGTGATATACTTTGGTCCTAAACCATGTAGTGATTTATAGGTGAGCAGCAGGATTTTAAAATCAATTCTCTGAAGAGGGAATAGGATGAAGATTCGGGGGGCCTGCAAGGACTTGATGGGCCAAATGGCATCCTTCTATGTTTTACAAATTATATGGTTATTTGAATACTGTTTTTGTTTCAAAAGAAAACATTTGCCCTAGAATCATTTTCTTACCAGCTAATATGCTTCTTTTAAAGAACGTCATCTGTCCATTTCCATCCACTGACGCTACCTTGCCCACTGTGTTCAGCGTCTGCACTCTTGTGTATCCCTTTCATGCTTCCTTTTATGCTAACCTAGCATAATTCCATAGTAATTGTCGTAGGATGGGCCATCTGGAGGAGGTAAACACCCAACTGTGCTGAAAGTGCTCCTGTGCCAACCAACTGTGGGAAACATGCTGAAGGAAATCCGAGCAGGTAATTCCAAATGGATACTATGCTTTCTGTGACCATGTCAAGAAAGTAGCGATTTCCTCTTTTATGATATTAAATTAGAGGTTAATAGAGAAAACTTGACTGAAACATTCTTCAGCATTGGCAGATATAACCATCATAAATAATGAAATAGGTTAAAAGTTGAACAGTTGCCTTGAAATACAGGTTTCTAACCAGTAAATTGGCTTTGTAAAGACTCATTGCCTTCAAATAGCTCCAGGTCATTTTCTATATTCACTTGTCTCTTTCACTTCTCAATGCAAGTACGTTTACTGCTGCCAACACTGCACACCAACCTTGTTCTCAATCTATGGTTCAGAGGACAATATTTTCTTCGTTAAAATTGGATGCTTCTTTGTGGAACGTTAGAATTCAGCCTTTGTATCAAAATAGATAAATGCATCTGAAATGGTATAATATATTTCTCAATAACTTGGAAATCACTTAGTTCTCTCACCCAAGGTCATTAGAAAGTCGAAACCAGAATGATCTGTAGTCAGTTCTGAAACAAAATCTATGAGATTTCAATGGCGACATAACATCATTAAGACTAGGAAGGCCATACAACCATTTTAGTTAATTTATCCACTGAAAACAAGACAAAAGTTGGAGCATTGTTGATAATATCAGGCATTTTGGGTGCTTGACAAAATGGAGGATTTCTGCTTCTGCATGTCATCTTTTGCAAAAGCTGCAAAGACCTTGAGGATCATGGCTCCAGGGAGTCTGTGACCTGGGAAGTGACTAAATAGAAGTTGATGTCCAGATGGCCTTTAATTGTTAATATGTATGAGATTTTGCAGAAGGAGCTAGGTCCTGTTGTAAATGCATGCTTGGGTTTGGTTGGGGAAATTATGGGTTACAATAATGTTGCAGGTTATGTTGCATAGTCTTCCCGCCGCTAACAGAATTGTTTCCCCCCAAGTACTTTATGTTGAACTGTGTTATGTGATATTTTATGATTGGGTTAGGGAACTATCATTCAATGTATTTTGTAACCCTTATCGATAATTGGCTTATAGGGGTTGCCCCCCCACTCCGTGTATTTTCACGCCAAGGGTCTGTAAAGATATAAAAGAGGGGAGAGCACATTGGTGTGTGCCGATCTTCTGGGGTTTGTTCTATTTGCGCGAGGCTGCTGGGCTCGAATAAATAGAGACAAGGATCGAACCCACGGTATTGGCTTAGGTATTGTATTGGTATTGGGTAATAAAAGAGAGTTGGATTTCCAGTGCTCGTATTCAGTGTTTGACTGAACCAGACTAAGGGGGGGTAAATGTAGGACCAGAATTACCTTGGGGGCTCGTCTGGGATCTTAACGGATTGCCAAACATAAATTTGTAGTCAGGAAATTGAGTCGTGTCGGATTACGGGAGGAGAAATCGGCGCCACGGTGCGACTTTCACATCGGTTTACCCCGCTGCGCTGATCTGACGATGAATTGGTCATCCACGTGCTTGTGTTTGGATTCCCGACGAGATCGATAGAAGATTAGTAGTCTGGCGAGCAATGAGGGCGAGGGTTTGGGGTCCTAGAGGGTTTGAGTCCCCGCCTAAGGGGTTTGAGGTCCACGGAAGGTGGGAGTTGGGCTCACAAGGTTCTTCTCTAGCGGGTTAAAGGCCCCACACCATTGGCAGTCAACAGCTGTTGCAATCGGGATTCCACTGAAACTGGCCCGAGGTTTGAGGGTTTGAGGCTCCACTCAGCCTGGGATATAGATTTTGAGAGATCCTCAAAGACATGACTGAGAAAGGCAGTACTAAGAGGGAAAGTACTGCATCGGTGCTGAGAGTGCGATTGGAAAGACGACACTTTAAATATCAGCATCGAGAACCAGCACAAAGCGGGTACGTGCAGAAGACCAGTATTATGCGGGTTGAAGGGTTTGAGGCCTAGGGGGTTCAAGGCTGTGCCTGTGTGTGGTTTAGTCCCAAACAGTACTGGGAACTCAGTATTGGAGTAAAATTGGCTGAGAATACTTTAAAATCAACACTGAGAGGGGGGAGACGCATCTATTATCTGGACAGTGATCTAAATTTTCCGATTAAAATTTTACCAAATTTAGGGCATTCATATTGAAGGCCACGTTATAGTATAATGATCTGTTTTGATCTTGTAAAATTGTAATAGTAGTTTGAATTGTGACTGTATATTAACATAGCATGATCTAGTGTAATTTAAAATAGTGTGATTTAGAACTGTACTGTAGTCGAATACTTATATTTTCTATTGCAGTGTAGCTGTGTATCATAGTCTTTAACTATATTTTTCTTGTTTAAATGTGATTTTGCTTGCGTGTTACAACCTTATCTGCTTTTGTTTGGATTGAAGTGTTTAAGTGCAGGAAATTTGCTGCTGAAGTGTGTTTGATTGATCCGTTGAGAAGATGGTCACGACCTTGAGCTGAAACTGTTTACCAGTTTAAAAGCTTGTGTGATTTCTGTGTGTGAGATTTACTTGAAAGATTCTGGGTACCCGGTTGAAAGGAGATAGATTGTGTGAGAGACTTGTTAGGTGTAAGGAATTTGTGTCCTTGTCTTGTGAGAAACTTACTTGTGCGTTGAAGAACTTTTGGCCATTGTTTTGTGAGTGAACTTATTAGGTTTTAGGAATTTTGTGAGCGAACTGTGAATAGCTTGAGCTATTGTTTCCATCGTAAGTGACAATGGGAAACCAGATTGAGATCGATACTGTGGTAGACCCCAAAAGCCAATTACAAATGGTTAGCAGTAAGTTCCCTAAAGAGGCAGAGAGACTGAAGCAATTCTCGAGAACTTTGAATGAAAAATTAGGAAATGAGTTGTGGCCTGAAGGAGGGGCTGGAACCCTGGAGGGTGAGAGATATATTGAAAACATTATTTGGCAATATAGTCAAAGTGAAACCGCAAAGGAACTTATTGGGCTGTGGAGGCTTCAGCCGTGGGCCCTATGGACGGTAATTAGTGACGGGTGCCGACAGTCACCGAAAAAATTGCGTATGGCCGACAACTAGCGCGGAGTTGAGCTAGATTTGGCGCTGCTTCTCTGCGCTGGCTGTGGGCCTGGGGGCACCACTCCCGTCTGACTCCCGATGTATCTGGCCACCCCCGAGTGTGGTGGAGGGGGAGCACTCGGGTGGCGACGGAGATGGTCCAGCGGCGGTGCGGCAGTGATTGAGATGTCGGAGACCCGCGATCGATCCTGGCTGCGGATTAGGCGCAGGTCTGCGTCCAGGGCTGTCGCTTGACCTGGGCATGCAATTCAAGCTCCACTCTGATCTTTGCCCCACAGGTGTCTCCCTCCTCCAATCACCGCGCTCTATCCTCAGTCCCACCCCCCTAATTCTGCCTCTGACCGACACCTTCCTCCTCCAATCAGCGCGCTGAATTCTTGGTTCTTGGTCCTCCAAAATATTCCAAATGGAATTTAAACTGGAGGTGGTCCCGCCCCCATTGCCTGCTGACCGACGTCTCTCATCCAATCGGCGCCCTCGATCATCAGTCCCCCCACCTCTCAAAACAGGGTGGGGGCATGTTCCCCCTGCCCCCCCCTGGGATTTCCGCCCCTGCATGCAGTTAGGTATCACTGGAAAGATATCAGAAAACAAGAGAACCAGCCAGTCGTTAAGGCAAAAACTGAATATTTAACGAAAAAGGAAGCACCAAGATCTAATTTAGATTTATGGAATAATCCTCAAACAAGGCATGATGCGCCAGATTGGACAAAGGCACTAGAACCGGATTATCCAGGTTATCCTGATGAACCACCTCCATTAGAACCAATTTCCCCAAGACACCACTGGAAAGGGAATAGAGTATTAGGACCAGACCAATGTTATACTTGCGGCGGACAGGGTCACTGGAGTAGGGAGTGCCCAACATGAAAACGACAGGAAGGAGGGGGGGCAACAGAGAGAGCAGAGAGGGAACTGGCAAAGAAATCAGGGACAGAGAAGACAAACAACCCTTCTCTCAAAATAATCCATTCTCACATTCCTGATTAGCTAACTTGGTGGTGAACGGATGCAAATCTGATGAAGAACCTGTACTATCATTGTGAGTAGAAGGAAGGATATGCACCTTTTTGGTAGATGCAGCGGCATCCATGTCATCTCTTCAATCGATTTCTAACCTTCCCAAGTTCAGAGCCTGTCCGGATTTCAGGGACAAGTTTGCCAGTATCCCATCTCTAAGGCAATTGAAGTGGTGTATCGAAGCAAGGCAATAAAACATAGATTCGTAATAACAACTGGATTGGATTGCTATTTAATGGCTAGATATTTGCTCTGCGCATTTCAATTGAAAATTGAATGCAGCGATGGTGGAATAATAGTAACCCCATGGGCTCCCAAAATACAGTGCTATTCAACAGTGACACCCCAATCCTTAGACTTAGAAGATAAGCCTCCACTTCATATCACATTGGCTGATGATAGAAGTGGCAAAAATAAAGAATTAGAAACCTTTATCAGACCTCAGGAAGGAAAAAAATGGAAAGTGAATATTTTGGCACGGGTAACAGGGCAAGAAGGAACTGCAGAGTACGTTAAAATACCTCCAGATTTATGGAAACGCGCTTCAGAGGTTGCTCCATACATAACGAGGAAGGTGAATTTTCCAGCACGTGCAAAGGACGTGGGAGCAATGGTAAAGAAAGCAATTGATCTGGCAGATCTGAATATATATGAAGAACAAAGTTTGTCTAACCAATGTACTGTAGCTAACCAGCATCTGGTATGTGGGTATGTGGACCCACAAGAGTGGGCAGAAGACGCAACTCAGGTAGGATGTGTTCGCATTGATCCCATCCAGGTAGCTCTCCAGAAAGGGGTAATGGTGCCTTCGATACAGCAGTACCCATTAAAACAACAGGCAATTCCTAGTATAGACAAGCTGATTCATGGATTGCTGGAACAAGACATCTTGGTAAAGTGCCAGTCTATTTGTAAACCACCAATCATTGCCATGCCCAAGGCAGGAAAAGAGGGCCAGTACAGACTGGTTCAGGACTTAAGTTCTGTCAATGCAGTGGTAGAACCTTGGTGCCAAAGCTGGCTCATATTTTAGCTTTGATTCCAGCGGAAGCGAAGATTTTTTCAGTTGTAGACCTGCAGCATGCCTTCTTCTCATTACCTCTGCACAGAAACAGCCAGTATTTATTTCACTTTATTACAGGGTACAACAATATATACGTGGACAAGACTACCTCAGGGATTCATTAATTCGCCTACCCTGTTTTCTCGATGTCTTCAAGGACATTAAGCATCTTAGGTTTTAAAAGAAAATCCACTCTAGTTCAATATGTGGATGACTTGTTGGTGGCTAGTTTAGATGAGCAGAGTAATCGTGAGGATGCTGCTCAATTATTGAACCACGGTAACCTTAGGATATGTGGTCTCTCAGTCCAAAGTATTAATGGCTCAACAAAAAGTAAAATTTCTGGGAGTGATAATTTCGGCCACGGAAAGAAGTCCAGAGAGTAGTAGACTTGAACCAATTTGCGAATTTCCTGTACCAAAAGAGGCGAAGCAGATGAGACAGTGGCTCGGTATGGTGAACCACTGCCGACTATGGATCCATAATATTGCACTAGACACCAAGGAATTGACTCCTTATACTAGCCTAGAGGGCAAATTTCAGTTGTCCAAAGAAGCACAGAAAGCTTTTGAGAATTTAAAGAGATCTTAATGCAGGTTCCAGCACTAGGAAGGCCACTCTATGATAGACCCTTCCAACTTTACTGTACTATCATTGCCGTATGTATGTATTTTTGAGCCAAGGGTCTGTATAAAAGTATAAAAGAGGGGAGAGCACATTGGGGTGTGCTGATCTTCTGGGGTTTGTTCTATTTGCGCGAAGCTGTTGGGCTCGAATAAATAAAGACAAGGACCCGTGGTGTTGGATTAGGTATTATATTGGCATTGTGTAATAAAAGAGAGTTGGATTTCTAGTGCTCTTATTCGGTGTTTGACTGAACCAGACTAAGGGGGGTAAGTTTAGGACCGGCATTACATTGCAAGATTGCAAGGTTAGCGAGTGAAAATTGAGCCTGATTCCGATGGTATGCATTTCGATCATCCTGGCTGGAGGTACATGAGCCTCTGTGTGTGTGTGTGTGCCTTTGATCAAGTGAACACATGCATTCTGCACATGCTGGGTGGCACCTGTGCGAGCGTTGATACCCATGCAGCAGAGCCTGGTCCCCAGCTGCCACGGGATCAAGACCTTGCTCTGTAAGGCCCATGTGGCAGCTGATGAGCGATATGGCTGCAGCATGTTAGGAGAAACCACGAACAGATATCCTCCACTCAATAACATAAAGTTCAGGACCCTCATAGACAATCCCAGCCATCTCAGAAACTACAAATCCAGATCAGAAACAATTTATCCACAAAGTGATTTGTTTCCTGTTTAAAAAGAATAAACTTTCAGAAAGAGCAGTAGAGCAAGCTCCTTATAATTAATTACCATAATTGAGCGGTGCATGGAGAATATGAGGATCTTCCTATGCTTGATTTAAGATAGATCAAATGATCGTTCCCATGCGTCATTATCATGCAATTTAAGTAATCTGAGAGGGGGTGCTGAGTCATTTATCCTGAGAGGTTTTTTTTTCTAATGTTTAGGCTTGTTTACTTTTGATCCAGATAACAATTCTATCAGACTAACATTTCCACAGGGAATGGTCCAAAACTTTGCTGCTTTCAACTCCTTTGACCTAATCTGATGGGAGAGCCATTTAATTTCATGGCCTAAAGGTTTTGCACACTATTCCTATAATCTGCATTAAAACAAATAAGGTTTACAGATTTTACTTAGCATGTCATGATTTCTCAGCATTTGCAGTGACATAAATGCAGAAAATGTAAATAGCAACAAACAAAAACATTTTCATGCTTTGTCTCAAGGATTATGATATACATTATTATACTTCTCAATATTGCAGAAAATTGCAATGCTGACAAATTCTTTAACATAAAAAGGTAGAGACAAAATTAGAAACATTGCTTGGAATATATCTCCACAGAGAGTCTGGAATCATTTAACATGATGTGCCTGGATTAAAATTTGAAAAGAATGAAGGAAATTGTGTAAATGGACAAATATAGGGGACAAAACCTGCTGATCACTATCTGTGTAACATAAGTAATATCAGCTTGTGTACAATAATTGTAACTTTAAAGCTATCACCCTGTAAGGATTGTACCAGGTGAGTAACAGCTCTCTGTGTTACATGAGAGCTTTAGTGTGAAAAGTTCAAGAGGCGCTCTGTTTGGACAAAGGCCACACGAGAATACTGCCTGGAACCAAGTATTTTCATTAATTAGGTCCCTCACTGTTAATTTAAATTATCAACTATCTCCAGTATCTTGGAGAAGAAAATTAGGTAGATACTGAGGCATGGTGTAAAAAGTGCTGATTAATGAAATTGCGCAATTTAGATGTCTGAATTAGAGCACTGAATGCCAGGCAGAATCTTTCCCAATTGTGATAACATGTAGACATCGCCAGAGAGATAGCAAGCTATATAATTTAAAGCCACCATAGCTGCTGGATTTCCAAGTCTGATGAATGAAGATAATGAAAGAAAAGGTTTTCACTATATTTTGAGATGGCAATTGCAGACAAGAGTAAAGATGTTAGTTTCCCACTGGTAACAAGGGGAAAGAAACGCACAGTAGCGCAGAGATAGGGTTGCTGCCTTATAGCGCCAGAGGCCCGGGTTCGATCTTGATTATGGGTGCTGTGTGGATGGAATTTGGGGTCACCAAACAGCCATACGATGAACGAGAAACACTTTGCAATCCACCTCCAAATGAAACAGTTGACCAGAATCTGTTTTTTACCTGATAACAGAAGCAGGGATTATCCTAATTTTAGTTTCCGAAATCAGCTCTCAAAAAAACTAAGGAATGAATTGTATGTGGCCAAAATGGTAAGAAACTTATATAAGAGAAGCACAATGAAAAGGGGAGTTCGGTATGGTAGAAATGGCACAAACAGGATATGTTAGATAGCTCAAGAATTGTTATTTGTTTTTTTCTGCTTATTTGGAACATTAGGGCATATTTTTTTAAACGTTCAAGAACAATACAGAAGCTACAAGTTAAAAACACTGAAATCTGCGAGGGGAAGAAATACTTTTTGTTGTTGTCCATGTCAGCTCCTATATGTATAACATTATGTGGTTAGGAGTCAAGAGTGTTTTACTGTCATATTTACTGAAACAACACAATGAAATTCTTACTTGTAGCAGTACAACAGGTTTGTAAGCACAGTACTCAATAGAGAATATAATAAACAAAGAACAGTTCAATAAAAATACCAATATAGTGCAAATCTAAACAAATCTGGGTCCCCAGTGCATATAAGCCATTTCCTGGTATAGAGTTTAGTTGAAGTTCATAGTGTTCAATAGGCTGATAGTTGTTGGAAAGAAACTATCAAGAAAGAAACTGTTCCTGAACCTGGATGTTACAGTTTTCACACTCATACATCCGCCCGATGGCAAGATTGAAATGAGAGCATGTGGGTCCCTAATGATGCTGGCTGACTTTTGAGGCAGCAACTCCAATAAATCCTTTGGATGGTGGGGAGGTCAGTACCCGGGATGGACTGGGCAGTGATCACCAATTTTTGTAATGTTCATTTCTGGGTGTTTCAGTTGCTGAACTAGGCTGTGATGCTCTCTACCGTACACCTGTAAAGGTTCATGAGAGTATTCATCAACATACTGAATCTCCTCTATCTTCTGAGGAAGTCGAGACGTTGATGGGTTTTCATTATGATTCCATCAATGTGCTCAGTCCAGGACAGATCTTCAGAGATATACACGTTGGGCCCAGTTAACGACAACGTCGGGAGCACGCAGGTCCCAGGTTGGTGACCGATTTTCCGGAGCATCCATAACATCAGCTTCGTCCGCTGGACTGGAGGGTGGCAGCTTCGTCCGCCCCGGGCCGCGGAGTTTGAACCGGCCCGTTCACGGAGCTCTGATTTGGCCGCGAGAATTACCATCACCCGGCAGGGGGCCCAACATCGAAAGCCTGGATCACCTCAATGCAGAGGGAGATCAAGGAAGGAAGAGACAAGGACCTTAAGACTTTTGCCTTCCATCACAGTGAGGAGGTGCCTGGTAGACTCACTGTGGTGGATGTTAAACTGTGTTCATTGTGTGTTCTGATTTTGTATCCTCTGTCATGACTGCAAGGTATGTAATTTTGTTCAAACTAACAAGTTTGGATGACAATAAAGGATACTTTATTTGACTCCTTCCTCCAAGCCAATGTTGAATCCAAATTGACTAGCTCACCTTGGATTCCACCTTCTAGACAACACACTACCGTGCGAAATTTTTAAGTCAAAAGTTGTATTTTATTTCAAAGTGGGTATTTGAAGATAGGGACAGAGATGCTACACAGAGATTTTGATAGGAAGGAAACATTACAGCAGCTGAGTAAAAGATTGGTCAAATGGTAGGTTCAATGAAGATCGGGCGAGGGGGATTGGGGGTGGGGAAAAGGTATCTATCTTCACGAGTTACCACGTTTCCCGAGTACCTGCCGTTAGCGTTAAGAGACGTCCCGAGCTCCGACGTACCTGCTACGTTCATTCTACGTGCTTACCACGAGTTTTGATTTTTTTTAAACTCGGGGGAGCTCTTGGGTGAACTCGCACAGTGGGACAGGGCTTTCACTAACCAACCCATCTATGTTTGCATTTACATCCAATTCATTTTATCCCTGTGGAATTCCATTGGTCACAGACTTCCAGCCTGAATATTGTCCTTCCACACCAACCCTGCCTTCTATCAGTAAGCCAGTTCTGTGCATTTTAATGATCAGGTAGAAGAGGATGCTTCAGTTACAGAAACAAATTAATCTTGCATTTATTGCAATAAAACATAATTGATTTTATATTTTTATTGTACAAGCATGAGATATTTGACCAAAAACTGCAGTATGTAAAAATAATTAATTTAATTGACATGCAACAATCATTTTTAGGCTGGCTAGGTAGTTCTTTGATGAACTATATGATCCTCGAAAATGAAATAATTTTCATGTTTACATTTCAAACACTGCAAAACAGTAATATTCTCCACATGTTGTGATCTGTGGGCCGAGAGCAGTGCATTATTAAGAAAGATTAAGGGAATACATAGTTACCAGTGCTATCTTTCCATTTATGTTGTACATACAGCAGTAAGAACAAACACAGCTTTCAAAATCATGAATACTTACATTTTAGATAGATTCCGATCAAATTAAAATTAGGAGATTAAATATTTCTAAGTCAGCACCAAATTGAATGTGACAATATTTTTACATTCTAGCATTAATATACATTCAGTCGAATACGTTCAGACAAAAACAAAATATTCACAACTCAGTAAAATATTAGTCCGCGATTCCTGATTCTTGCCAAGATAAGTCATAATCAACCAGAAATTTCACAGAATGCAGACCGCCTAACTGTTCTTCGAAATTTTATTTTAAATTATTCGCATCACATTTAAGTTTGAAGTACATTTCCACGATAAAACATGAAACGTTTGTTTTTCTGCCAACTGCCAAGACAAGAGCTTTTTTCCATTATGAGCTTTAAATGGAGGTTACACTGTGAAAAAAAACAACTTTAAAAAGGTAATGGACAATGAAAATCGGACCTATAGCTCTATACAAGTTTACCGACAACCACAGGCAAGAATAGGGTAAGACACATGTCAAATGCCCTGTGCAATATTATAATTCATATCTCTCCAGGCCATTCAGAAAGTTCTAATTGAAAAATAAAATATTAATTTATCCCACATTTAACCTGGAGGTGTTGGTAAGTAAACTTTTGGGAACTATGAAAGAATACCCTCGTCTCCCCTTGTGACGGTGAAGTTCCAAAGTAAGTTACAAGATGGAGGTATAAACAGCATGGGAGTGCCAGGATTCTTCACCAAAACCTCCTGGACTACCAGTGGTATTATGTTCTATTAAGCAAATTCAGATAGGTACATTTCAAGGTTTTTGGCAGGTCAAATAGCTAACTTTGAGAATTCAGATTGCACTTGTGGGATAGTGGTGCCTGCAAGTTAAAATAAGTGAATAGAAAGATATGGCCTGAATCCACAAGTATGTTGATTGGCAGCCAAATCTGACCAAGTCACATTCCAACTTATTGCCATCTTTCCATTTAAATCTATGAACTGTGCAAAGCATTACAAACTGTACACTTCTTTCGTCAAAGTCAAAAGCCCTCAACCCAATTGTTTTCAGAAGAGACTCATTCACATTTAGTTTCATTATCCAGGTAACAAAAAATAAATTTACAGCTGTTGCAGAAGATATCCAAAGGCACAAAGCAAAAGCTTTTGCAATTTACTCAGTTTTCTTATCGTGCTTGTCAACAAGGTTCTGAAAAATAAAAAACAACAAATCTTAGCTAATATTCATAGACTTTTGGCATTCATTGCTAGGTTTCTATGGAACAAACTATGGAGGAATTAAGCAATACTCATCAGGTATTCCCTGACATGGATTCACATGTGTCCATTTTTCGCCCCATTCCTAAAATGGTAATTGTAAACTCATTGAACCCAATGAATTAGTGGGCTAAACGCCACCCCCCCCCCCCCCCCACTGAGATTGCCACTTTATTCTAGAAGAATTTGGACGATCTAACGTTTGTCTTCAGCTCAATTTTTTTCTACTGATCCCAACAATACCACATTCTTCTGCTGTAAAAAGATCAAGCCATCTCTGTTTTAAATATGCTTATTGAAATAAATTCCAGTCCTCTGTGGTAGAGAATTTCAAAGACTCACAACCATTCGAAGACATTTCTCTTTATCTCAGTCTTGTCAGTGTTTCGCTGTGCCTTGGTACACATGACCATAATAAACTAAACTGAATGACTTAACTGCCTGGAAACCCATCGCTCTGCTGCACTCTTTCTTGTGGGAATGCTACATGAGCTATAGGAACAGAATTGGGGAAGATTGAAAAACTTACAAACCTCTTATTGATCAATCCAGACCAACGGCTTTTTTTTTAATAGGAAGCAAGTTGCAGAGGGTGGGTAAAAGGTGCTTAATTGCTGCCAAAAGGTGGGGAGATGCAATAAATTGCCCTTCAGTATACAGATAGCGACCAAGGAAGAATACTGGAGGAAGTAGCACGTCGTTTACAGAGAATAGGCGCTAATGTTGGAAATACGAGTTTGTAATACACTTTCGATTTCACAAGCGAAAGTGTTTGTAAAGTACTACAAATGTACACAATAGGCACACAAAATAACAATTATCTGTTACCCCTCTCGGTAGTGGAGTAGCATTTTCACACTTCCAATTTTGATTTTCTCTGCTAATTCTTCAGGTGATTGTTCAAGCAATTGTTCATTATGACAGTTTTTACGAATATCATTATATCAGCACTGACAAGTCAATTAGATATTCAAAATATATGCCTTTTACTTGTTTACCATCTATGGTGCTAGTCATCCTGAGCATTGTTGTTCCATTTCCAATTTCAAGACTGCCTTGGGCTTTGTTTCATAACAGGCCCACTAAAATATGTCAGACTATTCACAGATCCTGAACTTTCAGCAGAAACTATTTAATAGTCTGTAAAAGCTAAAGTATAAGTTCATAACCATTTGTAGATAAAACTCCCACTAAGACAAACCAAATCTTTACTATGTTTTACGTAGACACAACTAGTGTCATTTATAAATGTTATGTCTGAGAAGGATTCAGTCAAAGAGTTTGATATGTTGAAACAAAAACATTGCAGATGCTGGTAAAAGCATACAAAGGACATAAGACCCTTCTTCTTTTTCCTCTTTATAGTTTGATAAGTTGAAAACTAGTTAGCAGGAAAGATTGAAAATATTGGTGTAGAAGTTACAATTAAAGTATCAATAAGAATTTCATGGTCGAATATGAGAATGTTAGACATCAGAAAGCTTGGCAATGATTAATGGGAATTTCTTTGTTGCCTGTATCACGATCACAGGTATTGAGAAGTATAGGTGAGCATAAATGCGGAATTCATTGGAGAGGGGAACAGATGGACACTTCTGTGGCCACCCTGGTGTCAGTCAGGGACACACAGCGAGCAGAGCTGCTCCTTCACAACGCCATGGATCCATGTTCAGTCCGGGTGCTGCCTGTGTGGAGCTTGTATACTCCCAGACCGAGCAGGTTTCCTCCCGGTGCCCCAGTTTCCTCTCATATCCCCAAAACATAAAGGTTAGTAGGATAGTTGACCACTGTAAACTGATGTGTGTATATGAGTGGTACAACCTGGAAAGAGTTGATAGGAAAGTGGGAGAATAAAATGGAACCAATATTGTTAGTGAAAATGGGTGTTTGATGGTTGGACAAACGCGCTATATAGCATGGAATCAGGCTCTTTGGCCCAGTTCATCTATGCCGACTAATATGGTCCATCCACGCTAGGTCCATTTCCCACTAAAGCTTTCATATCCAGGCACCTGTCCAAATGTATTTTAAATGTTATTGTACCTGCTTCAACTACTTCCTCTGGCAGCTTGTTCCATATGCACGCTACCTACTATGCGATAAAGTTGCTCCTCAGATTCCATTTTAAGTCTTTTCACTCTCACCCTAAAAGCATCCCACTTCCTCGACATACCTTTTAACACAAATAACTACTATTGTCAACTGCCTAATGTCATCAAAAGTTGTCCCAGCCCCAATTTAGAACTTTAACTTGTGGACAGATACTGTATTTATATATGATTATTTTACCATTGATAAAACTGTGGTTGTTGGTCACAAAAGGCTTGCCCACTGGCACGTCAGTGACTTGCCCAGCCAAATTCCTTAGGTCAGATAGGTCAAACTTTGCCTTGTACCTTGTAGGATACATTCTACATATTGCCTGGAGAAACTTTCCTGAATTCTACCCCATCTAAGCCTTGGCACTATGGCAGTTCCAGTCTACATTCAGAAAGTTACAAAAACCTTTACTCTGGCGGCTGTCTGCATTTACCCAACGTATTTGTACCTCCAATTCCCATTGATTATTTGGGGCCCATTAGCACAACCCCTACAAGGTGATCACCTTTTTATTTCATAGTTCTACCCATAGAGCCTCACTGGACAATCCTTCAGTTATGTCATCTTGGACCTTTGCTGTGACGTTCTCCTTAATCGATAAAGCAACTCGTTGGACTCTTTTTACCCTCACTTCTTTGTTGCCTGTAGCACCTGTACCCTGAAGCATTAAGCTGCCAGTCCTGTCCCTCCCTTCGCTAAGTTTCTATAACGGCAATCACATCCGAACCGCATGTAACCATCCAGGTTGAGTTCATGCGCATTACCCGTCAGGTCCATAGCATTGAAACAAATGCATTTTAATCCAACCATCTTTCCTTATTCCATGCTGTGCTCCAGCGTGTCCCATCTACAAAACTTGCTGTCATTGAGATCTGCACTGACTTCTGTCCTCCCACCTGCCTCACTACTGCATTGGATGCTGTGCCCCGGACAACCTAGTTTAAACGAGTGATACTAGCAAATATACCCACTAGAATATTGGTCTCCCTGTCGTTCATGTGTACCCATTCCTTTGTGCAAGTCCGCTCTGCCCAGAAGAGATCCCATTGATCCAAAAAAACAAAACAAATTCCTGTCCCTTGTACTAACTCTTCTCAGTCATGTATGTATTCACCCGTCACATCATCCTATTGCTACACTCGCTAGCACATGGCACCAGGAGTAAACCAGAGATCATGTCACCTGTATCAATGTGCACAATGATCTGGCTTCTTACCTTGTTCCTTAAGATTGTTCTGCAGACGCTCCAAGGCATCAAGAATACCGGCACCATAGACCTGATTGCTGCTCTCTGGAAATCTTCTCGCTCAACGGTGTCCAAAAACGGTGCACTTGTTTTTGAGGGGAATGGCTATATGGGATTCCTGTAGTTTCTGCGTACTTACTTTCCTGGTGGTCACCATCTACTTTCTGTCTGTACCGTGGGTGTGACCACTTCACTATAACCCCTATATATGATGCTCTCATTCACACGGATGATCCCGCCACAGCTCCAGTTCCCCCATGGTATGTTGCATTAACATTTGAAGGGAGATGGAGTCGGCTAAGAAACTACTTGTGGGAGATTATTCAAACGGTAATGAAAATGAATGAAGGTTTTTGTTTTATATGTCAGAATGGTCTCGACATTATGCAGTAAACTAAAACAAGTGTTCTTACCTGTACCCCATCATGCTCCTTCAGAAGTCGGTCATACTCCCTTGTCAGCCCATCATATTGTTTTCGGGTTGTAACCATTTCGATCTGTGATTTCTCAAGGGCTTTACCACAAAAGGAATTAAGAATTAAAATATAATTAAAAACCAATTACTAAATTCAACTTACAATCTGCAAACAACTTTCAAAGTTGAAAAGGATTCATCTCCAGAATACTTCTCCAATAATGCACTCTACAGAGCTCCTAATATAGCTTGCATGGAGGTTTCCTGCAAGTTATTTCTGCAAACAAGAGAAGCAGAAAGATCATAAGACTTAGGAGCAGAATTAGGCCATTTGGCTCAGCGAGTCTGCTCCACCATTCGATAACGGCCATCTATTTTTCTGTCAGATCCATTCTCCTGTGTTATCCCCTAGCCTAGTGGTTCTTAACCTGGGGGTCGTGACTCCCTTGGGGTCGTTTGGGGTTTTTCCGGAGGTCATGAAGGGGTTGTAAATAACATCAATTTGTTGAGCCCATTTTTAGGAACCTAACAAAGGTACATACCACACACAGTATTTTGTTCGCGTTTGCGCTTATGTATACACAGGGCCTATGAGGGGGGGGGGGTGCAGGGGGTACATCGTACCCAGGCCCAGTCGAAAAGGGGGCCCAGGAGCCGAAGGAGGGGGGGCTGGGAATTTCCTGAAATCTCAGAAAATGTTTGCTTATATATTGTGAAGACTAGCATGCACATTTTGTGTGAGCCTACATTGTTTTATATATCGTAATTCGTAGAAATTGTGATCCATAATTAATTGAAGAATTTTAACTGGCGGGTGTGTGGGTAGGGTAACCTGATTAAAAGAGGGGGAAGGGGAAGACCCATCACTACTGATGGGTCTTCCCTTTAGGAGGGGGGGGGGGGGGGGGGAGCACTAGGATCCAGCAGAGTCATCACTGCTGATGGATCTTCCCTGTAGTGGGGGGGGGGGGGGGGGAGCACTAGGACCCAGCAGAGTCAGACCACGTGCTGTCTGCATGGTGGAGTTTGTGGGCCTGGTGCTGCGCCGGGAACTCTGGTGAGGTGATGTGGGAAGTAAATTTATCATGGAGTATAGGAGCATAAGGTGTCAAATGCAGAAAATCAACAGAGCGCTCCATTCCACCCCTCTCTCATCTTCCATACCCCTTTTTGCCTTGCAGGCTACAGCTCATGGCATAAAACCCGTAGTAGATAAAAACAGGATGACTAATGGAGAAGGGTAGGGGGCCTGAAAGAAACTTTGTACCCACTGATAAAATTCCCCTGAGGCCCTGCGTATATACACACGAACTGTTTGTTTTGTGAACCATGTCTTCCAAGACACGCACGTATAGTGAAGCATTTCTCAAGTTCGGCTTCAAAAATCCGTGGTCAAGCCGCAATGTGTTATCTGTGCCAAGGTTTTGAGCCATGAGTGCACGAAGCCCAGCAAACTGAAGATCCATTTGGAGTCTTGTCACGGCGACCTGGCGCGGAAGGGCGTGGACTATTTCAAACTAAAAGAAGCCGTACTCAAGGGTTCCCGCATCGATTCGATGGGTCACTGCGCTCATCAAAATGAAGCAACGTTGGAGGCTTCATACCGGATTGCTTATCGAATCGCACAGACTAAGAAACCTCACAGCATTGGTGAAGAGCTTATCAAGCCATGCCTTTTCAAAGCAGCAAAGTTGGTGCTGGGGGAACGGCAGTCAAACAAGTTCAGATTTCACTTTCAAATTTGCATTTGATAAGGTCCCACATAGGAGATGCATTTTATAAGGTCCCACATAGGAGATGAATTTGATAAGTTCCCACATGGGAGATTAGTGGGCAAAATTAGAGCACATGGTATTGGGGGCAGAGTGCTGACATGGATAGAAAATAGGTTGGCAGACAGGAAACAAAGAGTATGGATTAACGGGTCCCTTTCAGAATGGCAGACAGTGACTAGTGGGGTACCGCAAGGCTCGGTGCTGGGACCGCAGTTATTTACAATATACATCAATGATTTGGATGAAGGGATTCAAAGTAACATTAGCAAATTTGCAGATGACACAAAGCTGGGTGGCAGTGTGAACTGTGAGGAGGATGCTATGAGAATGCAGGGTGACTTGGACAGGTTGGGGGAGTGGGCAGATGCATGGCAGATGAAGTTTAATGTGGATAAATGTGAGGTTATCCACTTTGGTAGCAAAAACAGGAAGGCAGATTACTACCTAAATGGCGTCAAGTTGGGAAAAGGGGAAGTACAACGGGATCTGGGGGTCCTTGTTCATCAGTCAATGAAAGTAAGCATGCAGTTACAGCAGGCAGTGAAGAAAGCGTATGGCATGTTGGCCTTTATAACAAGAAGAGTCGAGTATAGGAGCAAAGAGGTCCTTCTGCAGTTGTACAGAGCCCTAGTGAGACCACACCTGGAGCATTGTGTGCAGTTTTGGTCCCCTAATTTGAGGAAGGACATTCTTGCTATTGAGGGAGTGCATCGTAGGTTTACAAGGTTAATTCCCAGGATGGCGGGACTGTCATATACTGAGAGAATGGGCTTGTGCACTCTGGAGTTTAGAAGGATGAGAGGATATCTTATTGAAACATATAAGATTGTTAAGAGTTTGGACATGCTAGAGGCAGAAACATGTTCCTGATGTTGGGGGAGTCCAGAACCGGGGGCCACAGTTTAAGAATAAGGGGTAAGCCATTTAGAACAGAGACGAAGAAACACTTTTTCTCACAGTTGTGAGTCTGTGGAATTCCCTGCCTCAGAGGGTGGTGGAGGCCGGTTCTCTGGATACTTTCAAGAGAGAGCTAGATAGGGCTCTTAGAGGTAGCGGAGTCAGGGGATATGGGGAGAAGGCAGGAACAGGGTACTGATTGGGGATGATCAGCCATGATCACATTGAATGGCGGTTTTGGCTCAGAGGGCCGAATAACCTATTCCTGCACCTATTGTCTATTTAATGACACAGTCAAAAGTCGAATCTCGGATATGAGTAATATTCTGCTGGAAGTAATGAGCACTGTGAAGAGCAGTCCAGTGTATTCACTGCAACTGGACGAGTCAACAGATGCTGCCTCATGTTCCCAACTGCTAGTCTACGTTCGTTACCTCGAAAGAGAAGCCATGAAGGGAGTACCTGTTCTCGGAGCCATTGGCTACTACCACTCGGGGAGATGTGTTCAGAATGCTGGAAGCCTTCCTCATTAAACATGAGCTTGGCTGGGAACGCCTTGTCGGGGTGTGTACAGATGGGGCACCTTCCATGGTCGGATGCAGATCCGGCTTCAAAGCCTTCATGAAGGATGTCGCTCCCCATGTCTCCTTCACCCATTGCATGATACATCACCATGCTTTAGGGATGAAGATTCTCCCTCCTGGTCTTCAAGAAGTGCTTTCAGATGTGGTGAAGATTGTGAACCACATCCGAGGGAGCACAACAAACTCAAGAATCTTCAAGGCAATGTGTGAAGAAATGGGCGCCGATTTCACTGTTCTCATATTCCACAGAGGTGCGCTGGCTTTCGCGTGGTAAAGTTCTCAAACGTGTTATTCAACTTCGAGAGGAAATAGCGCTGTTCTTGGAGAGAGGGTGTACCGAGGAGGAGAATCAGCTTCATGAAAAGATGCAGGACGAACTGTTCTTGATGAAGATTGCTTACTTGGCTGACTTCTTCGCCGAGGTGAATTCCTTGAACCTGTCACTTCAAGGAAACCTCCCAATGCTACACACGGTTTGTGACATAGTGCCAGCGTTCAGGAGGAAGATTCATCTTTATCAGAGAAGTGTCCAGGATGGTGACACGACTATCTTCCCTGAGATGACGACTCTCCTGGATGCTATGCCAGATGTTGAATGCCACTTCCACGAAGAGATCTCAACCCACCTTCTGGCAATTAGTGAAGTTACTTCCCCAGACTGGACGACCGCTCTCGTGATGAGTAGATTGTCCGACCTTTTTCCATTGAAGACGGTGCCATCAGCGATACTGACGTGACTGCGAAGGTTGAATTTTACCGAATTCGTGAAGATGCGCAGCTCAAGAGTGACTTCATGGAACAAGAGCTCGCCACGTTTTGGCTGAAAGTGAAGGACTGTCCTGTTCTTTCGAAGAAGCCCCTGACCCTATTGGTCTAGTCCCCCTCAACCTATCGCTGTGAGGCTGGATTCCCAACCATGGTAACTCTGAAAACAAAGGTACACAATAGGCTTGTGATCGACGCTGACATGAGGTGCTGCGTGTCGAGCATTCGTCCTCGTTTTCATTACCTGATGGCAGCAAAGCAATTTCAGCTATCCCATTGACTGAGCATTGGCAGACATGCTTTAATAAATTGGGATTTTTTTCCCCAATTTTTGTTTCGGGGGTCACGGTACTGACCAAGAATGTGTGATGGGGCCGTGGGACCAAAAAGATTAAGAACCACTGCCCAAGCCTTTGATGCCCATAACCTTTGAAAAAGGGGATATGAGGGAAATGGAACTTGGGGATGGGATATGAATGTACAAAGGAGGGAAAATGAGGATGACCAAGGGTTGGGAGAAATGTGTATGTATCAGGATTTGGAAGGGGGGGTTGTTATTACTTGAAATTGGATAATGTGATTATTGGCATAAAGAGGGGGGGGATTGATAGGTCCAACACCCTCCCCTTCACCTGTATTCACAATTCACTTACCAGGCCTTTATCTGCCCCACCTCTCTTTTCCAGCATCCTGTGCCCCCCCCCCCCCCCCCCCATAAGTCTGAAGAAGGGTCCTGATCCAAAATGTTACCTGTCCATTCCCTGCAGGGATGTAGCCTGGCTCGCTGAGATATGACTGGGTTTTGAAATCTTAACCATATTTATTGATGCTGTAAAACAATCAACTGGTGGATTGTCAATTCCTGAGGATTAAAATGTCTATGGTTTCATAATTTTACATTGTATTTTATCTTCCAGTGAAAAGCTTTTTGTTTCAGTCAACGGAAAGACAACACATGATTACAATAGAGCCATTTTCATCCCATGCCATCTCACACCACATCTTTAAAAATACTAATTTTACAAAATGAGTTTTTTCACTTCTTGGTTAACTGCAAGATAATTATTCAATTTGATTGGTTGCTTGGTGCCAACAGTGACAGACAGCAACTAATTCCACATTACTATGGGAAACATTTTTGTCTTTCACCGCTCACTGTAAAATCCATTATTTCAAACAAAAGAGTTAGTCATAAAGATACTATCCAATTATGCAGCATTCCCAAATTCTAAAAAGAAATCTTTGTTTCATACATGACTCCAAAACCAACATTGCAGAATACTTTACAAAGCTTTATGATCTAATTCAAAATTGCTCAAGTAAAAATGGTCTGCCGTAAGAGTGCTTACTAATGAAAAAGAAATAATTGAAGATATTTGACCTTCTGAAGGATAAAATGTTGCGTTGATGATTATCGTGTCATCTGAGAAAATACCTCAAATCTACGCAACAAAAACAAGATCATATGTAGCTCATAATAGTTCCTCCCCACCTCCAAACAGGTAGAAACTACTAATTTCTTGAATTGTTGATCCCTAAACAAATGTCTGAGGCCAATTCAAAACCTTGATTAATATTTTCTTCACAAATTAAAATGGGTTTATCCTGCACTTTTCCACTAAGCCACTTTGAAGTTAAATTGCAGCCTTTACAATTGCATTTTTCCCTTGTTATTACATTTTGACCACAAATCGAAGTTTCATATCTGAAAATTTGACAGGTAGAAGATTGTATGAGAAATCTGTGCTAACTTCAAAATATGCTAAACTCAATATTTTATTCATGTTCTCACTACAATTTGCTGATGAGCACCAACACATATTTACAATTCCTCAAGGCGCAGCAGCTGAACAATTGCCAGATGTTAAAATCCACAAAAGTGTAACAAGAGTTCTTGAATAAAGGCACACTGGGCTTATTCAGTATAAGCAACACGAACAGGAAGGTTTAACTTTTATCCAAGCTTGTATTAAGTTAACTGGCCGCAACTGGAACTACAAAGACTCTTAAGTGGTTTCAGTGCCACAGGAGAAGGGATATTAATCAAAGAAAACGTTGAATCCAGAGACAGACATTCAAATTAAACAAATCTTGGATTGAAAACAAACTATATAATAAGATTTTTCTCATCAGCCCCAGGAACGCCTTAATTATTCCTTTGGAATTAGGTTACCTGTCTCTTGTAAGTAGGCATCAAACCAACAGGAACCTGCTTTTCCTAATAAAATCTAGTACTACAAAATTGTACCTGTCAGGAAGGGGATATAGAATAGATATCAAAATTATCCACTATTCTGAAGGATGGATTGGTCAATAGTTGAGAGGTTCAAAAAATGAATTAAGTTTTCTAGTTCGATGTAAATATATGCGTAACAGCAGAGCATTTTCTCATCGTAATTTTACCCATGTGCTTAGATTTTGATTTTGATTTAGAGAGACGCAGCACAGAAACAGGCCACTTCGCCAAGTTCATGCACTCGGGTGCCCATTGTATTGATCATATTTTTTTTTAAGACTTCCCATCATTGACTCTTCCCAGATTCTAACACTTATCTACTCACTAAGGGAAATTTTGTGACCAATTTACTTACTAATCCACACATCTTTGAATTGTGGGAGGAAACCAGAGCATCTGGAGGAAACTCACATGGTCACAGGGAGAACATGCACTCAAAGTCAAGATTGAAACCAGATCTCTGACCTCGAGAGTCAGCAGCTCGACTAGCTGCCACATAATACTGTGAATGACAAGAGTATTGGCCTGGACTCTCTGTTGGTGGAAATGGATGTTGCCTACTACTTTTGTCGAATGAATGTTATCTGACACTAATCTGCACATACCTGATTGTCGTACAGATCATGTTGTGTGTAAGCATGCTCTGCTTTGTTTGCTGAAGTGTTACAAACAGAATGGAAAATTGTACAATTGTCAACAAACATTTCCACTTCTGACCTTATGACGGAAAGTCATTGATAAAGCAGCCTAAGATATTGGCACTGGATACTGCCTTCAGAACTCCTGAAGTGACATCTAAAATCCACAGCCATCTTTGTTTCGGTGACATGTGTATCACAGAAGTGATTCTCTTTGTTGTCATTGACCAGTTTTACTAGGGCTCCTTGATCATCAAATACTACCTTGATGTCAAGGGTGGTCATTCTCACTTCACTCTTATAATTCATTGTTTGGTTTCTATGTGGATCAAAGCTATGATGTAGTCTGGAATGACATAGTCCTTGCAAAACTAGGCATCAATAAGTAGATTCTTGGTAAGAAAGTGGTATTAGAAAGCATTATCAATGGCAGTTTCCACTTCTTTGCTCAGGGATCAGAATTGTAGGACTACAGATATCTCGTCAGACTTTGGACTGGAATCATTCACAAAGGTATGGAATTCAAGGACACAAAGGGATTCAGAAATAAGTTAACCATTGCTTAAATGGTAAATTTTATAGATCAGTGAACATGAAGATGATTGGCGAATAGGGGTTGATGTGAGCTATATAATTTTATATGTAATGTGGAAAGCTAGATGTCATGGAATATTCAGTTCAGGAGATGTCAAAGCACTTCTTGGCTGTTGATTGAGAGATAATCGAGAGAGTAGAGCACTCCTCATTGAACCAGATTCCTAGCTTCATATTGGAGGTAGAGCCAGGGATATTTTTCTGCATCTGCTGATGATCCACAGTGAAGCATAGATGCTCAGTGGGGCTGGCAAATCAGTTTATAGCTATCTGCTATATGTGAAGAAGGGTCATTACATCAAAGTAATGCGTTATAAAAAACAATTAATTTCACATATGCCGCTGAGATTCTCCATCACCCCACCACCTCTGAACATAATTGATATTCTCAAGACTATTTTCCAACACCCAACAATGAATGAGCAGAAACTTCCTTCAACTCCAAATCATAATGACTGCAACATTGCCAATTACCCTTTCCAAAAACATTCATCACTTCCATTCTACCTGCTGGCAATTTCTGTAAAGCAAATCCATATTGCTCACACCATTTTTATTCAAAACACAGTTCTCTAGATATCACAAAGCTTGCTTATTATTAACTGCTTTGTGACCTCCAGAACTGACTGTCGAGCTTTTCACACTATTAGCAGTTATATATTCAACTGCTAAATCTTCAAGCTCTAGAATTCCTTCCACAAATGGTTCCTTATGGTAAATGCTCCTTCAATTCATCTTCAGCAATGTGACTCATTTATCTGCTTCTGTTTCATATCTTTTTGGTTTCACTTCTATGAAACACTCTCAACCATTCAACCATGTTGAAGTTTCTACATACATGTAAATTGTTGAAGTGGAAACATTTGAAAGCCTTATGCACAACTTTAACAACAAAAAAATCTTCAGGTACTACCTTCCGTGGTTTTCTTCAATTCAGTCTTCAGTTTGTCAACTTCCTTAATCATTTGTTCGCGTTCCTCTTCCAATTTCTTATTTCCATCACCTTTATGTCTATTACTAGCCTAATAATAAAACAAATTATGAAGACTTTAGTGAGAAGTAGTGCAAATAACAAAAGTTTGCATTAGATTTCTTGTGTCTGCTGCAGGTTCTTTAAAAAGAAAATCACTGAAATAAACACTTCAGATTCAACCAAAGTCATACGAATCATGAGAGGATTTGGAACATCATTCCTCCGATTGTAATCTATGCTCTGTGGGAGGCTTGAGGTATGAAGGTGTCCATTAAAGGTTCCAATATGCTCAGAAGGCAAGGTGCATGGGAAACTTCATCCTGGGAGCCCCAACTACTCCAGAGGTACAAAGATAGCTCATATCTAATCCTACATGGTTGAATACAAAACCCAGAAATGATCATCAAATGATCGTCCCTCTGGAAATATAACAAAATCAATTTTCAATTTGTTAACACTGAAAAAAATAGGTATCATACAATTAAAGTTATGCTTAAAGATTTTCAATGTGCATGCATCACTTTTAAAGTCACTGCATCATTTAAAAGTAAAAACTGCACTTTGGATAAGTTTCAGATGAATGAAATGAAAGTTGGAAAAAAACTGCACATTTTAGCAAAAGTTCAGGCCTGCATCACTCAACTAAAAATGCTGGTTTGTGGCTTAGAAATTCTGAAGTGGCAATACAAGTACTGTAGGTATAGATGGGGGGATATTACTCAAAGAGAGAACTAAAAATTAAGTTTCGGAATAAATAAATTTTATATCACAGAATTTGAGCATTTGCAAAACTTTATTTTTGTCCCATCCTTGTGTTACCTTTCTTAGATCTTCATTTTCCTCCAGATACCTTTTGGCTGCCTCGTTTGCATTTTCTGTTTGAACTTTAAGCGCCTGATTTTCTCCCATTGCAATTGCCAGTTCTGAGACAAGGGTGATCATTCGGCGAAGAACACTGCAAAGAAAATTTCACAAAAAGGACATAATTATAGGAACATTTTAATAGAAAATAGAATTAAGTAAAAAATAGCATTAAGACCATGTTATTACAATTGGAGATACAAGAAACTGCAGGATGCTGGAATCTTGAGCAAAGCACAAAGTGCTGGAAGAACTCAGCGGGTCACATAGCATCTGTGGAGGGACCCACTGAAGGGTCCTGACCCTAAATGTCATATGCCTAACTAGCTAAGTTCTTCTCGCACTTTATGTTATTGCAATTGGATCTGGTTTATGAGAATTTATCATTTCTGAAACTGTATAAGAGCCTAATTAGGTGCTAGAGTGTTTGCAGTGTGACTACTGAGCCAAAGCAAATACTTTAAATATCAGGGTCCTTATCAGATATTAAGTGTGTTTAATTCACATTGTGTAAATTCAAATGGCTTAGCTTTATTGTTAAAAGTTTAAATGCAAGTTTTAGTATATTATTCAATGACATACTTACCTAGAAATTAAGAGCCTTGGAGAACGGCAGCACTTTCTAACCTGCCATGAAATACAGTTGACTATTGCAATTTAAAGCAGTCTTTATAACAAGCCACATTTTTCTCAACACTTTATTGAAATAGGTTAAGTTATTGTTTAAATTT
Organism: Amblyraja radiata; assembly: GCF_010909765.2. NCBI lineage: Eukaryota > Metazoa > Chordata > Chondrichthyes > Rajiformes > Rajidae > Amblyraja > Amblyraja radiata. Next base: position 19,625,637 of record NC_045976.1, on the reverse strand, counting down.
TTTTTTTTAAATCTGTGTGTATTACATTTAATGCCATGTTAAGCTGTTTAATGTGAAATATCATTGTTCTGTTCTCTTGACTCTTAAACACTCTTGACTTAATTGCTGAGTTGTAATTCAGGATATTTTTGTACACCGTCTCAACTTGGAGCATTCTGCACAGGCCCGATTATTGGTTTTGGCGTGATTCTTTAAATTTGGGTTTTCACATAATTATTTTACGCACTAGAGTAACAATTACATGTTACATAGATATTACAGCATAGATACCGGCTATATAGCCCAACAGGTCATTCCTGGTCGAAAAGGAAAAAAGCTGCAGATGTTAGAAATCTGAAATAAAAACAGAATAACTCCATATTCTTGCCACTTCAGCAATAGATTTCAAAAAATGCTAATTTTATTTGCTATGTGTACTTACAGCCAGAGGAACAATGAAAATCCAGATATATAAAGATTCCTTTGTGCCCGGAAAAGTTTCATGTTAAAGTGATCGTACATATTTGGAAGCAGTTTTTCGTCTTTTCCAATTCCATGATTGGCTGAGTATTTTCTCACCTCCCTAATGGCATCTACAAGCAGACAGATTATTACACAATTATGAGATTACATATTTATAACCACATAAGGTTAGTAATAAAACAGTTAGAAAAATGTATTGAAGATCATAAGTTGTAGGAGCAGAAGTACGCCATTCAGACCATCAAGTCTACTCCGCCATTCAATCATGACTGATCTATCTTTCCCTCACAACCCCATTCTCCTGCCTTCTCCCCAAAACCCTTGACACCCTTAATAATCAAGATCCTATCAATCTCTACCTTAGAAATATCCATTGACTTGGCCTCCACAGCTATCTGCGGCTTTGAATTACACAGAATCCCCATTCTATGACTAAAGAAATTCCTCCTTATCTCCTTTTTAAAGGTACGTCATTTTATTCTGAGGCTATGGTCGTTGGTCCTAGACTCTTCCACTAGCGGAAATATCCTCTCCACATCCACTCTATCAAATGTTCAACCACCTACCCAAAAAATGTTTCTAGACTCAAACTTCTCTCATGAATGACATCCCCATAGAAGCCCAATGTAATTCTGCTATTACACCAAACAGGCATCTCTGTGGAGCACAAGAATCAGAAATCAGTCCTTGCAAGTTTCTTCTCAAAAAGTAATACGGGGCGGCACAGTGGCACAGCTGTGAAGTTGCTGCCTTACAGCGCCAGAGACCTGGGTTCGATTCTGACGACGGGTGCTGCCTGTAGGTAGTTTGTATGTTTTTTGTGTGGGTGCTCCCGTTTCCTCCCACACTCCAAAGACATACAGTTTTGATGGTTAATTGGCTTTGGTAAAAATTGTAAATTGTCCCTAGTGTTTAGGACAGTGCTGGTGTATGAGAATCACTGGTCGACGTGGACTCGGTGGGTCGAAAAGCCTGTATCCGCGCTGTATCGCTAAACTCAACTAAATTAAAAATCTAAAATAATAAACCGAATAAAATATTTTCTCTTAACTTTACCCTTGATAAGAAGTTGTACTGCAAGTAGTCATCAGATTAGGCAACAAAAAAAAGACCTAGGGCAGCTAAAGTCAAAATAGGCATGATGCAATTCAAATTAATAAAACATATCCTTCCAATGTGATTTTACAGCACCATATTACAAAACTGACTTATGCCATAATAATCTTGATCATTTTGTTAATAGTCCCCTAATTTTTGGAATACTAATTAAATAGCCAAGATAAGGTGTAGATGGTTTATGCATGCAACCTATAACGTAGCTACCTCAATACCACTAACCACGCCTACCCATATCAGTATAACTGTGAGATCCTCCCTTTGTTCCTCCCTGTTGGTTCCAGCACGTCTGAAGACTAGATGCAGTCAGTGCTGGGACGTGTGTACCATGTGCTATAATAAAAGATTCAGTAAAGGTTACAGTGTGTTAGACTTCACTCCTTTACATGGTGTCAGCAAATAAGCCTAGCGCCTCCTGTTTATCGGTTTTTATTTCTCCCTTGTGTATCAGTGTTTAATTTCATTTTGTCATGGCATCTTCATGCCGAAGGCCATCTCCCCTTGTCTTTGACGCTGACATTGCGGAACGATGGGCTACTTTCGTGATGGACTTCAATCACTTTGTTAATATTGTGCACCGAAATGACCCAGATGCGGTCAAAGCCTCCCTTCTGTTGAACCTTGCCGGTCCAGACGCCATGAAACGGGCTCAAGCTTTTGTCTACACTCCAGCGGTCCTGGATGACAACGACCAGGTCTTCGAGCCGGCGGAATCTGCTAATGACCCGGTATGTCTCTTGCGCAAGTTTACGGAGATTTGTGACTTGCCCTCCAACCGCATATTGGAGCGGGCTAGATTCTTTACTCGTAAGCAGCAGCCTGATGAGCCTGTTGAGTGTTTTATCGCCGACCTGCGCTACCTGGCTCAGCGGTGCCGTTTCGATACCATGCGTGATCAACTCACCAGGGATATCCTGGTCACCGGCATGCTAGATCAGAAACTACGTGCAGATCTGCTTCAGAAGCCGGACCTCACTCTAACTCAGGCTATGCATGCCTGCCGTATCGCTGAAGTGGTAGTCCCACCACATGGGCTGAGGGGGTCTGAAAACCGTACTGTAAATCTAACGGGCTTCGCCGTGCCTCGTCGCAGGCAGGACAATTTTCGCCCTCCGCCACGTCCCGCCCGCACATCCAGGGTCCCGAATACCAAGAAGTGCCCCAACTGCAGTTATGTCCACTCCATGCAGTCCCAGTGCCCGGCATTTGGAAAAGCCTGTAATTTCTGTGGTAAAATGAACCATTTTGCAGCTGTATGCCGCTCCCGTGGGAACGCTCCCCAACCTTCCAGACAATTCTTAAACAACCTTCAGCAGGTTGATAATGACCTCGATTCTCAGTCTTCTGCCGACACTGCCCCAGACTCTGAGCTCAGCATTTCCAGACACCAGTATTTACACTCTCTTCCATAGCCGATCTCGCCTCCCTGATCCTTCTGTGCTCGTTACTGTGAACAACAAGTCCTTTTCTGCGAAGCTGGATACTGGTGCAAAAGTGAATGTTATGTCAACATCACTGTTCAACAAGATAAGGAATAATGAGCTGTTGACTGCTGATCGCTCTATACTACGTGCTTATGGGGGAGAAGAGCTAACACCTGTGGGGAGGGCCACCTTCCACTGTGTGCTGCAGAAAGCATCCCGTGACCTGTCGTTCTTCAATCTGGACTGTGACTGCGTGACTCTTTTGAGTAATCAAGCCTGCCAGGACCTTGGTCTAGTGTCTTTCGACCGCACGGTCCACGAAGTGCGGGTGATGCTGAACCCACTCTCCGAGTACCCCGACCTCTTCGATGACAAATTGGGGAAGCTGCCTCTTGTGTACAAGATTGCTACTGACCCCTCTGTCACGCCTGTGATTTGTGCCGCACACAGGGTGTCATTCGCTATGAAGGACAAGGTGGAAGCCATGCTGAACAACATGGTTAAAATGGGGATGTTGGAAGCCGTCAGCGATCCCACCAAGTGGGTCTCCACCATGGTCGCCACCATGAAGAAGGGTAAGAACGAAATACGGGTGTGCATCAACCCCAAGGATTTAAATATGGCTATAAAACGTCCCCACTACCCTATGCGGACTGTAGAAGATGTTGCTGCCCAGGTCGGTCAGGCCACAGTGTTTTCCGTCCTCGATGCCAGAAGCTCGTTCTGGCAAATACCTCTGGACAAACGCTCCTCAGACTTAACTACTTTTAGTACACCCTTCGGAAGGTTCAAGTTTTTACGAATGCCGTTCGGCATCAACTCTGCTAGCGAGGTGTTTCAGCGCTCCATGGAGCAACTGTTTGCCGGTCTGCCGTGTGCCATTATTGTGGATGACATTCTTGTTTATGGGAGAGATGCTGCTGAGCATGATCGCAACCTCCGACGGATTCTTGACCGCGCTCGCCAGATCAACCTAAAGCTGAACCCGTCTAAATGCAGGTTTCGTGTAGCTGAGGTGCCATATGTTGGCCACATTTTCACGTCCCGCGGGCTGAAACCTGATCCGCAGAAGACAAACGCTATCTCCGAGCTGCCTGCCCCGACTGATGTTACCAGCCTGCAGCGGTTCCTGGGTATGGTCAATTACCTGGGCAAGTTTATCCCGAACCTCAGCGATCTGAGCGCGCCTCTGAGGCAACTGACAAAGAAGGACATTGCCTGGTCCTGGTTTCCCCAACACCAGCAGGCTTTCGATCTTCTCAAAACGAAGCTGATCAGCACACCGACTCTTCGGTTCTTCAATCTGCAGCGTCCAATCGTGGTGACGTGCGATGCTTCCCGTTTTGGACTCGGTGCTGCCTGCCTGCAGCTCTATGGTGATGGCTCGCTGCAGCCCATATCCTATGCCTCGCGGACTATGACGGACACCGAACAGCGCTATGCTCAAATAGAGAAGGAGCTTCTGGCGGTTGTGTTTGCCTGCTCCAAATTTAAGGACTTCCTTTTCGGTGCCAGGTTCACTGTCGAGACGGATCATCAACCTTTAGTGACTATCCTCAACAAGCCGATCCACATCGCCCCGGCCAGACTGCAGCGGATGATGCTGCAACTACAGCGGTTCGACTTCAAGATCGTGTACAAGGGCACTGAGATGCACGTGGCTGACGCCCTGTCCAGAGCCCCCCGGTCCTCCTGCGACAGACATCCCTACGAACAGGAGGACTTGCAGGTTCTCAACGTCAATTTCGTTCCCTCCAAACAGCTGCAGTGCCTGGTTGAGCACACTGCCAACGACCCCAATCTGCAACAGCTTGCAGCTGCCTTCAGGTGCGGGTGGCCCGACAAGCACACCTCGTTGCCTGCGGGTGTACTTCCTTTCTTTCTGGTTCGCGATGAACTGGTGCTCCGGGACGGGATCATCATCAAGGGTCACAAGGTGGTCGTCCCTGCTTCCCTGTATGACTCGTACTACACCGCTGCCCACATGGGGCACCCAGGAGCCGATGCCACAGTCTCCCATGCCCAGGAACAGTACTATTGGCCTGGCATGGCAAAGTACGTTAAGGCCCGTGTAGCCTCCTGCCCCGATTGCAACTCTCTTGCCCCTCACCAGCAGCGCCAGCCGCTTCTACAATAGCCGGCCCCTGACATGCCCTGGTCAACGCTGGCCGCAGACATTTTTGATTGGCGTGGTAAGCAATACCTCGTGTTGGTTGATTCCTACTCGAACTGGTTCGAAGTGGACCTTCTCCCTGCCATCACCTCTGAGATGGCCCTCAGTAAGCTGCGCCGACACTTCGCCACCTTTGGGTCCCCGGTCCGTTTACAGACCGACAACGGCCGTCAGTTCACCAGCGCTGAGTTCAAAGCTTTTGCCGTGAAGTGGAACTTCACTCATTTCACCAGCAGCCCAGAATACCCACAGAGCAATGGCCTGGCCGAACGTGCTGTCCGCAGCGCCAAGACCTTGCTCGAACAGTCTCGTCTCTCCAACAGTGATTTCTACCAGGGTTTGTTAAACCTCCGTAACATTTCCAGGGACAATACCATGCGATCCCCTGCTCAACGTCTGATGTCATGCGTTCTTCGCCCTCCTATGCCGATCGCACAACAATCCTTGGTGCCAAAGGTCCTTCAGCCTGCTGCTGTCCAGCAGCGGATTGCTCAACGGCATGAAGTTCAGCGCCGCTCCCACGACAAGCCTGCCGCCCCCTCTCACCTCTGCTGCCTGGCCAGGTCGTTCGCTTGCAGACTTCCACCGGTTTCTCCCGACTCGCAACCGTGGTCGGGGTGGACAATTCGCCACGTTCCTACTTGGTGGACTTTGAAGGAACTATTTATCGCCGCAGCCGCCAGCACCTGTTGGCTGTCAACGAGCCTAAGCCATCCCCTGCGGCCCCGCATGCTCCTCGGTTGCGATTCGAGCCTGCTCCCACTAACTACCCCTCGACTCGCATGCCCCCATCTGCCCGTTCGCCGCGGTCCCCTCACCATGCTCCTCCTCCGGGTTTCTCAACCCCTGTCCGCTCCTCCCCTTCCCGCGCTCCTCTCTCACCGCCTGCTCCAATCTCTCCTGCACAGTCCCCTTCCCCAGGCTCTCCTGTGCCGGTCGGCTCCCCTTCCGCATTCCAGGCTGAGTCTCCGCCTGCGTTCTCCATTCCAGCTGTTCCTGCTCCTCCTCCTCTTCTTTCGGGTGGGGAGGGTGAGGGTGCCATGCGCACCCGCTCGGGTCGGGTTGTCAGACCTCCTGACCGTTACGGTGATTTCGTTTAGATTTGCAGATTTTGTATAATCTCCCTGCCACTGTTGTTTCTTTGATTTCTTAATTTCCTAAGGGGAAGGATGTAGATGGTTTATGCATGCAACCTATAACGTAGCTACCTCAATACCACTAACCACGCCTACCCATATCAGTATAACTGTGAGATCCTCCCTTTGTTCCTCCCTGTTGGTTCCAGCACGTCTGAAGACTAGATGCAGTCAGTGCTGGGACGTGTGTACCATGTGCTATAATAAAAGACTCAGTAAAGGTTACAGTGTGTTAGACTTCACTCCTTTACAGCCACATAAGCAGCTAGGAGGTAAGAAGCTGTTTAAAATAAAAGGCAAGTAACAAGATGAGGGTGGTTTAGGATTTTGTTGAACACCAAGACAGCACTGAATTATGTGTTGAAACATTCCTAAAAACAAATCAAAAGATAAAGACTATCATGTATAGCCGTGTTGGCAAAACAACACAAAGAATGTGCAAGAGTACGATGAAACTTTCAACCTGCAATTCTACCGACCATACCTCCCTCTAGTTTACATTCACCTCTGACCTTCCATCTTTATTAGATTCAACCATTTCAACCTTTGTCCTCAATTTATAACCTTGAGCATTGGTTAACATCTCCACCAGCTATCAACTCCATCAGTTGCAGAGGGGTGTGTGTGTGTGTGTGTGTGTGTGTGTGTGTGTGGGTGTGTGTGGGGCTGTGTGTGTGGCTGTGTGTGTGGCTGTGTGTGTCATTTTGCCTTTGAAACCTATCTCCTCGAAAACCAGACACAAAAATGCAGAGATTTTCGGTATTTACATATTTCGGTAGGGATTTAACTTATGATTTCAGAAATCCACTCCTCTCTAAATTTGGTCAATTATTTCCCCAGATTTTGAATAAAGTTGTTCACAATATTCAATTTGTAAAAAATAAATGCCGCTTGCCAGCTGCTGACGTCACAATGCCCACATGCCTACCAATCGAGGCCCACCTGCCTCCTGCCCCCCCCCCCCGCTGTGGATTAATGCAGCTGCTGTCAACGCGCATGCGCAGTTTTCCACGAGGTACACCCCCCCCCCGTTCTTCAAAAGGCGCACAAAGATCGAGAAACTTCTGCAGCAAAGATCCCAGCTCCGCTCCGCTATAGGATCTTTGTTCTGCACATCGCGAGGTCAGCGTCGCTCACGTTCTCCTCACTGTTGGCGAAGCTTGTGAAGCCACGCCCCTCCCCTCCCCCGCCCACTCACTCTGCCGCAGGTTTCCAGCTTTTCGCAGCCCACTCACTCGCCCGGCTCTCCTCCACTCCCGCCCCCCCATCCTCCTCCTCTCACCTCCTCCCCTCTCCTCCATCCCTCTCTCCCATCTCCACTCGACCCGTCACAGGGGACCACCTCCTCTCCGTGTCCATATCCGCGGCCCGAACGTCTGTAACGCTGGCAGAGAAAATCCAGGGACACCTCTGTGACACAGGAGACACCAGGAGGATGTGGAAGGGAATCCAAACACTGACGGGGTACAAGGCAAGGCAGCAGGTAACTGACACCGACACTTCTCTTCCAGATAAACTGAACAATTTCTTTGCACGTTTTGATGCAGCTAACACCACACCCAAGGGGAGAGCCAGCCCCTGCTTACAAACCGACCAGCCAGTCCTGACCATAGACTCAATGGACACACAGAGAATCCTGTCTAAGGTCAACCCGTGGAAAGCAGTTGGGCCCGACAACATCCCAGGACGTGTGCTCAAGGAATGTGCTGATGAGTTAGCAGATGTGCTAACAGACATCTTCAACATCTCCCTTAGTCGCCATTGTCCCCACATGCCTCAAAACTTCCACAATAATCCCAATAGCAAAGAAACCAGTTGTTGCTTGCCTAAATAACTACCGCCCTGTCGCCCTGACCCCCATAATAATGAAGTGTTTTGAACGCCTGGTGAAACCTCACATTACTGCCAGCCTCCCCTCATCGTTAGACCCCCTCCAGTTTGCCTATCGCCCCAACCGTTCTATAGAAGATGCCATCTCTACCACGCTGCACACAGTACTCACACATCTGGAAAACAAAAACACCTACGCCAGAATCCTGTACATTGACTTCAGCTCAGCTTTTAATACCATCATCCCACAGAGACTTGTGGAGAAACTAACCCTGCTGGGCCACAACACCACCCTGTGTCACTGGATCTTGGACTTTCTGACAGAGAGACCGCAGTCAGTCCGTGTTGGCAAGAACACCTCGGGCTCGATCACGTTGAGCACCGGCTCCCCTCAAGGCTGTGTGCTCAGCCCGCTGTTGTTCACACTGCTCACACATGACTGTGCTGCCAGATTCAGGGACATTAGATCATAAAATTCGCAGATGACACAACAGTGGTGGGACTCATCAGCGGAGATGAGGAATCAATGTACAGGGAGGAAGTGAAACAACTAGTGGACTGGTGCGGAAACAACAATTTAGCATTAAATGTCGACAAAACAAAGGAGATGATTGTCGACTTCAGGAGGTCGCAGCCAAAACACACACCCCTCAACATCAGTGGCACCACAGTGGAGTGAGTGGAGAGCATAAAGTTCCTCGGAGTGCAAATTACAGACAGTCTCACCTGCTCCAGGAACAACACTGGGATTGTTAAACGGGCCCATCAGCGACTGCACTTCCTGAGGAAACTCAAACAGGCCTCACTCCCCACCAACATCCTCAGGACTTTCTACAGGGGCATGGTGGAGTCTGTACTCACGTACTGCATGAACACGTGGTACTCCAACTGCAACAGCTCAGGCAGGGAGGCTCTGCCGGGGGTAGTGAGGGGAGCAGAGAGGATCATTGGCGTCTCCCTACTCTCGGTACAAGAACTGTTCCAGAGCCGCTGTCTGAAAAAAGTTCTGAGAATAGCTAAGGAAAAACTGCACCCCCTCCACACACACCTGGATCTCCTGCCATCAGGCAAGAGATACCGTAGCATCAAAGCCTGGACTACCAGACTGCTAAACAGCTTCCTGCCACAGGCTGTGAGGCTGCTAAACAGTCACTCCATCTGATTCTGCGGCCAAATAAATAAATAAACAGTGACAATTCAATGTGCCCCAGGCTTCCAGATCTCCTCCATTCTAAATGACTGAATAGATGGGGGTTGGAGGGTGACGGCAGGTGGAGTGATGGTGGGAAAAACGGGAGCACACCGGGACAAGTTAAATCAGTTGAGATCTTATTGAATTACAATACTAGTTCAAGGGACCAATTGGGGGGAGAGTTCCTTTCACTGGGGAGTCTGGCCCGGGTCAGCAAGGGCAGGAGCGTTGAGAATGAGGGGGTCGGGAATCATACCAGCAACTCACTCACTCACCGATGCCGCAGTGCTCCGGGCACGGAGCGACCGCATTGTGGCCGGGGAGGGAAGTAGCTCGGGTGGCTGCAAGCGGCCGCCGGGATCAGACAGCGGAACCGGTCGCCACCTCAGCTCACCTCTGGCAGTCCTCTCCATCTGAACACCTCTCTCCTGCCGCTCGCCGGCCTCGCTCGTGTCGGCCACTTCCGCAAATCCTTAAATTCCAAGTGCCGCCGGGAGCAGGACATGGCCTCACTTGCTGCGCTGGGTGACACTGCATGGCATTCACTGCCCGGTCCGTGTCTTTCAAGAGCAAAGATCATAGAACGGAGCGGGTCAGCGGGCGATGGATAACAGGACAGCGGGCGGTGGAGCTTACTCCTGTTTCAGGGCGAGTAACCTCAATTGGTCCCTTGATTGCGCTGACACAGGCGTAAGCTCCACCGCCCGCTGTCCTGTTATCCATCAACTGCTGACCCGCTCCGCTCTATGATCTTTGCTCTTGAGCTGGTCCCCTCACTGTCCGGTCCTGGCGGCCGCTCGCAGCCACCCGAGCTACTTCCATCCCCGGCGGCAGTCGGAATTTAAGGATTTGCGGGAAGCGGCTGACATGAGCGAGGCCGGCGAGTGGCTGGAGAGAGGTGTTCAGGTGAAGAGTATTGCCAGAGGTGAGCTGACCGGCAGAAGGCGCTGAGGTGGTGGCCGCTCGCAGCCACCAGAGTTACTTCCCTCTCCGGTCACAATGCGGTGGCTCCGCGCCCGGAGCGCCTCGGCAGCAGTGAGTGAGTTGCTGGCATGATCCCCAACCCCCTCCTTCTCAACGCTCCTGCCCGTACTGATCCAGGCCAGACTCCCCAAATGCTGTGAAATGAACTCCCCCCCCCTCCCCCCAGCAATCTGTCCTTTTACAGCCGCTTCCCACTTTATAGCCGCTTCCCATCAGCTGTCAGCAATGAGGGATAGACTTGGCTATCCGTCAGTACAGTAACATCGTTCTTCATGTTGCGGTACTGAGGGATAGCCAAGTCTATCTTTCTTGGCTAACAACCTAACCTTTGGCCTCCAAGACGTAGGTACATTTTTGTGCCTTATTTTTGGGTAAAAAAACAAACAAAAACTTCTTCTTGTAGCCTATATTTTCCCCCTCTATTCTCTACTGATGGTTTCAGAAATCTTTCCAAGGTGTACCTTTTATTATTCACTAGCCTTCAGCAACCTCTTTAAGGTCGCACCACCATCATATCTCATCCTATCACAGATCTTCTATCTCATTTTCTTCACTCATACCTCTCTTTTTTTCTACAATTGCAATTGTTTCTTTTTATATGATAGGTTATCAACGTTAGACATTAACTGCAATTCTCTCCCCACTATTTGCTGCTGACCTGCTGCATTATACCAGCATTTTATTTTTTATTATATAGCGCCAACATCCATGTTGGAAGTTTCAAATAATTAAAAAAACTGATTGTCTGGATCATTTTTCTGGCCACACAACCTCCAATCCCATGGGCAAAGACATATCTAAATGTCTACAAAGACTAAATGACAACCAACTAGACATTCAATAACTACAATATAAATGTAATAAAAACATTCAAATTTGAACTGCGAGCACAAAGGAATTGTTAATAAAATAAACAAAAAAAAACATTTTCCAGAAATATTATACACGGGTTGTCCCTGGGTAATAAACAGGTTGTGTTTTACACATGTTCATTGGTCAGTTTTGGCTGTGGTTTCAAAAATGCACAAAATTCACTCAATATGGTAACAGTATTATAATAATCATGTTCTTGAAGAAAAGCATCGCTCTCGAAAATGCCCCACTTACCAAAGAACAAGATAACCAAGACTACAATAATTGTTAGGAAAGCTCTATTCCAAAAGGAAGCAATTTTCTCCCACAAACGAAAGGTAAAAACTTTTAACCATCTGAAACACAAAATACAAAAAATACATATTAAAATATTATATTGTTGTTGTGAATCTACAGAATTGGGAAAAGATCATTCTACAAAAGGCCACTGGCTATGCCCTTTTGAGTTTGACTGATTCCTCTTTGAGACATCCATATAGTTACAGTGACCATGCCATGTCGTGACAAGCTCCACATTCCAATAATTGTCAATTGATAGAGTTGATGAGTTACCATTGAAAAAAAATGTCATGCTGAAATGCACCATATTTTAAGATTATTTAGAGAATTTTTTTTTTGTAGATTAAAATTACATAGCATTTATTTTAAAGTCCAGGGCCTCCTCCATGGCCAGAGTGAGTCCCACTGCAAATTGGAGGAGCAGCACCTCATATTTCGCTTGGGTATTTAGACCCCAGCTGTATGAACATTGACTTCTCCAATTTCAGGTAGTCCTTGCTTTCTCCCTCCTTCCCCTCTTCTTCCCAGCTCTCCCACAGTCTACTATCTCTGCCTCTTTCTTTCTTTCCCCCCCCCCCCACATCAGTCTGAAGAAGGGTCTCGACCCGAAACATCGCCTATTCCTTCGCTCCATAGATGCAGCCTCATCCGCTGAGTTTCTCCAGTATTTTTGTCTACCTTTGATTTTTCCAGCATCTGCATTTCATTCTTAAACTCTTTAGCATTTCTTTTAGTAGATTTGATGAATAATTTATTTATCTAGAAATGTACCAAGTCGCTTCAAAAGTGCAATACTGAATAATATTTAACATTGAAACTTAAAAGAGGTAATAAAGTATTCAGATAGGTTTTAGGTCAAGGATACGGAGAGGGAGGTGGAAAGAGCATCACAGAATCATGCAGAGAAGTTTATAGAAGATGGTCCGAAGTATAGGGATTGTGCAATTTTAAACTTGGCAAACATAGCAGGGTTAAAATCATACATGTGCAAGAGGCTAAAAGAGATCAAGCATGAACTTGCATGAGCTCCACAGAGAATGTGAGGACTGTGGAGTTAAGATTACCATGATGGGTTGAGGAGAGAAAACTATTCGCAGAGAATTTTAAAATCAATTTTTCCACACTAGCAGTCTTATTTGTGTAATTGTGTGATTTTATATATAACTTGCTTTTGTGTGTTAGGCTGAGTCTATGTGCCTGTGTTGTTGCTGCAAGCAAGATTTTTCATTGAACCCGTACTTCGCCATTCTTGTGCATATAACAATGACAATAAACATGAGCTTAACGTGAAGCTCATCTTCACTGCAAGTAGAATAGCTAGATTAGAAATGTTCTGGTTCAGCTTCTGACATCTGACAGGGAGCTGCATGGAGCCAATTACTTGGGATAATGTTGGAGGAGACTGACAACACAGTATTTATTTCACCAATATTTAGCTGGAGGAGATTTCTGTGGAATTACGATGGTGTCATAGAGATATATTTAATCAGTGTATACATAACCACATAGGGTTCATCTCACTGTATCCAAACAAAATGTGAGGGGTTATGAGAAGGCAGGAGAATGGGGTTGAGAGGGAAAGACGGATCAGCCATGATTGCATGGCAGAATAGACTTGATAGGCCGTATGACCTAATTCTGCTCCTATAATTTATGAACATCCTCCCCATTGTAGTTTAGATAGGTTTGTATATTTTCATGGATCCCAAGCATGATTCTGAACCTGAAAATAAATCTCAAGATAAATTAGCCAATTTTAAACATACCTTCGAGGCGAGATGAATGGTAAACATAGAAGTAAAATTAAACCTATTTCTGCGTACAAGAAAGACGCGACGACAGTCCATTGCAGTGTCATCGTTCTTAATAAAACCTATCAAAACAAAACCATTTGTGTTTAATATTCATTTTAAACATGCCTTGTAGTTAAGCTACAATTCCATTCTCAGTTTGGTTTCAGAATTGAAAAATAAAAAAAACATAGTACTGTGTCTTCAAACTATTGTCATCTGAGCCACGTGGCATTGGAATTTAATTATTTTTAATAGGTTTATTACAGCAATAGAAGTTATACTAAAATAGTAGTGTGTTCCTCTGCAGGGTCAAACTCAGTATATGTTCACTCACTACCAAAATCAGTTATTCACTAGTCGATGCATCCAAAGAAATACCACAGAATTTATTGCTTATAAGGATACAGGTTTCCAATGTTATAATATAGTCCCATAATCAAAATAAGAGATGTCGAGAATTCTAAAACTTTAAAAATCTCACCTTGGTAAGAAAGCAAGGAGAGGAAAAAAATGTTATTTAAATTTTAAAAAAATCAGTTTTAAGATATAGCTGATGGAAAAATAAAGTCTGACTGTATATGGTAGATGGACACCATAAGTAATGCATTAAACCTCCAAGAATCATTGGCAATCTTAACATTGTTGACAATGCTGACTCTACCTCATAGTTTGATTCACACATTGGTGAGGCCACATTTCAAGCATTGTGTTCAGTTTTGGGTCACCCTTTTATAGGAAAGATGTTGTTAACCTGGAAAGAGTGCAGAGAAGAATTGAGGATGTTGCCAGGACTCGGGGGCCTGAGCTACAGGGAGAAATTGAGCAAGCTAAACTTTATTCCTTGAAGTGCAGGAGGATGAGAGCTAATCTTATAGAGGTGTAAAAGATCATGAGGGGAATTGAAAGGGTAAATGCAGTCCTTTACCCAGAGTCGAGGAATTAAGAACCTAACGACATAGATTTAAGGTGATACTAGACCAAGTGCAGACCCATTGGGTCTGTTCCACCAACGTGCAGTTGAGGGGGGGGGGGGGGGGGGACATTGGGCGTCACACACATTAACCACCCCCACACACACACTAACTACCACCCCACACACACGGTTACTACCCCCCTTGTTAATATATTAATATTATTAATTTGCTCCTTTTACCCCATAATCGCCCTATCTACTGACGCATAGCCCCCAACTCGCAGGCGCGTCTAGAGGGGGGGGGGGTAGAGAGGGCAGAGAGAGAAGGGGGGGGGGGGGAAGAGGGAGGGGGAGAGGCAGGGGGGGGGGGGAGAGGGAGGAAGGGGGAGAGGGATGGAGGGGGGAGAGGGGGGGACGGGAGGGTGGGGAAGAGGGTGAAGGGGGGGAAGAGGGTGGAGGGGGGAGAGGGAGGGGAGAGAGGGGGGGGGGCAGGGGGGACAGAGATGGGGGGGTAGGGAGGGGAGGAACAGGGAGAAAGGGAGAGGTGGGGAGAGAGAGAGAGAGGTGGGGGAGAGAGAGGTAGAAGGCGGACCTGAACTCGGTGAGCAGGCGGGTCGGACGGGGCCTGCGATCAACGGAGGAATTTCAGGTTTCCCAGAGGGAGTAATGCCCCGCGCGACATTAACTGCTGCCGCCATGTTCAAGCCAGTGACCGGCTGTGACCTCCCGATCTGCAGAGCATTTTGAGAATGGGGGGGGGGGGGGGGGGGAGGTTGGAGTGTACGGGCAGGCGGGCGGGCTGGAGTCCAGCAGTGCCTATTGTAGCGGTTCTGGCAACAGCCGGCGTTCTGCTCTGTCTGCGGGGAGAGGGCGGGAGGAAGGAGAGGATGGGGGAGAGAGATGAAGGAGGTTGGGGTTGGGGGGTTGGAGCGGGTGCTCACCCCACCTCCAGGCTCTGCTCGAGCCCAGGCAGCAGACTCCCCACCAGGCATGGACTGGAGGGGGGCCACGGGCAGGGATAGACCCGAGGATGCCGAGCGAGGCGGCGGGCGGGCGGTCGTCGAACCGGGCTTTGCCTGCGGCGGCAGTCTCCGGAGAGGAAGAGGGAGAGGGAGGGGCAGAGACAGAGAGAGGGGGGAGACAGCTGGCGGTCGTGGGGCGACTTCTTTCGGCTGTTTTTAAATGGCGTCTTTGCGGCGAGAGGCAGGCGCCAGCAGCTGTTATGGTCGCTGGCCAGCAGGAGGCGACAAAATGAGTGAGTGGGGGGGGGGGGGGGATATGATTTTATTTAAAAATGGGTACATATAAAGAAAAAATGTTTTGAGGAGTGCAAAATCGGATTTAAAATGAATGCGCTAGCGACATGGAAAAAATGACAGAGTTTGATGACGGAGTGCTGGCGTAGCATGGTATCAAAGGCCGAATGTGGCACCCACAAGACAGCCAGGCAGAAACACACACTGCCACACACACACACACACCCAGCCACAGAGTTTTAAATATAGATAGAAGATAGATAAGATAGATTAAATAGGAACCCAAGTGTTTGTACCATCTTATTTATCAACAGTTGTTCTAAAGACAGTTGTGACAGTACAGTACCTATTCCCACCATTTCCCCAGGCAACACATTCCGGATTTCAAGCAACCTCCAAGTGAAAAAAAATCTAAAATCTCCTCTACACCTCTACTTTAAACTAGATCTTCTGGTTTTTCTTTTTACACCTTTTACAGGAAAAAGATTCCTACTATCTACTGTCAATGCTCTGCATAGCATTGTATAGGGGGGTTGCACGTAAGGTCACCGGGTCATAGGGCTTGACGCAAGGAGCCGATCAATCCATCTGGAGGACATCGCAGCTTCCGGTATATGTTGTTAATACACGAAACGCGTACTTTCCTACATGTTAAAAAACGCCGAAAAGGTGAATTTTTCCGCTGTAAAAAAATTGTGGAAGTCGGGGTAAGCGTGAGAGACATGTACCCAACTTCAGAATTCCAAAAGTGAAGCGAAATGAAGGTAAAGAGAAGCGAGAGCTGAAGGGACAACAGTGCTTGGCGAACATTGGCCGTGCAGATATCAAATTGGAAAATATTGGGAACTATCGCGTTTGCTCACTGCATTTCATCAACAGTAAGGCATTATTTGTGTTTTTTCTTGATTCCTTTGGTATCTAAAAAGTCTCAGAAGTGATAAATCTGGCTGTAAAATGTTTTAAATCGCCCATGGTTCTGAAGTGGGTTTTTACATGCAAAAAGAAAATGCTTCTGAAGCTAAATTTATCATTAAAAAAATCTCCAGACTTACAAGTGGTGTATGGAAAAGTAAGTCTTCTATCATTATGCTATTGAGATGTATATTTTGGCAAATAATAAAATGTCCTGACAGCTTAAACACCCACTCCCTTTCAATAGGATATTGTCAATTTGCTGAGGTTGATTATGTCCAATAACAGCTAACAATTATGCCATTCCTTGGCTTGCATCCGAGTAAAATGTAATTCAAAACCAACGTATAGTTTGCGATTTCTTTAATGATAAATTTTGCTTCGGAGGCGTTTTCATTTTGTACGTAAAAACCCACTTCAGAACCATGGGCGATTTTAAAATTTTACAGCCAGATTTATCACTTCTGAAACTTTTTAGATGCCAAAGGAATCAAGAAAAAACACAAATAATGCCTTACTGTTGATGAAATGCAGTGAGCAAACGACCAATGTTCGCCAAGCACTTTGGCTGTTGTTGTCCCTTCAGTTCTCGCTTCTATCTACCGTCATTTCTCCTCACTTTTGGAATTCTGAAGTAGGATAAATGTCTCTCACGCTTATCCCGATTTCCGTAATTATTTAGTGCAAAAATTGACCATTTCGGCGTGTTTTAACGGGCCCGCTACGCTGGAAACAATGGTCAGTGCTTACCTGCAGTTCATCGCGTGTACTCCACTTGGCGTAGCGTAGCAACAGTACGGGTCATGGGTCGTGACCCGACTGCCGTGCAACCTCCCTATACTTAAATTTGGCCTTCTACCCCTTCACTACAATATCTGTATTAACAAACAAGCTGCCAGTAATTGAGGCAGGTACAATAACATTTAAAAGACTTGGGACGGCTATATGATGAGGGGGTTGGAGGGATATGGATCAAACCCGGGTAAACGAGACTAGCTCAGACCACGGTTGACATGATTGAGTTGGGCTGAAGAGCATGACTCTAAACACTTGCTCAGAATCAAGCTAAACAATTGAATTATGATTTTTATTACTATCCGAAATTATCTGCAAGCTCTCTGAGCACTATCAAGCTAAACCGGATTGTATGTTTGATTTTTAACTAATAGAATGTTTAATCTATTCTCGGAATCTCAATCACAGCAGTTTTAGCATCTTTTATGACCTCCCAAATTCACCCTTTCCCTATTAAAATGCCTGGATAAAATTGTCTACTCTATTGCCTCAACCATTCTAATCCTTACTCAACCACTTCATTCAAAACTCAGCTATTACATTCTATCACACACCGTCCGACATTGCATCCTCTCCGCCCTACATCCGTAACCTCTCCCAGTATTACATTCCAAACTCTCCATTCCAGCTGTATCCGCAGATACATGCTTCCATTTTTTAAAACACGAGCCTATGTTATTTCCCCTTGAAGGCCTTCTTGAAACAAATCTCTGTTTAGGAATATGTACGTTCAACTTATTACTTTCTTTGATTTACCACACTTGTTTTTTACAAAAATAGTCCGAGGACATTTTTCTATTTATAAAATATCAGAGAAAGCTGCGTTGACATTTTTTTAACTGACACTTCAGGCCAGGAATGCTTGAACAAAATTGCTTCCACTGAAATATAAAGTGTTCCGAGTTAGCACATAACAAATTATTCATTTGCCCTTCTCAGTCAGTTTAAAATGAGGAAAATAACTGCCAAAAAACGCGCTGCTGCGATGAATTTAGAAACATTTCGCCGAGTGTTGCAACATAGATTCCGCCCACCAATATGCCCCTTTTGCTTTCATTACACTTTCAGAGTAGAACTAAAGCTTTTGATCACCCAAAGCAGGCTTGTTTTCAATGCTAACGACGTCTCCCAGCCCTTATTTAGCAAACGCGTATTTTGGGGATAACATTTATACAGGATACTGCAATCCTAATATGGTTGGGGCCAGGGCAAAGCAAAACACGGAAGTGACAGTGGGCCAAACACATTTTATGGCCTTATATCTGCGTCCAGATATAAAAACCCGGGACATTTACTGCCTTACTCTTCCATATCTCTAGACTACCTCTTCCCTGACTCAGTCTGAAGAAGGGTCTCGACCCCAAACGTCCACACTTCCTTTTCCCCAGAAATGCTGCCTGTCCCCGCTGAATAACGCCAACATTTTGTGTCTATCTTCGGTGTAAACCACCATCTGCAGTGCCTTCCTACACATTTGCTCTGCTGTACCCGCAGCTTCCCTACAAACACCACATTGAGAGGCCCTGCACCCGACCTGCGGGCCCTTCCTCCATTGCCCTGCAACTTCACCCAACCATACCTTGGAGCTGGGCTAAAGAATTCGATAATTTGACAACCGAATAAACCGAAGCGGCCACACGTTCAAAAACTTGTATTTTCAGCACTTCTTACAAGGAACGACCCCCACCCCTCCCGCCTCTGCGTCTGAACGTGCAGATGGCGTCTAACCGAGCCGGGAGCGCGCAAAGCGCGGGCACAGTCCCACAGCTTCTCTCCAGGAGAAGATGATGCCGCACATTCATTGACTCTTGCAATTCTAATTACCCTTGGCCTAAGTTTTCACTTGCAATTAGTGCCAAACAGTGAAAAGATGGAGAAATTGTTGCCGGGAGGAATGAAAGTGACAAGTTAAAATAGCATTTAAAGCTGAGACGCAAGGAACTGCAGACGATCGCATCTTGAGCAAAAAAACCCCAAAGTGAAAGAAGGAACTCAGCGGGCAGCATCTGTACAGGGAATGGTCAGGCGACATTTAGTGACCGGTCTCTTCTTCAGACTGAGCATTAAAACAAGTTGGTACTTGCCCTACAAATAGATTGTTCATTGTGCTTTGTCACTCACCTGCTTACTTCATGAGCTCCATCTCCCCAAAACAAACAATGCAGCCAAGTAGACATGGATAACACAGTTGTAACTAGGAGCTGATCAAGTAGCTTCACTCTCTCACAAACTCCACCATTCTCCAAACCACTTTATTTGGACTGTGTTGTAATTCATCTCAACTAGAGGATTAGTGTATTGGCATGTACACCAGAGTGCAATGTAATTTCTTGTTCACATGAATCGCACAAACAGTGTTCATACTGTGATGACAACAATGACAATAAATGCAAATCAGCAGAATGGTTTGTAATGCATTGAAATGTAATGCAAAATCTGGTCAAAATTATTAAAGTGGAATAACTGAACATAGTCAGAGTACGTGGTAGCACCTCCAGGAAGCTGGTGTGAAAAATGTGATTGGTTCAGGAGTCTGATAACAATGACGAAGAGCCGTTTTAAATCTGCATGTCTGAGCTTTCAACCTCTTATATTTTCTCCCAGAAAGTAGCCAAGAGAGAAGGGTTAAGGCGAGGGTGGCAGGCATTCTTGACAATACCTCCAGCCTTACTGACGCAACATAAGCATGGAGATTGTAGTGTTTAATAGTTTGATGGTTGTTGGGAAGAAGCTGAACCCAGACATTACAGATTTCAGGCTCCCATACGTTCTGCCAATGGCAGGAATGAAATGAGAGTGTGGTTAAGGCCTCTGATGATGCTGGCCGCCTTTTTGACGCAGCGACTCCTGTAGATCCCTTTGCTGGTGGAGAGGTCAGTACCTGTGATGGACTGGGCAGTGTTCACCACTTTTTGCAATCTTCTTTATTTCCGTGTTCCCACCATTACATTCCTGAGAGAAACACTGCACCTCAGAAGCAGTCTTTCATACAAAACAGTCCATTCGACAGTTCAATGTCAGCTCCCAGAGAAAATACATCTGTTCTATTCACCTACTATTTTCCCACAAAACTATTCTTTTATACATGGCCAACACATCCATCCTTATTCAGATTAGATAAAAAATAAGGGAATATGCCTTATGAAAGAGGATTTGGAATTAAAATAAACTGCCCATAAATGGAGGCCAAACAGACAATATATAAAATGACAAGAGTAATGAGCTAAGAGGGAAGAGCTGCTTTTAGCTCAACGTAGAAACTATTGAGTTTGATTTATTGAAGTGTTGAAGGAACCTATTCCGCGTATCCAAAGCAAAAGTAGGAATAAAAACTGTACAGTTAATGATCATGGTCAATCAAATATTACATACAAAAAAAGTAGACAGTGAACTGCAATTGCTGGAATCTTGCATAGAACAAAGTGCTGAAATATCTCTATAGGTGCAGTCTGCATCTCTGGAGGACATGGACAGCTGAATTTTTGTGTCGAGACCCTTCTTCAGACTGATTAGTAGGGGAAAGCTGGACAAGAAGTGTGGCTACAACCTAATGGTATGAACATGGAATTATCCAGTTCTAGGTAACACCCTACCCTCATTTATTTCTACGTTTTTCTATTCTCCTCTTCCCTGTTTCCTGTGGCCAGCCCCAACACCCCAGTTCACACCCACTTCTCCCAACCGCCCCTCCACCCTCCTCTTATTAAATGGATGTAGGAGATGCCATGGTTTTTCCCAAAGTCTGAGTGATTCACAAAATAACAGAGGGAAATTTTCTATATTGGTAACATGGCATTGATGTTTGGCTTCCCCTAATAAACAGGATGGAATAATCCATAGACATAGGACTGGCAGTGCACTTTTTAACTCTCAGCCAAAACCAAGTAGGAGAAATCACCTTGAAGGATTTGTTTATCAGTGACTGCACTCATTGCAAGCTGAGGGCTGAGAGCAGATATACAGGAAAGCTTGGACACATTTGCCAGTGCCTGTGGCAACATTGGGCTCACAATTGCAACAAAGAAAAGACAATAAAAGTCATCAACCTGTGCCAAACACCCCATATACAGAACCAAACATTGCTGTGAAAGGTTAGAGGCTTTCCATGGTAGAAAGGTTCACATAGCTTGCCAGCACTCTCAAGATTTGCTCATATTCTTGATGGTCATCAACAAGATAAGCACAAGAAGCCATTGAATGCAGATGCCGAGATGTGTGTTCAGCTCTGGCTGAACAATTTCTAATCTCGTGATGTGGACTCAATAAGAAGATCAATAGGATTGGAAGATGATGTAAAGCATGGGAACGAAGAGGAATCAGCCTAAAGAACAAGCCTAGCATGTATCATGCTGTTGCTGTACTCACCCCAGTCTATGCTTGCAAGTCATGGACAGTATGCCAGTCAGCGTAACCCCTCCAACATGACCGCTCTGCACAAAATACTTCACATCAAGTGGCAAGACAAGATTCTAGACATACAGATTCTATATAGACAAATCACCTCAGCATCTACAATTAGTTGAAAGAATCACATAACTGATGAGCAGGGCAAGTTAGATAGATAGATAGATATAATTTATTGCCACACAGCCAGGCTGGTGGAAATTTGGGTTGTCTGCAGCGATACAATAATAAAGAACACACAACCACAATAAAACTGTAACACAAACATCCACCACAGCATTCATCACTGTGGTGGAAGGCACAAAATTTGGCCAGTCCTCCTCCATTTCCCCCCCGTGGTCAGGACCAGAGTCCAGAGTCAGTCCAGGATCGGCTCTTCCTCACCGGAGACCGCGGCTTTAAGTTGTTGTAGGCCGCAGGCCGGCGGTCAAGATTTAAAGTCCCCGCCGCAGCCAGAAGCACCATAGACTGCAGGGCCGGCGGTCGAAGCTCCCCTCCAGGGGTGATGGTAAGTCCATGCCGGACCCGCGGTAGAAGTCGGCCGCGGGCCGGCAGTGATGGCTTCTTCTTCCCCCAGGTCCCCAACGTGAGATCCCGGGCTGTAGACGCCGCACCAGCTGGAGCTCTACAGGCTGCGACTTCAGGCTGCCGGCTGCCCCGGGCCAGCGAAACGGAGCGCTCCCCTCCAGCGAGGGCTCACCCGCTCCACGCCGAGAGTCCACGCTGCGCCCGCCGCTGAAGCTCCGGGCGTGTCTCCGGGAAAGGCCGCGTCGATCCTTGATGTTAGGCCACGGGGGAGGCGACCTGGAAAAACTCGCCTCTCCATGGAGGAGGCGACCGAAGCGGTTTCCCCCTCACCACCCCCACACCACCCCCACATAAAACACACAAAGAAACATTAAATACACACTTTAAAACATACTAAAAAAATAAAAAAAGGTTGAAAAACTGACGAGCTGCTTGACATGGCTGCTGCCAGAGCAGCGCCCCCTACAAAGTTAGAAGTATATTTGTGAATAGAATATCAAAACAGCTACCATATGGAGAGCTACACAGGGGCAAATGATCATGTAATGGACAGAAAGAAATAAAAAAAATTATCTTAGAATATCCATGGTTTCAACAGTGACACACACCATAAACATTAATTTACTCCACTTACAGCACTCAGTGGCTGCAATGTACACCATCTTGCTGCTTGATGCCCTGGAGTTACTCTAGCACTTTATGTTTTGAATACAAAATGTATTTTATTTAAAAATAACTGAATATTTGTGCAATATGTTGATGATTTACATTGAACTTTGTCTCACTGAAATATTAAATCTATTTGTAGGAAACATTAGACAATACATTTCACGAAATGAAATAACACCATATTCATCACTGTACGTATCATCAAAGAAAAGTTTAACATTTGGCAGAAAAAAATTACATGAAAGGATAAAGTCCTCAACTCCATGCAAGAATGTTGAACTGAAAACCATTGAAATAGCAGACTACTTATATTCAAGTAGCATAGAACAGTACTGCACAGAAACAGACTCTTCAGCCCACAATGTTTATGTCAAACAATGATGTCAAGACCAACTCTCATCTGCCTGCACATAATCCATGTCCCTCCATATCCAGGGATTCATGGTATTTCGCGTTCCAAGGACTTGTAATTCCATGTTTTGGGACAGTGATATATGCCAGAATTTTCCATAGGGTCAAAAGCCAAGTCCGGAATTTCACGTATATCCTTCAATTTCTTCTTAAAATCCGCCTTTTGTCAAATTTATTAAAAATTAATATTTACATGGTCATAAACCATAATTCTCACCAAGGTAGTCTAAAACAGCTGATGTACTTGAAAGCACATTGAAGATTTTCTTCTCTTGCCTTGAAGTTATTCTTTCCAACATGTACATCAAATGGTGATGAAAACAAGTGAATGTGGTTCCGTGCTCCAAAGCAATATCAATCCAGTCCTGAACACATTGCCAAGGGGTTTCCTCATATCCTGAAAACATAGCAGGGTTTGCCAAAAGACCCCGTGCAGCCATTACACCTGTAATAAAATGTAAATAATTTAACGTTAATAATAAAGCTCAAACACAAATTCAAATAAACTAATGAGGTCACAATAACCTTCTTAGAAAGGGTACAATAGTTTTGTCCATAAATATTGTTAACCGATGAAAAAAAATGTTGTGGTTAAAAAAATCACTATTTGATCAATTTTCCTTTTCTCCAGAGAAGCTTTCAGTACAAGCAAATTCAAGATTCACAAAAAGAAACCAATGCTCAACAAATGCAGTACTGGAATGTAATGTAATCTATAGACATTAATGAATTAATCAAAAACTAAATTTATTCTATAGTGTACAATTTTTCTTGGCATTATACTCAATGCTCGAAGACGGGCGACTCGGAGCCACTGCTGCTGGAGTCATCCTGGTTGGAGAGAGAGTCTGCGGACGGGCTCCTGCTGACCATGGGCAGGCCGGGCGCCCGCTGGAGCTGCCAGTGGTGTTGGTGCTGGCAGCAGCAGCAACGTCCTCCCCCTCCCTTGCCCAGCCCCAAGCCCAGAGTCTGGGTCAGCTCCTACTCCAGGTCGGGGCTGAAGGCCGCCTGCTGTGCGGCCCAGTCGAGAGGGGGCCGAGCCCAGGCTGGCGCTGTGGCGCAGGGGAGGCCGGGGACCCTCACTCCTCCTCGAGGTTGTGAATTAAGTGGAATTACACCCATCTCTTTACACATAAATCATGAATAAAGATAAGAATTTATACACAGTTTCTCCAGCCAGCGCTTCGTTTGCTTTTTCTTTATAGCGAGTGACCTTTGACAAATCCAATGATTCCTTGTTTTTTTCGGAATACCAAACTCGCTTATATCCACATTGGCCATATCTAGGTTGCTGTAAACATCTCATGATTCCATGAATCCTTCTTTCCCTTCTTCCTTGTACCCTACAATTAAAGTCAATAAAGTCATAAATCCTGCACCAGGTCAAATATGGGTGCAAGAGCCAATTTGTCCACATCAAAGATTCAACTATGTTAACAAGGTTCCTTACCATCAATCCCCGTAAGCTGATGTACAAGATCCACATCTTTACTGCTCCGGACATCTCCATTTGCTACTACAGGTATAGTTAAATTTTCTTTAATAATCTTGATTGCATCATAGTGGATCTGTTGATGTCGTTCTTCCGTTTCCCTGCCATGAACAGTAATCCAAGAAATTCCAGCTGCCTCAACCTTTCGGCACAGATCTACAGTTCTCGTTAGATCTTTGTGTAATCTGTAATGCCATCAGAATAGAGAATATTACAGGTGAAATTAACCCACAATAAAACGTAACATTCTATCAGATAAAATATCAGAACTATAATTTATAGTAAAATATTATTTCAACAAAGTGCTCAAAAACACAAATAAAACTAAAATAAATCAGACTTTGCCGAGAAATCTCTGCTTGCACATCAGTTTTTCAATGTATATAGACAAGGTAAATTTTGATAAACTCTTCAATAAAATAACAGGGGGATGTTAAGTTGACGTTAATGCTCGACAATGCATGTAAACATCTGGAAAAACATTAATCAATTTGAAGAGGGTGGAAAACTTCTTGCATCAGAGATTACCAGCCCATGCCACTTTAGTCTATTTATTAATCTAGTCCATTAATGTGAGCTTCTTGCATTAAGTAGCATACATTTCTAAATATGTCAACTGTCCTGAGAAATAAATCTTTAGGCTAGGTGACTTTCAGAGGGCTGCTCTTAAATAACCTCCGACATATAATAGCAACTCTTTCAGTGCTTAACCATTATGCTGACCACATGGCACAGAGTTAGGCACAATGCATGCCCAGCAAAATAAATTCCAGTCTGATCAATCTTGTAAACTACTTCTCACAACCTTTTGGGATCAGATGCCTAAATTGGGAGAGTTGTACTACAGACTAGTCAAATAACTGCCTGACCTTCTTATCCTCACAGAAACCAAACTTACAGGTAGTATACCATACTTCCCTTATCACAATTCCTTAGTACACTCTGTTCCAGTGGTAGGATAAACTCATCAGTGAGAGCAACACAATGGCTTATTGGCAGGTTGGAGTAGTTCCAGACCACATGAAGTCTCATGGCATCAAGCCTAACACAGACAATGAAACGTCCTTCTGATTTCCACCTAATGTCCTCCTTCAGTTGATGATTCAGCACTCTGCTGCGTTCAACAATACTTGAAAAAATCAGTGATTAGCAGTGATATTCATTAGGTTAAACAATAGTCACACAGTAGAAGGAAGAACAGTGTGTGGGCCTGTACTCGTTAGAGTTTAAAGAATGAGGGAGGAAACTACCGAATAATGAAAGGCCTGGATAGAGTGGAATTACAAAATTGCAAATAATTAACACTGCAAATAACAACTGAGATAAGGAATAATGATTGGAAGGTAATTGGTAATCAAGGTAATATTTCAGGGTGTTGCACAGCATTCTCTGGCTTACCATTGCACTCCCGTGCCAGTGGCTGTGAATGAAAAGTTTGATAATTTAGCAAAGAGCATTTTCTTAATAAGTGTATAAGATGAATGAACTGTGTTCCTTGGCAGTGCCAAAAATAATAGATCTATCTGACAAATTTCTGTTACCACATGCGAGAGAAATATTACTGTAACTAAACTATTGTCATATTGTTTACTAATACAGTAAACCCTCATTGTAACAGACCATGGAGTCGGAATGGTGTCCTTTATTGCCGATTGTTTGCTTATAATCGAGTAATGAATCTTCATTGTAAAAGCAGTACGAACAAACAACTGCAGTTGCTGGTAAATACACAAAAAGACACAAAGTGCTGAAGTAACTGAGCAGGTCAGACAGCATCACTGGAGAATGTGGATAGGTGACATTTCGGGTTGAGACTCTTCTTCTCTCAGTCAGGAACTGGGCTTGGAATCCAGGTGAGTTGACAGGGGAGAGGCGAGGATTGGCGATGTCATTGGCCGTGGCCCACAGGTGGCCAGAGCACAGGTAAAGGGCCTGTCCCACTGTACGAAGTAATTCAAGAGTTCTCCCGAGTTTCCCGATTCGAACTGGGAGAATTACGGTAATAGCCGTTCATAGGTACTCGGGCTCTCGTGGACATTTTTCACACTGTTGAAAAACCTACACGAGCTTACCGCGTTTCCCAAGTACCTGCCGTTAGCGTTATGAGCCGCTAAGAGACGTCCCGAGCTCCGACGTACCCGCTGCGTACTTACAACGAGTTTGATTTTTTTTTAAACTCGGGAGATCTCTTGGGTAAACTCGTATAGTGGGACAGGCCCTTAAGCGTCAGCAGTGACGGCAGGCGTGGCTGGGGAGGCACCGCGAACAAGAGGTGGCATTGGCAGTCCAGCCTGAAAATGACAGGGGAGACGGCGTGAGCTGGGGGTGACGCCAGCAGCTGTAGTTAGGTCCTTCCGCTATAACCAAAATCCCTTATAAACAGGTCCATTAAAATGAGGGCTTACTGTAAAAGTATTGAATGAAAATCTCACAATGAATGATTTGATGTACTTTACTCCACCGTCATTTGATTTACAAAACGTGTTCCAAGTATAATCTTCCTCAATATAG
Source organism: Amblyraja radiata (assembly GCF_010909765.2). Lineage (NCBI taxonomy): Eukaryota > Metazoa > Chordata > Chondrichthyes > Rajiformes > Rajidae > Amblyraja > Amblyraja radiata. Next base: position 19,598,484 of record NC_045976.1, on the reverse strand, counting down.
AAGCATTTAATTTATGAATTTGCGTTACAATGCCATTGATCCTTTGGAGTACTTTTCTATAATTAAAAGCATTTTTTCACTTCAACTATTCATGCAGTATCTGTACATAGAAATATATAGTACAAAAATATCCACAGGCCATTTTGTAATCTATTCCAATTATGAAATTCTCCCAGTGAAATATTTTCTAGGAATGCATTCCTTTCATAAACTGAGTAAGAGCTGTCCAGTTTGTAAAATAATTATGTAATTTGAAACTTAATTTTTAGTTGTGTTTATAAGGCTACCTTATCTTAATGGAGACCGAAAACTGAGGACATTCCACTTGATTTTTAACAAGACGCACCATATCCTGAACCAGTTCTGGTTTGTTAATTAAGCAGGCACCATATCCTTCTGCTATTGCCCACCTGAAAGAATAATGAAACACATAAGAATGCATATTGATAAATCAGTAATCTAAATAATTTACAAGTCTGTATAAATGGATGACAAATTGGATTTAAAAAAAAATGTAATTGACAAACATCTAAACAAAGCAGTACATCCTAGCTAGAACACAAAGTGCTGGAGTAACTCAGTGGTTCAGGCCATGGATAGGCGTTGTTTTGGATTGGGACCATTCTTCAGTCCCAGCATGCTGCCTGATTCATTGCTATATTCCAGCATTTTGTATTGTACGCCAGGTTTCAGCATCTGCAGTTCCACGTGTTTCCAGTACATTTTAGATGTTTGTACTGCATACAAAACATGAAATTGTTATCAACTGCTGATAAAAGAAAGAATATAATGAATAGGGAAAGTAGGCCGTACGGCCTGTGAATGTTTCCACAAAATCAAAGTTAATTATCTCATATGTGTAGGAAGGAACTGCAGATGCTGGTTTACACGGAAGAGAGAGACAAAATGCTGGAATAATTCAGCGGGACAGGCAGCATCTCTGGATAGAAGGAATGGGCGACGTTTCAGGTTGAGACCCTTCTTCAGATTGAGTCAGGGGAGAGGGAGACACAGGTATATGGAAGGGTAAGGTGCGAAAACGAGATATCAAAGGGGACGAATACCAAAGAAAATGCAGAATAGATCATTGTTATCTGGGGGAAGACAACGGGGCATATAAAGATAAAATTTGATCAGGAGGACGGTCAGACTGGTCAGAGAACTAGGATGGGGGAGGGGTGGAGAGAGAGGGAAAGCAAGGGTTACTTGATTATTCACACCGCTCAGTTGAAAGCTGCCCAAGCGAAATACGAGGTGCTGTTCCGCCAATTTGCGTTTGGCCTCACTCTGCCAGTGGAGGAGGTCCAGGACAGAAATGTCAGTATGGGGAGGGGGAGTTAAAGTGTATGGCAACCAGGAGATCATGTAGGTTTAGGCAGACTGAAAGGAGGTGTTCAGTGAAACAATCGCTGAGCCTGCGCTTGGTCTCATCGATATCTAGGAGTCCCCACCTGGAACAACGGATGCAGTAGATGAGGTTTGAGGAGGCGCAAGTGAACCTTTGCCTCACTTGAAAGGACTGTTGGGGTCCTTGGACGGACTCAGGGGAGGAGGTATAGGGACAGATGTTGCATCTCCAGCCGTTGCCGGGGAAAGTACCTGAGGAGGGGGTGGTTTGGGATGAGTTAACCAGGGAGTTGTGGAGGGAATGGTCTCTGCGGAAAGCGGAAAGGGGTGGAATTTGGAAGATGTGACTAGTGATGGGATCCCGTTGGAGGTAGCAAAAATGTTGGTGTATGCGATGGCTGACCCTAAAAAAGACAGGAGCTTTGATGCTATAGGGAGGTTGCACGCAGTCGAGGTCACGACCCGTGACCCGTACCTTTGCCATGCAACGCCAACTGGAGTACACGCGGTGAACTGCAGGTAAGCATTTACTATGGCTGCCAGCACAGCGGGCCCTTCTTCTATCCCAGCATCCGGACTGGTTGCACACCCGCAGACCCCAGGCCATCTATCCCCGTGGCCAGGGGTGGGAGGGAAGGGGTCGGGGGTCGAGGGGAGGAGGGGGGAGAGAGGAAGAGGTCAGGGTGCTGATGCAGCGCGGTCAGTGAGTGACTCTGGGTGGGTGGAGGGAGCAGACCGTCCCCAACTCTGCTGCAGCTGACGTTGCCTGGAGCCGCGGCCCCGCTCCACCCCGGCCCCACTCCGACTTCAGCCCCGCTCCGCCCCAGCCCCGTGTGTGGGCGCTGGCGACCCACAGCCCCGTGACAGCGCGGTCCACAGAAGGAGACGGGGCGGAGAGCAGCCGTGGCCGAACAGCGCTGACCCGAGGGGGAGAGTGGGGGCTGTCCCGAGGGATGTGCTCCTTTGGTCACTTAAACCTTGGTGCTCAGGTTCAGAGCAAACCTTCCCGCTTTCCATGACAGCATCCACAAATACTTATAGCACAAAAAAACGACAATTTTGGCGTTTTTTAACTGATAAGGTACGCGTACCGTGTGTTAACAGTGTATGCCGGAAGCTGCCATGTCCACCACACAGATTGAGCTGCTCCGTGCGTCACGCCCTTTGACCCGATGACCTTACGTGCAACCCCCCTATATCTGAAATACTATCTGTAGTTCTAGTTTCCATATGCAGGGAACAATGGACTTCCCTACGAGTTGGTTAATCACAGAAATAAGTTGATTCACGGATATATACAAAATAGGAGCAGCAAGATGCTTCTTTGAACCTTATGAGTCTAATTTAATTTAAGGCTCTAAACTTATGAACCTTATTTCTTCCAAAACAATTAACCTTACAACTGCCTATATTATTCTCTAATTTGTCACGTTATTTCTCAAACCTGAACAAAATACAACAAAATTGTTACCCATAAGTTTAACCTACCTTTGTGGACAACCACAGTTCAAGTCTACACCATCTACAAATGGGGAAACTATGCGAGCAGCATCAGCCAAATCTTGTGAACAATTTGCAGCAAACTGCACAACCAGTGGACGATCACCTGAAAAAATAGAATGCAAGATTTGCTGCAGTACAGTTCAAGTCTATTTTGCTTCTTCTTTCTCTTGGTACTCTAGATCATGCAACTTCCACCTAGAGACAGACACAAAATGCTGGAGTAACTCAGCGGGTCAGGCAGCATCTCTGGAGAAAAGGAATAGGTTACGTTTCGGGCCGAAATGGGCTAAAATGCCCGTTTACATAACATGAATTGGCTGTAAAGCGAGCAATGAATTGGGGAATATTTGTTTTGTGCAGGCCAATGTGCTTAAGATGAGATTTTGATTGGAAACGAGGGAATTATTTGAAGGTTACTCAAAACGTCACCTATTCCTCCAGCTTTTTGTGTCTTTCTTTGGTTTAAACCAGCATCTGTAGTTCCTTCCTACAAACATCCACCTAGAATGCAGCCAATTTAATAAACACCAAGGATCTATCAGACTGAGATGATATCAAATACCAAATTCAAATTCTCAATAAGTTATTTTTTCCACAGGATTCTCAAAACAGTCTATTCAATGGCAAGAAATGTATTATTGTTACTGAGAGCTAAAAATACCAAAGGCTGTATGTTACATTGTTTAATTGTTGAGTATCATTGCACATGTTTCAAAAGAAGCAATCCTTTTCAATTTAATTGCCCATCCGCATGAATTGTGTTCTTAAGAGACAATGGTGTCCATTTGCTGTCGGGATTATTGTATTATTCCTTATCTATCTATATTATCTATATTTTATATACCATATTTCCGGCTATTTTTTACTCTAAAATAAGGCCCAAAAAAGGACTTGCGTCTCGGAGGCCGAAGGTTAGGCCGAGCAATGCCACTCTCGTAGCGACTGCTCTGTGGAATCTGCCACGCCTTCGACCCTGGAACTGTGTGAAGCAGCTGTAAAACGACAGCGCCGCTGGTTGGGGGGGGGGGGGGGGGGGAAGAAGAGTTCCTTGCCACAGCATGTGGGGAGTGTAGCCCGGGTCAGCATGGCCTGGGCTGCACAAAGTAGTAAACTTGGCTGGGCCAACAGGGGTAAAGTTGCGGGGAGGGCAGAGCGTTGAGAAGGAGGGGGTCATAGATCATGCCAGCAACTCACTCACTCGCAGCTGCCGTGGCGATCCGGGCGCGGAGCCAACACATTGTGGCCGGGGAGGGAAGTAGCTCGGGTGGCTGCGAGGGGCCGCCGGAACCGGCCGCCACCTCAGCACCTTCTGCCGGCCCTCCCACCAGCCAGCCAGGGCACAGGCGCAACCGGTGGAGGTGGTGGTTGGCGGGTAGCTACTGGGCAGAAGGTGGCTGTTCCGTCCCGGCCTCCCTCTCCTCAAAATGGGGGCGCAACTTCATTGCTGGGAAATACGGTAACTAAAAGTCTCATCTTGTATGTATGTATGTATGTATGTATGTATGTATGTATGTATGTTCCCGAAATACAGCCAAAATGGTACAAACGCAAAAATTTTAGGGGAGCCTTGCTCACCATTCGCCTGCGGTGTACAGTATCAAGTTTTGTTCTATTTTACAAAGTAATTCACTTTAAAAACTTTAATTAGCTTTATACTCTGCAGGGCTCGAAATTAACGGTTGCCCGGGTGCCAATGACGACCTAAAATCCCATCGGGCAACATAAGAGCCATGCCATTTTGCCCGGCTTGGCAAGCACCCAGGACACCTATCGTTCAACTCTGAGCAGGGCCCCCTCTCTATCTCTCTCTCTGTCATTCTCCGCCTCCGCCCGCCATCTGTATCCGTGTCCGGGCCGCCAGGTCTCCTCTCTCTGCTCGCTCCTCATCCGCCGGCATGGCTGGCTGGCTTACACATGCGCACTGCCACGGCCTGCACATCCACCTCCTGCACATCGGCCGTGCTTGTGCGCATGTGCCGCCCTGCACATGCGCACTGCCACGGCAAATGGTCGGCGTAGGGCACTTTCTCCCTCCCGTTGCATTGTGGGAGGTCTGGCCGCCATCGCTGTCCGGTTGCCGCCTCGCCGGGACCGCTGAAAACCAACGCAGAATCACTCCCTGGAGCTGGAGTATCTCTTGCTTCTTGTTTTCCTGGTCCTCCAAAAATATTCCAAATTGAATTTAAACTGTAATGGACCCACCACCACCAAACTCCAAACTCTGAAAAATAACAGCCTATTAGACACACTGAACTTTTATCTCCTGTTCTGTATTCTGTTTACATATTCTGTTGTGCTGCAGCAAGCAAGTATTTCATTGTCCTATCTGGGACACATGACAATAAAACTCTCTTGACTCCTCTTGGACTTAAGCAAAAAAGGGTTCTTGGGAAAAAACAGCTATCTTAAATTTAGTTGCGTTTGGTTGGGTAACTATGGTAGGGTGATGACTATTCCATGCTTTAATTGTGCGGGGGAGCTCCATCCAGCATCTCTGGATAGAGGAAATTGGGTGACGTTTCGGATCGAGACCCTTCTTTAGATTTCCTATGGTTTTAGTGTTTTTAGTTTTATTTAAAGATACAGCGTGGAAACAGGCCCTTCGGCCCACCGATCACCCGTACACTAGTTCTATCCCACATGTTAGCGACGTAAGTCAAGTGTTTTATTCTCTCATGTCCCAGTTAGTACAATTAAATCCTTACTTGCAGCAGCACAACAGAACGTGTAAACATAGTACTCTATAAACAATGTTCTTCACTGAAAAAGCGTTTATCAACAATTTTTTTTAAATTTGGTGCTTACAAACTGGGTATCTTCATTGCTGTCCACAACACATACATCTAATCTGAATGCCCGGTAATGTGGCGTCTTGACACCTTTAAATATATTACCAAAAGAACATTTGCTGCATTTATGTCCTTTGTCCATCTCTTGTTAGTTAATGTCATGTTTAACCTGTCAGATGGGTATAGTCAGTTTTAACAGCTATTATCATAAAATGCTTTTGAAAATTCCTTGCAACCTGTATATTTTGTTGTGGATAAATTATGTGGGAAGCGAGAGTGTTTCTGTGCCAATAGCAATAACGACCCATGCTATGGCCATGTCATGATAATTTTCGGTCCTTCACAGAAACCATGCTTGCATCAATCTGTAGTGTGCATGGTTAAGCATATATGTTATCATGGTCCAGGATTTATTGACACAAGTTGATCATACGCTGAATAATCCAACCACATTTTTGGTTGGAAGTGGAAAGAAATAATAGAAATTGCATTAATTGCAATGTGTAAAAAGAGTTGAGATACTGTATTATAATTTTGCTGTATGTCATTGTGGTATATATCATGTCTTGATTGGTGAATATGTTTAGTTTGTGACTTTATTTGAAGCAGAAATAATATGTGAATGCTTCATTGAGCATAATTCCGACTGGTAACTACGCACTTCGTCCGAGCACATTATCGCACGCGTCATGCAAGCCATCTTAAATGACCACCTAAACTGTCATTTGGCAACCTAAAAAGCTGCCAAGGTTGCCCGGCTGGCACCAGGGGAAAAAAGTTAAGCGAGATGCCCTGCTATGGATCCTGTCATTTACATAAAAGCAGTATTCCCATCACCATCACAAAAACATTGATCTAATCAAATTGCATAGTTTATGCGCTTTGTATGTACATTTGGTGTCTTGATTCCCACATCATAAGAGTAGTTAAACTTGGCTTTGCTGTCTGCAAGACACTTTGGGATTACCTGAGACCATTAACTGTGATAAACCAATCAATTAAAAAAAACTATAGTCACCAAATAAGCTTATCATTTTCTTATTTTGGATACCAGATACAGGTGTCAGAGGTTATGGGGAGAAGGCAGGAGAATGGGGTGAGCAAGGAAAGATAGATCAGCCATGATCGAATGGCGGAGTAGACTTGATGGGCCCAATTCTACTCCTATCATTTATGATCTTATGACCAGGGATGAACTTGTCGGAACACTGATGGAATTCATAAATATTCATACCAAAATTTGTTGTGAATTCGCTGTCCCTCGCCTTGCCAGACTTCAAGAAGGCAGAAGCAATGATCATTGGTGTAAAACACAGGTCACAGTCGTACCTTCTGACGAGAGAACGAAATGCCAGCCTAAGGGGAGGGGGGGTGGTGAAATGTTCTTAAATACATAATATTACCAAAACTGCAATCATTAATCCTTCTGTCACTACAAGTTACAGGCGAACATCCATCACTCACTTCGAATATCGTACCATGGGAGCACAAATCTTCACAACGTGACCAGGCTGGAACAACTCAACGAGGCATTTTCGTTGCCACGATCGGGTGGGTAATTGTTCCCCGTTCATGGATGCTCTATGTCCTGCGCCGCGCGAAAGCAGCTTGGAGCTGAGTAAGGCGGCCGGAATGGTCGTGTAGGAAGGAACTGCAGATGCTGATTTACACCGAAGATAAACACAAAATGTTGGAGGAAATCAGCAGGTCAGGCAGCCTCTCTGGAGAAGGAATCGGTGACGTTTCGAGTCAAGACCCTTTTTCAGATTGAGAGTCAGGAAAAAGGGAGACTAGAGATATGGAAGGGTAGGTTGTAAAAACGACAGATCAACACAGATGTGGAGCAGCCAGAGAGGATGTTGCAGAACTCTCGTCAGAGGAGGAAATTTTCTTCAAAGTAGGTATACCTTGAGGAGCCGACAAAATGTGTAGGAAGAAACAGCAGATGCTGGTTTACACCGAGGTTGGGCACAAAATGCGGGAGTAACTCAGTGAGACGGGCAGCATTTGGAGAGAAGAAATGGGTGATGTTTCAGGTCGGGACCCTTCTTCAGACGATAGGTCGTGTGTATGTGGGTGAAAAGTGGCCGGCGGTGCAGTACCTGCGGGGCTTCTCCCCCTTCACCTGAGGAACCAACGGTGTGAGGAAGCGGTGCAGCACCTACGGGGCTTCTCCCCCTTCACCTGAAGGACCAGAGATGAAGGATAGCGACTGGCGGTGCAGCACCTGCGGGGCTTCTCCCCCTTCACCTGAAGGACCAGAGATGAAGGATAGCGACTGGCGGTGCAGCACCTGCGGGGCTTCTCCCCCTCACCTGAAGGACCAGAGATGAAGGATAGCGACTGGCGGTGCAGCACCTGCGGGGCTTCTCCCCTTCACCTGAAGGACCAGAGATGAAGGATAGCGATTGGCGGTGCAGCACCCAAAGATGCTAAAGACATCGACGATATGATTGGCAGCACCTGCGGGGCTTCTCGCGCTAACCTAAGGGACCAACGGCCTCGCTTTACCCTCTGACCCCCAGGCGCCTGCCAACCGCTTTGTGATTGGCTGCCGGCAGCGTCGCCTGGTCGCCCCTCCCCTTTGTGCGTCTTCACGTCGCTCGCGCGCCCGCCATGCCGAGCGCCAGTGGGCGTGACCAACGTGACAGCCAACATGGACGGATGTGGAGGAGCTGGTCTGGTGCAGGACTCTGTGAAAGAACTACTTTCAGATGGTAAGGTGGAACCTGTGATCGACAGTGCACTGCATAACGTCCATTTACAGATGCTTTGAAGCAAAACTTGGGGCAGTGGAACCGTGGCGGCGTGTAATGGCACAGAACTGTTTCACTACATCAATTTCTCAAGAAGTTCACAGGTCAAGTCTGATCTTCGATCCAGAAAGATCAGCTCCAGTGTCTTTTTTGACAATTTATACTTTTATTTCCATAGAGATTTCTTGATGCTATCAATTGTAACTGGATGAGGGAGCATGGTTAATATATTGAATTTAGATTTGCATATATGTGGGATTGCGCTTGCTGGAGCTGAGGTCATAAATAAAAAACCTTCATTATGGACATTTTGACGGGAGGTATCTAAGGTAGTAAGTTCTGTGTTAGAGGGAAATCCATCTTGGGAGCTGTCATTTTATATTACTTTACGAATCATATTGCACCCAGTTTAAAGCAAAACAAAAGGGTTTGCACGCCAAGAGAAACATCTATCGTAAAATACAGGTTAATAAATTCAGATATCAAAGTTTAATAATTTGAAAGGATAAATTATATAGCTGGTGGTGTTTTCAGTGAGTTTGTTTTATGATCCTGAGGGAATCACTATCAATGGAAAAATAAACTAAGAGTTAATGTTTCAAAGTTCCAATCTTTTGCCACAAATTAGAAAGCTAGTCAGTTTCAAGTTGCAATAGAAGAATGGAATGGTGAAAATAAATGTCTGATAGAATGAAGTCAATTTTATGTGGGGTAAGTTGATGCTGAAATTAACGGATTGACAAGATATTATCTGTCTTGCACAGAATCTGTATCTCTCCATTCTCTGCATATCCATATCCTTATCCAAAAATATTTTGAATGTCACCTTCGCATCTGCCTCAACAACCAATCCTGGAACTCACCACCCTCGGTACAACAAAAACGTGTCCTACACATCTCCTTTAAACTTTGTTCCTCTAAAGCTCTGCCCTCTAGTTGATGCACTGGGAGATGGGTTTGGACTGTCTACCCTATCTGCGCCTCTCATAATCTTGCATACTTCTATCAGGTTAAATTGAGCAGGCTAAAATTGCATTGTCCCATCGCTCTGTGGAGCGAATGTCTGAGGGTTAATATTTGTTGATCTCGGGCTGATGATGTGGCCACTTGGAGCTGAAATGTTGGGTTCAGAGCTGCACTCTGGTTGACAAGGTGTGTGCATTATTTGCTAGGCTAACAAAACTGATTGTGTTACTGACTGGCCAAATCGTAGTTTTTCATTCTTTTTGTTGGATGTGATGGAAGCTGCTGTCTTCTCTTGGTGTTTGGTTGCACAGCTCTCATCAGCTCAGAGATTTTACCTTTCAGGTAGTTTGCATAGAGAAATCCCTGAGTTGGGGAAAGTTGTACAGTCAAACCGACAGCAAATTCCATCAGATTTAACAGAAATACTGAGAGAGACTGAAAGGTCTGGGTGATTTGACAACACATGGGGCAACTGCTGTCGTCAATGGTTGGCACTGACTGACCAGTCAGTATGCAGCTCTGAGTCCCAAAACTCAGATCTCGGAGGCCATACCTCTCACTCCAGCCTCCCCAATGTCTGTCCTCACTGGCAGGCGCTCTACACAATTGTTGATGCAACAAGTTCCTTATTCCCACCTTCTTGACACAAAACTGTAGCCTCGGGCTGGGGAGAGGGGTTCACACTGAGACCCAGATTCCCAGCATTGCAGTGGAGGACAGAGGTTTGCACCAGATTCTTCAGCATAGCAAATGCAGTAGAAAAGGTGACTTTTAAAAAAATGAGTGGGATAGCAACCTCTCGGTATAGAAACATAGAAAATAGGTGTAAGAGTAGGCCATTCGGCCCTTTGAGCCAGCACCGACATTCAATATGATCATGGCTGATCATCCAAAATCAGTACCCCGTTCCTGTTTTCTCCTCATATCCTTTGATTCCATTAACCCTAAGAGCTACATCTCACTCTCTTGAAAACATCCGATGAATTGGCCTTATTCTTAAACTGTGACCTCTGGTTCTGGACTTCCCCAACATCGGGAATTTTTTTTCCTGCATCTAGCCTGTCCAATCCCTTAAGAATTTTATATGTTTCTATAAGATCCCCTGTAATGCTTCTAGACTCCAGTGAATACAAGCCCAGTCGATCCATTCTTTCATCATATGTCAATCCCGCCATCCTGGGAATTAACCTGGTGAACCTCAAAATGTTTCGATTGGAGGACCAAGAGTGCCATAATGAATTGTAGCTCTGCAAGGTAGCACCAAACTGCATAATCAGGAAAATGTGCAATTGTTTTCTTTGGGAGAAAGTATGATAAAACTATTATTTAAATGGAGGACTGCTGTAGAAAGCTGTGACATGGGCTCACTAATCATGAAACAATGGAAACTAGCATATATTGCAGCAAGAAACACTGTGAACAATTTTGGTCCCCTTATTTAAAAAAAGATCAATTTTCTTTAAATTTCTCTTAACTCCAAGAGAAGATCATGGAATAATACAATACAATACAATTTATTGTCATTTGAGGCTCAAACGAAATTCTGTTTCCACAGCCATACAAACAAAGACAATTCCTAGACATACACACAATTTAGTTCACACAAACATCCATCACAGTGAACCCACTGTGATGGAAGGCAAAGTCTTTTCTCTCCCCTGTTCTCCATGACTCTCCCGATGTCGAAGCCCCAGGCGGGCGATGATAAGTCCAACGGCCATTTTAGGCCGTGCCGGGCGATTTACGGCCCCGCTCCCGGTCTAAAAGTCTCGAAGTTGGAGCCCCCGGCGGGCGCTGGAATGTCCCCCGGCCATGAAGCCGTGCCGGGCGATGTATGACCCCGCTCCAGGTCGTTCCAACCCCGCGACACGGGCTGGAGAAGTCGCGTTGCGGGAGCTCCGGGAAGCGGTCTCTCTCTCCCCCCGGACCCACGAGCTCCCGATGTCCCAGTCCACTGGACCTGCGGCTGCGTTGCTGGAGCCTCCGAGCCCCAGGAGTCGAGTTGCAGCAGCAGCGAGTCACCACCGCTCCCCACGCTCCGAGGCCAGCCAGCCCCACGATGGTAAGTAGTCCGCAGCTCCGCAGTCTCTCGAGCCCCCGGGTCGTTCAGGTTGGAGGCCGCTCCACGGTGCTAGGCCCCAACGACAACGGAGACCCGACAGGGAAAAGGTCGGGTCTCCCAGACAGGGAAGAGATTTTAAACAGTTTCCCCCTGCCTCCCCCCCCCCCCGCCCCCCACATATACACATTTAAAACCAGTATTAAAAAACACCAACACTACATTTAACTAGACAAAAAATAAAAAAAAGACAGACAGGCTGTAGGGGCCGCTGCAACAGGTGAGTCGCGCCGCCAACTCTGGTGCAATTGTATTTTGAGGAAAGTTTGAACAGATGGGTCTGTGCTGACTGAAATTAAGAAGAACAACTGGAAATTAAATTTGGGGGCTGAAGAGAATTAATCTTGGGACAATGTTCCCTTCAATAAAGTCTAGGACTTGATAATGTAATATCAGAATTTGAAAATGAGGAAGAACTTCTGTAAGTTTTGTGAGCTTATTGAAATCTCTGTTTCAGTCATTTGTGGATATATTAATGGCTGGGATATTTGGAACAGAATCAAAGGTTATGGTGAAAAAGTGGGAAATTAGAAAAGGAAAGTTTCATTTCTCATGATCTAATTGAATGTTAGAATTAGCACATGGGACCAAATAGCCTACTCGTGTTCATACAGCTTGATGTCTTTTCGGAAAATAAAAGTATCTTACTGATTACTGAATAAAATATGATGTATTTTCTTCAGGTATTACATTTCTCAGTAAGGAATAAATCTTGTGAAATTGATAGAGTACATATCAAAACTAACTATTTTATTGACATTGAAAGAAAATACCACTCTTCATTTTTAGAATGCTATGCAGAATTCTTGAAAGAAGAATTTGATGTCAAGACCTACACAGCTCAATCAATTCATCAAGCAGTGATAGTTGAACAGTTGGCAAAACTTGCTCAAGGAATCAGTCAACTCGATAAAGAGCTTCATGTGCAGGTAAGAAGCAGTTTTATTATTATCTAGATGTAATTTCTGAAAAAGAGCAAAGGGGCTTCTAAGATATCCGAACAGATTTTGAAATGGGTGTTATGGCTAACATTAGGTCCAACCTAATATAGATAATTTATGAAGCAGTGATACTTTATTCACAGCAAAGGTGGTAATTCCGGAAGTGGCAGCGCTGTTGACAGCTGCGGCTCGCCTGCAGTCCGTCTGTTTTTACTTTCTTTGGTGTTTTAGTTAAATTTTAGTTTATTAGGTTGTGTATGTGTGTGTGGGGGGGGGGGGGGGGTGAAACATGTTTTTTTGTCTCTTCCTTCGGGGGAATGCGACTCTTCTGGTCGTATCCCCCTTCTCTGTCTCCGTCTGCGCTGAGGCCGAATGGCGGAGCTGGCGGCCTCCAACTGAAAGTGGCGTTACAGATAGATAGGGTGGTCAAGATGGCTTTCGCTTCATTGACCTTCATCAGTCAGGGTATTGAGTACAGAAAGTGGCATGTTATGTTACAGTCATACAAAGTAAGATACGATGCAACTTTATACCGGTGGGAAATTGGTTAATGAACAGTCGAAAGATACAGTTGCAGGGCATTGAAAATGTCATGTGCATTATAAAAACACAGAAGGGGAAGGTGTTGAACAGTTTGATAGCCACAGGGTAAAATGTCTAAGGTGAGAGGGGAAGGATTTAATAGGAACATGAGGGCCAATGTTTTCACACAAATAGGGTGGTGAGTTTAGGGAACGAGCTGCCAGAGGAGGTAGTTAAGGTAGGCAATTTAACAACATTTGAAAGACATTTGGACAGGTATATGGATAGGAAACGTTTAGAGGAATTTCGGCCAAACACGGGTAGGTAACACTAGTGTTATGGGACATCTTGGTCAGCGTGGACAATAGACAATGGGTGCAGGAGTAGTCCATTCGGCCCTTCGAGCCAGCATCGCCATTCACTGTGATCATGGCTGATCATCCACAATCAGTACCCCATTCCTGACTTCTCCCTGTATCCCTTGACTCTGCTATCTTAAAGAGCTCTATCTAACTCTCTATTGAAAGCATCCAGAGAATTGGCCTCCACTGCCTTCTGAGGCAGAGAATTCCACAGATTCACAACTCTCTGGGAGAAAAAGTTTTTCCTCATCTCCGTTCTAAATAAATCCTTCCCCTCTCACCTTAGACATTTTACCCTGTGGCTATCAAACTGTTCAACACCTTCCCCTTCTGTGTTTTTATAATGCACATGACATTTTCAATGCCCTGCAACTGTATCTTTCGACTGTTCATTAACGAATCCCTTATTCGTAAACTGTGGCCCCTGGTTCTGGACTCCCCCAACATTGGGAACATGTTTCCTGCCTCCAGCGTGTCCAATCCCTTAATAATCTTAAGTTTCACTAAGATAACCTCTCATCCTTCTAAATTCCAGTGTATACAAGCCCAGTCCCTCCATTCTATCAATATATGACATTCCCGCCATCCCGGGAATTAACCTTGTGAACCTTCGCTGCACTCCCTCAACAGCAAGAATGTATTTCCTCAAATTTGGAGACCAAAACTGCACACAATAATCCAGGTGTTGTCTCATTATGGCCCGTACAACTGCAGAATGACCCCTTTGCTCCTACACTCAATTCTTGTTATGAGGGCCAACATGCCATTCACATTCTTCACTGCCTGCTGTACCTGCATGCTTACTCCCCCCCCCAGATCTTGTTGTACTTCCCCCCTTTCCCAATTTGACACCATTCAGATAATAATCTGCCTTCCTGTTTTTGCCACCAAAGTGGATAACCTCACATTGATCTACATTAAACTGCATCTGCCATGCATCTGCACACTCACCCACACTGTCCAAGTCACCCTGCATCCTCATAGCATCCTCCTCACAGTTCACACTGCCACCCAGTTTTGTGTCATCTGCAAATTTGCTAATGTTACTTTTAATCCCTTCATCTAAATCATTAATGTATATAGTAAATAGCTGCGGTCCCAGCACTGAGCCTTGCGGTACCCCACTAGTCACTGGCTGCCATTCTGAAAGGGACCCGTTAATCCCTACTCTTTGTTTCCAGTCTGCCAACCAATTTTCTTTCCATGTCAGTACCCTACCTCCAATACCATGTGCTCTAATTTTGCCCACTATTCTCCTATGTGGGACCTTATCAAAGACTTTCTGAAAGTCCAGGTACACGACATCTACTGGCTCTCCCTTGTTCATTTTCCTACCTGTAGTTACATCCTCAGAAAATTCCAGAAGATTAGTCAAGCATGATTTCCCCTTTGTTAATCCATGCTGACTCGGACCAATCCTGTTACTGCAATCCAAATGTGCCGCTATTTCATCTTTTATAATTGACTCCAACATCTTCCCCACCACCGATGTCAGGCTAACTGGTCTATAATTCCCTGTTTTCTCTCTCCCGCCTTTCTTAAAAAGTGGGATAACAATAGCTACCCTGCAATCCACAGGAACTGATCCTGAATCTATAGAACATTGGAAATTGATCATCAATGCATCCACGATTTCTAGAGCCACTTCCTTAAGTACCCTGGGATGCAGACCATCAAGCCCTGGGGATTTATCAGCCTTCAGTCCCATCAGTCCAATTTTTACACTGGATGCCAAATTACAAAAGTACAGGAATCTTTTGAACCTGGGAGTGCCATTGGCCCCACTAAGAAGCTGGAATTTGAATCCTAATCATAAGAATCCTTTTTTAGGCGATGACTGCAATAAAGACGTTTTTCAAAAAATAAAACCCAATTTTAATTGTGAATTAAATATTAACTAGTTAATAAGCATTTATGAGCATAATACAGCATTTGCTTTTTAAACTCTCTGGGTTGATTGTCGTTTAAATCTGTTATTAAAGGGGTTTTCTATTAATTTCTAATCTAAAATGAAGCATAAACAAGTTTAGATGAGAAATAGAATTGCTATTGTACATTTTCTAAATCTTTATCTTGAAGCAAATTAATACACTGCCCATCTTTCTATTTGTGGGATTCTTGAAATAAATTTGGCCTGGATTTTGTTGGGAAATGTCCTCAGTTGCAAAGGCCAGCTTATGTGCCACCAAGTTTACCATGAATGCAGAAGTCTGAAATTGCTGGCAGCACATTCTGTCTGTACCCCCATGAAAAATGTAGATGTGATAATTGCCCTGGGAAATTTGCCTAACAATCTGCACCAAGCTATTCCTGGTGCAGGGATATCATCACCATTCCTTTACATGCAGAGGAATGGCTGCTAAGGATCATAATAAATATATAGATAATTTTACATTTTTAAGACTTGTTTTATTTTTATTTTTTAAATCTTTTAAAAATAATTATTTTTAGTTAGTTTGAATATTTTAATGATTTTGAAAATCAAAAATATACATAAACCGTCACATTTTGTCTAAGCTGGCTGCCAATGTTTCTTTCAGCATTTTTATGAATGTGGTTTGTTCTGGTCTTACGTGTGGGACTTGCTGTGGACCTCGAAGTCCGGGTTAATATTACTTCCTGCCATTTCAAATTATATCTTTTGGTACTGTGAGATTCTATTCTATAAACCTTGTCGAGACGTGAGTTTGCTTATCGGATTGTTGTAAGGTTAGGTTGATGTGGAACTAGTTTGCCAGAACAGCAAACATTTTGGATGGCACTGATTCTATTAATGCTTCTAAGACACATGATGGCTGCACTAAAGCATGCTCTCAATTATGGATGAGTTCTGGTGATGAATGGTGAGACTGTTGAGATGCGTAAGAGGTCATTTGGGAGATGTTTTTGTTTGTTTTCTGTGCATCGATATTTAACTATTAATTTCAACAAACTATCGGTGAAATGTCCCAAAATACCTTATTGGACTTTTATACTTAAGATCAGGAATGTTGATGCTTGAGAATGAACAATTTTTAATTTCTGGTGATGAGTACCTGTGTGCGGTTATATATATAAAAGATTGTTGTTAAATACAGTGCATTCAGAAAGTATTCAGACCCCTTCACCTTTTCCACATTTTGTTGCGTAACAGCCTTATTTTAAAATGGATTAAATTCATTTTTTTAATCATCAATCTATACATAATATCCCAGGATAAAGAAGCGAAAACAGGTGTTTAGAAATGTTTGCGAAGTAATTAAAGAAATAACTGAAATATCATATTTACATAAGTATTCAGACCCTTTGCTATGACACTCAAAATTGAGCTTAGGTTCATCCTGTTTCCATTGATTATCCTTGATGTTTCTACAACTTGATTGGAGTCCACCAGTGGTAAATTAAATTGATTGGACATGATTTGTAAAGGCACACACCTGTCTATATAAGGTCCCACAGTTGACAGTGCATGTCAGAGTAAAAACCAAGACATGAAGACGAAGGAATTGTCCGTAGACCTCAGAGACAGGATTGTGTCGAGACACAGATCTGGGGAAGGGTGTAAAACAATTTCTGCAGCATTGCAGGTTCCGAAGAGCATAGTGGCCTCCGTCATTCTTAAATGGAAGAACTTTGGAACCACCAGGACTCTTCATAGACCTGGCCGCTCGGCCAAACTGACCAATCGGGGAGAAGGGCCTTGGTCAGGGAGGTGACCAAGAACCCGATGGTCATTCTGACAGAGCTCCAGAGTCCCTCTGTGGAGATGGGAGAACCTTCCAGAAGGACAACAATATCTGCAGCACTCCACCAATCAGGCCTTTATGGTAGAGTGGCCAGACAGAAATCACTCCTCAGTAAAAGGCACATGACAGCCCGCTTGGAGTTTGCCAAAAGGCATGAAAACAAGATTCTCTGGT
Source organism: Amblyraja radiata (assembly GCF_010909765.2). NCBI lineage: Eukaryota > Metazoa > Chordata > Chondrichthyes > Rajiformes > Rajidae > Amblyraja > Amblyraja radiata. The sequence goes on along the minus strand of NC_045976.1, from coordinate 19,581,280 downwards.
CTGATGAAACCAAGATTGAACTCTTTGGCCTGAATGCCAAGCGTCACGTCTGGAGGAAACCAGAGTTCATCACCTGGCCAATGCCATACCTAAGGTGAGGCATGGTGGTAGCAGTATTATGCTGTGGGGATGTTTTTCAGCGGAAGGAACTGGGAGACTAGACAGGATCGAGGGAAAGATGAACGGAGCAAAGTACAGAGAGATCCTTGATGAAAACCTGCTCCAGAGCATTCTGGACCTCAGACTGGGGCGGAGGTTCACCTTCCAACAGGACAACGACCCTAAGCACACAGCCAAGACAACGCAGGAGTGGCTTCGTGACAAGTCTGTGAATGTCCTTGAGTGGCCCAGCCAGAGCCCAGACTTGAACCCGATCGAACATCTCTCGAGGGACCTGAAAATAGCTGTGCATCGACGCTCCCCATCTAACCTGACAGAGCTAGAGAGGATCTGCAAAGAAGAATGGGAGAAATTATCCAAATACAGTTGTACCAAGCTTGTAGAATCATACCCAAGAAGACTTGGGGCTGTAATCGCTGCCAAAGGTGTCTCAATAAAGGGTCTGAATACTTATGTAAATGTGTTATTTCAGTTATTTCTTTTTAATTACTTTGCAAAAATTTCTAAACACTTGTTTTCTCTTTTTTATTATGGGGTATTGTGTGTAGGTTGATGATAAAAAAAAAAATGAATTTAATGCATTTTAGAATAAGGCTGTAACGTAACAAAATGTGGAAAAAGTGAAGGGGTCTGAATACTTTCTGAATGCACTGTAATTGTTCTAACAATGTTCTCGTGATCATGACTCCCAAAAAATTATTACTGATCGGTCACAAATTTAAAAATTTTTTTGCTGAATGTTGTTCTGAATTTGGTTTGAATATAGTGTTTAATTTTAATATAATATAAAGTAGATTTTGAATAAAGTACAATTGATGCACGAAGCATATGATGTTTGTTATATTTTTAGGTTGTTGCAAGACATGAAAACCTGCTGGCTCAGGCCACTGGAATAGAGTCACTGGAAGGTAGGTTTAAATTGCAATACAATGATAGCTGTATGACCCAAATCCACACTCTGTCCTTTCTCGTACACCACCAACATCATGTCTGGTGATCCCAAATAGCCTGTGTTGTAAATATCAACAAACTGTGACATATTGTGGACAGCATTCAAGAACCATGTCTGCTTGCTATTTTACCAGATGTGCAGATGGGATACACTGAGGCAATGGGTGAAAAAGAAAGATTTGGGTAGCCAAAATATATTTTTAACCAGAATTCTTGGTGGCAGGGATTGATTGCTTACGCAGCTATTTGGTAGGGATGGAGGGTTTACTTTGTTTTCAAAAGCCAATAATGAAAGGGAGATTTGGGGATCAGAAGAATTGGTAGCTCTGAAATCAGTGGGGCAGAAGAATCATTGGTAAGGAGGGAGAGTTAAAATATGGTTATTGGGTGAGGAGCTGTTGGTTAGATTGTGGGGCTCTGATATAAATAGCATATCACTATGCAGGACATATCTGCTGAAAGGTAAATTCAGTAATGTACACATTATATGATTTAACATGATGTAACTAAATGCCACATGGCTAGTACATGAGACAATTAAATCTCCAGAAATGCCTCTCATCATAATTGACAGTACATTTGTTGTAAGATGCATATGGAATCAAAGCAAGCCTCAAATAGTTACATTTTGGTGTGTAGGTTTCATGGAGGGAGCTGCCTAAACTGCATTTCCAGGACATTAATCCTAACCATTGCCCAATTTGGCTCGGATCCTTCAAAAATGCAGCTCCACTATAGTTATCTTGCATGCTGCAGGCTACCAGTAAAGCAGATGTAAGAATGAGGCTATCCTTTCTAAATGTGTATGAAGAAGGAACCAAATAAATAGAAAAGTAACTAAATATTTTCCTGCTGGCAGAACTCCAAAGTTTGATACAATTCTTATGTAGATGCCAATTCCAGAATATTTGGTTTGACAAGTTTATTTTTCATGTAATAACATGTACAAACAAAATCAACTAATAAATAACATCTGGTGTATATCAAATTGTATCCCTAATTTCCAGGTAATTATGTTTCCTCGTGCGAGGCTGCAGAGCTGAAAAATATTTTAATTTGTTAACTCGTAAGCTGCAGTTAATTTTATAACAAACAAATAATCATGTTTTATTAAAGCTCATGCTCATACAGACAGATCAGTTGAAATCACAAATGTTTTTAATGTTATTTGGTCCTTGGCCATTTAATTGATTTCATTGAAACAACATGTAATTTATTTTAAGGATGTGTTTGTGAAATATCACATAACATGAAAGACTCTTGCCAAGCCAATAAACAGTAAAATATAATTGATTCAACATTCAACATAGTGATTCAACATTTTTTCACGATTTTTTTTTTTTTAGATGACAGGAGATTGAACTTCATAATCTGATTAGATGGATGTGCCAAACTAACAGACAATCGGATCGAATTGCAGTTATTTCACTTGAAATATTTTTGAATCATTTAAGAAATTGGCAGAAAATTCAACTGCAAATTCTTTTTTAGAGCATTGCCATGTCTATTTTTTTTAACGAAAATGTAATTAATTTCATTGCTAATTAAAAGGCATCAATGCTGATGGCTCCAACCACATGCCCTCGTTTGTTTCTCCTTGATCTAACTGTTCCCCTGCTTGCCTCCAAACCAGCATCCCTAATTTCTTCACCACCCTTACTAACCACGCCACTTCCCTCCCCACACGTAGATAACTATGCACTCCCCTTTTCCTCTGAGCCATGGTATCTCCTTCTTGCTCCCTCTGCCCTCAGAGCCACAACTCCAGTTGGGCTGCTACAATCACAGTTGACCACCTTTTCTCAAATGCTGAATGTCTTTTCTCAGCTGAGGCCTTGAGACCATGATTTTGAGCTCTTCTTCCATCGCGGCACCTATTTCTTTAGCAAGGAATCCTCGTTCCCCCATCCCAGTGATGTCTCCTTCTTCCGTCTCCAACATTCTTCCCCCTGGGCTCCCTGTGCAAGCCTCTTACCCTCACTGGGAACTTTTTATTTTCAATTCCATTGTGGCATCAATGGTCTTGACTTTCCCACTCTCCTTACTAACTGCAATCTCACTCCTCTAAATCCGCACATTCAGTAACAATGCCTATATTTTAATCTAATCCACTGACAAGGGAGGTGCCGCTGTAGTCTGGCAGGCTGACCTCCGCCGTGCTGAGGTCAGGCGCCACCTCTTGGACAGCCCCGCATGCCCACATCTTGATCATGACCCCAGAGATGAACACTAGGCCTCCAATTCCCAAACAGTCACCAATCTCATCGCCTCCAACAATCTCCCCTCTACAGCCTCCAACCTTCTAGTTCCCCAACCTTGCACTGCCTGATTCTATCTCCTTCCCAAGATCCAAGAGCGGGATTGACTTGGCAGACACATTGTATCTGTTTTCTTGTACCTAATAGAACTTATCTCCAAATACCATGACTCCATCTTATTCTTCCTTGTCCATCCCTTCCTACCAACATCCGAGACACCTCGCACGTTCTTCAAAACTTCCATAACTTTCAATTCCAAAGCCCCCGTTGTGACATCTTCACCACAGGCGTCCAATCCCTTTACACCTTCATTCCCCACCAGATACGCCTTGGGGGCCATCTGGTTCTTTTTGAACAGAGACACAGTCACGTCCTCTCAACTAACTCTCTCCTCTGTCTAGGAGAACTTTTCCTTGTTCCAAACGTACCCTGGCATCATTCCTCAACTCTTTCTCACCATATTGACTACCCATGCAGAACTTATGGATTTCATCAACTTTAATACTAACTCTATCCTACCTTCAAATTCACTTGGACTATCTCTGACACCTCTCTCCTCTTTCTTGATCTCTTTGTCTCCATCACATGCGACAGGGGATGTCTACCACAAACCCCTGATTCCCACAGTTACCTTGACCTAATTATTTCCACCCTGCTTCCTGCAAGGATGCATTCTATTCTCTGATTTTTTTCTGTCTGCATTATACTTTATTGTATCCGCGAAGTTCTCTTTTATTTAGTAAACGTGGCTTCCGCCTTGCTGTTGTGGATGGATTCCTCACTCGTATCTCCTCTGCAACCCGCAGTTCTGTCTTTGCTCGCCCTCACTCAGATGGAACAAGGATATAGTTTCCCTAGCCCTCAACTTTCACCTCAACAAACCCCGTATTGAACACATCATTGTCCGACATTTCCGTCACCTTCAATGTGATTCCACCACCAGTTGCATCTTCTCATCCCCGCCCCTCTCCACTTTCTGCAGAGCCCACTCCCTCCGCAACTCCTTGGTTCACTCATCCCATCAAATCTAAACCCTCTCTCTCCCTAGCAGTTTTCCCCAGCAACTGCAGGAGATAGAACACCTGTCCCTATACCTTCTCGCTCACCTCTAACCCAGGATCCTAGCAGCCCTCCCAGGTGAGACAGAGGTTCACATGCACCCTTTCAAACCTCATTTACTGTATTTGGTGCTCCGGTTGTGCCCTCCTTTACATTAGATTCAGATTCAGATTCAGATTCAATTTTAATTGTCATTGTCAGTGTACAATACAGAGACAACGAAATGCATTTAGCATCTCCCTGGAAGAGCGACATAGCAAATGATTTGATTAAATAATAATAAGTGTCCGGGGGGGGGGGGGGGGGGGGGTGTGATTGGCAGTCACCGAGGTACGTTGTTGAGTGGAGTGACAGCCGCCGGGAAGAAGCTGTTCCTGGACCTGCTGGTTCGGCAACGGAGAGACCTGTAGCGCCTCCCGGATGGTAGGAGGGTAAACAGTCCATGGTTGGGGTGAGAGCAGTCCTTGGCGATGCTGAGCGCCCTCCGCAGACAACGCTTGCTTTGGACAGACTCAATGGAGGGGAGCGAGGAACCGGTGATGCGTTGGGCAATTTTCACCACCCTCTGCAATGCCTTCCGGTCGGAGACAGAGCAGTTGCCATACCATACTGTGATGCAGTTGGTAAGGATGCTCTCGATGGTGCAGCGGTAGAAGTTCACCAGGATCTGAGGAGACAGATGGACCTTCTTCAGTCTCCTCAGGAAGAAGAGACGCTGGTGAGCCTTCTTGACCAGAGTTGACGTATTGTGGGTCCAAGAGAGGTCATCGGAGATGTTGACTCCCAGGAACCTGAAGCTAGAAACACGTTCCACCTCCGTCCCGTTAATGTGGATGGGGGTGTGCGTGCCGCCCCTGGACTTCCTGAAGTCTACAATGAGCTCCTTGGTCTTCTTGGAGTTAAGGGCCAGGTTGTTGTCAGCGCACCATGCTGCTAAGTGCTGGACCTCTTCCCTGTAGGCCGACTCATCGTTGTTGCTGATGAGGCCAATCACCGTTGTATCATCTGCATACTTGATGATGGTGTTAGTACCATGTACAGGTGTGCAGTCATAGGTGAAGAGGGAGTAGAGGAGGGGGCTCAGCACACAGCCCTGTGGAACGCCGGTGTTCAGGGTGAGGGTTGAAGAGGTGTGCTTGTCTAACCTAACAGACTGGGGTCTGTTGGTTAGAAAGTCCAGTATCCAGTTGCAGAGGGAGGGGTCGGGTCGATGCCCAGGTTACCGAGTTTGGTGATCAGTTTTGATGGTATAATGGTGTTGAATGCTGAGCTGTAATCGATGAACAGCATTCTTACGTAAGTGTCTCTGTTGTAGAGGTGGGAGAGGGCGGAGTGAAGTGCCGTTGAGATGGCATCCTCTGTACTCCTGTTCTTGCGGTAGGCAAACTGATAGGGATCCAGTGTGGGGGGTAGGCAGCTTTTGAGGTGTGCCAGGACCAGCCTCTCGAAGCACTTGGTGATGATGGGGGTAAGTGCAACTGGGCGGAAGTCGTTGAGGCGTGCCGCAGTGGAGTGTTTTGGCACTGGCACGATGGAGGTGGTTTTAAGGCACGTGGGGACAACTGCTTGGGCAAGTGACAGGTTGAAGATGTCAGTCCAGACATCTGTCAGCTGCGACCAAGTGTAGACTAAGCGACCCTTTCACCGGACAGTTTTGCTCCGTCCGCAAAATCCTGCTGGATCTCCTGGTTGTTAACTATTTTAACTCTTCTTCCCAACCTGATATCGACCTTTCTGTCGTTGGCCACCTCCATGGCCAGAGTGAGGCCACACATAATCTGGAGGAACAGCTCCACTTGGGTAGCTTACAAGTCGACAGTATGAACATTGATTTCTCCAATTTCAAATAATAACTCCCCTACATCCCCTCTCTTTACTGTGCCCCTCCACCCCAATGCCCAGTGTACACATTCTACCATCATCTCCCACTCCCCCAAGTCACCCAAGTTACCCTGCTCCTTTTCTCTGCTCCATACACTCATCACATCCCAGAGTCCCACATTCCCTTTTATCCCCTTTTCCCTCCCCTCGTCCCTCTCATCAATTTATATCCCTGTCTCTAGCTTTACATTTCACTTCTCTCCTTGTCTGATACCCTTTTGTTTCCTTTTCACTTCTAGTCTGTTGCTTACTCCACACATCTGCCAATCAAAACCCCTTTCATCTGTATCCACCAGCCACTTGCTAGGCTCTGTGCCACTCTGACCTCTCTTTTGCAGCTTTCTCTCCCTACTACAATTAGTCAGAAGAGTTCCATTCTACAATGTCCATTCCTTCCACAGATGCTGCAGAAAAGTTCTGACGTGAAAAGTCATCTATCCTTGCTCTCCAGTGATGCTGCCTCACCTGCTGAGTTACTCCAGTACTCTTTTTTTGTTGTAAACCAGCACCTGCAATTCCTTGTTTCTATGAGTTCCCCAACACTTTGTGTTTTGCTCAAGATGTCAGCTTTTGCAGTTCCTCGTCTCTCTAAAATAGTTTTACGTTCCTTTCGAGTTTAGAAGATTATAAACTAAAATAATCTGATTTTTTTTAAATCATGGGATTTAGTGGAATGGTGATAAAGAAACTATGTTATCTATCATGGTGAAACAGACTTTCACTTAAAGCTAGATCATTTAGGAATAAATTCAGCAAGCAAATTTTCTTTGTACATAGGATTATGGAAATCTAAAAATCCTGGAAGACCTAGCATACTGGGTCAATTGAACTTTTTAAGATTTAGATTGACAACATTTTGTTAAACATGCAAAAACGTGCAAAACGGTAAATTTAAATAGGGCACAAATCAGCCGTGATCAAATGTAATGATTAAGTGCGCAATTGTCCCTCTTTCTCGAAAATAACAGTGTTGAATTTTAAAAGTTATTAAAAATATCTTGTGCATTAATGTAAATGTTTTGTAGCTTTATATCTTTCTAATAATTTGACTCTAATACATCTTAGGAGTTCTTCAGATGATGCAGACCCGGATTTCTGCTCTTCAGTGCACCATTGACAGGTATAGTGGAAGAATAATACCGTTATCATGATAAGGTTTCAAGGTCAGCACATGTACCAATTAAGGTACAGTATAATTTGAGTTGCCATACTAAGTGAAAAGCAACAAGACACACAACCACATAAGTTAACATAAACACCCATCACAGTGGATTCCACATTCCTCACTGATGGAAGGCAATAAAGTTCAATCTTCTTCCTCTTGTTCTCCCGCGGTCGGGGCAGTCAAACCATCTGCCGTCGGGACGATCGAAGCCCCCGCAGCCGACGATCGAAGCTCCCGTTGAGTTGATTAAAACTCCCACGTCGGGGCAGATGAAACTCACCGCGGCATGGAGTTCCCGAGTCAGCCTCTTCTTACCAGAGACGGCAGTTGGAGCTTCGATCCCCGGCAAAGGGATCGCAAGCTCCGCGATGTTAAAGTCCCGCTGTCTCCCGTGGCTTGGAGCGCCCGTCGGTCTCCAGGAAAGGCCACGAACTCCACAATATTAGGCCACAGTGGGGACGGAGATGCGATACGGGAAAAAATCGCAGCTTCGTTGCGGGAAGAGATTGGAAAAAAATGTTTCCGCCAACTCCCCCCCCCCCCCCCCCCCCCATCCCCCACGTAAAACAAACCAAGGAACACTAAAACATACTTTTAACACATACTTAAAATAACAAAAAGGAGAAAGGACACAAAGCGAGGTGGACACGACAATGAAGTGTGTATGTGATATTATGGCACCAGGAATGTTTTGCCTGTTACCTAGTACGACCACACGGATTGTTTCACATGTGATTATTCTATGATGTTAAATGAACAATATAATATAGAAAGAATGGGTGACTTTTTGAGTCTGAAGAAGGGTCTCGACCCGAAACATCACCCAGTCCTTCTCTTCAGAAATGCTGCCTGTCCCACTGAGTTACTCCAGCATTTTGTGTCTATCTTTGGTGTAAACCAGCATCTGCAATTCCTTTCTACAAATATAATATAGAACTTATGTCTATTTTATGTTGTGTAAAATGCATACACACTTTCTGTAAAGTAAGCTAATGTCTGATCGCATACTTGGTGAACTTGGAACAAGGTTAGGTAAATGAAATGCAGAGTAACCGTGATGTCATTTAATGCAGCATGGGCTCATGTGACCTGTGCCTAGTAATAAATAATAAAATGATATAATAAATGATGAAAGGGGACATGAAAATGGTTAATGAAAATATTTAAAAATCATCTTTTAAATATAAAATATTGGCTGGTAATAGTTCAAAATTCTTACGTCAGGCTGTTGTTTATAGACTACAGCTCGGCGTTCAATACCATCATCCCCCCCCAAACTGTTTACCAAGCTCACGGAACTGGGTCTTTGTGCATCCCTCTGCAATTTGATCCTCTACTTCCTCATTCACAGACCACAGTCTGTTCGAATTGGCAGAAATACGTCATCCTCAGTAATAATCAGTACGGGAGCAAGGCTGCGTGCTCACCCCCCTGCTCTACTCACTCTATACTCATGACTGTGTAGCCGGACATAGTGAGAACTCCCATTTTCAAGTTCGTCGACGACGCCACCGTTGTGAGATGAATTACAGATGGCGATGAGCCAGAGTATAGAAGTGAGATCGACCGACTGACCAAATGGTGCCAGCTCAACAACCTGGCTCAATATCAGCAAAACCATGGAACTAATTGTAGACTTTGGAAGAGGAAGGTTGAGGACCCACAATCCTGTTTACATCAATGGTGAAGAGAGACAAAAACTTAAAATTCCTGAGCGTGCATATTTCCGACAATCTTTCCTGGACCCAGCACTCTGATGCAATTATAAAGAAAGCACATTACTGCCTCTACTTCCTGAGAAGGTTACGGAGATTTGGTATGTCAAAGAGGATTCTCTTGAACTTCTACAGGTGCACAATAGAAATCATATTGACTGGTTGCATTGTGGCCTGGTTCAGCAACTTGAACGTCCAGGAGCGGAAAAGACTGCAAAAAGTTGTGAACACTGTTCAGCCCATCACCGGCTCTGACCTCCCCACCATCGAAGGGATTTATCGGAGTCGCTGACTCAAAAAGGCACCTAACATCATCAGGGACCCACACCTTCCTGGCCACACACTCGTCTCACCACTGCCAGCGGGAAGAAGGTACAGGTGCCTGAGAATTGTAACATCCAGGTTCAGGAACAGCTTCTTCCCTACAACCATCAGGCTATTAAACACTAAAACCTCATAAGCTATGAACTACAATACAGTTTTGTTATATTATTTATTATGATTCCATATTCTGCTGTGCTGCAGCAAGTAAGAATTTTATTGTTCTATCTGGGACATATGACAATAAAATACTCTTGACTCTCTTGACTCTTGAAATATAAATATGCATTTTCTGTATGTTAATATGATCCTGCACACTCTAGGATTTTGAAAGAAAGTGATACAGTAGATAGAAAGCAAAATATTCCTGATAGGGGAAGACCAAGAAAATGGCTTTTGAAGGAAGGGATTAGAGAATACTTAACACAAAAAAGTGTTAGAGGCATGAATGAATCTGTGACCAACCTGTGACCTGCGAGCTCCCGACGAGTTCGGGCCGCCGCTGCCGCCGGAACGCCACAGCTCCGAGGTCGGGTCGCCGCTGCTGCTGGAACACCACAGCTCCGAGGGCGGGTCACCGCTGCCACTGCCGCCGGAACGCCACAGCTCCGAGGTCGGGTCGCCGCTGCCGCCGGAACGCCACAGCTCCGAGGTCGGGTCGCCGCTGCCGCTGCTGCTGGAACGCCACAGCTCCGAGGTCGGGTCGCCGCTGCCGCTGCCGCCGGAACGCCACAGCTCCGAGGTCGGGTCGCCGCTGCCGCCGGAACGCCACAGCTCCGAGGTCGGGTCGCCGCTGCCGCTGCCGCCGGAACGCCACAGCTCCGAGGTCGGGTCGCCGCTGCCGCTGCTGCTGGAACGCCACAGCTCCGAGGTCGGGTCGCCGCTGCCGCTGCCGCCGGAACGCCACAGCTCCGAGGTCGGGTCGCCGCTGCCGCCGGAACGCCACAGCTCCGAGGTCGGGTCGCCGCTGCCGCTGCTGCTGGAACGCCACAGCTCCGAGGTCGGGTCGCCGTTGCCGCTGGAACGCTGCCCCAGCTCCGCTATTTGGCCTCGACGGAGACGGGGGATACGACAAGAGAAGTCGCATCCCCACAAAGGAAGAGACCAAAAACATGTTCCCCCCCACCCACACACATACACAACCTAATAAACCAAAAATTAATTAAAACAGGACAAAAGCACAACAAAAAAAACAAACGGACTGCAGGCGAGCCGCAGCTGCTAAGGCAGCGCCGCCAAAGTCATATCGCCACCAGATTATATTCTTATCATGAAGTGAAATCAAACACAATAATCTGAAGATAGACATTTCTGGAATGTTTTCTTGAAGCTAGTTTGATGGTTTAGTAAAAGATAGTTGCCGTATTGAATCTGTTTGTGGCCAAGGAAAGTGAGTTGGCTGTTCAGAGCTGAGCATTCTGGTTTTGTCAGGAACTCAATGCACATAGCATTATATATCAGTTCTTATTTCAAATTCTGCATTGACTATACAGTAGCCTCAGTATTGCACAAGATTTCATTTCAACAACTCATTCAATCAATTGGTTACTTAGCAGTTTTATTTCTTCTCAACAGGATCCGAGGAAAAATTATTGATCCATATAACAAGATTGTTGCTCGGACTGCACAGTTGGCCAGATTACAGGTATATTACTAAAACATAAATCTGTGTGTAAGAAATGAGTGTTGGAAATCTTTGCTCATACTCTTGGAACCTTTGAATTCCCCCTCCCATCCACTGAACAAAGTTTGAGCTATGTTAGTTACACTCAAAACATGCAAGTTCTGCAAATGGATAATGAGCTGGGTGAAGGGTAGGAAATTATAATCCTTGAGTGGGATGCCTTGAGATTTGGGACTTTTTTTTCCTCAAGACGGCAGCAGAGAGAGGTGAGAGATGTTGCTGGCAGCATGCAGTGGAACACACATGTTTTGACCCATTAAAAAGTATAAATCTGCAGTCAGAACTCAGCAGTAGGAAATGGGTTTTTAAGCCTTTTAAATGCGTTAGCGATCTTATGATCATTTGGTGGACCAGAGCACTAGAACGCAAACATAGAACCTGGAGTGTGGGACTGGTGATGAAGACTATGAAGTGCTAGTCAGGGGAGCGATTGTAGACTGCTTTGAATCAGGGGTACTGGGCCATGTTCAGCAGAACTGAATGGATTTGTTGTAGTCACCACCAACCTCATAATTTGCGTGGACGTGCAAGAAAACTGACATTACTGACTGAAGGAAGCTCTTTATTTTAGATGAGATCTTCAGTGGTTGTTCTTTCCATTGTCTGTTTGGATGGAATAATTGCCATTAAAGAAAGATGGGATAGACACAAAGCATTTTCTACAGTTTTGACCTTGTAAGTAGGAAACCTGCCAAATCTATCGTGATATCAGTAGGGATTATTCCTAATGCAATGTGGAACAACTTGCATATACTGGCAAAATATTGTTGATTAGAATCTTGTTGTCAAAGATGGCTTGCATTTTGGCGGTGCATGTCAAATACGGGCCCTTTTTATTTACAGTGCCCCCCATAATGTTTGGGACAAAGACCCATCATTTATTTATTTGCCTCTGTCCTCCACAATTTGAGATTTGTAATAGAAAAAAATCACATGTGGTTAAAGTGCACATTTGGTGAATAAAGTCACATGTACTTTGTTGCAGCATGGAGCCGCCGCCTTTTCCCTCTTCAGTCTTTTTGCAATAGCCTTACCTCCACTTAATCCTTGTAGAGTGCTGCCCCCTTGTGTATCTTTGTGAGATTCTCTTTCATTCAGCAGAATTTGGATTAATTACTTCTTTTCTACTGTATCTTTAATCTACTTCTCAAATCTGTACTCCCTGTCTTAGAATATGCTTCCATTTTATCTTCTTTAAACCTATTCATCAGCATCAATATTCTTGGTCATTATAATGCTGTTAAAGCCTAGATCTGGGACGCTTAGTACTCCAGACATACAAGAAGTCCAGATAAGACTGCCGCCTCACTCGCTCACTGGCTGCCGGCCGCACTCACTCAATGGCTCCTGCCTCGTCGTGATGGTGGACGCAGCTCGCTCTCCACACTCTGCTCACTCCGCTCCATCAGTTTTATTCTCCTCGCCGCCGGTGATTGACAGCGGGTGACGGAGGGGGCGGCTTTTACGATATTTAATCCTTCATAACTTTTGAAAGATTCCACTGATCGGAACAAAACTTGGTGCACTTGCAGCACAGGAGAATGGAGAGTAAGGTGCCGAAAAATCGTAGCGCCAGCACGTACCATTTTTGCACAAATTTAAAAACAACGCAAACCGGAAGAGGACATGATAATAGTTTTAGTTAAGTATAGATAGATGTGCCAGTCTATCCTAGCCAATTCCCGTCTCATACCATCAAAGTTATGAAAGACCAATGACACACCTACATGAGCTCCCACAGCCCTCGCGACTCTGTGATCTTGGTCTCTGAGGCTGACGTCAGAGCATTTTTCAAGAGGGTGAATCCATGCAAAGCATCTGACATGGACAATGTATTTGGCCATTGGTGAAGACCAGTGTGGACCAACTGGCTGGACTATTGAAGGACATCTTCAACCTCTGTTGCCTGAGATTTTCACCTGCTTCTACAGTCTGTGGTACGCTCCAGTACCCAAGAAGAGCATGTTGACCTGCCTCAATGCCTACTGTGGGGGTTCACTTGCATGCACCGTAATGAATTGCTGCAAGAGGATGCAATCAACTCCTGACAAAATTACGACATGGTTCCGCTTCAATTTTCACGTTGGGTTAACAGCAGATGGTATTTAACGGATCTTCACACTGCTCTAGATCATCTAGGTAACAGGAATATGTACATTAGGCTGCTGTTCGTCAACTGTTCAGCGATGAACTCCTCCAACCCTTCCATTGTCAAACACCAATACCTGAGCTTCTATACCTCCCTCTGTAACTGCATCCTTGACTTTGGCAAACCTCTAAGTGCAGATTGGTAATATCTCGCCACATTTCTCATTACGCCAGTATTTTGTGTCTATCTTGTGTAACCCTAACCCTACCTCAACAAATGAATACTACGGAACACCTATTGCACTACCATGGACTAGTTTTCTAATTGTGTTGGACTGGGAGAAAGGTTTTAACTGTCTATCCTATCTATGCCTCATAATTTTATATGCTTTATCAAGTTTCCCCTCAACTTCCAACGTTCCAGTGAAATTTATGTTCTTGTGTGTTATCTGAATCTACGTGCTTACGACACTGTTGCAAGCAAGCTTTTTAATTATAACTAGCTCACCGTATATATGATAGTACGTACTTGACTTCCATTATTTTTCTGTCTATGCAAAACATTTAAACTATATCTGTGGTCAAAGAACCACACTCTGAAAGTTTCTATATATTAATAACGTTTTGATATTTATGCCAAATTTAAAAAAAATGTAGAATGAGGGCAAATATTTAAGCATTCCTGCATGATTCTTATAAGAAACTGTTGTGATGGATCAACGGTTTTTATTCTAAAGATCTTCATAAAAATGTTCAACCATTTTGCATGTTATTGTCTGGAATCAAGAAATACCACCATGTTTAAAAGTAAGTTCCCCACATTTAAATAAAATGATGTTAATATTATCCAATTTTAATAATGTGTAAAATCAAATACCAGTATTTAAGCATTAAAGCTTTTTGGTTTAACTGAAACTGAATTAATGTGGTTAATAACAATACTTCCAGTAAATAAATATTCTTGACTTTCACTCAGGCAGCTTGTGATTTGCTTCGAAGAATAATCCGCATTTTGTACCTCACTAAGCGGTTGCAAGGGCAGCTGCAGGGAGGAAGCAGGGAGATAACTAAAGCTGCACAAAGTCTCAACGAATTGGGTGAGTGAATAAACCCTGTGATGTTACTTACGAAATTGACATTGTCTTTATACCACACGATACCACATCGATTTAAGGTGAAGGGGAAAAGATTTAATAGGAATCTGAAGGATAACTTTTACACACAAAGGGTGGTGGGTGTATGGAACAAGCTGCCAGAGTAAGTAGTTGAGGCTGGGACTATCCCAACATTTAAGAAACAGTTAGGCAGGTACATGGATAGGTCAGGTTTAGTGGGATATAGTCCAAACGCGGGCAGGTGGGACAAGTGTAGCTGCGACATGTTGACTGGTGTGGGTAATTTGGGCCGAAGGACCTGTTTCCACACTGTATCACTCTATGACTCTATGACATGATGTTTTTGTACCTTAATGCAATTTATTTCATGGAGACACAATTGCTCTAATTCGAGGAGTGTTTAATAATATGTCCTCCTTTTTGGAATTGAAATTAACTTTGTCTCACTGGCCAAAGACATCCTTTTAACAGGTATTTATCCAGCCGAGTTGGAGTAAGGCCATTTGCTAGTGTTAGTTTTTACTTTCTATTGGAGTGGTTTTACTTTTCTACTGAAGAAGCATTTATGGCAAGCACTACAAAATAACAGTATATAGTGATTTCTCATATCTATTTAACTATGCTAAACATCTAGTTTGTGTTCATATTTTCTTATTGTAAATAGGTATCATTCTTAATGATGTCTGTGTAAAACTAGTTTTGTTTGTTTCTATGCGTGTGTGTGTGTCTGTCTGCGTGCCCATGTGATCCAAGAATTACGCCAAAACGGTACACGATAACACGACAATTTTTGCACCACCTTACTCATAATTGTCCTGTGGTGTGGTCTCAGGTTTTGTTCAGATTGATGTTATATTTTGCAAGTTATTCACATTTTAACTGTACAAAACCCCAATTTGAGAAAGATTTCTTCCCTCTGCACTGGCACTTACAGCTATGACGTCACAATTGGATTGTAGCCCTGCTCGCTACAATGTTGCTATACCAGGACACTGAGTCCTGCCAGGGGAAATAAGGGGAAAAGCAGCCCCTGCGCAGTTGGGTGAGTGGTGGAATATTGCGTTGGGGGAACGGGTTGCGTTGAGGGAACGGGTGAGTGGTGAAATATTGCCTTGGAGAATGGGTTGAGTAGGGGGACCAGGCCTCCCGTGTGACAGGGACCCAACGGGTCCCGCTTGGTCCAGTGTGTATATATATTACTAAAACTCTTATCTTGTTTCTATGTCTGTCTGTCTGGGCTGTGCTCCTGAAATTACGGCAAAACGGTACACGATAGCGCTACAATTTTTGGCCCACCTTACTCACCATTGTCTGTGTGTGTGTTTTTATCAAGTTTCGTTCAGATTGATGTTATATTTTACGTTATTCACATTTATAACTTTACAAAATCCCACTTTAGAGAAGAATTTCTTCCATCTGCACTGGCAGTTAGTAGCTATGACGTCTCAATGGGATCGACAATAGACAATAGGTGCAGAAGTAGGCCCTTTGAGCCGGCACCGCCATTCAATGTGATCATGGCTGTTCATCCACAATCAGTACCCCGTTCCTGTCTTCTCCCCATATCCCCGGACAATGACATCATAATGGGATCTCGTTTACATAAACTGCCTTTGAGCAGTGTTCCAGCCCACAATGACATCACAATGGGATCAGCAGCTTTTGCCTCAAGGGGAGTAGAGAGGGGTTATGAAGGGAGGGAGGGAGAGAGATTTAATCAAAAAATCTGTTTTAATCAAATTCTTGGGTGGTGGATTCATTATCCAAAAAAATAAAACGCAGTTTTCATTTCAAAAAAAAAAATCCAGAATTTTACTTGTGAGTGGGATGGGGGGGAGGTGAGCGCTGATGATGCTGCGTGGGGATGATTGATTGCGTGGAGCAATGCCTCCAATGAGCGATGCCTGCATTGTTGGGGGCTATGGATAAGTGGTGGAATATTGCGTTTGGAGAATGGGTTGCGTTAGGGGAACGGGGCCCAACGGGTCCCACTTGGTATATTACTAAAACTCTCATCTTGTTTGTATGTGTGTGTGTATGTGATCCTGAAACTACTCCAAAACCGTACACGATACCGCTACAATTTGTTGGCCCACCTTACTCACCATTGTCCTGTGGTGTGCTGTGGCAAGTTTCGTTCAGATTGATCATATATTTTACAAGTTATTCACATTTTAAATTTTACAAAAACTACTGACAAAAATCACTTCCACTTGCACTGCCCGTTAGCAGCGTATGACGTCACAATGGGATCCCAAATCTCATTTACATAAAAAATTGCTATTGAAAAAAATTAAGTTTTATTCAAATTCTTCCGTTTTCATTCACTACGACGTCATAAAAAATTGCAATTTAAAGAAAACCCTCAGTTTTAATCAAATTCTTGGAGGGAGGTTTCATTTACAAAAAAATCTTGATTTTCATTTGGGGGGGGGGGGGGGGTGGTGGGAGAGGGTAGAGGTTTCATTAACAGAAAATATGTCGCAATTTTCTTTGTGGGGGTGGGATAGGGGGGAGGTGAGTAGTGGGGGAGCAGGTGGATGGAGGGAGAGGAGGGGGTTAGGGAGGGGAAAGTGGGGGAGGTGAGGAAGGAGAGTGGGGGAGGGGGGGGTAGAGGGAGAGGAATGGGGAGGAGGGGGGGATGGAGGGGGAATAAAGGGAGATGAGTGCAGTGGAGGAAGAGGGTGGATAGAAGGAGAGGAGGTTGGGAGTGGGGGATAGAGGAGGAGGGCAGTGGGGGAGGTGAGGAGGGAGAATGGGGGAGTGGGATTGGGGAAGTGAGAAGTGTAGGAGCAGGGAGATTGAGGGTGAGGAGGGGGGTAGGGAGGGGAGAGAGGTTATGGAGGGAGGGTGTGAGTGACTGAGGGTAGAGGAACAGAGAGGGAGGGCTAGGCGAGGGAGGGAGTGGGGAGGGGAGGAGGAGAGGGGAAAGAAGGCAGAAGCTGAAGAGGAGGGGGAGGGAGTAGGGGAGGGGAAGAGGAGAGGGGAAAGCAGATGGAGGGTGAAGAGGAGGGGGAGGGAGTGCTGGGGGATGAAGGGGAATGGAGGAGGATAGGGGTAGGAAGAGGGATGGCGAGGTGCAGTTAGGGGAGGGTTGCTGTGACTCGCATCACAACGGGGATCTCTGGCATCACAACAGAACCCGTCAGCCGCGCCTGCGCAGTTAGGGGCTATGGGTGAATATTACTTTGGGGGAACGGGCCCAACGGGTCACACTTGGTCTAGCACTTGTTAAAAGCAATGATAGGATGCAGGTTTCCAAATACATGTAAACCTAATAAATACGAAATGTATAATTATTGAGATAAAATCATTCTATGTGGTAGTGAGCTCTTTTTGGCCCAACAAGTCTATTCTAGCCATCAGCACCTATTTATACTGATCCTACACTAATACCATATTTTATTCTGTCGATGTTCTCGTCAGCTTTCCCCACATTCTACCACTCACCTACAAACTAAGGTAATTTGCAAAGGCCAATTAGCCTACCTAGCTGTAAAATATTGCTGGCTAATTTTATCCTACTTTCAAATAAACATCATCTGTGGATGCAATAAAAATATCTCACTGATCAGTGAGGACATTTTTTGTAATGTAAAATATAGATAAACAGTACCTTTTATCTATTTGTCCATTTCAGCTGTCTATAGTAACACCAATATCGTAATTCTCCATCATGACAACCATGGGGAAATTATGAACTATTTGCCTTGAATTTACATTAAAAAAAAGATTGTAATCCCATTGTGTACATCATGCCCCTTTCCAGATTCACCTACTCCTGTTTAGCAAAGACTAAAAATCACCACCCACTAATCATATTATCGCCCTTTTACTCCAGTGCCGAGCATGCATGATATGCTTACTGTTCATTGAATGTCCATTTAACATACAGTTATAGTGTTGGAAAATATGCAGAGACATCTTGTTCTTGAGTTACTGAAAGCTATAGTAAGCTTTTAAAGTTGTTAGGTGGGCAAACGGTATATTAGGCAAAATGAAATAGTTGTGATAGAAGGAGTGCAGTGTAGGTTCACCAGACAGATCCTGAGAATGGTGCCTTTGTTGTTTGATGAGAGATTAAGTAGACCGGACCTAGGAAAGTTCAGATAAGTGCTGTCAATGAAGCACACTTGTCGATTAACAGGGTAGATGCATTTAATTGTGATGTTCAAAACCAAGGGGTCAGGGAATTTAGAAATAAGGATAAGAAAACATTTTGCAGAGGACAGGGAATCACTGGAATTCTCTGCCCAAGGGGACTGTGTTGGGTCAACTGTCAACTCTACTTAGGAGACACCACAGTATTTTGGATATTAAGAGAATCTAGGGAGATGGGTCAGTACAGAAATGTGATACAGAATTAAAAGATCAGGCATGGGAAGCCACATGACCTTCTGCTAATTATATTTCCTGTTGAACAATAATAATCTGCATTAAGAATGAGGGGGGGCGGGCTGGAGGGTTTTGATCAGTGGAAGAAAAGCCTTTTCAGTCGACTATCTTGTGCAGACATTGTAAATTTGTTCTCTTATCCGTCAAAATGAACTAAAGGCCTTTTTAAAAATTATTTAATCTGGAATTTGGCAATTTTTATCATATATTTTATTGTGTCCACAAATTATGCATTTAGTTTCATTAGAATGGAGAGTAAATTTATTGTATTGTCTCCCCAGTGTTGCCTCCTGATGCCTTTTGAAATATATCAGGAAAGAGAGCGAAGTGCATGCCTTAACCCTCATAAGAGCTGATCAGGCAGGTGAAGAGCCAGATTTACATTTTTTTGATAATTACACAGTCCAATTTATTGATTTGTGAAGTATTGCAAATCTGGTTGAACTCGATAATGTCCTTAGCAATCTTTCCTCACCCCACCCCCTATTTTCGACAAATGGCAACAAAATAATCTTGGGTGAAATCTAGATTGAAATTTCAAGCAAACAGCATTGAGGAAAACTTTAATTAGTATGTGTCACTATTGGCATACCTTAACGTTTATCACAACAGGGCTATAGTGCAGGCAATGCCAATGGCATTGTTTGCTAGTAATTTACCCACCCACGTTAAATCAGATGCGTTGCCAGCCAAGTTTGTTACGAAAGAGTGTAGGTAAGATGCTGGGAAGACTATCAGCCCTTCATTGAACCATGGAATATTTACTGTTGAACCGGCGGATATAGTCTTGATTCAAATTCTCATTCGGATTTTCTCGCATTACAGTTTTCCTATAATTAATATTGAGTTAACTGCTGAAGTTGGACTCGTAAATCGTCAAGAGTGGTTTATTGTCATATGTACTTAAACGGAACAATGAAATTCTTACTTGCAGCTGCACAACAGGTTTGTAAACACAATACGCATTAGATCAAATAATAAACAAAAAAGCTCAATAAATTAAAAAAAAAGTTAGTGGAAAACAACCAAAGTCTGAAGTCCCAAGTGCAACCATGGTAGTTCGTAGTTGAGTGTTTAGTTGAAGTACGTAGTGTTCAATAGCATGATGATTGTTGGGAAGATTCTATTCCTGAACCTGGATGACTTTTCACTTTCTTCTTCATAATGGCAAGAGTGAAAAGCGAGCATGGCCAGGGTGGTGTGGGTCCTTGATCATTTGTACCAAATGACATTGCAAACCCCGTTGATTTATTGCGGAGGAAGGCAAATTGTAGTGCTTCCTCATTTGTACCAATTGTGTTCTGTCAATAAGGAAGTCGGGGATCCAGTTGCAAAGAAATGCACAGAGACCCAGTTCCCTGTACTTGGTAACGTGTTTGGCAGGGATGATGGCGTTGAACGCCAAGCTGCTGTTAATGAACAAAAGCCAGATGCATGTTTCCGAGCAAAGTAACTAGCCAGCGACATTGCAAACCCCGTTGATTTATTGCGGAGGAAGGCAAATTGTAGTGCTTCCTGATTCTTGCTGAGGGAAACGTTTAAATGCACTAGGACCAACCTCTCAAAGCACTTCATCACCATGAATGTTAGTGGCATCGGTCAGTAATCTTCCCCTTGCTCCTCTTGGGTACCGATATTCATTGATGCTATTTTAAAGCAGGTGGGAACCTCGGAACTCAGTAATGAAAGATTGAAGATATCTGCAAAATTTCCAGCCAGTTGATACATGCAGGTTTTGAGAACACGACCAGTCACACCACCGGGTGCAGATGCTTTACCTTCGACCTCCTTCGACTATGTTGAAGACTGGCTTCGACCATGTACGTTTTACTGCTGTTTGCAGTAGCCTTTTTGCTTCAGCAGCCTTTTAAGAAAGGCAGAAGGGGAAGAGCAAGGGTGAAGAGGAAGCACAAGAAGAGGTCTCAATGGGTGAATGGAGATGATGTGATGGACTGTCCCAGGACACCAGATGACTGGAAGAGATGGAACTTTAAGCACACATGTGGGGCAGTGGATGGCAAGCATGCCATTCTTGTCCCTGTCCCTGTACCTCTCATTTTCCTTTTTGTACAGGATGGCATTCTGCTGGCACCATTACTCAAGGTCCCACTCCTGCTGCCTGGTGAAGGTGTAGGGCATAACCTTCCTCCCTCACCACCAATGGGACACAGGATGCTGTGTCAGACACAGGAGAAAGGGCTGCTTTGCTGCCTTCAAATGAGGCAGTGAAGGATGGGGTGGTGGTGGGGACATATACTACCACCCTGGTCTCCTCCTCCAGTGGTTTCTCATGCAGGGCTACCTCCTCCTGCTCTATCACCTCCTGTGGCATCACCTGCTGCCACTCCTCCTCTTGGGTGGGCAACACCTGCATGGCCGGCTTTTTTGAGGGTTGTGCCCTCCCCCTGCGCTGCTGCCTTTTTGGTGCCATCTCTAAAACACAAGTCTCCTCTCCAAAAACCCCCCCAGCTATGAATGAACTTGGAGTGACAGAGGTGACGTTCTGCTGTTTAAATAACCTTTTTTTCCCTACTGACCTTTTTTTCACCCCGGAGCAATTACCTTTGAATGCCTCCGACCACCTACGACTGCCTACGACTAGCATCACGACCTACCTACGAGTAAAAAGAATCGATTTTTTCCATGCCGACCTTTTTTTACTCGTGGACATTTTTTATCGGGCTAGAAAAAACGGCGCGAGCTAGTTGATGCCACGAGTACCTACGACTAGCATCACGACCTGTTACGACCTACCTACGACCTCCTCGACCTTGTGGCGACCATGCTGCGAGTATGAGTCAAGGGCAAACTTGGCAGAGGTCGTGAAAGTGGGACAGGGGCTTTGGATTGCAATTCAATTGGATGCTCTTAGGGCCACAAGAAACTATATCAGTGTTCTCTCTATTGAAGTGTGTGTAGAACACATTGAGCTCGTTCAGGAGTTTTGCCTCGCTGCAGTTAAGTTGCCACTTGAGTTTGCCTTGTAGAAAGTGATGGCGTGCAAGCTGACGAACATCCGCTTCGTCCTCTAGTTTAGAGCAAAAGTCCCTTTTAGCCTTTTTGTTGACCTTATCAAGATCGTATCTAGACTTTTTATATGAATCTGCATCTCCAGACTTGAATGCCTGAGATCGGGTCCTCAGAAAATTGCGGGTTCATTCAAGGCATCTTTCGGGGCAAACTCAGACGGTTTTCATGGGAACACACATTTCCACATCAAGTCGGCAATAACTGGCGTATTCATTC
The DNA here is from genome assembly GCF_010909765.2 of Amblyraja radiata. Lineage (NCBI taxonomy): Eukaryota > Metazoa > Chordata > Chondrichthyes > Rajiformes > Rajidae > Amblyraja > Amblyraja radiata. Next base: position 19,559,282 of record NC_045976.1, on the reverse strand, counting down.
AGGTCCATTGAATAGCAGTGGGTGAGGGTGTTTGTTCCTCTGATGCTGCAGGAAATGTGCTGGTGGTAGTTAGGGAGTGATTTCTTCAAGCTGGCCTTAAGGTCATAAGGAATAGGAGTAGAATTTGGCCATTCGGCCCATCAAGTCTACTCCGCCATTCAATCATAGCTGATCTATCTCTTCCTCCAAACCCTATTCTCTGGCCTACTCCCCATAATCTCTGACACCTGTACTAATCGAGAATCTATCTATCTTACTGAAGTCCTCAGCGATGATCAAAAAGGCATCTGGATACAGTGTCTAATTTTTGGTGATCACGGCGCGCAGCTCCTCCAGTGCTCAATAAACATGTGCCTGGGGTGGGATGTAGACCATGGTCATGATAACGGAGGTGAACTCTTTCAGAGGTGGAAGGAACAGCATCTTCACCACAAGGTGTTCCAGGTGCAGAGATCAGGAGTTGGACAGGACTGCTACATCTGAGCAACATGACGAGTTTACCATGATGTGGACGCCACTGTCTCTCCTTTTCCCAGATCCCTCCGTTCAATCCATATGATGAATGGAGAAACCTTCAGGCTGGAGGGCTTTGGCTGGAGAGCTGGGGGTGAGCCAGGTCTCTGAAACAGAGCACACAGTATTCCCTCATCTCTCTTTTTGAAAAAGCAGCCTTGCCATTAAGTCCACAACTTTATTCTCTAGGGACTGTACATTGGCCAGCAGAATGGTGGGGAGGGTCATAGTCCCCTGAGCTTCAGTCTTTAGGCCCTGTCCCACTTACGTGACCCTGGCACGCTAATTACGCGACCTCATCGTCGCCGTGAGGCGCGAAGGTCGCGCGCGTCATCATGCACCCGCACAGCCGTCTGGAGCGCGTGATGTCATTTGAAGATAGACACAAAATGCCTGAGTAACTCAGCGGGAACGGCAGCATCTCTGGAGAGAAGCAATGGGTGATGTTTCGGGTCGAGACCCTTCTCTCTGGGAGTAGAAGTGAGGGCGGACCGGATCCGCAATGGCCGTGAACCCCAGGCTGAGTTCGACGATCGTTTGCCTGCTTCTGTTGCTGTTGGAGGTGAAACGTTGCATCGCGCCAGGGTCTTGGGCCTGTCCCACTTTGGCCATCAGTTACGCGACAGCCCGGTGGCGCGCAAAGATTTCGTTCGGTACAAAATCCTGGAGCGCCGCGTGATACTGCGCACAACGCCATACCCCTCCGCGCTTCTCAGTGGGACCGGCCCCGCGCCGCCACACAATGCCCGTGCGCCTCAACGCGACGACGAGGTCGCGTAATTTGCGTGCCAATGGCACGTAAGTAGGACAGGGCCTTTACTTGCCGGCTGCCTAGTCGATCACGTTTCCGGACACTATAGAGGCCTCGCCGGTGTTCCCTGTAACTGTACTTGCTGCACCTGCGATTCTACATGAGCTGTGGGAAAATACTTGCTATCAGGGATCCTTTACGATCGGTAACTCCCCTGCCGTTGGGAGATTGCAATTGTACTATTCCATTTAAATGCACTAGCAGCTTGTGTTCAGCACTGATATGTGCGGTTACTTTTACCCAGAAGTTCAGAACTATTATATTTAATCCTTTGCTGTTGTGCTAATAGCAAAATGTTGCCACAGAACAGCACAATTTTATTCTGGTGAAATGCGTGGTGCCATTCTCACGAGCTTGGTAAATATTTTACTTTTGAATTAATGGTGTAGTTAGTCTCAATGTAACCACAGCATTTAGAGATCTTCCCCAGTTTACAACTGGATTTATTTTCCAGTGAACTGCTTGTAACTCAACAGATCGTAATTTCAAAATGTGGCCTTCCTGCAATAGATTTGAATAAAAACCAAGGGCAATGTGTAGCTAAACCAGGGCACATAACTAAATCATTCAGATATTGCCACAAACTGAGTTCCCACTTCATAACCTGAGAAGGACCTGCGTTTCAAAACAATGACTCAGTTCATGAGTATTTCTTAAGATATCCTGAGAATACTGATGTAAATGCAAAGTTGCTCCTCTTTACTTTTCTCTGCTAAATTTGAAAAGCTATGGGTCAGCTATGGGTACAACTGTAGTAGTATTTAAAATTAAGAATGAATGTACCTTCTAGCTGTTTGTGGGGGGAAAAAAACATTTTATTCAGTTAATACAATTCATTGGCCGTTCTTGAAATAACAAGTGAATAAACAACGAGGTGATCGCACTCTTTCAAAGGAAATCAATTCTAATAACAGAGAGATTATAAAATAGAAAGAATCTTTTTTTTCTCTCCATGCATGCTACCTGATTTGCTGAGAATCTCCAGCAAGTTCTGTTTTTTTAAATTCCAGATTTCGAATATTATGCAGGGTTTTTAATGTTTATAATAACAGTTCCCAGAATGCTGTGGGGATGGGGGTCATTGAGTATATTCAGGGATAAGGGTTTGCCAGATATTTGTCCAACAGGTCATCCCCAGAGTACTGTCTAATATACAGTCAATACATACAAAAGAGTATTTGGGAGACCAGACATTGCCTTTGCTGACCATTCTAGATACTAGTTGGAATTTTGCAACATTGAACCCAAGAATACATTCCACTTTACATGTTGATGTTCACTTTGCAACTCTTTGCATCTGAGCCAGCAGCATTGTCTTTTATAAAACTGTTGATAGCATTTAAAACCACATCAGCAATAAAATCTTTCAAAAGTGTATCATTATAAACCTGAGATAAGCCTGGGCTTGATTTGTTAATGCCAGCTTTATTATTAAGAAAAGCAGAATGAGATTTATAATACTTCTCAGAATATGTTTTGGGGAGACATCTTCTCAGGAATGGAACCTTGCCGTAACCAGGGAGGACCTGTACAAAAGTCAACGGGGGTGGAGTAGAAGTTGAAAAACTCTGACACAAAATTGGATCAACTACCATATTGAATAGCAGAGCAGGCTGAAGGTGCAGATCAGCTTACTCCTGGTCCTGCTTCTCATACCCTACTGTTGCTGATTCTGTTGCTTTATCGGCACTGTGCATCTTGCACAAAATGATTATATTAATTTATTTGAAGTTTTATTTGCCTTGCCTTTTTAATAGACAAGTGTGACTCTCAAGGAGAATTCATGGGTGAAGCAATGCCTTAGCAGAGCTGCCAAGTAGTACGGATTTTCCGTATTTTATACGGAAATGCGATAAGAATACTGATGTATGATTTTGCGTTGTTAAATACGGATTTTAAAAAAATCAGACCATAGATAATCGTAACAACGAGTCACCGCTGTGCCGGCCGAGGTGCAGCGGGCGGGTGGGAACAACCGAGATCGGCCTGACTTCCTGTTTCATTAACATACCACTCGCCAATGGAAAAGTAATAACCTGGTAAATTTGACTTAAGATCTTGCTGCTTAAAAAATGCAAGGATATAAAAAGTCATATTGTATCTCTAAAAATTATAGCAGATTAAATCTATTAGTATTTTAAATGTCAAAATCTGGATGATTATTTTTGTTGGAGGCTGGAATCTCTCTGTCTCGTTCTTTCTCTATCTCTCGTTCTTTCTCTCCCCCTCTCCCCCCCCCCCTCTTCAGACAATCACAAGTACTCTCACTGATGAGAGTTTAGATCAGTCTGAAGAAGGGTCTCGACCAGAAATGTCACCCATTCCTTCTCTCCAGAGTCGCTGCCTGTCCCGTTCCAGGTTTAAACAGAGAGCTGTCAGTTTAACGCGTGGGAATTTAAACAAAGAGCTGTCGGTTGCAGCGTTATGGGTTCTAAATGTAACGTTACCGGCTGGAGTGCTATGGGCTTTAAACATAGCATTATGGGCTTTACATATAGCGCTATGGCCACAGCGGTATGGGTCACAGACTGTTCGGGAAAATTCTCGTATAACAATGAGTCTTTAGAATTCTCTTTCTCAGTGGAAGTTGAGCCTTTGACAATTTTTCAGGCAGTAGTAGAATTCTGGATAAGCCTAATGGTGAAAGGTTACCAGTGGGATTGCAGTTACATTGGGATTGGTCTTGATTTTACAGAATGGTGGGTGGGCTCAAGGGGGAGAGAGGGAGGGGTGGAGAGAGGGAGAGGGGAGGGAGAAGGAGAGAGAGGGAGGGAGGGAATGAGAAGGAGGGAGAAAAAAAGCGAGGAGAGGGAGGGTGGGAGGGATGCGGGAGAGGGAAAGGGAGGGAGAGGGGAAAGCGAGGGAGGGAGGGAGAGGGAGGCTTCCAAAATGGCTTCTACATCATCTGGTGCTAAAAGCAGGAAGCAGCCGTTCAAACAGCAATATGCAAAGAGATGGCAATGAATGCACTGTCATGTAAGGTGCATAGAAGATATGTCAATTGGTAGCAAAATTATGCATTCTTGTACTCTTATATGGGTATAACTGTACATAAAATAAATAACACTTTTTCCAGCAAAATGGCACCGCGTAAAAATACTGATTTCCTCAGCAAAATACTGATTTTCAGGCACTAGAATACTGAAATGCTCTGACAAAACTTGGCAGCTCTGCCTTCGTGATTCAAAAGTACCACTTCAGAAAATCCCAAATTTTATAGCGATAAATGTGTATTATGCTAAAACCACAGTTGTAATGAGAAGGAGGTAACGTTGAAGTGTATATATACACTTGTACATTGGTGATTGTAATTGCTTGGAAGTAATTTGTGGGTTTTATACACAGTTTTTCAAAATAAATATGTGGAGGAATCAAAAAAAGAAAGAAAAAATATTTGGATCTTATTCATTTTTAGTTTAGAGATAGTTTGGAAACAGGCCCTTCGGCTCCACAGGTCCGCGCCGACTAGCGGCCCCCTCACAGTAACACTATCCTACACACACGGGACAATTCTTTACATTTACCAAGCCAATTTACCTGCTTACCGGACGTCTTTGGAGTGTGGGAGGAAACCGAAGATCTCGGAGAATACCCACGGGGAAAACGTACAAACTCTGTACAGACAGCACCCGTAGTTGGGATCGAACCCGGGTCTCCGGCGCTGTAAGGCAGCAACTCTACCGCTGTGCCACCGTGCCGCCCTTATGCGCTATAAAAATGCACTATATTTTGTGCTATAAAAAACGGTTGATTGATGAGCTTGTTGACCATGGGCAATGTGTAGGCAGCAAAGTACTTGTTAATGGTATTTTTTATTGATCACTAACATTCTTCATTTGGAAAGCCTTTAGGTAGGCTGAAAAGTGAGTCAATACGTTACAAATGGTTTTAAAGGTAATGTCTTCAACTCAAAATGCATTAGGAATTAGCAATTTTACTACTGCTCCTGCATGATCACGATAATAAGTGATCTCTTTTAACAAAGTTACTGACATGACTGTGCATTGAACTTCTATCACATTTTAAAAAGGAAAACACATTTTTGGCATATTTTTGTGACTGAGTTGTTCATGAGGAAATTTCCTCAACCATGAAAATTTCCGTACGCCAACAGAATAATATTTGTCTCAACACAGAATATCTGTACTTGGTGATGTGGAAATGTTTTTTAGCAATCATTATAAAAAATCTGTGTGGAAATTGCATCCTGGCATCTTGAGTTCAGCCGAGAAACAATTTAACTTATTTCACTTTATGGTTCCATTGTTAAAGTTAGGGTAATGAACTGTGAGCTCCATATGCTATTAACAATCAACTTTGTGATCTTTCAGACAATGGCACCACAATAAAAGCAGGGTGACAAAAGTGTAGTCTATTACGTAATAAAAATTATAATTAATCAACATTTTAAGCTAATCAAATTTTTTCAACTTCAACAGGGAGTTAACTATTTTTCCCTCAACTGTTATTGAATTCGGTAGATCAGATTGGAGGAAAACTATTCAAAGGATTTCCAATTCTCTAGTATACAGTGTGATTTGCTGTACTGGTTCATAGAAAGAGAGGAAACTGCCTTGCATGCACAAAGTAACAATAAACTGACCCTGAAACCTTAATTTAAAACAAAAGGTATGTTGGCCTTTATAGCAAGGGCAATGAGTAATGACAACTTACTGGAGTTATATTGTAGCCAAGTACAATCATACCTACAATATTGTGTGCTGTTCTCCTTATCCAAAGAAAAAGACTGGATAGATGCAAAATTATGTTTTCTCTGGTCACGGTGTCAACAGTCTGAATCAGCTTTAAAATAGAGTATTTTAAATCTTTAAAATAGCTTTAAAATAGACCTGTGTGGACCAGCTTTAGGTCTCACTACTCCAATCTGCCATCCTAAGGTCTCAACCTGCTTTAGTGAGACCACTATCACCTCAGTGCCAAAGAAAAGCACCGCAACATGCCTTAATGACTACTGTCCAGTGTCTCTGACATCCACCATCATGAAGCGCTGTGAGAGACTGGTGTTGGTACACATTATCTCCAGCCTCCTAGACAGACTTGATCCACTGAGAACTTCAAGTTCCATAGCGTAAATATTATCAACAATTTGTGATGCACCAACCACATTGAGATGACAACTAAAAAGTCACACCAATGTCTCTGCTTCTACAGAAGGCTGAGGAAATTTGGCATGTCTCCAATTACTCTTATAAACTTCTATAGCTGCACCATAGAAAGTGGGGCTGCGTCACAGCTTTCTTTGGCAACATCTGTGCCCAAGACCACAATAAATTGCACAAAGTTGAGGATGTAGCCCAGGCTATCACACAGGCCAGATTTTCCAACATTGATTCCATCTGCATTTCATGCTGCCTTAGAACAGCAGCTAACATAATCATAGACTTGTCCCACTCCAATCATTCCTTCTTGCACTCCCGTCGGACAGAAGCTACAGAAACTTTAAAGTGTGCATCACCAGACTCAGGAACAGCATCTTCCCCTCTGTTATCTGGGTTAAACGGTCCATGCATTAGCTAGGGTACTGTCCAATTCACCTCTATCCCATTGTGGACATTGAACTTTGTGTACGGAACTAGTGCGCTCCAATGCTTAGAACTATATTTTGCACTTTGTATCTTTCCCTTCACTCTACCTATTCTACTTGAGTGCCTTGATTGTATTTATATGCAAAACCAAACTTTTTTCCTGTACTTTATTACATGTAACATGCAATAATCCTAAACCTAAATATTGGGGTTTGGCTATTTGTGATTAAGATGAGAAGAATGTTCTACATTCAGAAGGTAGTGAATCTTTGAATCTTTGAAGGTAGTGAATTTGAATCCTATCTATTCCCCTCATGATCTTATACACCACTCTATGACCACCCATCATCCACCTATGCTCCAATACCTCAAGTCCTAGCCTGCCCAACCTCTCGTTAAAGCATGGGGCCTCAAGTCCTGGCATCATCCTCGTAAATCTTTGCATTATTTCCATCTTAACACCATTCTTTCTAGAGCAGGGTGACCAAAAGTGAACACAATACTCCATATGCGGCCTCATCAATGCTGTGTACAATTGTAACATAACATTCCCACTTCAATGCTCAGTACCCTGATGATTGAAGGTCTGTATACCGAAAGCCACCTTGACCAACCTATCTACCTTTGACATCACTTTCAAGAAACGTTGTTCCTGCATTCCTAGATCCATCTGCTCTACGGTAACCCCCTCCCGGGCACTGCTATTCACTGTGAAGATCGTGTCCTGATTTTATTTCCCTGAATGCAACACCTCGCAATTACCTGCATTAAAGTCATTTAACCATGCCCAACTGATCAAGATCCTGGTGTAATTTTTGATAACTATCTTCGCTATCTAGTGCCATCTACAAACTTACTAATAATTATGCCTTCATTCTCGTCCAAATCATCGATGTAAACCACAAACAGCAATGGGTCAGGCCGATATCTGAGGCCACATCGCGTCATAGGCCTCCAGTCCGAAAAACAACATCATCTACGACTTTGCTCTCAACTCTTTTGGTTACTTCAAAAACTCAAATCAGATTCGTAAGCACGATAGAATCCCTCTCACTCCTTTTCATCTGTCCTTGAATGTTTTATTTCCCATATGTTCTCATAATATTTCAAAAATGTACTTGTAATTTATGAAATACATTTCCTTGTATGCAACGAAACATCACAGATCGAGGAAACTGTATCTAAAAGAGTGACATTTAAATTGTGTTTTATGGTCTTGATTGAAGTTACAAAAGCCAGGATAATAAAGAACAATTTGCCCTTTAAAAGAGTGATAGGTATCTTTTACATTCATCTCAGCAATGCAGAGTAATAAGACTTCATCGTATAATCTTCCAACATGAAAGCAAGGTTATTAATAAGTATAATGGTTCATAAAATAAGTTCTGTTGAGCCTAAGTCATAGTGCTGAACTACTATCTACCTCTTTGATGTCGCTCGGACTATCCTTGACCGGACTGGTGGCTTTACCTTGTGCTAAACATTATTCTCTTATCATGTATCTATATACTGTAAATGGATTGATTGTAATCATGTATTGCCTTTCTGCTGACTGGTTAGCACGCAACAAAAAGCTTTTCAGTGTATATCGGTACACGTGACAACAAACTAAACTGAAACTGGGCTGAAGGGCTAGTTTCAATGCTGCACCTCTTGAGTCTGCGCAAATCATTAATTCCATTTTATTTAGCCCACATTCTCGATAGATCCCCACAGATTCTACCACTCTCAATCTTGCAACTTATAAGGGCCGGTTGACGTACCAACCTGCATGCCTTTGGAATTTGGGAAGAAATCTGAGATCACATGGAGAACATGCACACACATAGCACCTGACATCTGGATTGATCCCAGGTTTCTGACATTTTGAGGTTACAGTTCCACCAGCTGCACTGTTGTGCTGCCTGGGGCATTCTTTTTCAAATTATTCTTTGCTTTTTTATGTTTACTTGCTTTGAATCAATCTACTTACTAGGCTATATTATTCACAAGCCTATGCTATTTTTTTTCAAGGTATAATTGAAATTGAATCACGATGACGTCTAAATGGTATAATTCATAATGGCATGCACTATTTTAGATAGTCGGGAAAAATAAGTTAACTGAAATAATCAGTTAGCTTTACAACATTATGACAGATACATGATGGGCATTTATAATTGGGTAATATTTACAATTCAGAAGTACTGTTGATTTTCAGAAAACCGTGGCACTTTATCAGTGGGTCATGGTAGGCTGTTATGTCACTTTGCAGATTTTTTCTAACTAAAGCAGTTTACTTTTTCGTAATCTGCTAAAAACCAGTTGGTTGATATTTATATTTTAAATATCTGAAGCAAGCAATTTTGATCAAATTCATTTTTATTGAAAATTTATTTTTTGTTCTTTTTGGGATTTAAATAGGGGTTGTGAATTACTGCATTGTTGGGGGACAGATCAGCCTCAACAACTGAGACCACTCTCTTTTTCATTTTACTCCTGAGGACCTTTTGGAATTTCTGTCTTGCAAATGCATAGAGTAAAGGATGGAATATAGTTGTTCCGTATGCCAAGATTACAAAGCATAGTCTTAATTTTACCATGCCCTCACTTAAACCTTTGTATATTATAATAGTATTTAAAATTGATAATGGTGTCCAACAAATGAGAAATGATGAAATAATTAAAAGTGACATTCGAAAAACCCTTTTTTGTCGTTCCCGCCTTTCTCGATGCTGCTTAACAATTCTTCTTAGAGCAATTATTACAGAGACTGAAGTTCTTACTCCAAGTTTTATGTTTGGTCTTCTGCTATTTTCTGATTGATCAGTATTTTGTTGTTGTATAGTTAGCGGAATGGTCTTTTTTCTTTTTCTTTTGTTCTGTCTGGTCGAAAATCGTGAACCTATTTTGATGTTCAAGGCTTGAAGTATTTTGCTGTAGGTTATCAACATTACAATAACCGTGAAGGAAAAAATAGGAATCTGAATTAAGAGATGGTAATATATTCCCAGTTCATTCTGATATTCATCTACACCATAGCATAAGATTGTTTTATTCCTCCAGATGCTTTGATTGCCTTGTAGACTAAAGAAATTGACTTCAATGAAAGGAATTGTAAATGCAGAAAAGGATGCAATCCACACCGATGTTAGTAACATTATTGCTCTTCCCATCGTCAAAATCCGATTGGCTGGCTTAACTGAAATGTCATAACGATCCAAAGTGATTGCAAGGACATTTGCTGCTGTTGCTACACCAGTAAAAGAAATGCAGGCTTCATGAAAATTGCAAATCAAAGCTTCTTTCTCCAGTGAAAGGAGAGTGACAATCACTGTAAGGGGAATGCATCCAACACATATAACAGCATCTAGTATATGCAAGTTCACGGTGATAATGTTACTGACTGAATTAATCAGGTTTGACTTCATGCAGTAAAGTCCCAGTACTGTCAAGTTGCTGCTGAGTCCCAACACAATTTCCAGTATCAAAAATCCCGTAAGAGTTGCCTGAAAACTTGTTGGGTAGTCAAGAGTCCAATCTGCATTGTCATCAATATAATGTGTCACATCGTGAACCGTCAGATTCATTTCTGATTGCATGGCGACTCATAAAATGGAAAGGGGATTATTTATAGATGATCAGTCCTGTAAGTGTAAACAAGAGCATTAAGTTCTGCTGTGTTTTTACTAGCAAATAACAAATCACAAAATATATTTCCTCTTTCCTGTGTTTTGACTGTACACATGCAACTTCATCAACTTTATTGCACAATCACATTAATAATTAGTTTTTTGGTCAGTTTTGCTCGGTAATTTCTGTCTGCTATACATTTGCTGCATTTGTTATACATGCATGACCCTTGAGTAAATGTGAAAATTCTATGTTCAAGTGATCTCCAGGCCGCATTGTGCTACTGAGCATTAGATGAATGCAGAGCTAGAGTAGGGCAATACCAGAATTTCTCAACATGAGCTTTGGGTAATTTGCACTTAGATCTCGTATCAGGTGAGTCCAGGCACTGGATCACTAATTTTTTTTTTAAATGCTTGAAACGTGAAGTAGGTCAAGCAGTATTTATGGAAACAAAAACCGAGTTAACGTTTCAGATTGTCAAAAGTGGGAATTGAAAAAGATGTTAGTTTTAAATTACAGTGAAGGAGGGGTAAAGATGGAGAGGATAATATAAATATCTGTGACCGTGATGAGTTATAGAATCCATCTGGCCAATAAGGAAAAGGAGACGAGGAGAGAGAAAAAAAAAGAACATGCTCCCCTTTGAGGACAGTTAGAGAGAATACAAACATGAATTGCAAACATGGAGGATGTGTTCAGTAGGTCACGCTGTGATAATGGAGAGAAGAAAACTGAGTCAATATCGCAGATGGATGATCTGCAGCAGAAATGTTTGTTTGCTAGTTCTGATTCAGACGAAGAAAGTTAGTTTTCTGAAATTGAGCCTGGAAGACTGTATCGTGTCTAGACAGCCGATGAAGTGCTATCTTTCCTGCCTATGTTTGGACTTTGTTATTCATATTGCAGGAGGTTATAGACATGAGAGTTGGGTGGAAAATTAACGCAAAAGGTAAGCGGGAGCTCTGAGTCATCCTTGCAGACTGTTCCACAAAGCGGTCACCCAATCTGAGCTTGGTTTGTCCAATATAGAGGGGACTACGTTGTGAGCACCAAATCCAGAGCACTGAAGTATACGTTTGGCTACCTCAATGGTGGAAGGAAAGAGGTATAAGAACAGGAGGTGTACCTTCTGCAGTTGCACAGGATCAGTAAACACATTCATTTGAATTGAAAATGTGTGCATAAATCTAGCTTTCAAGGAAGGATATAGTTACAATTGAGAGAGGACAGTGAAGATTTACCAGGATTATTACTGGGTTTTCGAGTTTATTGTCTGAGGTAAAATTTAGGAAAACTTGGCCTGTGCTCTTAGAAATGTGTGGAGCCGGTTTTGTTCCTTAATTTGGATGCTTAGAACAATGAGTCACAGCCTCCAATTCAGGGGATGATCATTTCAGAGAGAGATGAGAAATTTCTTGAACCAAAGTGCCGTCAATCTTTAGAATTTTATCAACAAGGATGTGGATGCTCAGTCATTTATTGTAATCCTTAAAGCCACTTCCCTGCAGTCGTTGATTCCCTCATTACCCAAAAAACTCTCAATCGTATTTTTGAAGATCGAGAGCTTTTTGGATATTAAGGGAATCGAGGGATATTGTTAATGCTGGAAAGGAGCTTTAAATCAAAAAGGTCAGCGTGGTTTTGTTTAGTGTTGGAGCGGGAGTAAGAGGCAGAATGGCCTCCACCTGCATGTATTATTTTTATTCTTCTTCATTACAAACATTTAACTAAAAACTGGGACAATGCTTAGGCCTGCATACTGGTTGGCATCTGACTGCAGGCCATTGCTGAGAACTGGTAGTGGCTTCTCCATGCATTGAGAGGCTGCCTATACCACATTGCCTCTCTCCTTGCTTCCTATTTAATGTGAAGGAAGTTATTTCTAACCGTCTTAGTTTGCTCAGCTAGCTTGCTCCAGCACAGACGTTTCTCCGTAACAACAAGCTCATGGTGAAAACTGCGCCGCAGAGAAAAAAAGGAGGGGAAGTTGGTACCTTGTATGCTATCCAACAGGAGGTGATGAGTGGCACTGTGGGACCTGGGCAAGTAGCAATGACTGGAGAGGTTGTGCTAAGCCCGAGCAATGCCCGCACACTCCATGCTGGCCAGAACACAGCCCTGAGCTTACAGCTCAGTGCTCACTCCAGTCTGCACTCACCAACCCTCACTAGTCACCTCTGTACATGGCCTTTTGCTTACCCAGCACCAAGCCATGTAATGGTATTTTATTGTTGAGGAAGTGGCAGCAGTGGGCTGAGCCTTCAACCAGGTACCTGACACAATACCAGACAGCAAAAAGGAAATCAGATTTGCAGTGCAGTAGCCTTTCAATAATGCATTTATATATAATTCTACAATGACCTCTATTAGTTCTCATGTGATTTTGTTTCTGAGAATATCCAGATGGTCAAGCAAAGTACCTGTGTATTTGGGTGTGCGATGTAGGTTATGATATTTTTGGGTTGATAATACACTTTTTCAGCACTGTCATACAACTATTCAGCATCAAAACATGCTCTTCAGCCCACCTTGTCCATACTGACCAAGCTGGCATACTGGAGTCGTCCCTTGCGCCTGCACTTCCCTCATAGGCCTCTCACCCTTTCCTATCCAATAATCAGTCCAAATGTATTTTACAATTCGTAATTGTACATTCTCTTGTAGCTTCCTCTGGCAGCTCTTTCCAGAACTGGACTACCCTCTGAATGATAAAAATGTCCCTGCAGTTCCTCTTAAATCTCTCCCCTCTTACCTTAAGCCCATAACCTGTAGTTTTAGAATTCTAAACCCTGGGGAAAATGAGCATTCACTTTATCGTTGGCCCTCGTGTCTTGGTCATCTCAATACGATTGTTGTTCAGCGTCCTGTACTCCGAAGAAAAATGTCCCAGCGTACCCAACCTCTCCCTATAACTCCAGCCTGCAATCCCAGGCAAGGCCTTAGTGAATCTCTTCTGCACCCTTTCCAACTTAATGAGATCCTTCTTATAGCTGGGCAATTAGAACTCTACATAGACAATGACCACTGCTCAGGCTTGTCCTTGCGGCCCTTATTAAATAAATGCTCTTCTTAAATTTGCTACACTCTTGTCTTCTGGAATGTCATCTGTGCTTTAAGATAAAGCAAATGTCTCTGCAAAGGCCCCTGTAATTTCCTCTACTGCTTCCCACAAGATCCAAGGATGTACTTGGTCTGGCCCTGGAAATGTATCCACTTAAAAATGGTTAAAATGAAATGTGTCAGTAGTGGGATGGGTACTTCACTAATCTTTGAAAATCTATTAATTCATTGCATGGCAAATGTAAGTGCTGTTATGAAGGTGAAGATTTAGAAATTAAGTGATTAACCATAAAAATAATAGTGGTGACAAAATTATATTTGAGATTGGAATTTTATCCCTCCAATCACAATGCACAGTTATATGCAACAGGGATAGTATTTCTGTTCCAAAAACAAGGAACTGCAAATGCTGGTTTACAGAAAAAGCACAGTGCTGGAGTAACTCAGTGAGTCTGGCAGCATCCCTGGAGAAAATAGATAGGTGACGATTTGGGTCAGGACAACTCTACAGACTGATGTTTAAACAAACCTGGACTGTTTACCAAAATTGCTATAGCTATGAATAGACAGTTTAAAAGATTTATTATTCAGTTATTTAATCCATTATTTTTTAATGGAATGAAGCTTCAAGTTTAATATGACAGTGTACTTGTCATAAATAAATTTCTAAGAATGAATCCAGTAAATTTCTTCAATTCCGTTTCAGGGGTATGTTTGGGTATAATGAAGTTTCCCTGCTCAGATGCAGATTATTAAATAAGGGAAACGACACTGCCTGTATCACTGTCAATGTACTGCATTGTTTCAGGCTAGTAATTGAATTGAGCTAACACTTATTCTGTAATATCAGGTCATATACTTATTCTTCCTTCGGGAAGTCATTTTATATGACCAGTTAATTCTTAACAGATGTGTTCAAAATATTTATTTTAATCTAACAAAATTTTTTATGTGAATTGGTCCGTAAGAGAACTGTTTCTGATGCTTTAATAGTTAAATATGCAACATGTTATTGTGATTTCCTGTGTGTATGTCTCCGTGTGCAGAAATTACTTAAACAAAAAACCATGTAGTGGAATATTGATATTAATGTTTCAAAAAATTCCAATGATTCTGCCCTCTATTGGGAAAATGTATATAGCATTAGTTAGTTTGGTATTTCCTTGGATCGTTTGGCTCTAGACCTTGTCAATGATTGGAAACATGTCTCACCTAAATGATGATGGTGGTTGTTGGAGGTTAATCTCCCAGCACTGGGTCATTGGTGCTGCAGCTCTTTAGGACAGTTAGCTAAGGCCCAAGCACTTTATCTGACCTTAGGGTGAAACGATAATTGAAAATGATTGCACAATATTCAGTTCTGTTTACGTTTTTCTTTTGTAAATCCTCAGCAAATGAAACAGTTCATAACTGCATGTAGCAAAACCGAGAAAACATTTGAACATGGGTGGGTAACTGGCAAGTAAGATTCTTGCCTTGAAGTGTCAGGCAATGGCTATATTCAATAAGACCAGTGGTATTAATGCAATAGTGGACAAAGAAGATATATAAACTTGATGTTCAGTTTGCTTAGTTTCAATATATGTCATATTTAAGCATCTTTTTTGCAATTTGTTTCCTGCATTAATAAGGTACAACTGTTTTCGTAAACTAATAAGGCTTGTTGTACTTCTATGTTCCTCAGTTGCCCAATATACATGTTCTTTGTTTCTAATGAGATCCACAAGGAATTTTAACAGGGATGCATGATTAATTTTATGTTGTCTGAAACAGTTTGAATGAAAAACAAAATGCAGAAAATCATGCAGCAGGTCAGACAGCGCTTATAGATAGAGAAACGGTGTTAACATTTCAGCTCAAAGATCCTTCATCGGAAATGCTGTTTGCATTCTGGTTTTTAGATTCTTTCCTTGCTTTTCAGCTGTTCTCATTTTTAAATAGCCCCTCAAGGGACATTTGGGAAAACAGCAATGAGGATGATACTGTTCTTGATGTCTGTTCACTGTCAGGCTGGAGATCAAACCAGATGGGAAATACTTTCAAATTGGACAAGATTTCATGATAAAATCTGAATTCCAATGTCATTTCAAATACTGGGGCAGTTTAAGCTCCTCCCTCTTGTTATATGTTTGAAATTCACTTTGGCTAGAACAGATAGTGGCTCGTACATGACATCAAAGATGATCTTTGAATTTCCGCCACAATCATTTGACGTCTTGATTCACATTAAGACCTAGTGGGTAATTTTCACCCTGTATATAAACACGAAAGAGAGAGAGAACAGACCTGGTCAAATAATGTCGACTGTTTCAGAATTGCTAGTTCCCAGTAAATCAGGTTGGCCAAAACTAGTGTGTCAGATCCTGTGAGGGTAGTTCTGAGCTCGGTAATCAGTTTAAAACAACAAAATGGCTTCACATTCAGCTACAGATTATTAAAATATAATTAAGGTAGTGATACCTGAAGCGTGTTTGTATAGAAATGAGACGTTTGCAAAATGTATCAAATAAATCTGATGCAATATTTGTTAATTTAAAGAGCAGGTAAAATTGGCAATTATAAATGCAGCTCCTTCCACTTTTTAAAAACATTTTGCAGGTGTACTAGTTTTATTGGAAAACATATGACTGCACAGTGAGAATATTGGTATTTCCATGTAAATTATGAATACATGTCTTATATGCTTTTATTTTATACTGGATTTTAATACAAAGTAAATTATTTTTCAGAATTTTATTACTGAAATTCTCATGAACAATATTAACAAAAAAAGCAGTTTAGCTTAAATCGTACATGACAAATTACTAGAAAAATGAAGGAATCTTACCTTGGCTGAAAACCAAAACAAAATCTGTATGCAGGCCATTTAGAATTGATCCTTTGCTAGCAGAATATATTGTGAAGAGTTTCACAAGGACTGTTTTGGACCTGATGCTTCGAGCAAGATCTGCTTCGACTATTACTGTATTAAAGTATAGAATTAGTGGATTTCAGTAGGTTGCTGTTGCGCCTATAAACCAAAAAATCAATAAGCTTCTGAAAATATCTCATCAAAGCAGCATGCTGCAGCCTTGTGTCTCTGGAGATCACATTGAGATTTAGCTCTCTCAGAATGCTATGGCAGAGTGAAGTAATTGTGGGCGGCATTCACTGACTGACAGCTTGACTCATTGCCTCCCTTTACTGCAGAGAATTGCAGTGTATGCATTTGTTTTGATTTGCTAATCATTAAGCAGTTATCTAATTCTTCCAGGACAGATTTCTTTTTTTAAATTCTCCAAATATTTGATTTGCTATTTGAGAAAATCTTTTGAAAGAGAAAAAAATATGCATTTTGAGTCCAAGTAATCTGATGTAATGAAGAAAATGCCTGCTTGGGTATAGTGTTTCTAATAAATCTGTAGGTAAAATCCTGTTTTCATTTCCTTATTAAAAAAAAAACCATGGCTCTTTCTAATGCAGTTATGTGCTGTGGCTAAGTATAGCTCTCCTTTCTGTTCTTTTTTGCAGTTTAAATATCGTGTTGGGAAATGGAAATTATTTTCCTCATGATAATTTCATCAATAATTTAGTCTGTTGCCTAGCTACACTCAAAGTATTTTGTACATTTATTGTATCTCACAATAGCTGATTTAACAATTGATTGATATTGTTAATTATATTTCCTTGACCATTAAGAAGTGAAATCTACCAGCTAATTTTCATCTGCCAGCATGTGATGATAATCCATGGTGATTATTAGAAATAACACTGCATCGTTGAACTTAAAGTTAAAACTTATGTGGTGTGTATAATGTAAAATAAATAAATACTACCAAAAAAAAGTTTAAAGGGTTAAACATTTTTAAAGTTGTAATTTCCAGAAATTACACTTTGTAAGAAAGGCAGCATAATTGCTGAAGAGACTTTTCTGCTATCGACAAAAGATAGTCTATCTGTTTAGATTTGTTGTTAAAAATACATATTCAATGCTCCATGACAAATAACATTTCTTCACCAGGTACCTTTTCATTTTTTGTTTAAATTCTGCATTCTAAACCTCTTTTTTAAATATAATGAATGTAAGTTTACAATCTGAGTAGCAAATCTTGCTGGTCCTTAAGTGAAATTATATCTGCACACTTTGAAATTTCGTAGATGTGGTTTAATTTCTTTCACTTGCAAAATGTTCTTGAGATACTGCAGATCAATTATTCGAGGAAAGCCCTAGCAAGTAATATCATTGCCTGCAACTAAGCATCTTGAAATATAAGCATACATTTGTTTAATGAAATTGCTGCGTTGGGGCTTAAGTAATATTTTGATTTTTCCCTCCACACCCCACCAATCACCTCCTCCCCCCTTCACAACTGCTGTGGTTCCTTCACATTTCTGTTGCTCTAATTGTCTTCTTTGTCACACGTATATCCATTGTTCCAGTTGCTAATGGCTGATCCTTTTTGCTACCTAATATTTGATACCTTTTTGCTACCAAATATTCAATTCAATTCAATCATTTCAATTCAAGAGGAGAGAAAATATCGATAAGCTTCATATATAGGCAGAGAATATTTGTGTTTTATAAGAAATTTGTGTCCAGTTTTATTAACAACTGAAAATGTAATTGAGATATTTAAAATGAAAAAATGAATCATAATAGTGATGGATTTGATCTTAAAACTTGTCTTACAGATCATGTGTGATGTAAGACAATGGCAGGATAGACTCCGTTCCAGCATCAAAATCAGTAAATCTCTTGAAAAAGCTGTGGGATTGGAACAGCTATGGTCAAGATTTTTGTCCCCGCTTTCACCTATGCCCTTGTTACCCCTTGTCTACTTTAAACAGAGATATTTGTCTCGGGCATTTAGCACCTTGTGAAGCTAAAGGAATGATTGACCAGAAAAGGACTGACTTAAGTGAAATGATGATTAATTTTGCCTGTGTAGATTGAAATCAAAGACATGAAGGATGAAATTAAATGAAGGTCTGGGTGCTGATGGCTTGGGTGCAGTCTGCCTCTTCTGTCACAAGAAATTGTCTGATCAGTCTGAAGAAGGGTCTCAACCCGAAACATCATCCATTCCTTCTCTCCAGAGATGCTGCCTGTCCCGCTGAGTTACTCCAGCATTTTGTGTCTATCACAAGAAATAGAATGTTAGGTTGGAAGAAAAATCTTGACGTAATTTGATGAACCAGTAAAAACAGTTCAATCGTACAAACTAAAGTCAGACTGAATTTAAAACTTTAACGAGGGTATTTTGTACAACTCCATTTTCTGGATCTGAGTGTGGCTGGCAAGGCCAACATTTTATTGCCATCCTTAATAGCCTTTGAAAGGTTGGTGCTGCCTTCAACCACTGCGATAGAACTGGGTAACTTATTTCCAAATCAGGACAGTGTGTGACTTGGATGGGGAAATGCTGATTTTGGTCATTCCGAGTATCTGGGCCCTGCCCTCATTGTTTTGGGAGGTGCCTTTGGAGTATTCTAGATAAACAACAGTAATGTATTTTGTATATAATACGTACATTAGCCACTGGTATAGGGAATGGATGTTCAGTGGGGAAAATGGGATACCAGTCACAGGGATAGCTTTGTCCTGAATGGCACAGAGCCTCTTGAGCATTGTTGGAGTGGCACTTCACCAGCCTAATGGAAGGTACTCCATTACACTTTCAATTTGTGCATTTGTTGATGATGGAAAGGTGTTGGCTGTCAGCAGTTGAGCCACTAACTAGAGGATACCATATTTCTGACCTCTTATAATTTTAATATCGCTGCGATTGGTCCAATTAAATTCTGGTCAACGCTGACCACACATGATATTGAGGGTGGAGTACTTGACAACATATTTGCCATAGAATATCAGTGTAGAAAGACTTCCTCTTGTTGGAGATGGTCATTGCTTGGCACCTTTGTGATGTGTATGATGTGAATGTGAATGCCACATAACAGTCCAACAATAATCAGTGATCATGTCCATTACTTATCTTTTTGGAAGGATAGTCATTGTTGAAAAGTTTGAAGATGTTGGCCTAAGACGATGCATTGATGTCCTGAGGCTGGAATGACTGAGCTGTAACAATCACAAATGTTTTTCTTCATTTTCTGTAGAAACAAGGAACTGTTTATGCCGATTTATTACAAAACGACACCAGGCACTGCAGTAACTCAGTGGGTCAGGCAGCATCTCTGGAGAACATTGGTTAAGTGATGTTTGGTGTAGGGTCCCTTTTTCACACTCTAAGTTACTCCATCACTTTGTGTCTTTCTTTGTTTGATGTTTGACTCCAACCATTCTTAATGCTGTTTGACTTTAAGCTTACCAGAGCATCTTAATGCAATGTTTGCTCAAAAGCTGCTTTGATATCAAGTGTAATCACTCTTAACTCATCTCTGGAATTCAGTTCTCTGACCCATTTTTCCACCAAGCCTGTGAAGTGGTCTGAAGCCAAATAATCCTAACAAAAACAACCCAGGCATCAGCAGACAGACGATTAGCGATTCAGTATCTCAGTACAGTTTTTGACAACACTATGCTATGCAACGATATAATTTTCCTTTTAACCAGGTGCGGACCCATTGGGTCCTATCCCCAATGCAATACTCCACCACTCACCCATAGCCCCTAACAGCGCACGCGCGGCTGAGGGGTTCCCGTTGTGATGCCAGAGATCCCCATTGTGTTTTTTTTGTTGAAAATTGCGATTTTTAATGTAAATGCGATTGGGGATCCTATTGTGACGTCATTGTGAATGATAACGGAAGAATTTGATTAAAACGGGGTTTTTTTTTAAAATCGTTATTTTTTAAAATGTAAATGAGATTCGGGATCCCATTGTGACGACGAACGCGGATGACGGGCAGGGCATGTGGAAAAGTGGTTTGAAAATTGATTTTTGTAAATTTTAAAATGTCAATAACTTGTAAAATATAACATCAATCCGAACGAAACTTGTTTCATTTACACCCCAGGACAATGGTGAGAAAGGTGGGCCAACAATTGTAGCACTATCGTGTACCATTTTGGCGGGGTTTTGAAATATCGCACATGCACGCATACAAATAAACAAACAAACAAAATTTTAGTAATATATACTAGACACAGTGCGGACCCGTTGGTTCCATTCACCCAACACAATATTCCATCACTCACCCATAGCCCCCAACTGCGCAGGCGCGGCTGATGTTTTTAAAGTTTGAAATGGCAATAACTTAAAAAAATAAGATCAATGTGAACGCATCTCACTCTGCCTCTTCAGTCCCCTATTCCCATCCTCCATTATCCTCCATTATCCTCTCTCGCCCCACCCTCCACCAACCCTCCTCTGCTTCCTCTCCTCACCCCCTCCCTCCCCTCCTCTCTCTTTCCCCTCCCCTCCTCCATTACCTCGCTATCCCTCTTCCTACCCCTATCCTCCTCCATTCCCCTCATCCCCAGAACCCTCCCCCTCTTCACCCTCCATCTTCTTTCCCCTACCCTCAGTCACTCCCTCCCTCCATAACCCCTCTCCCCTCTCCCCTCCCTGCCCCCCTCCTCTCCCTCACCACCTCCCCAGGATCTCGATTGTAAACCACCGCCGGCCGCGTTTGCTTCACCACGTCGGCGATGAAGTTGTAGTTGAGGCGGGGGCTGTCGGGGAGGGACGGGCCGAGCGGTCTGGAGCCGCGGGAGGGAGAGGGCGAGGTTGTGGTCTGGAGCCGCAGTAGGTGGAGGTGGCGGGAGAGGCTGAGACTTAGATAATTTGTTCCTTGCGCCCATGGAAATCCTCGCTCCCATCCATCCTAACCACAGCGCAAAAGTCTAATGTGTAGGAAGGCTGAAGGAGGGTCTTCTATCCAGAGGTCCGCGGACGGGAGTGTCAGCCCAGGCCCGCAGCCAGCGAGGGGGGGGGGGGGGGGGCGCCAGCCCCAGCTCGACTGTGCCTGTCCCGCCTGGCGGGGTTGAGCTGGAGCTGGTGCTTCTTTTTCGCGCCGTCTGCGGGCCTGGGCCGCCGCTGAGACGGGCTTGCGCCCCGCTGGGACAGGCAGAGCCGAGCTGGAGCCGGCGCCCCCTCCGCCGTTCACGTTCGGCTCCCGCTGGCCCAAAGTCACCCCGGACGTCCTCGGAAATGACACTCGGGAGGGGACGGGGACGGCCCAGCGGCGGCTGGATAGGGTCAAGACGCAGGTCTGCACCCATGCAACAGCACGGCCACCGCGAGTATTTAGCCAGAGCGACCTATGACCTGTGCATGCACAGTCGGAATACCGAACTGGCTTCTTTGGCAATGATAATTGGCTTGTAGTGACATGAGGTCATCTGTGGAATGTTAACCAGAAGCTTTACTATTGTAGATAACAAAGGGATCGAAATGATAGTTTTGGTGAAAGGCAATAAATATGTTACGCATAATATTGCAGCTACACATACACTGGAGCAATTATCTCATTATTATTACAGAAGCACAAGAAATCTTGGCATTGCATCAGATTAATGAGTTAGTTGTGCAGAAAATATTGACAACTTCCTCATTGTTCAATTGGGTCTTTAAAAATCTAAATCACAAAGGTTACAGCAGGAAAACAGATTATTCAACACATGCATGTTGGCATTGCAAAATAAGATATCAGTACAGTTGCATTCTAGGTGTGAACATTCGCTCTTTGTCTTCTGTTTCATAGATTATCTTTCACAAGGAGTTGATCTCTCTGGGATTGAAGTTATAGAAAATGATCTCCTTTTTATTGCAAGAGCCCGACTTGAGATCGAGAATCAAGCCAAACGGTTACTTGAACAGGGAATGGAGACGCAGGTAAATGCTCCTCTTTTGTAAATCAAAACATTCCAGATGTTGAAAATCTGAAATATAAAAATAAATGGTGGAAACACTCAGAAGAGCAGTCAGTAGCTATGGAAGGGGAAGCAGAGTTAGTGTTTCAGGCTGTAGATTTCATAAGAAATGTGAAAGTGAAGTAATAAGAGTTAAGTTACAGAGAGGGTTGCGGAGCGATGGAACGGACAAAGAGAATATCTCTGAGTGGGATCTACTGGCAACCCTGTTTATACCTTACCTTTATGGAGATGCCTGGTTATTAGATTAGCAAGGATAGATAGAGATGATGAAAATGAACAAAGCTGTAAAATGCTAATTGCTAAAACCTGAAGCTGAAAGAAAAATGCTGGTAATGCCCAAAAGATAAGGCTGTGCCTGTGTAGAGAGAAAAACTGTTAATATTAAGTTAGATAACCTTATAGAACAACTGGTCAGTTCCGATTCAAACAGGACAAGTGAGTTCCCCAAAAATTGGTGAATGCAATGTTGAATCTAGAAGGCTGTAACATATCCAGAAGGAAGATGAAATGCTCAAACTTATGTTAGAGTTTGAGGAGGCATCTCATCCTGCATATGGGTATGTTGCAGCCTTTGAGACTCAATCTAGAAATTCCTATTTTTAGGTAAATCACTCTGCATGGTAGACTGCTCTGGAAGGTTTGATTGCGTGGGTTCCAGGGAGAGCTAGCTAACTGGATACAGAGCAAACCACAACGTTCTGGAGGAACCTAACAGATCTGGCAGCATCTGTGGGGAAAAAATGGACTGACATTGTTTCTGGTCAGGACCCTTCTTCAGTCTGAGAAGTGGGGACAAAGCCTGACAAGTGATAGACACAAAATGCTGGAGTAACTCAGCGGGACAGGCAGCAGCTCTGGAGAGAAGGAATGGGTGATGTTTCCCATTCCTTCTTTCCAGAGATGCTGCCAGTTACTCTAAGTTACTCTAGCATTTTGTGGGTATCTTTGATTTAATCCAGCATCTGTAGTTCTTTCCTGACAAGTGATAGGTGGAGATAGGTCAGGAGGGGGTGTGGTTGGTTTGGCAAATGGTTGGAGTAAGTGACAAAGGCTGGAAGTGAAAAGAAGGCAAAAGTGTGCCAGAGAAGAGGAGGAGGGACGTGTAAAGCCGGAGGGAGGGACGTGGGTGGATAGGAATAGGGGGAAGGAAAAGAGGGGATAAAAGTAAAAAGGGGGACGGAGATGGGAGATGAGTTTATGAAGATGGGGAAAGGAGCAGGGTGACTTGAAGGTTGGAGATGGTGGGAGGATGTGTGCACACTGGCTCGGAGAGAGGGGTCATGGGAAAGAGAGGGTGTGTAAGGGAGTGTTACTTGAAATTGGGAAATATTATTGGGTTGTAAATACCAAAGCGGAATATGAAGTGCTGTTCTTTCAGTTTGTGAGTGGCCTTAATCTGGCAATGAAGGAGGCCCAGGACGGAAAGGTCAATATGGGAATGGGAAGGAGAGTTGAAATGGATAGCAACCGGGAGATCCAGCAAGCTTTGGTGGACAGAGTGCAGGTGTTCAGCAAAATGGTCACACAGTCTATGCTTGGTTTTGCCCATGTAAATAAGGCCATATCAGGAGCAACAAATGCAGTGAACAAGGTTTGAAGAGGTGTATTTGACCCTCTGTCTCACCTGAAATAGCTGTTTTGGTCCTTGGATGGAAAGTGAGAGGAAATGTAGGGACTGGTGTTACATCTCCTGCTGTTGGAAGGTAAAACTACTTGGGGAGGGGGCAGGTTGGGTGAAAAGGGATGAGTAAACCAAGGAATTGTGGAGGGAGTGATCTCTATTGGAAATGGAAAGGGGTGGGGTTGGGAAGATGCGGCTGATAGTGGGATCACATTAAAGGTGGCAGAAATGTCGGAGAATGATGTGTTGGATGCGGAGGCTTATGGGGTTAAAGGTAAGGTTGAGGGAAACTCGTGAGGTTGGGGGAAACTCTCCTTGTTCCTTCTGAGGGCAGGAAGAATGGGAACAGAATATTGGAAGCATGTGCGACAGAGGTGGAGAAATTGAGAGGAAGGGATGGCTTCCTTGCAAGAACAGGGTGGGAGGAAGTATAGTCAAGGTATCTGTGGGCGTCGGTGGGTTTGTAGTAGACATCAGTACATAGAGTGTATCCTGTGATGGAGACATAGAGGTTGAGAAAGGGCAGAGAAGTGTCAGAGACTGTTCAAGTGAATTTGAGGGGAGGATGGAAGTTAGTAAAGTTGATAGAAACAACAAGTTCTGTATGGGTGCAGTCATCGATATAACTTAGAAAGAGTTAAGGAAAGGTGCTGGTGTATGTTTGGAACAACGACTGTTCAACATAGTCAACAAATGGCATCGCTGAGGCCCATGTGAGTGCCATGATACACTTGAAGCAAATGACAGGAGTCAAAAGAGAAATAGTTACGGGTGAGGTCCAGTTCAAGCAAGCAGAGGATAGTGGGGGAAAGGAAACTAAATGGATACAAAATTAATGTTCGGAAGCAGAGGGTGGAGGTGGTTGGATTGGTACGAATGTCCGGGACTAGCAGTGTGCCTCAGGGATCAACATTTATCAACATTTGGATGAGAATGTACAATGCGTGATTAATAAATTTACAGATGACACTAAAATAGATGGTATTATCAACAGGGAAGATGATTATCAAGAAATGCAGCAGATCTAGACCAGTTTAATTAAAATAAGTGTGAACGGTAGGGCCCTGAGAAGTGTTGTAAAGCAGTGGGAGCCAGTAGGACAGGTACATAGTTCTCTGCAAGTAGCATCACAGGTAAATAGGATGTTGAAGAAGGCTTTTGTCTCGTTGGCCTGAATCTGTCAATCCCCAGCATAGATGTGGAGCATCATGTTACGGTTGTACAGGTTGTTAATGAGGCTGCATTTGGAGTATTGTGTTCATTTTCAGTCATGCAGTTATAGGAAAGATGCCATTAGGCTGGAAAGGATACAGAGAAGTTTTATGAAGATGTTGCCAGGACTGGAGGGCCTGAGTTAATGGGACTGATTGGGCAGGCTAGGTCTTTATTCTTTGAAGCGCAGGAGGCTGAGGGTGATCTTAGAGGTATATTAAGCCATGAGCAGAATATATAGGGTGAACGCGCAGTCTTTTTCCCAGGTTAGGGTAATCAAGAACTAGAGGGCACAGGTTTAAGGTAAGGGGAGAAAGATTTAATAGGAACCTGAGGGGCAACTTTTCATCCAGAACATGGTGGGTTTACACAACGAACTGCCAGAGATTATAGCAGGCTAAGTTTAGTTTAGAGCAGGGGCCTGCAAACTTTTCAGCACGAGGGCCACATTATATATTTGACACATTTTTGCGGGCCACAGGAAAAAATAAAGAAATATCTCACACACACACACACACACACACACACACACACACACACACACACACACACACACACACACACACTGACACACATACACACACACACACACACACTCTGACATACATACACACACTCTGACACACATACACACACACACACACACACAGAAACGCACACGCGGACTCCCACATACCGAAACACACATAGACCCGCACACCGACACACACACACAAACACAGACTCATGCATACACAGAGACAAGCACGCACACACACACACACACACACACACACACACACACACACACACACACACACACACACACTCTGACACACATACACACACACACACACACTCTGACATACATACACACACTCTGACACACATACACACACACACACACAGAAACGCATACTCGGACTCCCACATACCGAAACACACATAGACCCGCACACCGACACACAAACACAGACTCACGCATACACAGAGACACGCACACACACACACACACACACACACACACACACACACACACACACACACACACACACACACACACACACACACACACACACACACACACACACACACACACACTCACTCACTCTCACACTCTCACATAGATAGAGAGAGAGACCAGGGAGAGAGAGGAGAGGGGGCAGGGGAGGATTCCCCTTGCCGTCGGTGGAGACCCGGTCAAATGGTCCAGGGTCAGTGTGGCGCCCTGGAGTGGTTCACGGGTCACCCTCACGGGGGAGACCGCTACACACTGACCCTGGCCGACCCTTCCACCAACTTGCTCCCCCCCTCCACCCCCTCCCCCTCGCTCCACTCCACACCCCACGCTACCATCCCGCACAACTTGCCTTTGCAACACAGGAGCAGTGGCACGGTGGTGCAGCGGTAGAGTCGCTAACTCACAGTGACAGAGACCCGGGTTCCACCCTGACGTGCCTTTGTCCTATCCATCTTTCCTCGCCTGCTTACAACTTAAAACTAACTTATTTTCTCATTTTCCCAGTTGTGACAAAAGCTCCTCAACTTGAAAGACTAAGCTATGTTTGTCTTTCCACGGATGCTGCCTGACTTGCAGAATGTTTCCAGTATTTTTTGTTTGATGGTCTACAATGCCCTCCATAATGTTTGGGACAAACCCATCATTTATTTATTTGCCTCTGTACTCCACAATTTAAGATTTGTAATAGAAAACATCACATGTGGTTAAAGTGCATATTGTCAGATTTTAATAAAGGCCATTGTTATACATTTTGGTTTCATCATGTAGAAATTACAGCTGTGTTTATACGTAATCCCCGCATTTCAGGGCACCATGATGTTTGGGAAACAGCAATGTCATGTAAATGAAAGTAGTCAAGTTTAGTATTTTGTTGCATATCCTTCACATGCAACAACTGCTTGAAGTCTGCGATTCATGATGCACTGCCAGGCCTGTATTGCAGCTATCTTTAGCTTATGCTTGTTTTGGGGGCTAGTACGCTTCAGTTTTCTCTTCAGCATATAAAAGGCATGCTCAATTAGGTTCAGATCGGGTGATTAACTTTTAGCTTTGAAAAACTCCTTTGTTGCTTTAGCAGTATGTTTGGGATCATTGTCTTGCTGTGGAAAGAACCGCCGGCCAATGAGTTTTGAGGCATTTGTTTGAACTTGAGCAGATAGGATGTGTCTATACACTTCAGAATTCATTATGCTACTACCATCAGCAGTTGTATCATCAATGAAGATAAGTGAGCCAGTACCTTCAGCAACCATACATGCATAGGCCATAACACCCCCCCCCACCACTGTGTTTCACGGATGAAGTGGTATGCTTCGGATCTTGGGTATTTCCTTCTCTCCTCTATACTTTGATCTTGCCATTACTGATATGTTAGTCTTCGTTTCATCTGTCCACAAGACTTTTTTCCAGAACTGTGGTTGCTCTTTTATGTACATCTTGGGTAAACTATAACCTGGCCATCCTATTTTTGAGGCTAACCAGTTGTTTGCATCCTGCCGTGTAATAATAATAATAATAATAATAATAATAAATACTTTATTGATCCCCTCAGGGAAATTCAGATGTCCAGAAGCCCCCAACCAACAAACCCACAGATTCAAAACGAACGCAGACAGAAAATACATAGAATACAATGTGGACACTACCTGAGAGCAATAAATACTTAAAAAGACCAATAATTAACAGTTAAAAATTAAAAATTGCAAAATGCATCCCCCTACAGCCGAATTATAAAATCTAATGGCTGCAGGGGTGAAGGATCTCCTGAACCGCTCCGTTCTACAGGGCAGGGAGAGGAGCCGGTTGTTGTTCCGAGTGCTCTTTTGACTCTCCAGAATTACATGGAGGGGATGCCCGGGGTTTTTCAGGATGACCTGCACCTTGTGCCTCATACGCCTCTCAAGCACATCCATCCCAGAGTCTACTCTCCCCTCCAGCACTGAGCTAGCTCGTTTAACCAGTTTGACCAGCTTCTTGTTGTTTTTTGCACTAATGCTGTTGCCCCAGCAGACAACAGCGTAGAAAATAACACTTGCAACCACCGTGTTGTAAAAACATGTGCAGCATATCATTACACACATTGAAGGATTTGAGCCTTCTGAGGAAAAAGAGTCTGCTCTGGCCTTTTTTGTAGAGGGAGTCAGAGTTGACAGACCAGTCCAGTTTGTTATCAAGGTGCACTCCAAGGTATTTATATGTTTGCACCACCTCAATGTCAGCCCCTGCAGCGTTGACCGGCTGAAGGGGGAGATGGGACCTGCCAAAGTTAACCACCATCTCTTTAGTCTTAGTTGTGTTCAGGATGAGACAGTTCTCTTCACTCCAGGCACAAAAGGCACTGGTCAAGTTCCTGTATTCCTCCTCCTGCCCGTTCCTTACACATGCCACAATCGCTGTATCATCTGAATATTTCTCTACGTGGCATGTGTCAGACTTATAGTTAAAGTCTGCTGTATACAGGGTGAAGAGGAACGGGGCCAGAACCGTTCCCTATGGGGCTCCAACATTGCACACCACTGTGCCAGAGACACTGTCCCCCAGCTTGACAAACTGTGGTCGACCCGTCAGGTAGTCGTATATCCAGGAGATAAATGTGGAATCCACCCCCATCTTCTTAAGCTTGTCATTCAGAATCAGGGGTTGAATGGTGTTGAACGCACTTGAGAAGTCGAAGAACATAATCCTCACATAGCCACCGGGTTTGTCCAAAAAGGAGTAGATCCGGTGCAGCATGTAGAGGACTGCGTCATCCACCCCAATGTTCTCCTGGTATGAAAACTGTAGTGGGTCGAGTGCTTGCTGGACTTGTGGTCTCAGGCGACGAATGAGTAGCCGTGCCATTGTTTTCTTGATATGGGATGTAAGGGCCACCGGTCTGTAGTCGTTGATCTCGGTCGGCCGCCCTGCTTTGGGAACCGGCACGAGACATGATGTTTTCCACAGACCTGGTACCCTCCCTGACTGGAGGCTCAGGTTGAAAATGGTCTGGAGCGGCTCCGCCAGCTGAGCCGCACAGTCTTTTAGTAGCCTGGGACATACACCATCAGGGCCAGCTGCTTTACCAGGGCGCAACCTCCTCAGCTCAGCTCTCACCTCGTCCGCCGTGAAGAACAGTTGAGGAGATGCCGGCATAGGAGGTGCTGCAGCTGTGGTGTTGGGGGGGCTGCCTCGTGGAGGTGATGGTGGGGGAGAGGCTGCACCTGTAGAGGTGGGAGGGGATACCAAATCAAACCTGTTATAGAACAGGTTAAACTCTGTATTTCTGTTCATGAAGTCTTCTGCGGACAGTGGTCATTGACAAATCCACACCTGACTCCTGAAGAGTGTTTCTGATCTGTCGGACGGGAGTTTGGGATTTTTATTTATTGTAGAGCGAATTCTTCTGTCATCAGTTGTGGAGGTCTTCCTTAGCCTGCCAGTCCATTTGCGATTAGTAAGCTCACCAGTGCTCTCTTTCTTCTTAATAATGTTCCAAACAGTTGATTTTGGTAAACCTAAGGGTTGGCTCATGTCTCTAACAGTTTTATTCTTTTCTCAGTCTCATAATGGCATCTTTGACTTTCATTTGGCACAACTTTGGTCCTCATGTTGATAAACAGCAATAAAGTTTCCAAATGTGATGGAAAGACTGGAGGAAAGACTAGGTGCTGAGAGCTCTCTTATACCTGCAATAAGGAGGCAATTAAACACAGCTGAGCAATTACAAATGCCTGTGAAGCCATGTGTCCCAAACATTATGGTGCCCTGAAATTGGGGGGGGGGGGGGCGGGACTATGTATAAACACTCCTGTAATTTCTACATGGTTAAATCAAAATGTATTAAAATGGTCTTTAATAAAATCTGACAATGAGTACTTTAACCACATGCGATTGTTTTCTATTAAAAAACTCAAATTGTGGAGTACAAAGGCAAATAAATAAATGATGGGTCTTTGTCCCAAACATTATGGAGGGCACTGTATATCTAGGTTTAAATTTAAAAAGTGGCATTTCAGTTTTTGAAGTTAGAAGTTTCAAACAAAGTATATTAAATTAGGAAAGATTTTATGTGCATTGTAGTGGCCTGGACGCGGTCAGAAAAAAGCTAGATGCCAGGCAGGTTCAAAGGTTCTTTACTGATAGTTGTGAGCATCCACTCACAATGATTTCCACCAAAGTGATGAAGAACTCCCAGAAACCCCCGAGCAGGAACCGGAAGCCTGTGGGCAGTCCCTCATCCCTGTCCCTCGAGTGCCGAGGGTGATGACCCAAGGAGTGGCCTAATATCCAGGGACCGCCACAGCATATTTTTTTAACCTGCAAACATCTATACTTCTATTTTGCCCTTTTGCTGATGTCATAACATCGGCTAAAGTAAATTGATGTAGTTCTAAAATACATCAGTGACATTGTGAGGGGTTCCATTTAAAGCTTCTGTAATTTTAGCAGCACATTAGAGATAGGTGAATGTACTGTTGCATTATCTAGTCACAAAGATATGTGGAATACAATATTTAGTTATAAACTCACTGATATTCTCGCTGTCACTGATTTAAATTTAAGGTTTGTTGATCAACATGACTTGCCATTGGTATTTACACTTGTATCAAGCAGGTATATTTATCAATTTAATTACTTTAAATGTTATTACTGTATATTTGGTCCTAATCAAGAGCCAAGTATTGATGTTGGATCATTGATTATTTTAAATAGCAGTTGTTGCAACATTTGTACCAGAGAGATGTGGTCTAAAGTCAACACTTAAATATTGTAGATCGTGAATCATGACAGCTTAGAAAACATGGACATAGGCAAATAAAAAAGCTTAAATCTTTCTTAGAAATAGTTTATTTTAGGGATACAGCACGGAAACAGGCCCTTTGGCCCACCGCGCCAACCAGCAATCCCCATACCCTATCACTATCCTACACACTAGAGACAATTTATAATCTTTACCAAAGCCAATTAACCAACAAACCTGGAAGTCTTTGGAATGTGGGAGGAAGCTGGAGCACCTGGGGAAAACCCACGCGGTCACGGGGAGAACGTACAAACTCCACACAGATAGCACCCGTAGTCAGGATCAAACCCGGGTCACTACCGTTGCGCCACTGTACCGCCCTTGAATTCTTTTCTTTCTTTGACTGTGAATGACTTCTTCATTGATTTAATGTCCTGCACTTGAACTTGATTTGACAAAGATAAAACTTTGAAGGTTACTCGCCAGTATCACCTTCCGCTTGTGTGGTAGAACATTAAAAAAATACTTCATTACATCTGGTTAGAAAATTGGAGGGGAGTTAGGCAAGCAGATGGGAGTGATGCAATGCAGCTTTTTAAAGGACCTTTCCCACATTGTTTTTTAGCATTGTATTGGGCTCTGATTATTGATATGTTAGACAGAGAAAATACCATATGAACAAGTAGGAATGAACATAAGTATTGTTCCAAAAAGATGTAGCATAGAATATTGAAACTGACTACAAAATCAAAAGGCTGAACCCATGAATATAATGGTTAACACGAAAAACTTATATTAAGAAAGTGGAAAATGTTGGGAGAAAGGTTATCTTATGAAATGAAATTCAGATCCAAGAGAAGACAATTTAAAACATTTTATTAAATTTATACGTTCACAGTTTTATGTCACTGTGAAAGATTGCATTTAAAGCTACTGTGAATTCAGCAGTTCACTGCTTTTGGGGAAGATTTTCCAAGACAATAGTAAAAATGTTAATGCAGAGTTATGCCTTAGATCCCTTAACAACATCCTGGGGCTCACCATTAACTAGAAACCGAGTGAGCCAGCTCTATAAACACTGAGACTGCAAGAGAATGACAGAGGCTCAAGTCCCGTGACAGGAGTCTCATCTCTTGACTACTAATATCAAGGTGCAATCCAGGAACGTGACTAGGATGCTTTCCACTTGCCTTGATAAGTAGGCGTAACAAAGCTCAAAAAGCTTGTCACAATGCACTTTAAAATTCACATCACTATCATCATTAACATCAGATTTAAATGTACAACTGAATAGACTGAAATTCCATTTGATGTTTTGTCTGCTTTTGATTACTGAATAGGTCAGCCTTTGCTACGAATGTAATATTTTCAAATGGAAGACTATATTTTTCAGGTACTAAACTATTCCCATATCTGATCTTGAGTGGTGGTGGGGGATTGATGATAGCAGGCATATTCAATTAGTCTGAAGCAGGGTCCTGGCCCAAAATATTGTCTGTCCATTCCGTCCACAAATGCTGGCTGATTTGCTGAGGTCCTTGAACACTTGTGTCTTGCTCAAGATATCTGAAGTTCATTGTGACTGTCAGTATTCAATTGATAATGCTTTCAGTATTATTTCAAGCATTGTGAATTTAAGCATTTCTAGGATTTTAAAATGTTACCAAGATTGTCTCATAAGTTTAAATTTGAAATCCTTTTGTGCCATGTTTATATGGTGCCAACCTGGAACGGAACTTTGGTTCCTTCATGTGGATGGCAAGATTCTGTAACAAACTCAGATAATTGGTGTTGTTTGTACCTCCAGTGCCTCTAAGCCTGAAACATATCACCTAATAATAGCTAATCAATCCGTTGATTGGGTTTGCATTTTTAGAATGGAAAATTTATTTTTGTTTGTCTAAAGAAAATAATGGAAACTTGTTCTTTTAAGATTGGCACAAAACGAAGTATGTGCTAAGTTAGTTTATATTTTTGTTTTTAGCCCAGTGAATATTAACATTAAATTTACAGGAATACTTGTGGGTCTTAAATGTAAAGTTATATTTGTAAAACAACAAATTTAAATTACAGTTAGTAAATATCCAACTAAAAGACAGGAAAGTCATTAATTTAAATGCATTATTCTATAAAATTCCTTTGATAATGCAGCCCACTCTCAGTAAATGCTGCACCTAAAGTGTCAACCTAGATGATGTGCCAACATTTTGGAATGCAAGTCTTTGACAGCAGTGAGATGTTATCACTGGATGAACCTTGATTATTATTTATTTTATTTGGATTATTTGACAACTGACTGACATCTACTACAAACCCACTGACTCCCATGGCTATCTGGACTACACTTCTTCCCACCCTGCTACCTGTAAGGACTCTATCCCCTACTCCCAATTCCTCCGTCTGCGCCGCATCTGCACTCAGGGTGAGGTGTTCCAAACCAGGGCATCGGAGGTGTCCTCATTCTATAGGGAATGGGGGTTCCCTTCTTCGACTATAGATGAGGCTTTCACCAGGGTCTCTATATCCCGTAGCTCCGCTCTCACTCCCCAACCCCCCCAATCGTAACAAGGACAGAGTCACCCTTGTCCTCACCTTCCACCCTAACAGCCGTCACATACAACAGATAATCCTCCTACATTTTCACCACCTCCAACGGGATCCCACCACTGGCCACATCTTCCCATCTCCTTCCCTTTCGGCTTTCCGCAGAGACCGCTCCCTCCGTAACTCCCTGGTCAATTTGTCCCTTCCCACCCAAACCACCCCCTCCCCTAGTACTTTCCCTTGCAACCGCAGGAAATGCTATACTTGTCACTTCACCTCCCTTCATCCAAGGACCTAAGCAGTCTTTCCTGGTGAGGTAGAGGTTCACCTGCACCTCCTCCAGCCTCATCTTTTGCATCCGCTGCTCTAGGTGGCAACTGCTCTACATCGGTGAGACCAAGCGTATGCTTGGCGATCGCTTCGCCCAACACCTCCGCACAGTTCGCATTAACCAACCCGATCTCCCGGTGGCTCAGCATTTCAACTCCCCCTCCCATTCCGTATCCGACCTTTCTGTCCTGGGCCTCCTCCATGGCCAGAGTGAGTCCCACCGCAAATTGTAGGAGCAGCACCTCATATTTCGCTTGGGTAGTTTACACCCCAGCGATATGAACATTGACTTCTCCAATTTCAGGTAGTCTTTGCTTTCTCCCTCCTTCCCCTCCCCTTCCCAGCTCTCCCACGGCCCACTGTCTCCACCTCTTCCTTTCTTCTTCCCACGACCCCCCACATCAGTCTGAAGAAAAGTCTTGACCCGAAACGTCACGTATTCCTTCGCTCCATAGATACTGCCTCACCCACTGAGTTTCTCCAGCAATTTTGTCTACCTTGATTATTTTTTGGTAGTTGATCCAATCGATCAGTGACCTACATTAAATCACTTGAGAACCACACTAAATATTAATGAATTTAATTTGTAGTAATCATATTGAGCTGCGGAGACTTGTTCCGATAATTACTTTTTTTTTAATGGCAAAGGTATTGACATTGCCTAAGATGACTGGAAGTTATTGCTGGATATTGATGACCATGGTTACTTGACACTTGCTCTTTCCGAGACTGGATGCAAAGATTCTGCCTCACTAGCCCTGCAAGCACTCCAGTCCAGCAGCAAGGCAGGAATGGCAGCAAGTCACAGTATTTTGAAGGACCTG
Source organism: Amblyraja radiata (assembly GCF_010909765.2). Taxonomy (NCBI): domain Eukaryota; kingdom Metazoa; phylum Chordata; class Chondrichthyes; order Rajiformes; family Rajidae; genus Amblyraja; species Amblyraja radiata. Next base: position 19,524,668 of record NC_045976.1, on the reverse strand, counting down.
CCTACCACCCCTGTCTATCATCCCTGATAACCTTCCAGGGAATCTTCAGGCTTAAAGAAGCGCCACCTATCGATATTCTCCAGGGATGCTGCCTCCCACTGAGTTACTCCAGCACTTTGTGTCTTAGCCTTTCAGAGTAGACACAGTTTGAGAAATCTAATTAGATTTACAGATGGAAGGGACAGAAGAAACACTTCTTGAATTACTATGAGATGATAAAACAGGAATTGTTTGTTCAACCACTTTAGCCTGTCGATCAACCAATCAATCAACCTTTATTGTCATCTTGCAAGCAACAGTTGTACAGTGCAAAATGAAAAGACGTTTCCCAGGGAATAGCGGAGCATCGCACATGAAATTTAAAACATTTCACACATAATAACACTAAAAACAATCCAGTCCCTGATGGAACAGTATAAATAGTTAAAAGCAGGTAAAACACATCGTTAAAATACAATAAACCAATCATAAAAATGTCCGGGGCAGCTGATTTGAGTGGCCAGTGCCAGTTATTAAAGTGTCCGTGCCAGCCGCAGAATCAAGTGGCTGTGAGTACAGAGTGACTGTTTAGCAGCCTCACAGCCTGTGGTAGGAAGCTGTTTAGCAGTCTTGTAGTCCGGGCTTTGATGCTTCGATATCTCTTGCCTGATGGCAGGAGATCCAGGTGTATGTAGAGGGGGTGCAGTTTGTCCTTAGCAATTCTCTGAGCTTTTTTCAGACAGCGGCTCTGGAACAGTTCTTGTACCGAGGGTAGGGAGACGCCAATGATCCTCTCCGCTCCCCTCACTACCCTCTGCAGAGCCTTCCTGTCTGAGCAGTTGCAGGTGGAGTACCACGTATTTATGCAGTACGTGAGTACAGACTCCACCGTACCCCTGTAGAAAGTCCTGAGGATGTTGGTGGGGAGTGAGGCCTGTTTTAGTTTCCTCAGGAAGTGCAGTCGCTGATGGGCCCGTTTGTCGGTCCCAGTGGTGTTCCTGGACCAGGTGAGGCTGTCTGTAATTTGCACACCGAGGAACTTTATGCTCTCCACTCTCTCCACTGTGGTGCCACTGATGTTGAGGGGTGTATGCTTTGGCTGCGCCCTCCTGAAGTCGACAACCATCTCCTTCGTTTTGTCGACATTTAGTTCCAGATTATTTTTGCTGCACCAGTCCACTAGGTGTTTTACTTCCTCCCTGTACACGTGCGGAGAGCACAGGAGATCGATACCAGGCACCCCCTGCACGGACACACAGCACCTCCACCCCGACTGAAATCCAGAGCCAGTTTCTTGCAGACAGTCCCACCTCTCCAGACAACCAAAGAAACAGCAAGGACCAACATCTGGAAAGATGAATGGAACCAGCTCAACACACGAGCCCATGACTGGATGGAGAGAGGAATCACTCCGACTGAATGCCTCGCCAGCGGGCATGACCTCCCATGGCCAACCTGGAAGACCCTCAACAGATTACGGGTGGAGCAGGGGAGGTGCAAAGCACTTATGAAAGCATGGAACTACCAGGCAGAAGACACATGCAGCTGTGGAGCAGTACAGACAATGTCCCACCTACTGGAGTGTGACGACGCCCCCCAGTGCAGCGGGGTCCCACTGATCTAGGCCACATATAGGTATCTTAAAACTTGTAGTTTAGGCTAAAATATACCCATGGGTTAAGACAAATTAATATAAGCAGGGGAAGAAACAAAACTAAAGGAGGGGGAACAATGAACATCCCTGGCATGATCTTTGCTGACTGTCAAAAATACTTGACTTTTGTCTTTGGCCTCTCATACTGTTCTAATGTAAGCTCAAGGAATAGCACTTCATCTTCTGGCTAGCCAGATTGCAACATTTTAGTCTTGGAAAATCATTTCCAGATTTTTATTTCAGATTTCCAGCCTTCACAATATTTTCCTTTGGTAAATTCAGATGATTCTGCTGCTCCCATTTGCACTTCCTCCTTTGTTTCATTAATTGTCCTATCTCATCTTTCACTTCCTTCTGCCATAGCCCTTGCCTTTTGCACTTTTCTTGTTGCATGATAGGAATAGGAACACTACTTTATTGTCGCATGTGACTAGGCACAGTGAAATTCTTTGCTTGCATACACAATCTACACAAATAGCAGCCACCTACAGTGCTGACAAAGTAACAAAGCACGCCAGCTCCCTCTTTTGTCTCCCCCCCCAACTGACCCCACGCCGGCTCCCCATTTATTAAGATCTGCTGCACGATAGTACAAATTCAAATGTTTCCCATTTGTTTACAGAATTTTAATTAACGTCCATTTATCCAGGTCAACTGATTGTCCCATTTCATTGGTTGATTTGATTTTTCAGGTAATGACTACCTAGTGGACAGCAAATTACTCCTGCAGCAGTTCAAGGTTTTATTTTTAGAAACTAAATTAAATCCCAAAGCACTGTTTCTTTCATTAAAACAATTGAACATAATGTCAAATCATATTGAAAATAATACTTTACTGTTACGAATCTCCAATATATGCTGGGTTGCAATTGCTAATAAGAGAGGATGGATATAGGCATTGCAGTAAATCTTTCCAAATGGTGTATGATGTAAAATACTGCATATTAGCCATTGCCAATAGAATTGAAGCCCGTTAGATGAAACAGGTTGTATAAATATGGATACACAATTGGCCACAGGGTAGAAAATATAGTGATATAAGCTATTTAATAGTTAAAAGCATTGTATACAGTGGTGTTGGAATGTTTCAGGAGTCAGAATATTTTATTTGATTGATCCATTTTTTAATATATGAGAGAACAGACTGGCAAATTATCCTAAAGTATAATTAACATATGTACTATTTTTTTCTTAAAATAAGAATCCTACACAGGTAGGAACTGCACTTCAAGTTTTCTACAACCTTGGAACCTTGAAAGAGACCATCAGTAATGTAGTAGATGGGTATAAGGTGTCTCTTGAAGATAATATCTCCAGCGCTTTGGATATAAAAGTGTTAACTCAGCCAGTTCAGACCACCTTGAGAGGTAATTTTAACAATGTGATCATAGAAAAAGCAGTTATTAGGATAATTGAAAGATTATTCATGTTTGCGTTCCTCCGTGCTTCTCCAGCAGGACCTGGGCGAGCCACAATGCCTGCCCTGGGCAACACACCAGCTTTCCGCGCTGCCCTTTGGACAAATATGGAGAAACTTATGGATCAAATTTGCGCTGCATGTGGACAAGTAAGATTTTGTTGATCTGTTGTCATTAAATTGAATTGGGAGTCGCATCTCATCAATCACTCAGTTTTTCTTCATTTATTGATTTTTATATCTACATTTATAGCATCCACCTGCAGGGCCATTAAGATCTTCAGCACTGATTCCATCCTCAGCAGTTGTAGCACTCATGTTATGAGTCAGAACGTTTATGGGTTTAAGTCCCATTCTGTGAGTCAAGCAGATATCTAACTTGATGTTACTGTGTCATTTTGGCACCACAGATGGCACTTTGCTCTGAATCTAAAGGTTGTTGATTCAAGCTCCATAACCCATCACAGTGCATACCCATTTCTCCCACTACCTCAGTCACCCCTCCTTCCTCCCCCTCACCATCCCCACAACCCTCCTCTACCATCACCTAGTCTCTCTTTTCCAGCTTTATCCCTCCCCCACTTCCAACTCCATCAGTCAAAAAAAAAGCTCCGATCTGAATCGACGTCTGTCCATTCCCCTCCCCAGATATTGCCTGACACGCTGAATTTCTCCAACAGATTGTGAATTGCTCATGATTCCATTATCTACAGTTTCTTGTGTTTTCTCCTTATCTTCACTCTAGACAGCTGCAAAGCCTGGGTCCCAATATCAATTTCAAAAACTTCAGATAGTCAGCTTTCCCTATTTGTCACAACTGATTAGTTCTCATGCAGCATAATTTATCGACCGTAACTCGGTGTGTGTCTCTCTCTCCTCAGATGCTGTACACATAAATAGTTGGTACCTCAAAAATAGATCTAACAAAAACAAATCTCGTAATTTTTCAATTCAGAAAATTAAAATGTGACTACTTCTGAGCTATGCGAGCCATCTTAAGGGTCTTTTAGAAAAAACTAAATGCATAATGGGCTCTAGGTTAAACCTAAATTGGAGAATTTCAGATTTCTACTTTGTTTCATTGACACATGGACATTATATTTTAATATAGATCTTTAGATTGATTAAGATGAAAGTATGACAGTTTTTACCAAAGTATTATCGGCTCTTCTGTTAAAGTGCATCTCCAGAATCTTCCTATGCATTATTATACATCTTTAGTGAGTTTGACTCAGTGAGAAGCACCTTTGATTGGACTTTAGATATTAGACTTTAGAGATACAGCGGGGAAACGGGCCCTTTGGCCCATCGAGTCTGTGACGACCAGCGATTACCCAGAACACTAGCACTATCCTACACACAATGGACAATTTACAATTTACAGAAGCCAATTAACCTACAAACCTATATGTTTTTGGAGTTTGGGAGATAACTGAAGCACCTGGAGTAAGCCCACGCAGTCATGGGATGAACATATATTCTCCGTATAGACAGCACTTGTAGTCAGGCTCGAACCCTGGTCTCTGACACCGTAAGGCAGCACTGTGGGCAGCACTGTGGGAAGCACTGCATCACTGCCTCCCAGATTACCCACTGATTTTACAGTCTACCATTGTTTCAACTTTATTGTGCTTTCAATGAGCATACATACTTGGAGATACCACTCATATCAGTTTCTGAACTAAAGATTTGGATGCTTTTTTTCCACATTTATTATTTCAGTGATAATTTTCATAACCTGAATTTCTCTTTCAAGCAAATAATTACGGAATCTTTGAGAAAATATCTTGGAGCGGAAGTCCTATATCTTACAATTACAATTTTGTGAAATAATCCATTGTGGGGTTACAACAATTCCCATTCAATACTATTGAATTTCATTTGAAGAATGAAGAAGATAGCACATGCAATTAACAAGTATTGATGTCTTCCTATTTCTGTACACTTTGATGCAAAACTGATGATTTATTTTCCTTAGGTACAGCACTTACAGAAGGTCTTGACAAAGAAAAGGGATCCTGTGACACATGTCTGTTTTATTGACGAAATAGCCAAGGTAATATAGCTTGTAATATCTCGGCACATCTAGTAGCTTATGTTATTTTCTGATATTGCTCAGTTGGTTTCTGTCCCCTGCATCCCATTCAACAGTACTTAATTTTCTCTCCCAGAGAACATCGCCACTGTCTTTATGCCTTCTTCAGCCTCTGTCTCCTATGTGCAGACATAATATGTGTTGTTGCTAGGTGGCTGCCATGGAAATGTCCCTAAGGGCCACTGCAGTTCTTTAACTACCTTACATTGAAGTAGTGACCATTGCAGTAAATTGAGAATGGTCATGTCAGACAATTTAACCAGGGTACAATTTAATGCAATTTTTTTTAGGTAGTAGCCATGCAATCCTGACATTTGTTTCCTGTCAATCTCACTTTTTAGTGGGGCGATATTTGGTGCTGGCGCCAGATGCAATGATGTTTTACTGCACTAAAAATGATGAAAGCTCAAGAGGATGCAGGGAAGTCCACAAGGCTGTTGCCTGGGCTAGAGGGCTTGAGTTAGAAAGAGAAATATGGGTAAACTGCGAATATTTTCCCTGGATCAAAGGAGATTGATGGATGACCCTTATAGAGGTTTATAAAAGTATGAGGGGTTAGAGAGGGTAGAAAGTCACAGTCATTCTCCCCATGGTAAAGGGTCGAAAACTAGAGGCATAGGTTTAAGTTAAAAGGGGAAAGATTTAAATGGGATCTGAGGGGACCATTTTCCCCACACTGAAGATGATGGGCATATGGAACGAGATGCTAGAGGACAAAGTGGAAGAAGGTACAATTACAATGTTTAAAAAAATATATAATAATTCCAGCATTAAGATTTTATAATTATACATTTTATTTAATCTATTCAACCCTTGAAGGAAAGCAAACCACATATAAACCTCAGAACAAGAGAACATCTCCCATGGCAGATTTATTAAGAGTGCATGAAAGGTTATTGTGAAAAATAACAGTTCATGTTGTAGGTGGGGGCATATTGACGTGATTGGAGATTGGATGAGTAGGCATAAATGTTCTTTTTGTGGTTTGGCAAAAGGTAACAAGTAGCGCCGAAGGGATTGGTGTGGGGGCCCCAACTCTTACAATTCATATAACTGAATTAAGGTACTGCCAGATGGTCGCTGAATTTGATTAAGGCACAAAGATAGGAAAGTAAGTTGTGAAGAGGCATTAGGGGCCTCCAGATATTACAAATAAAACACAAAGTACTTGTGCTATAATTTCAGGATAAGCGCTAAGAAACCAAGCCCGAAACCAAAGTATTATCTAGCTAAATACACCAACGTACAATAAATGACTCCATATGCAAATAAAACCCAGTTACCTACATATTAGCTCTTAAAAATAACTAATCCTGCGGATGCAAGTAAATTATTGGGGTTATCAAGTGGGCATCTCCCTTCATTGGTGTTTCGTTGTGTTAGGCCCATGACAGTTGGTTCTGGCAACCCAGAACAGCCCCCCTCAATACCTGCTCTCACCAACTATGTTACTAGTAGCCATTAAATAAACAAAGCTGCTGCCAATTAGCTCACTCTAACAAATGCTAAATACCTGCATCCTATCTTCCACTAATCCTAACCCATCATTAAGCTTGTAACATCACAAATATCACCATTGCATAAGACCAGGGTACACTTGCACTGACGACAATTACAAAGGAATACACATACTGCATGTCATACGTTTCCTTTCTGCCCCCAATTGACACTTTTTTCTCCACCAAATCCATCTAGTGCCTTGCTCTGCTGCCTCTGATATTTGCCTTACAGCCTGACGCAAATTGTCCGCAAATTTCTAGCTCCCCAAATAGTGATGTGGTCGATCTCGCTATGAAACCTCTACAACCCACCTCTACCGGATGTAGTCTTACTCTCCATCCTCGCTGCGCAACTTCTGCTGCCAAGTCTACATATCTAAGCTTTTTCCTTTCATGCCCCATAAGTTCTCCCAAGGCACCGTCAGTTCTATAAAATACACTTTCTGCTGACTAACTGACCATTACACTATATCAGGCCTCAAACTAGTGGTAATTATTTCCTGCAGAACAACAAGCTTTCCTCCTAAATCTATCCACATCTCCCAATCATTGGCTCCCTATAACTGGCCTGAACTATCTGCAAACTTCCCTCCTCTATCTTTCTCTCCCTCACGGATAAAATTAATTGCTGCATTCCCAGTCCGGATGCCTACTGAATTCGCCTGTACTCCTCTCAATTGCTGCAGCTATGCAATTCAATACCTGGTTTTGCCGCCAAGTATACCGACCCTGGGAAGAACTAGTCCTATATCCTGATAAAATATGCTTCAACGTTGCCACCTCTGAACACAAGGGACACGCTGGGTCCCCACCATCCCATTGTATAAGGTTCTGGGGTGATGGCAGCCCATCATAAATAGCCCTTATAAGCAAACTTACATGACCCGCCTCCATGCACCACAGGTTCCTCCAGCTAAACCTCCACTTTTCTACACTCTCCCAGTTCATCCACTGTCCCTGCTTAACCTGAGCACTGCCCTTACACATCCGACTGCTTCTTCCTGACGACGTTGCTCGACAACCAATCTCCTCCTCTCTGTTGGATCTGCCGTACTCCTGTGCTGAGATCGTAAGGGCCTGTCCCACTCGGCCGTTATTTGCGCGTAATTTACGCAACATCATTTACGAGTCACGACGTGATGACATGGTGCGTGATGACATAGGCAGTGACGAGCAGCCGCGCGCGGCGTCACAGGATTTTGTGATGTACAAAATCTTTGCGCGCCATCTGCGTGACGGGCAATTGACGGCCAAGCGGGACAGGCCCTTAAGCCTCATTTCCCTTGCTGCAGCTTACCAACAAAGTCTTGTTAGCCTCTAAGCTGCTTGTGCTTCCTGTTCTGCCTGCTTCGAGTTCCACTTCCTCTCTCTAATTACACTTGGCACCAGATTACTATATATCAATGATGTTCCAAACAGTTGATTTTGGCTGATGTCTCTAACAGTTTTATTCTTGTTTCTCAGTCTCATACTGGCTTCTTTGACTTTCATTGGTAGAACTTTAGTGCTCATGTTGATAAACAGCAATAAAAGTTTCCAAAGGTGATGGAAAGACTGGAGGAAAGACTAGGTGCTGTGAGTTCTCTTGTGGCGATTTTTCAGACGACTGCCGGTAACTGTCAAGTTGCCGGCAGTCGCCTGAAAAACCGGCAACTGGAACGGTAACTGTCAGAGTCGAACACGAACACAGGGACACACGAACACACAGACACACAGACACAGACACACCCACCTTCCTTCACCAGCCCTTTATGCAGGCGGGGGACAGGGCAAGTGGGGGAAGCGCTGCCTGAGTGAAATTCACACGGTGCAAAGCCAATGTGATACAGACACACACTGCGATGAACAGGAAGGTTGGCGCTGTAATTAAGAAGCTAAAAAGCACAGTGTGCGGTAAGTCCTTTATAAGAGGGGGGGAGAAGGGGAGAGAAGGAGAGAAGGAGTGGAGACAACATTTAAGAAACCAGAGATACACGGCTGTGAAGCTCGGCGGACATTAACATTACCAGTGGTTCCATGGTTCTGAAAACTACCGCTTACTTTTTTTTTCCCCAATGTGCCAATGAAATTCACCGGTCAGCACCGGCTACAACCTACGAGAACCTTCGAGAACCTTCGAGAACCTTCGACCTCCTGGCAACCCACTGGGACCTCCAGGCGACCCACCTACGGCACGAGAATTCTCGCTACTCTCCATGGCGGCTTCGTTCTAGTCACTGCTAATTTTTCACCATGTTGAAAAATTCGCGCCGGCCATAATGAGGCCGTGACTAGTTCCGAGAATGCAGGAACTCCTCATGACCATGAAGGCAACTCAACGGCAACCACCCGCGAACATGTGGCAACCATGTGGCGACTGCAGTCTCCTGCAGTCACCTAAAAAGTCACCTAAGTGGGACAGGCCCATTATACCTGCATTAAGGTGGCATTTAAACACACCTGAGCAATTACAAACACCTGTAAAGCCATCCGTCCCAAACATTATGGAGGGCACTGTAATTTATTGCAAAATCAAGTGCAAAGAGAGGGTAAAAGAAGATGGAATTAAGAAGAAGGGAGGTAACAGACTAAGTTTAAAACCAACACAAAATAATTTATGCTAGAATGGGAGGTCTCTACCTTTCTTTTCGGTTATGGGTTAACAATTTGGAAAGTATTGCAGCTTCACGGCCGTGATATGTTCTGGTGTTGATTCTCTTGGCAATTATTGCTTTTATCTACATGTGAAGATACACAAAGTTGCTGTCTGATTTGTATATTAATAATGGTGAACGCAGTCTCACTTTTGGCCCTAATGCAAATTAGACCAATATGAGTTGGTCGACGGCGGTGGAGGGTGAAGAGGGGAAAATAAAGGAGAATAGAAGGTATGATCAAAGTTTGATATCTTCCTAGTCAATCGGCCATGGGTTGTACTGTTTGTTCACTTCTCCACTGCAGTCTGAAGCCACTTGAACGAATATGAGTCAGGAGTTATGAATTAGTTCCTCTATAAAATAACCTTAAAAGGCCTGTCCCACTTTCATGACCCAACTCACGACCTCTGCCGAGTTTGCCCTTGACTCATACTCGCAGCATTGTCGTCACGAGGTTGTAGTAGGTCGTAGAGGGCCGTGATGCTAGTCGTAGCATGGCTGTCCGAAGGGGGGGTGCGTTGGGTGCGACCGCACCTCCCTATTTTCCCTCGAGTAAGAAAAAATCCCGGGGAAAAAAAAAATCCCGGGGAAAAAAAATTCCGCTGGCCCACGCCACCCCCGCCGACCCCCGCTGAGCCCACGCCACCCCTGCTGGGCCCACGCAACCCCCGCTGGGCCCAAGCCATCCCCGAAGGGCCCAGCCAACCCCGCTGGCCCACACCACACCCGCTGGCCCACACCAACCCCCCTGGGCCCATGCCACCCCCGCTGACTCCTGCAGGGCCCACGCCACCCCCGCTGGGCCCACACCACCCCAGCTGACCCCTGCTGGGCCAACGCCATCCCCGCAATGCCCACGCCACCCCCGCTGACCCCTGCAGGGCCCACGCCACCCCCGCTGGGCCCACGCCACCCTTGCTGGACCCCCGCAGGGCCCACGCCACCCCCGCTAGCCCACACCACCCCGCTGGGCCCATGCCACCCCCGCTGGGCCCACGCCACCCCCGCTGGGCCCACGTCACCCCCTACAAATATGCGTCAATAGCCTAATCGTTAAAGAGTTAAAAGATAACCTAATCGATAAAGAGCTGAGAAGAGGAATCCGAGCTGCCAAGGAAAGGTACTCTGAGAAGGTGAGGAGCAAGCTCTCAGCTAGTGACTCTTCTTCAGTTTGGAAGGGAATGCAAGAAATCACCAGCTATAAGAGGAAAGCCCCCCGCTCTTTGGACAATCGTCAGCTGACCAACAACCTGAATGAGTTTTACTGCAGGTTTGAAAATCAGAAACGTAACCCTGGTACCCCCTCCCCAACAAACACAGCCAGACCCCAGTCTGTAAAGAATGGTCCCATCTAAACTAGTCCCACTCACACGCGTTTGGCCCATCTATATCTATCTATCTATCTATATAATATTAAAACTCTGTGGCTGGCTGGCTGGCTGTGTGTGGGTGTGTGTTTCTGCCTGACTTGTGGGTGCCAGCCTTTGATTCGTTGCTACGCCAACACCAGACCCAGAAACGCCGAGATTTTTCCCCATTTCGGTAGAGATTTCACTTTTCATTCAAAGTATCCACTCCTCATTAAATTTTGTCGTGTTTATGTACACATTTTTAACAAAATCCTTCTCCCCCCCCCCCCACTCACTCATTTTGTCGCCTCCTGCTGGCCAGCGACCATTACGGCTGCTGGCGCCCGCATCTCGCCTCAAAGACGCCATTTAAAAACACCCGCACTGCTGATTCCTGAGCCGCTTGAGTTGGAGGACCACGTCTCCCGTGGGGGCTACAGCTAGGGAACGGCTGCGTTGGGGGAGCAGACCCCACGGGTCTGCACTTGGTCTAGTATAATATTAAAACTGTGTGGCTGCTGGCTGGTTGTGTGTGTTTCTGCCTGACTTGTGGCTGCCAGCCTTTGATTCGTTGCTATGCCAACGTGAGGCCCAGAAACGCCGAGTTTTTTTCCATTTCGGTAGAGATTTCACTTTTCATTCCAAGTATCCACTCGTTATTAAATTTCGTCGTGTTTATGTACACATTTTTAATAAAAATCCTTCTCCCCCCCCCCCCCCACTCACTCATTTTGTCGTCTCCTGCTGGCCAGCGACCATAACGGCTGCTGGCGCCCGCATCTCGCCTCAAACGCGCCATTTAAAAACAGCCGCACTGCTGATTCCTGAGTCGCTTGAGTTGGAGAACCATGTCTCCCATGGGGGCTACGGGTAGGGAACGGCTGCGTTGGGGGAGTAGACCCAACGGGTCTGCACTTGGTCTAGTATTCATCTAAACCTGTCCTATCCATGTACGTGTCCAAATGTCTCTTAAACATTAGGATAGTCCCAGCCTTAACTACCTCATCTGGCAGCTTGTTACATACCTACACCCAGCACCCTTTGTGTGAAAAAGCTACCTCAGATTCCTGTTAATTTCTGAAATATTGGTCATAAATTTGGTGCAAAAATGCTCCAAAATAAGGCTCAGAATGCATCAGAGAACATCTAAAACCCCAGAGCTTCCAGGGCCCTTAAGCGGGCCCTGGACCCTGGCATCGAGCTTCGCGCTTGTGATGCGCGCAGCGCGCACATTATTTCACATTAATTTTTTTGTAATCCTGTCATGCCACCCCCCTTTTTGGAAAGTTTTGTATGGGCCTGCGTAGGTACTCGTGGCATCAAGTAGGTCGGGGCATTTTTTCTAGCCTGATGAAAAATGTCCACGTAAAAAAGGTTGTGAATTAGGTCGTGAAAGTGGGACAGGCCCTTAACATTTTTTCATTACTTAAGGGGCTTAAATTATTTAAATATCTATTCCTTAAAAAACATAGTTGTATATACATGTAATTTCTTTATTTGAGCATTTTAAAATGTTAAGGATTTTCAAACATGTTTTAATCTTATTGGTGTTGGCGTTAATCTTTATTTAATACTTTTTTAACAATGTGCAAAGTTGCTTCCCAATGTGCTGTATTTGAGAGTTACCATAGGCTGCTCATCAATGGCTGTACAGCTTGGATGTTGTTGGATTGATGTCTGACAGCAGCATGCACTGGAAACGCGAAAGGGAAAACAAATCACATTAAATTTTGCGAGGTTCTCCCTGAAACCCGCGACGAGATCGGCAGTTGTGGAGCTCCATCCGGCGCGGCCTTGTCGGCTTTGGAAGCCGCGGCCTCCAGTACGGAGGCGGCCGTTCCAGGGTTCCCATGCCGCTGTGAGGACTCTCCCAACGCCGGAGCACCACCACCTGGCGAGAACGGCCAGGAACATCGGGCCTCCGTAGAGGCAACTGTGGAGGCCTCAATAGGCCCGACTATGGGTGAACTGGGGTTGGGGACTGGACTTTGTGCCTTCCCTCATGGTGGGAGCCATTGTGGGGGGATGTTCTTTGTGTTTAAGACTCTCATTGGTGTTATGTCTGTATTCTTTTTTTGTGTGCTGCAAAATGGCAAAAAGCATTTCACTTCATTACACCTCGGTGTATGTGAATGTGACTAATAAAAACCTTTGAATACTTTGAAATGATTACAAGGCACATTACTTTGCTGCCGAGCATACATTCTCAGTCAATGGAATTTTGATTAAAATAATATTTATAGATACTCAATCTCTGCAAGTAACTGAAAATGTGCATTGATTTTCCTTCCTCAGGATAGTCACACAGACATTTTGTATGTTTTCTGGAACTCTGTTACTGCAATGCTGGCTCTGAAATTTCAGCAAGCAACAAACTGTAAGTCCTCCATTGACTTTTATATGTTGCAACTTTCCCCTGAAAATGGTAAAGAATTAAGTAAATTGAGTACTTTCATGAATGTCATGTTATTATTAGAGTCAAGAGAGTTTATTGTCATGTGTCCCAGATAGGACAATGAAATTCTTGCTTACTGCAGCACCACAGAGTATTGTAAGCATAAATACGGAACAGTTCAGTGTATCTAAATAGCTTAGATCATATATATACACACATAAATAAACAGATAAAGAGCAATAGGCTGTTATAGTTCAGAGTTTGTTTGATGTCGAGTTTAATAGCCTGATGGCTGTGAGGAAGAAGCTGTTCCTGAACCTGGATGTACTCCTTCAGTATGTACTAATGTGATAGCCTGGGTTGTGTACTCAAGTTTTTGGATTTTTAACTTAAACCTTGGTACTCTCCTCTGAGTGAAATCAATTGCATTGAGTTGATATTAATGCACATGATCTGCCCCATGTCGCGTGGAACCCTGCTGTATGGGGTTCTGGTGGCTTTGAGAAAAATGTTGTATGCTTGCACTCAGTTCAAAGTGTTGCATGTTTCAGCACCATGTTGGTAATGCAAAACTGGCTTACGTGAGTGCCATGCTGGGCCAAGATTCCAAATTGTGATGGACCACATTGTCCTAGGGCTAGGATTGACATAATCAAATTGGGTTTTGATCTCATCCCTCATCAGATTTCTAATGGAGATTGGTGTAAAATACGTATTGGCTCTGGAATTGAACAACACTTAATACTGATATGTAAATTATTTTGAATAAGATTGCAAATTAATGGATATATTGGTAACGGTTAAAGAAACAATATTGTGAAACAATTATTTGTGATGTTTTTTTAATTTTGTTTGCTAAGCAGCACAAATTAATCAAATGTGTATGTTAATTAAAATGCAAAAATATATAGTAAAATTAAACAAAGGTTTGTGTGCACTCCCATGTAAACATACTCCTGCCATAGACAGATACATCAGCACCCATATGCACATGGTAAAGATACAGTATGTGGAACGTATATTTACAAAGAAGGATACTTTTAAGATTCTTTAATTTAATATTAACCCTAATGCTTTTGGTGTTTCTCATTTAATGTTTGGGAGAAAGTATGAAGGCAGTTAAATACTGTACGGGGAACACTGTTTTATTTTCTAATCGTACAATGTATATTTGGCCCTTGGATTTTTGTATAAAACAAAACAGAATAATGAAATGTTTGCGTGTAGCCTCGCTCTGACAAGGGAAGAGGCGCAGGACAGAATGGTCAGTGTGGGAATAATAAGGGGAGTTAAAGTGGTTAGCAACTGGGAGACTTAGCAAGACTTGGTGGACCAAAAACAAATGTTTGGTAAAATGGTCGCCGAGTCAATATGGAAATGATAAGGTGAGTTAAAATGGTTAGCAACTGTTAATATGGGAATGGGAGGTGGAGGGTCTCAAAGAGTCCTGACTCAAAATGACTCTTATCCATGTTTTTCAGAGATGCTTGTATACAGTATTATATTCTAGTATTGTACTACATACTTTGCATCTTCTTGCTGATCTGTCATTCAGTAAGATCATGCTAATCTTTCACTTCAGCATCACCTTCCTGCACCAATACCATTTTGCTTGACTTCCTTTATCAAAAATATATTGATCTCTGACTTAAATACCATCCAAGACCGAGTGCCCACAGCCATTTTGGATCCAGAATTGCAAAGATTGATTACTCTCAGGGTTAGAACATTTCTCAATCTCTGTCCAGAAAATAGACCTCGTATTTTAAGACTCCAACCTTTCATTCTAGACACACCAACCAGGCTAACCATCAATTCTGGCTTTCAAACTCTTCAAAAATTCTGTGTCCATGAGATTACCTCTTATTCTTCCGAACACTGGAGAATAGAAGCTCAGTTTCCTTAATTTTCCTAATACAAGGAATCAGTCTGATGAACCTTCGTTCTATCCTTCTATCTATGGTAGGAAGGCCAGAATTGTACATAATGCAGGGCTCTCGTTTAACTTTTTTGCCCTGTTGCCAGCTGGGCAACCTTGGCAGCTTTTTAGGTTGCCAAATGACAGTTTAGGTGGTCATTTAAGATGGCTTGCATGACGCGTGCGATAATGTGCTCGGACGAAATGCGTAGTTACCAGTCGGAATTATGCTCAATGAAGCATTCACATATTATTTCTGCTTCAAATAAAGTCACAAACTAAACATATTCACCAATCAAGACATGATATAAACCACAATGACATGCAGCAAAATTATAATACAGTATCTCAACTCTTTTTACACATTGCAATTAATGCAATTTCTATTATTTCTTTCCACTTCCAAACAAAAATGTGGTTGGATTATTCAGCGTATGATCAACCTGTGTTAATAAATCCTGGACCATGGTAACATATATGCTTAACCATGTACACTACAGATTGACGCAAACATGTTTTCTGTGAAGGACCGAAAATTACCATGACATGGCCATATTCTTATTCGCACAGAAACACTCTCGCTTCCCACATAATTTATCCATAACAAAATATACAGGTTGCATGGAAATTTCTAAAGGCATTTTATGATAATAGCTCTTAAAACCAACTATACCCATCTGACAGGTTAAACATTACTAACTGACAAGAGATGGCCAAAGGACATAACTGCAGCAAATGTTCTTTGGTAATATGTTTAAAGGTGTCAAAACGTCACATTACCGGACATTCAGATTAGATGTACGTGTTGTGAACACCAGTTTGTACTCACCAAATAAATAAAAAAATTATTGATAAACACTGTTTCCATCATTCCCACTTCAGAATGAACGTTAAAATTTCAACTGAAATATCTCCTGACCAAATTTGTGATGTATATGACCGACTGTAGAAGTAAAACCTGGATAAATCCAACGTATAGTTGTGAATGTTGCTCATTAAATAACTACAGTACTGATACTCCATATTAAGAGCATTGATTTGCCATTAAAATGAATTCTGTAATAACGTGTCAACGGTAGCAGTGACAATCGAACACTGCGGTTTTAATGTTTCACGTGTTCACAATTTAATTAATCCATCTTTATGGACTAAAACAAATAATAACATTGGGAATTAAAACACATTTGATTGCATTCCGTTATCAAACATAGTCAATGTTCGCTCTGAAGACATTTCCAGCACAATAGGGTCAGGGAAGGGTGTGTGTGTGTGTGAATCAGTGTGGGGTGGAGGGGGGGGGGGGGGGGGGCGCAATTACTCTGTGATACAGACTTGATGGGTCAAATGAGAAGGCAATCGGTACGGCATGGATGGATTGAGGCAGGTGAATTAGTACGTGTTGGTTGGAGTATGTATGGATGGGGGGGTGGCAGGAGAATCAATGAGAGGTGGATAGGGTGATCAGCGCAGGATAAATAGATTGGGGGGGTAGATGGGGAGGGGAGCACAGGGGATGTCAGTGAGGACTGAAGAGGCGGGAATGGGGATCAGTGCGGGATGGAGAGGAGGGGGACCCAGGATAAGAGGGGTGGAGGGGGACATCCAAGAAAGAGAGAGAGAGAGAAGAGGCGAGGTGGGGAGGAAGGTAGGTCAGAGCTCCTCGGACGACATCGCCCCGCTGCCTTGGCCGTCCCTGTCCACCTCCAAGTGCCGCCACCAAAGGGGGAGGCGGTTGGGATCTTTGTTTTCCTAATTGTTTTCTGTACCTGCACGATAACTTTCAGTCAAGACCCTTTTTATTCCCTTCTTCAGACCTTCAGTCTGAAGAAGGGACTCGATCCAAAACGTCACCTATTCCTTTTCTCCAGAGATGCTGTCTGACCCGCTGAGTTACTCCAGCTTGTTGTGTCTATATTCGGTTTAAACCAGCATTTGCATTTACAGTTCCTTCCGACACAATAACTTTCATGGATTTCTGTACAAGATGTCCAGATAATCTGAATACCAATCCTGTTCAGTTTCTAACCATTTAAAAAAATGATAACATTTTGCCGCATAATATTCCATCTGCCAAGCCCTGGCTTCAAACACTTAGCCCGATACATCCTCCTCAATTCTCTCTGCATCCTCCTCGCAGTCTACTTTGCCAGCTGGCTTCAGCAGACTCGCATATATTACATTTGAGCCTCTCATCCAAATCATTGATATAGATTGTAAACAGCTGGGACCCCAGCACCAATCCATGTGGCACCCAACTGCTCTGATTGCACATTCTTGGCAGGCACCTTTTGTAATCACACAATGCTTTATTCAGCAGTTGTATTGTATTTGCCACCTCATTCACCTAGTAAGGTCACGACATTGGGTTACTTAGGTCAAAAAGAAATTATCATGTTCAAGCCTTGTATCTCAATTTAGTGGAATCGATGAGATTAATTATTATATTCTCAGTTGCAGAATAAATGCTGCAAGCAATGCTGAGGCGGTAGGGGTAATACTTACATCTGAAGAAGGGTTTCGGCCCGAAACGTTGCCTATTTCCTTCGCTCCATAGATGCTGCTGCACCCGCTGAGTTCCTCCAGCAATTTTGTGTACCCTTACATTTCTAATGTTGAAAATGGTGGTGATTTTGATGAGCTTTAAGGAGATAAACTATCTTTTTCAGCATCCTCATTTCTGAAGCAAGCATTCGAAGGGGAATATCCAAAGTTGTTGCGGTTGTATAATGATCTGTGGAAACGTTTGCAGCAATACAGCCATAGTATACAGAGTAGTGTAACTACTGGTGGATTTACTGACACGCCTCCTGAATTTCCAATAGAAGAGGAAGACGCACAGGATCTATTTATGTTGAAGAAACAGGATTACGAGTAAGTTGCATTTAAATTTATTGTCTCTGACATCCACGATGCTGGTTCAGTTCCCGCCTCTCATGCATCTTTACACTTCGCCCTTCCAACTTAGGTGGCCGTTTCTATCTATTTAAGTTTAATAATCGAGAATCAAAAAATGTTTTGTGTGCCAAGATTTGGTGCATTGTGTCAATTTGTGCTGAAGGATCATAACAATAGGTTTGGCTGAAAAATATTTCATGTAAAACCCATTGTCCGGCAGTTCATTCTACAGCAAGACAATGATCCCAAACATACTGCAAAAGCAACAAAGGAGTTTTTCAAAGCTTAAAAAATGGTCAATTCTTGAGTGTCCATGCAATCACCCGATCTGAACAGCATGCCTTTTATATGCTGAAGAGAAAACTGAAGGGACTAGTCCCCAAAACAAGCATAAGCGAAAGATGACTGCAATACAGGCCTGGCAGAGCATCATCAGAGAAGACACCAGCAACTATTGATGTCCATGAATTGCAGACTTCAAGCAGTCATTGCATGCAAAGGATATGCAACAAAATACTAAACACGACTACTTTCATTTACATGACATTGCTGTGTCCCACACATTATGGTGCCCTGAAATGGGAGGGGTTGTGTATAAACACTGCTGTAATTTCTACATGGTGAAACCAAAATGTATAAAAATGGCCTTTATTAAAATCTGACAATGTGCACTTTAACCACATCCAATTTTTTTTGCTATAACAAATCTCAAATTGTGGAACAGAGGCAAATAAATAAATATTGGGTCTTTGTCCCAAACATTATAGAGGGCACGGCATATAGCGACAATAATTCAATACAATTATCTGGGGGAGAGATTGTTTTTAATCAGCTGAGGTCATGTTCAGCCATTCACATGGAAGTAAAGGCTGGACTTTCGCAAACCCTCTGGAATTGGATCAGATTGACTGAGACAAAGTCAGTACCTTTAATTTTAGTTTCATGATGACATTTTATATTTTAATATATTATGCTTCAATTAAGTTTTTTAATCTTTATTTAAACTAATTTGAATAGCCTGTTGATATTTCCAAATGTCAGAGTCATTTACACATTAAACAGTCTCAGGAGCTGTCGGGTGTGATAGTGTGGGGGCCTCCGCATTATGGTGCCACCACTGAGACAGGCTTGTGGGCACAGAGGGTGAGTGAGATCGGGCCTCCACAGGTGGTCAAATGAGGACAGTGGGCTGAGTTCAGGGAGATCTGAACAGATATTTTCAATGAATGTAATTGCTGTTGAAGTTATCAGGCTAGTTATAATTCCAACAATCATTTATTTCCTTAGCCCTGAAAAAGCGTTGAAAGATTCTCTGCAATTCTATGAATCTGCTTACCTCTCAAAATCATTATCACGTCTATTTGACCCAATCAACCTTGTCTTTCCTCCTGGGGGCCGTAATCCACCTTCAAATGATGAACTTGATAGCATCATTAAAACAATTACAAGGTAGGGCATTTTACAAAATTAAGTATGCATGGATTAATTAACTTGTTGATGACTTTATTATCATAAATTACAGGATTCCATTTTAATTCTTTCACCGGTTCATTTTGACTGATTATCAAGAAAATATTAAATGTCATGTTATCCATAACAATAGCATATAAAAGATGGTCTGCACATCAAAGTGTGATAGGGTTTTCTAATTACATATATTTCTGCACTCTTACTGAATGTTCTGGTTACTTGCAAATCACTTGGTGAAGCCAATTTCTTTTGGAATTATATCATTAAAAATAGACCAGAGTTCACTGGCCAAGTGCCCAGCAAGAATGGAATATAATGAGTTCATTTATTTGTTTTTAGAGCCCACTGAAACTCAATTTACAATTATCTGATACATTATTTAATTACAAATATAGTCCTGCTTTCCACAACAGCAAATCGGTAGGTTAAAATAAATATGAGACTGACAAAAAGGTTGATTTAAAAAAAAAAAAATTTAAGCTGCAAATTTGAAATAAAAGCAAATGCTGATTAGCAACAGCTTCATCAGTTTCTTAAAATAACAAATTAACAGATATAATGAACAAAAGGTTATAACCAGAATGTTCTTTGACTATGTTGAATGCTAACCATGTTTACGATTGTTTTAGGATTTAAATATTCATATCAGTACAACTACAAAGAAACTTCATTTAAACTTTATTGCATTTTCTTTGCAGTAAATGATACTGGCAATGATCCTGTTTAAGAAAGAACTGCAGATGCTGGAAAAATCGAAGGTAGACAAAAAATGTTAGAGAAACTCAGCAGGTGAGGCAGCATCTATGGAGAGAAGGAATAGACTGAAGAAGGGTCTCGACCCGAAACGTCGCCTATTCCTTCTCTCGATGCTGCTTCACCCGCTGAGTTTCTCCTGCATTTTATGTCTACCTTTGATTTTTGTCTACCAATGATCCTAGACACTTAATTTGCATTTTGACTTCAATCAGTTTAAATCTTTGCATGTATCTAGATCTGAAGACCAATTCAGAATACATTATGCAAATTTATATTCTTTATTGAAAACTGCATTGTCAGAGTCGGAGTAAAGAAGTGCAAATCTCCCAGATAGGAATAATCTCACACATAAGAAAAGACCCAAAGTGCTGGAATAACTCAGCGGGTCAGACATTTCGGGTCACCCTAATATCCGTGTACTTCATGGGTGCTGTCTGACCCACTGAGGTAATCCAGCACTTTGTAAACCAGCACCATCAGTTCCTTGTTTCTACATAATCACACACACCTTTGCTTTCAAATGCTTTGAAGATAAATCCTGTTAAGAGAGAATTCCAGATGTGTTTAGAGGTCCATGAGACGCCGTTTAAACATAGTTGGAGTTACATTAACTATTTGATTTTCTTCCATATGTTAACTTTCAAATTTTCTTGACTGGGAGAGGAGCAGACAGGAGCCACACATAGACAGGTTATATGAACATTTTGCACCTGGAGCAGAATTCAGTATTCCACAACTGGGACTTTTTTTGAAGTAGTATTTAAAATGATACTTGTCTACTTAACTATCCTTCGCCTATTAATAAATCAGACCAATCATCTTTGATCATTTTCAAATCCTTGGGTTGAGGTTGAATGCATAACATTTTGTGCTGCAAAACTGCTTCCACTTTAAGGCTTGCCAGTACTTCCATATAATGAAGTGCTAATGATTAAATACCTTCCCCAGAATTTAATAACATATGGTATATTTTCCCCATGACCTCCTTCCCATATTATTTAGCACTAGCCCTTTGCTGGGTAATCATTTGGTGCAACACTTGTGCTGTGGCACGGTGGCGCAGCTGGTAAAGCCACTGCTCACATCGCCGGAGACACGGGTTTGATCCTGACCTCTGATGCTGTTGGTGTGAAGTTTGCACATTCTCCTGGTGACCGCGTGGGTTTACACTGGATGCTCCGGCTTCCTCTTTCATCTCAAAGACATGTTTCTAGGTTAATTGGCCTCTGTAAATTGGTCTTAGTGTGTAGGGAGTGGATGAGAAAGTGCGATAACATGGAACAAAATTAGAACTGTTAACAGTTAAACCAAGTTTAGTTCAGTTTAGAGATACAAACATGGAAACAGGCCCTTCAGCCGGCTGAGTCCTCGCCGACCATCAATCACCCGTTCACACTTGGATTTATGTTATCATACTTTCTCATCCACTCCCTATACGCTGGGAGGCAGAAGAATGGGATAGATCAGCCATGGTTGAATGTCGGAGTTGAATTGATGGGCCGAATGGCCTAATTCTGCTCCTAGAACTTATGAACATGAACACTAGGGGCAATTTACAGAGGCCGATTGTCTGGGATATGGGAGGAGAACGGAGCACCTGGATGAAGCCCACACGGACACAGGGAGAAGGCACAGACTGCTTTAACTGAAACAGGATTACATTTCTAGAATGGACTAAAATGACAGTCCATTTAGACAAAAATGGACCATTATTTTGCACCCTCAATTAAAGCTGTAGAAAATTAGAATCGAGCCATGAAGAAAGATGAGAATATTAATTAGTGAGAACAGTTTCATTCATCACCATATTCTAATTGATATTAAGTCAGCACAACTTGGTAGGATCTTTTTAGTGTCTGTCTAAGTAGCACACATAATTAGAAATAATGAACTACTTAAGAGTTCTAGAGGAGCTTGATACTAATTATCTAAAGTCAGCTTGGGGAATTTAGGTTACTCCATAATAAAGCACAAATTTGAGTAAAAATTTCAAATGTAATAAACAAAAAATCTGGACTTTGGTTAGCTTCCTTATTTTTTTTACTGTGGAAGCAGTAATGGATTTAACCATAGGTTGGGGTGGTAATGAGAGGGATGATTTTGGGACAAGACACCGTTCCATACCGTGTCCTTGTGTACTTCCTGCTTGGACTAACCAATAACTAGAACAAGTGTTGAACAGGTCAAGTGTGGAATGTTTCTGTTCAATCTCTGTCCAAGTTTGAATTTCCACATAGCTCTTGAAATTCTCTGAAGGAGCCAATGCCTTGTAATTGAACTCTGTCCAGAAATTCTCCATCTGGCTGATGACTTGATACATGTATATAAGGTTTTAGGATGTGTGGATGTGTCAGAATCGTTTTACCATGTCCAAAAGAACAGAGCATAGGTTTGATTCTTAAAAAGGATATGGGGGTAAATGTTTTACAAAGAGAGTGGTCAACTTCTGGAATGCTGAGAGAGACATTTAGACATACAGAGATACATTTAGAATATAGAGATACAATTCTTAGGCAGGCACTTTCCATAGAACAAGATGTATTAAAACACATTTCTGATAGGTAAAATATATACTTATTTTGTAAGTAAACCATAATTTAGACTTTTAATTGGTTTTGACATGTAAATCTCTCTATTTTCAGTGAATTTAATGTGGCCTCTGTGGATCCAAACCTGAGTCTGGCTGTTGCAAAGAATGTTGCTAAAACTATTCATTTATTTGGAGTTAAATCTGAACAACTTGTAAGTATGGCATGGATCTGTCACTGGGGTTGGTTCATTACAAAATCAAAGGCTATAAAGTTCTTACTGGACTGTAAAATGATAGGTGATTCAAACGTTATCTTTTGACTGTAACATTGTTTCCTAAGTAGCAAATTATATTTTAATTGGATAATTTACCAGTCATATTCATCACTGAGCAAAGGCATTTTCAAATGGTGAAATCAACAGGACAGTGATCTATTCCAAGCCAGCCACAATTGGGGAGATATTCAGTCAGGTGCTTTTTATATTCATGCCTGGGATCTAGCCATTGCTGGCAAGGTGAGATTTGGAGTGTATCGCTAATTCCCCTCCTAAACTGACATAATCTGAGGTTAGTTCAAAGTCACCTACATTGGTGTGTCTGCAGTCACACAGAAACCAGACTTTGGTAAGGATGGGCAATTTCATCCTTAGTTTTGTTATGAAAGAATGGAGATTAATCCTTACCAGTAAAGTAAATGCCTTTATTTTCTATTTCTTTAAAATATTGCTTTGGCAGGAATCAAACTTGTGATTCCTGATCAACAGTCCAGACATTATTTATCAGCCCAATAACTTGATCACTATACCACTCTAATTAATTTTCCGGATTCTAGACCTATCTGAGCTACAAGCTATCCTTGCATTACAGAGGGTTGTGTCGCAAGGAAATGGGCTACACCGCAATTTTCCACAACGCAAAGCCACTTCATCTGTGTATGCTTCTAGAAATCCAAGTTGAAAAGAAGGTGCTGTTTATATTTTATTCTGTAACAGGAGGGGTTGCTTGTACAAAATTAAGGGTAGCAGTATACGCTGTAGGATTCCACTAAAGGCCTGCTTTTGGAAATAAATATCAATGATATGGACAATTATTCGGGCTCTGTTTCAGAATTTTGGAGATCAAGTCAAGACAATTTAATGTGTCAAAATGGAGCAGTAAAATGTTTATTTGCAGCAGCACTACAGGTTTGTAAACTCAGTACTCAATGGATAACATAATAAACAAGCACAAAAAAGAAGTTCAATAAATAAAAAAAACATTATAGTGCAAAATACGCCTGACAACAACGCCCAATGTCCCTAGTGCAACCAAGAAAATTTGTGGTTCGGAGTTTAGCTGGAGTTGGTTGTGTTCTAATATTTAATGTTGATGAGCAACGTAAGGGCCCTTTATCCTCAGCTTTGATGATTGGCCTGTGAATTTGCAGCAGTGGTGAACAGTAACAGTGAACGCAAGGGGCAACGTATATCAGACCTAATCTTTCATAGAACATGGATATTTACTTTTCTGCCTAGTCTCTTGGAACCAAGTGGCTTGCTCGGCCCTGTCAGAGAGCAAAGAGATATGTAGGCTTCTATGGGCCTGAAATTTCACATGTACCAGACTGGGAAAGGCAATAGATTTTATTCCTCAGTTTAAATTCAAGATTCAAGAGAGTTTATTGTCATGTGTCCCAGATAGGATAATGAAATTCTTGCTTTGCTTCAGCACAACAGAATATAGAAGGCATGAATATAGAACAGATCAATGTGTCCATATACCATTGTATAAATATATACACAAATGAATGAATAAAATGGATAAAGTGCAAATAAACAGATAATGGGTTATTAATGTTCAAAGTTTTGTTTGAGTTGAGTTCAATAGCCTGATACCTGTGGGGAAGTTGCTGTTTCTGAACCTGGACGTTGTAGTCTTCAGGCTCCTGTACCTTCTACCTGAAGGTAGCGGGGAGATGAGTGTGTGGCCAGGATGGTGTGGGTCCTTGATGATGCTGCCAGCCTTTTTGAGGCAGCGACTGCGATAGATCCCCTCGATGGTAGGGAGGTCAGAGCCGATGATGGACTGGGCAGTGTTTACTACTTTTTGTAGTCTTTTCCGTTCCTAGGTGCTCAAGTTGCCGAACCAAGCCACGATGCAACCGGGCAGCATGCTCTCTACTGTGCACCTGTAGAAGTTAGAGAGAGTCCTCCTTGACATACCGACTCTCCATAATCTTCTCAGGAAGTAGAGGCGTTGATGTGCTTTCTTTATGATTGCATCAGTGTTCTCGGACCAGGAGAGATCTTCAGAGATGTGCACGCCCAGGAATTTGAAGCTCTTGACCCTTTCCACCATCGACCCATTGCTATAAACGGGACTGTAGGTCCTCATCCTACCTCTTCCAAAGTCC
Organism: Amblyraja radiata; assembly: GCF_010909765.2. NCBI lineage: Eukaryota > Metazoa > Chordata > Chondrichthyes > Rajiformes > Rajidae > Amblyraja > Amblyraja radiata. The sequence goes on along the minus strand of NC_045976.1, from coordinate 19,499,683 downwards.
ACAATCAGTTCCTTGGTTTTGCTGGTGTTGAGGCCCAGGTTATTGTGCTGGCACCATTTGGTCAGTCGGTCGATCTCTCTTCTATACTCTGACTCGTCCCCATCAGTGATACGTCCCACAACTGTGGTGTCGTCAGCGAACTTGATGATGGAGTTCGCACTATGACCAGCTACGCAGTCATGAGTATAGAGTACAGCAGGGGGCTGAGCACGCAGCCTTGAGGTGCTCCCGTGCTGATTGTTATCGAGGCTGACACATTTCCACCAATTCTAACAGTCTGGGGTCTGTGAATGAGGAAGTCGAAATTGATAAGGTGCCTCACGTGAGGCAGCTCAGGAAGATGAGAGCCCACGATATCAAAGGGCAGATACTAGCATGGATAAGAGGTTGGCTGCATGGCAAAAGACAAAGAGTGGCAATAAAGGGGGCTTTTTCTGGTTGGCTGCTAGTGACTAGCGGAGTTCCGCAGGGGTCGGTGCTGGGGCCGCTACTCTTCACGTTGTATATTAATGATTTGGACGAGAGGATTGAAGGCTTGGTGGCCGTGTTTGCGGATGATACGAAAATAGGTGGATGGGGAGGTAGTGTAGAGAAAGCAGGAACTCTGCAGAAGGACTTGGACAGGTTGGGAGGGTGGGCAGAGAAGTGGCAGTTGGTATATAGTGTAGCAAAGTGTGGAGTCATGCATTTTGGTAATAGGAATAAAGGCATAAACTATTTTCTAAATGGGGAGAGAATCCAGAAATCGGAGGTGCAAAGGGACTTGGGAGTGCTGGTGCAGGATTCCCAAAATGTCAAGTCAAATTGGCAATAATGAAAGCAAACTCATTGCTTGCATTTTTTTTCAAGAGGGCTTGTATACAAAAACAGGGATGTATTGCTGACGTTCTATGAGGCCACATTTGGAATGTAAGGACACATTTGGAATATCGTGAGCAAGTTTGGTCACCATAGCTGAGGAAGGATGTGCTGGCTCTGGAGAGGGCCCAGAGGAGGTTTACAAGAATGATCCCAGGAATTAGTAGGTTAACCTATGATGAGCATTTGTCGGCACTGGGCCTGTACTCGCTGGAGTTTAGAAGAATGAGGGAGGGACCTCATTAAAACATACAGAATAGTGAAAGGCATGGATAGGGTGGGTGTGAAGAGGATTCCACTAGCGGGAGAGTCGAGGAGTAAAGAACCTCAGAATTAAAGGATGGTCTTTTAGGAAGATAGGGAGACATTTATTTAGTCAGAGGATGGTGAATCTGTGGAATTCTTTGTCACAGAAGGCTGTGGAGGCCAAATCTCCATATTTTTAAGGCAGAGACGGATATATTCTTGATTTGTACGGGTGTCAGAGGTTATGGGGAGAAGGCAGGAGAATGGGTTTAAGAGGAAGAAATAGATCAGCCATGATTGAATAGTGGAGCAGACTTGATGTGCCGAATGGCCTGATTCTACTGATGTCACTTATGACCTTAATTCTTTTAGATATTGACCAGAGTACTATATATATCTTCTACATCTACTGGAAAAAGAAAAGTGGGATAAATGTGACATCACTTTCAACTGTCCATAGCATCATTGACATGAGAGTATTTATGTGGAAAAAATAGTAACCATCACAGCATGTATTTTTCTTATGGTTCTGGACACATGCACAGATAACATGGCTTTGTGATAGGGCCATTTTTCTAGGAGCACATCACATCTCCTCCTCCATTATGCTTGTATTGTTGGTATTTCATAGCAATTTTAGGGATTTCTATTTTTTTTACAGCTATCTACTCAGGGAGATGCAAGTCAAGTGATTGGGCCTTTAACAGAAGGACAGAGAAGAAATGTGGCAGTAGTGAATTCATTATACAAATTGCATCAGTCAGTGCTGAAGGTAAGGATTACCATTTATTGCTGAATCATACAGCAGGGAAATAAGCTATTTGGCCCAACATGTCCATTATGACTAAGATGCACATCCAAGCAGTATTCCCAAATACTGGGAACAGGAATGCACTCTGAGCTCTTTTAAAAAGCTGATGTCCAGGGCAAAGAAAATAATTTAAGGTTGTCCATGAGACCTGCTTGCAAATATGTTAAATCCTTCCAGACTCATTGGTTTTCCTGGCTCAAGACCAAGTGAATTGGTGAAGAAGCATCTGAAAAGCCATTGAGCACTCAGTTTTTCCCGAAAGAGATGGAGGCCTGAGGCACGGAGGCTGCAATATTTTTTATTTTTTTATTTAACCTTTATTTAACCAGGAGAAATCTCTTTTACAAGAGAGTCCTGGCCAAGACAGGCAGCAGCACAGTTCCACAGTTACAGACAATAATTTAAAAACAACAGAGAACATATAAATAGAGTCACAGTCAGAACATCATCAAACAAAGCATGTACAGACAGAAGAGCCCACTTCAACATCATTAAGAAGGGATTTAAATCTGTTTATAGAAACCAGCTCCTTAGGTTTCAGTTCATTCTACAGCTGGTTCCATGCGAAGGGAGCAGCATAACTAAATGCCCTTTTCCCCAGTTCAGTACGGACTTTAGGTACAGTTAGTAAGAACAAGTCCTCAGAGCGGAGCTGATAAGTTCCTGTGCTTTTTCGAATTACATACTTCTGCAGATATGAAGGAAGAACACCGAGGATAGTCTTATAAATAAGGATATGCCAATGATGGAGTCTGTGGGTGGACAGGGCAAACCATCCAACTTGAGCATACAAAGAGCAGTGGTGCGTGAGGGTTTTAAAATTAGTAACAAATCTCAGTGCTCCGTGGTAGACCGTGTCCAAAGACTGTAGGCATTTTGAAGAATAAAACATCACCATAGTCCAACACAGCCATAAACGTTGCAGCAACAAGTCTTTTTTTGGCTTCAAAAGAAAAACAAGATTTGTTTCTAAAGTAAAAACCTAATTTTATCTTTAGTTTTTTCACAAGTTGCTGGATATGAGGTTTAAAAGAGAGAGAATCGTCAATTATAATTCCCAGATATTTATATTGAGACACAGATTCAACCACAGAGCCCTGCAAAGTGGTGATAGGAGGGAGGTCCAAGGGCTTTGATTTAGCTTTAGTGAACAGCATGAGCTTTGTCTTGTCAGCATTTAAAACAAGTTTAAATAAAGTTTTAAATCACACAGGTTACGTTGCACAGTGTTAAAAGCAGTTTGGAGCTGACAGAGAGCCTGATTTGGGGTAGACGCAGAGCAATAACCTACTTGGTCAACCCAACCAGGGTGGCACACTGGCACAGCTGGTAGAGCCGCAGCCTCACAGCACCAGCGAGCTGGGTTTGATCCTGACCTGGGGTGCTGTCTGTGTGGACTTTGTACGTTCCCCCTGTAATTGCATGAGTTTCCTCCGGATGCTCCGGTTTCCTCCCACATCCCAAACATGTGTGGGTTTGCAGGTTATGAAACGTGCATTGAAAAATTGTTATTTTCACAGAAATGGAAATTGGGAAAGGGTTTTGTGTTTTGAGAATGTTCTGTATGGCAGGAATGTGAGATGTCTATTGTTTGCTTTTCCAGGTGCTGTCTACCCTGAGCTCTTTCCCTTTAAGGGCTGAACAAACGGTTAGAACAGCATTGGAGGTAAAGTCATAGTTATCATTCTACTTGATCAATTTGTGGAGTTGTCCAGCACCAAGTTTTCATTTCCTGCTTTGAATGAAATCATAGTCTTTATCATTGGCGTTGTGCAATATTTAAAAACCCATTTACTTGGTTTATCAGTGGTTTCTGTTGTTTTTCCAACTATATCACTGAGGCCAATTCAAAGAGCCTCCAGGGAAATGTAACATCAATATTAGTGCCTTAAATGTAATAAAAATGTTGCTGGCCACTCAACAGTATGCTATTAGACAAATGAGCACAGACCCATTCAGCAACAACATTATTTGAAGTAATCAAAAAGGAACTGCAGATGCTGGAATATCGAAGGTATACAAAATTGCTGGGGAAACTCAGCGGGTGCAGCAGCATCTATGGAGCGAAGGAAATAGGCGACGTTTCGGGCCGAAACCCTTCTTCAGACTGATGGGGGGTGGGGGGGGGAGAAGGAAGGAAAAGGGGGGGAGGAGGAGGAGGAGCCCGAGGGCGGGCGGATGGGAGGGTGGGAGGAGACAGCTAGAGGGTTAAGGAAGGGGAGGAGACAGCAAGGGCTAGCAAAATTGGGAGAATTCAATGTTAATGCCATCCGGACGCAAGGTCCCCAGACGGAATATGAGGTGCTGTTCCTCCAATTTCCGCTGTTGCTCACTCTGGCAATGGAGGAGACCCAGGACAGAGAGGTCGGATTGGGAATGGGAGGGGGAGTTGAAGTGCTGAGCCACCGGGAGTTCAGGTAGGTTATTGCGGACTGAGCGGAGGTGTTCGGCGAAACGATCGCCCAACCTACGCTTAGTCTCCCTGATGTAAATCAGCTGACATCTAGAGTAATGTTGTTTATTAAGTACCGTGAAGTTCATGTCAACGGAGGGTTTCTACTCTGCAGATAACATTTTCCACTTTAATTACTTTAGACAGAATGATAGTGACACTCGGTGGGAACTGTAAACACTCCTAGGTTGCCACTCCCATCCTGCAAAAGCAGAGCTGGATGGTTTGCAACCATGTTGATTTTGACATTGAATTTCATTTCATTCATTTACTAGTTCCAATACTCCAAAGGCATAACCACCTCCATAATCACTTGGCTTTCTCACTACCCCAGTGCATCTGCTGCTGAAACCCACATCTGTATCTTGCCTCTAATTTCAACTATTCTATTGCTTTCCTGGCCAGCCTTGCACCTTCCACAGTTTGTAAATCCATACTCATCTAAACCTCTTCTGCCCATGTTTTAACTTGCTACCAAATTTCCCCACCATTTCAGCTGGTCTGACTAACTTGCACTGGCGCCCACTACAGGGCACCTCAACGTAAAAATCCTCACCCGAATTAAACCTTCTATAGTCTTATCTTTCTGCTCTCCACATATTGGAAATTGCCTCACTTGATTATGGCCTCTTAAATTCCACCTGTGGTGGCTGAAATATCAAACGTCATGTTCCTAAACCTCCAGATTCGAACCTTTCCTCCTTTAAGATGTTCCTGAAAACCCACCTCAATGTTGATGACTATGGTCATCTTTAACTAACTTAAGGTCTTTGAAGTAATCGATTAGGGTAATGAGGACTGAGGCAACTGGTTTCAAAGATCCACAAGTTAGTTAAACATTGTTTCATTTTGAAAAGCAGTGCTGTGTTTCATTTGTTAATCCATAATTAATACGTTGATTAATTTTGCACTGAATTGCCAAACTTTTATAAATTATTTTAAGGCAATAATTTAAACAAAAACATATTCTTGTTGAGTTGCATTGCTATCTATTATGATATTAACTACAGATTTTACTTTAAAATCTTTCTCAGACAGTTCAAGCTCTCATGGGAAGTGCGGTACAGCCATTGCTAAACTCTGTGGAAGATTCGATTGAAGCCATTATTATCACTATGCACCAAGAAGATTTTGCAGGGTAATTATAGTGAACCCTCGTTATTAAGGACGTCTTTACAATGGATTTTGGTTATAGCGGACGGAGCATCCCCACAGTAATCAAACAGAACACAGGCAGCTAGTAACACCGCAGAGAATGTTGAAATTGACAAGCAAATTTTTGGTTGCAGTAACAAAAATATATTCTTAGCTGTTAAAAAGAACTTTGTTCACTAAGCAGATTAGGCAGGCTAGTGGCTTTGGAAGGTCGATGTCCTTTTGCCATGATTGGTTGGTCGATGGGATCTCACAAAGAGCAGGACAGGGTTTCTGCACATTGCCATCCAAACAGCCCATAGCTCCCATTTTGCTCTCAATCTCTGAATGTGGAAATCAGCAGCAGGAGAAGCAGTTATTGCAGTTCCACAGCTGCGCTGGAGAAGGTGATGCCGGGCGCACCGTGCAGTGAGGGAGGTCTCACTGGGCTCTCAGTGACTGGATCCAGGATTCTGACCCAGTGCATGGGCGGTGATGTCAATGGGGGATAATCCCTTACTCGGTTACAGTGGACAATCGACAATAACGGACATCATTCCCCCCTCTATGGTCCATTATTACGAGGGTTTACTGTATTCAAAATCAATTTGACTCCTCTTGATTCAAAGTGTCCTCGTAGTAGAGAAACGCATCGTTATCCCAGCGGCTTTTGACTATTTTTTATCTGCTTGCCCCAACCCCAGTTGTAGGAACTAAATCTACAGATGCCTCCTCCATTGCCCAACTAACACACAAACACAGATACTTAGTTCCTTATTCCATTAAAGTGACATAATTAATAAAATAATAAACTCTTGGATCCACTACATGGATAGGACAGGTTTGGAGGGATATGGACCAAGCGCAGGCAGGTGGGACTAATGTAGCTAGGGCATGTTGGCTGGTATGGGCAGCTTGGGCCGAAGGGCCTGTTTCCGATCTGTATCACTCTGTGACTATAATTCTTGGGAAATTGCATTCAACAACAAAAAAATGGATGGCTTTGCTTTTCTATGAAATGAAAAGATTATAGTGGTATTGCGGGGGGGGGGTCTGAAAATAATTTAGAAGCAATAGTCTTTTACAGCTTCAAGGCATTCTGAAGTGTCTCACTACCAGCAATGTACTTCTGATGCTTGGATGGGGTCATTATGAAAATGAGAGATGAGAAGTGGTGCTGAAGAGAACACAGAAGCAGGGCAAGAATGGTGCTGTATGGTTGACAGGTCAGGACATGGGAGCAAAAATGTTGGATTAAAGGTGAAGGAAAAAATCATGCAGTTCAGGAAGATTAGATTGGAGTTAAAAAATCTCTTGTCCATGAAGATCACAAACCTGGGCAGATGTAGAATATCAATCAATGGGAGTACTGTCAAATCAAGAAGACATTGTGCTTCACCAAAGGTGTGTGAGTGGAGAGAATGGGGTTACGGAGCGATGGATGAGAGCCCAAAGTGATAGTGATAAGTGGAATGCATCTTGTTCAGGGTGACATAAATTTGTTCAGGGTGACATAAATAAATGTAGACATAAATTATGTGGTGAGGTTGATATGAAGTAGGGATCTCAGTTGAGTAAGGTCTTGACCCGAAACATTACCTATTCCTTTTCTCCAGAGATGCTGCCTAATCTGCAGAATTACTCCAGCAATTTGTGTCTATCTTTGGTGTAAACCAGCATCTTTAGTTCATTCCTATGCGATCTGAGTTGTAAAATGCTTTTGAATTTGACAAAGCGCTATTAAGTTATTTTTCATTGTATTTAATAGAGGTGAGTTTGTGTATTGTTTATATCTGGAGGTGTATTGGAATGATGATATATATGGCTTGCATTCATTTTTACAGGTCTTTGTCTGGAAAGCCAGAAGTACCGTGCTCTCTTTACATGAAAGAATTGCAAGGTTTCATATCACGCATCATGAGTGACTACTTCAAAAATTTTGAATGTGTGGACTTCATCTACGACAGTACAGAAAATATTGCGCAGAGAGCTATTCAACTATTTATTCGTAATGCAAGTCTACTGAGACCACTGGGTGAAGGAGGTAAAATGAGATTGGCTGCTGACTTTGCACAGGTATGGTTCAGTTTCTTGTTCTCATCCATTGCTCCATAACCCCATTCTCTCCACTCACACACCATTGCACTTTCTTGCTTGTTGAGATATTTTGAATTGTGAAAATTAGCATGGTAATCAATGTAAGTAATGCAGATTTAAAAAAGACACATTTCATACACACAATGCCACTAAAGGGAGACTATTGAAATAAGCAACATTTTTAAGCATGTGTTGAGTCAACAAGAATGTGTTCTTTCCTAGTGTGGATGTTTCCTACAGGATGTTTTCCTGTAGCTAAGCTTTTGCCTTGGAAGTAGTTAATGGGGCCATTGATAGCATCTCTCTTATTTTGACTATATCTCTTTCTCTTTCTGAAATGTTGTTTCTTTTGGCCTCCTATTCTGTTAGCATTTGTATTTACCAGAGGATTGTCCACCCATACAGCCACAAGCAAGGTGATTCCTTGCCTGTTTGATTTCCAAGGAGTTATCATCCTACTGGGAAATCTTATATACTTTTCTGATCCCCTTCCACTGTGTTATTTCATGCAACTATAACGGTTTGTGTTTGTTTTCTCTCCATCGTGCATCATTGTCCAGAGCACCAAACTGAACTTGCATTTGTGATGTTCGTGTCGTCTTTTTAGTTGTGGAGAATAATGTAGATTATATGTCCACTTTGCTGAATATGACTGTAAAAGTGTTCCGACTATGTGTGTTTTACCATTTTATATCTCCATTTCATTTTCAGTGATTTTTAAGTTTCTTCTACACTGTAAAACAGCATGATACTCATCTTCATAAGGATTATATTTTTGAAGTAGGATGTTGAATGTACCATGTCGATTTTTGTTTCTTCAGAAGTTAGCAAACAGCTCCACAATTTTCCAACTCTGAATACAGAAATTTGGCTGTATTAATTCACTTAATGCATTTAAACCAAGCTTGTTTATTATCGTGATACTGGGGTGGGAGATTGCAACCTTCACGTGGTCCACCCTGTTTCGACTAATTCAATAGAACAAGTTGACCTACAACTTTAGGCTGAGCACGCCATACGCAAGAGGATCATGATACTATATATAAATAATACATTTGTTATTTTTTTAATTTATCAGAGATTACAGGTAAATTATATCTATTTAGTCTTCAAAAAGGTTTGATTATATTTGTGATATATTTATCTGTTCAATAGGAATATGGAATTCCTTCTTGTTTATTTTGTACTGTTTATTTGAACTTATCTTGTACTTGTAATATTGCAGATGGAATTAGCTGTGGCACCACTTTGCAGAAGAGTGTCAGATCTAGGAAAATCCTACCGATTATTAAGGTCGTTCAGGTCAGTTACATTCACTTCAAGAAAGACGTTTACACAATACTTAATTCAGTGTGAAGTGTGTGCATCTTTGCATCTGACCATCTTTCTTGGTCTATGATGCTTCAGTTATTTATTTGTTTTTTCTAACCTATATTGTTTTTTATAATAAATATAATTCATTGATCATCTTTGCAGGAATATTGTGTTTATTTTTTTAGTAATTACACATGGCTTTGAGTATAAAAGGAACATAAATTCTGACAGAGTGATGGGTTTTCATTGTGCGCATATAATGTCTTGACAAACAAAGGAATATGCGTCTTCTTTCAATCATTGTTTCAGTTTATCTGGTTAATAATAAACCGAACTGCACGCAGAACCAAAGATTTTTCATATAAGATATATGGATTACATTGGGAAATACTGACATTCTGCTAGAAACATTTAGCAGAATGCTGCATGAATTCATATCATGTGCACTAAATGACTGCTTGTAGCTTGACATTCTAAGAATAAGCGATGTAGGATTATAAGGAATTAAGGTAATTACATTTAAGCATAAATGTAAATGTAATTTCTGACACAACACCATCAACATATTGTCCTTTTAAGTTTTTTCATCGATTTCTTTTGACATAATGATTTGTGCTTGGCAAGATCCAAGTGTGTTGTAAGAGTGAGGTGAAGCACTTTGGAAGGTTGGATGTAAGGAGAGAGTATACAGTTAATGGCATGACCCTCGACAGCATTGATGTGCAGAGGGATTTTGGAGTCCAAGTTCATTGCTCACTGGAAGTGCCAGCACAAGTAGTTAAGAAGGCATATGGTATGCATGACTTCATTGCTAGGGGCATTGAATATAAGAGTCGGGAAGTTATGATGCAACTCTAAAAGACTTTGGTTGGACCGCATTTGCACTATTGTGTGCAGTTCTTGTGTGGTCGCCCTATCATAGGAAAGATGAGGAGGCTTTGAAGATGGTGCAGAGGAAGTTTACCACAATGCTGCCTGAAGTAGAGGGTTTCAGTGACAAGCAGAGCTTGAATAAAATTGGCTTGTTTTCTCTAGAAGTTGGAGGTTAAGGGAAAATTTGATAGAAGCATATAAAGAGATAGAGGCATGGATAGGGCAAACGGTCAGAATCATTTTTCCATGATGTGAATGTCCAACTCTAGTGTGCATAGCTATAAGGTGAGAGGGAGAAAGTTTATTGGGGATATACGGGGCAAGTTTATTTACACAGTGATGGGACCTGGAACCCATTGCAGGAATGGTGGTGGAGGCAGATACGATAGTGGCGTTTAAGAGGCTTTTACATAGGCATATAGAAGTGCAGAGAATAGAGGGATATGGATTATGTACAGGCAAATTAGATCAATTTAATGGCATCATGTTCGACGCAAACATTGTAGGCTGAAGGACCGTCCCTGTGCTGTAGTATGTTCTATGTTCCCATGGTAATTATGATCAGATATTTTTTGTTTTAAGTAATATTCAATGGAAGTTTAAAACTAGCCAAAATATATATTTTTAAATCTCTATGGAAATAGTGCAAGGATATCTTCTGTATGCTCGAGGCAGGGTAGATTGGGCATTGATTTCAAATTGCATTGAAAAAGTTGCATTTGCTTAGTCTTGCAAGGAAGTGCCATCTTTGTTTTTTTTGCTCAACTATTGTCCACAACTGTTTAGATTCAAAGGTGATAATGCCACAGCTAATGATTTATGATTATGAAGTTGACTGAAAAAATGATTTTAGCAATCCAAAAAAGTAGAGTATAACTTGGGCAAATAATTGATATCCACTGCAGAACACAAATTAAAATTGGGAAGTGGTACTTGTATAACTTTGAAACTAAATCACCAGGAAAATAGACTTATTTTCGTACTGTGTCAGTGTAAGTAAGGAGTGCATTAGCTGTACTAATGTAGGTCATGTGATCTTGTTTCAGTAGATTTGCTGTATTATAGGAATGAGTAAATATGAAAGATGACAAAAAAAACACCAATATTGGAAGCCATGGCTCATGTCCTAGCCAAATGGAAATTCTGCTTGTATTGCTCATTGCTCATTCTGTACAATTTAAGAGATTTTGTTTCATATATTTTGCTTAAATCTATTTTGTACTTCACAGACCATTACTCTTCCAAACAAGTGAACATATTGCTAATAGCCCAGCTGCTGGGGATATTATTCCATACAGCACCATTCTTCATTTCCTATTTACAAGAGCACCAACCGACCTAAAGTCTCCTCACCAGGTATTCATTCAAGCTGCATTACATTTTGCCCCCTTTCTGGAAACTACTTGAAATGTTATAACAAAATAAAGCACTTGTGTACTCTATAATACCTGGGCCTTTAGATGCATTTAAATTCTTATTCAGTTTCTGTCTTTTACTTTGTAACTTTTTATTTATCTTCATGATGTAAAATACTTTATTCTTCATTCAGTGTCCTGACATACCATTATTCACAGTTAATTCACAAAATGAAATTGTTGATGTTTATTGTAAGACATTGGTTTTGCAATTTGTTTCTATTCTTGACAAAATATTTCTTGGTGTAAATGCAGTCCCAATTACTCAAAACATGGAAAGCTTTTCGAGTTCTGACACCTAGAGTCATAGTGTGGAAACAGGCCCTTCGGCCCTACTCGCCCACACCGGCCAACAGTGTCCCAGCTACCCTAGTCCTACTTGCCTGCGCTTGGTCCATAACCCTCCAACCCTGTCTTATCCATGTACTTGTCCAACTGTTTCTTAAACGATGGGATAGTCCCAGCCTCAACTACCTCCTCTGGCAGCTTGTTCCATACACCCACCACCCTCTCTGTGGAAAAAGTTCAACCTGGATCTTGGTCACATTGCCTGTCTGATATTATTTTATTTTACCTATCTGCTCAATACTTTTCCCCCCCAAGCTCATCTCTAATGGTCAGAACGAGGGACTTTATTTTTCAAAGAATAATCATCATCATTCATGTCTGCATATTTAATACTCCATATAAGAGTATAATGAACCTTCCTAAAATTTCCCTATTCTAATTATTTGACCTCTATGTTTTTAACAAATGTATATCAGGACACATGTATCCACATTTCAACCGATTGAACTTATCTCACTAATGGAGAAATGTTATTAATGGAGTAGATGGGAGGAGCATTAGGCAAGGGTGCACGTCTTAACTTCCATTTTAAGAAACCACTTTAAGATCAGAATTAATAGCTATCCACAGCTATCATTAAAATATATTTATTGCATGTGCTATGTAAAATTTGTATGATATAATTTAGTATTAATAACTGTGAAATCATTGCAGAGAGCGGAGTGGTCCATAGCACGGTATTCTCAGTGGCTTGACGACCATCCATCGGAAAAGGATCGACTAATTCTCATCAGGTAATGTAATTTCTTGAGTTACTGTTGTGTATATTTGTGCTGCGAAAATTAATACATCAGCCATTACATAGGGTAGAGAATTGGCTTCATGGAAGGAAGCAAAGGGTTATGGTGGAAGGTTGTTTGTCAGACTGGAGGCCAGTGATGAATAGTTACCCTCGGGGATCAGTGCTGGGTCCATTGCTGTTTGGGGTTTATATTAACGATTTGGATGTACAAGGCATGATTAATAAAGCCCCTGTCCCACTTACGTGTCCTGGGCACACTAATTACACGACCTCGTAGTCGCGTTGAGGCGCGACGGTCCCGCGCGACTTCATGCGTCCGCACAGCCGTCTGGAGCGCGTGACGTCATTTGAAGATGGGCACAAAATGCTGGAGTAACTCAGCGGGACCGGCAGCATCTCTGGAGAGAAGCAATGGGTGATGTTTCGGGTCGAGACCCTTCTTCAGTCTGAAAGGGTCTTGACCCGAAACGTCATCCATTCCATCTCTCCAGAGATGCTGCCGGTCCCGCTGAGTTACTCCAGCATTTTGTGTCTATCTTTAATTTTCTTGGCCCCGCTCTGGGAGTAGGAGTGGGGGCGGATCCGGACTGCAACGGCCGTGAGTCCCAGGCCGAGCTCGGCGATCGTTTGCCTGCTTCTGCTGCTGTTGGAGGTGAGATGTTGCGTCGCACCAGGGTCTTGGGCCTGTCCCACTTTGGCCATCAGTGGCCCGACAGGCCGGTGGCGCGCGAAGATTTTGTTCGCTACAAAATTTCGGAGCGCCGCGCGATATCGCGCACAGCTCCATACCCCTCCGTACTTCTAAGTGGAACCGGCCCCCCGCGGCCACACGATGCCCGTGCGCCTCAACGCGATGACGAGGTCGCGTAATTTGCGTGTCAAGGACACGTAAGTGGGACAGGACCGTAAGTTTGCAGATGTCATGAAAGTGAGTTGACGAAGATAGTATTTGAAAATTACAGCACAATTTTGATCAGCTGGTCGAGTAGGCTGAGCTTTGATTAATGGAGTTTAATGCAGATAAGTGCAACGTGTTAAATTTTGGAGAGTCAAACCAGGGCAAGAACTTCACAATGAATGACAGACCCCTGGGGGTTGTTGTAGAGCAGGGATCTAGGAGAGAAGGTACTTAGTTCCATGGAAATGGCATCACAGGTAAATAGGATGGTCAAGAAAGCTGCCGGTACATTGGCCTTCATCAGTCAGGGTATTTAGTATAGAAGTTGGGATGTTATGTTACAATTGTACATGAAATTGTTTTAGGCCTCATTTGGAGTATTGTGTTCAGTTTTGACACCTTGCTATAGAATGGAAGTTGTTAAGATGGAAAGAGTGCAGCGAAGATTTATGAGGATGTTGCCAGTATCTGGGCCTGAGCTACAGGCAGAGTTTGGACAGGCTAGGACTTTATTCCTTGGAATACAGAAGGCTGAGGGGCGATCCCAGAGGGGTGTATGAAATCATGAGGTGATAGGGTGAATATCCAGAGTAATGAAATCAAGAACCAGAGGTCAAAGGTGTAAGGGGAGAGGGGAAAGGTAGGGAACCAGAAACATTTTCCACACAGATGGTATTGGTTAAATGGGAACAAGGTACCAGAGGAGGTAGTTGAGACATGTACTAAAGCAATATTTAAAAGATGTTTAGATAAGTACATGGATAGGAAACATTTAGGCCAAGATATCGGCCAAATGCGGGCATGTGGAACTAGCATAGATGGGGCATCATAGTTGGCATAGGCACTTTGGATCGACGGGTCAGTTTCCGTGTTGTATGACATGCTACCTGTAAGTATGCAGGTACTGCAGGCAGTGAAGAAAGCAAATGGCATGTTGGCCTTCACAGTGAGAGGATTTGAGTACAGGAGCAAGGAGGTCCTTCTGCAATTGTACAGGGCCCTGGTGAGACTGCACCTGGAGTATTTTGTGCAGTTTTGGTCTCCTAATTTGAGGAGGAGCATTCTTGGTATTGAGGGAATTAACCAGGTTAATTACCGGGTTGGTGGGACTGACATATGATGAAAGAATGGATCGACTGGACTTATATTCACTGGAATTTAGGATGAGAAGGGTTTTAATAGAACATATAAAATTCTTAAAGGTTTGGACAGGCTAGATGCAGGAAAAATTTCTCGATGCTGGGGAGTCCAGAACGAGGACTGAGATGAGGAAAAACGTTATCACCCAGAGAGTTGTGATAAAGGATCCTCTGCCACAGAAGGCAGTGGAGGCCAATTCACCGGATGTATTCAAGAAGGGTTAGAAATAGCTCTTAGGGCTAACGGAATCAATGGATATGGGGAGAAAGCGGGAACGGGGTACTGATTTTGGATGATCAGCCATGATCATATTGAATGGCGGTGCTGGGCTGAATTACCTATTTTCTATGTTTCTATAATAATAATAATAATAAATTTTATTTATGGGCACCTTTCAAGAGTCTCAAGGACACCTTACAAAAATTTAGCAGGTAGAGGATAAACATGTAAGGGGCATGAAATAAATAGTAGAGACATGACTAGTACACAAAGTAAAGACAGAATACAATTCAAAACACAATATGAGGCAATTAATGCACAGATGAAAAGGGAGGGGGACGTGGGGCTAAGGATAGGCAGAGGTGAAGAGATGGGTCTTGAGGCGGGACTGGAAGATGGTGAGGGGCACGGAATTGCGGATCAGTTGGGGGAGGGAGTTCCAGAGCCTGGGAGCTGCCCTGGAGAAGGCTGTCCCCAAAACTGCAGAGGTTGGACTTGTGGATGGAGAGGAGACCGGCTGATGTGGATCTGAGGGACCGTGAGGGTTGGTAGGGGGAGAGGAGGTCAGTGAGATATGGGGGGGCCAGATGGTGGAGGGCTTTGTAGGTGAGGATCAGGATTTTGTAGGTGATCCGGTGGGAGATGGGAAGCCAGTGAAGTTGTTTGAGGACTGGAGTGATGTGATGCCAGGATTTGGTGTGGGTGATGAGTCGGGCGGCTGCGTTCTGGACCAGTTGGAGTCGGTTGATGTAGGTGGAGCTGATGCCAAGGAGAAGTGAGTTGCAATAGTCCAGTCGGGAGGAGATGAAGGCATGGATGAGTCTTTCAGCAGCGGGAGGTGTGAGAGAGGGTCTGAGTTTGGCGATGTTGCGGAGATGAAAGAAGGAGGTTTTAATGACATGGCGGATGTGAGGCTCAAGGGAGAGGGTGGAATCAATCACGCCAAGGTTGCGGGCCTTGGGAGATGGGGAGACAGTGGTGCCGTCGATGGTGAGAGTGGGGTTATTGATTTTGCTGAGTGTGGCTTTGGAGCCTATGAGGAGGAATTCTGTTTTATCGCTGTTGAGTTTGAGGAAGTTATGTTGCATCCAGGTTTTTATAGCTGACAAACAGGAGTTGATATGGGAGGGGGGGGGGTTGTGGGGGGATTTGGTGCCGAGGTAGATCTGGGTGTCATCGGCGTAACAGTGGAAGTCCAGATTGAAGTGGCGGAGTATCTGACCAAGGGGGAGGATGTAGATGATGAAGAGGAGGGGGCCGAGTACGGAGCCTTGGGGAACGCCTTGAGTGACTGTGGCTGTAGCAGAGGTGTGGTTGTGGAGAGAGATGAAGTGGGATCTGTTGGAAAGGTAGGAACGGAGACAGCTGAGTGCAGAGCCTTCAATGCCAAGGTCTTTGAGTCTGGTGAGCAGGATGTTATGGTTCACTGTATCGAAGGCTGCGCTCAGGTCGAGGAGGATGAGGATGTTGAGGGAACCAGTGTCAGCAGAGGTGAGGAGGTCGTTGAGGACTTTGAGGAGAGCAGTTTCTGTGCTATGGAGGGGGCGAAAGCCAGATTGGAGGGGTTCAAGTAGGTTATACGCAAGGAGGTGGGAATGAAGTTGCGACGCAACGATACGCTCCAGGGTTTTTGAAAGAAGGGAGGTTTGAGATTGGGCGGTAGTTAATGAGAGAGGAGGGATCAAGACCAGGTTTCTTTAAGATTGGTGTGACAGCAGCAGTTTTGAAAGCGGAGGGGACAATTCCTTGGGACAATGAGGAGTTGAAGAGATTAGTGAGATAAGGGCAGAGAACGGGGAGGCAGGACTTCAGCAGGGGAGTGGGGAGAGGGTCGAGGGAGCAGGTAGTGGGTTTGGAAGAGCTGATGAGTTTGGAGATTTCAATAGGGGTGACCAGGTCAAACTGGGAGAGGAAGCAGTGTGGAGGAGGGGTAAGGAGGTCAGTGGAGATGTTGAAAGGAGGGGCCTTGGTAGGTGGTGGAGTAGATGCTGGGGAGTCGGGTACAGGGGATAAAGATTGATAGATGGTGCTGATTTTATCAGCGAAAAAGTGGAGGAATGAGTTGCAGAGAACCGGAGTAGAGGTAGGGAGAGTGTTTGCTCGAGGCTTGAGGAGGTTGCCCACTGTGGAGAAGAGGGTTCTGTGGTTTAGGCAGGGATCAGTGAATATGGAGGAGAGGTAGGCAGATTTTGCAGCAATGAGGGCATCTTTGTAATCAGTGAGGTGGAGTTTGTAAGCTTCAAGGTGGACTGTGAGAGATGATTTATTTGTGAGTCGTTCAAGTCGGCGACCAGTCTGTTTCAGTTTACGAAGTGCAGGTGTGTACCAGGGTGAAGATGTGTTGAAAGTTACGGTTCTTGTTTTGAGGGGGGCCGTAGTGTTAAGGGAGGTAGACAAGGTGGAGTTGAGATGGTTTGTGAGATCATCAGGTGAGATGGGGGCTGAGTCCAGGGGGAGAGTGGTGGAGAGGAGGTCAGAGAGATGGAGGGGATCAATGGATTTTAGATTACGGAAGGTGATTTCTCGGAGGAAGCGGGGGCGAGGTGTCGGAGAAGGGATGGTGAACCGTATAAGCTTATGATCAGAGAGGGGGAAGAGGCATGGATGGAGGTCGAGTACCGGTTGATTTGTGGAGCAGACCAGGTCAAGGATGTGACCTTTGTCATGGGTGGGAAAGGTGACGTGCTGAGTGAGAGAGAAGTTGTCAAGTAAAAAGGCGAATTCAGATGCGAGCTTGCAGGTGGTGGAGTCCATGTGAATATTTAAGTCACCAAGTAGCAGCAGACATGGGGAGAGGGATGAGGCAAGTGTGAGGAGTTCAGTGAAGTCAGATAGGAAGGAGGGGTTTGGTTTAGGTGGCCGGTAAATGAGGATGACTGTCATGGAGGAAAGGGTTTTGAAGGCGAGGAATTCAAATGATGCTACTGGGGGGAAGGTGAGTTCAGTGATACGAAAATTCTGGTTGAAAATAACAGCGAGGCCACCTCCATGGCGGGAGGGGCGGGGTTTGGAAATGTAATTAAATCCAGGTGGGGATGCTTGATTGAGGGAGAAGAAGACATTGGGTTGTTGCCAGGTCTCAGTGAGCAGAAGGAAGTCCAGAGTGTTGTCAAGGATTAGTTCATGGAGGGCAAGGGCTTTGTTGTTGAGCGACCTGGTGTTGAGGAGGGCAAAGTTGGCATTATGAGAGGGTGGAGGGATGGGGGCAGGCTGGAGAGATCTGAGGTTGTCCCGGTTGACAGTGCGTGCGGTCAGCTGGGATGGGGGGTGACGCAGTTGAGGGGGGGTAGAGCGTGGTAGTGAGCAGATGGATGGAATGGAATGTCCGTGGTTGAAGTAAACAAGCCTGCGCCGAGAGCCTCTGTGGATGAAACGGGGTCGACGTAGAAGTCTAAGCTGTTTAATGACTTGGATGCAGGATGGGATGTGGTTGTTGAAGAAACCAGTCATTTGTAGAGTTGAATATTTAAGCATGATGGTGAGGGTGCAGAGAGGTGTCCAGCGATGCAGGTGCAGGTGGAGAGAGTATCCAGCGGTGAGGGAGCAGAGAGGTTGTCCAGCAGAGCGGGTGCAGCGAGGTGTCGAGCAGTGAGGGAGCAAAGAGGTTGACCAGCAATGCAGATGCAGCGAGGTGTCCAGCATTGAGGGAGCAGATAGGTTGTCCAGCAGAGCAGGTGTAGAGGTAGTCCAGCGATGATGGTGCAGAGAGTACCCAGCAGTGCAGGTGTAGAGGTTGTCCAGCAATGAGGGTGCAGAGAGTATCCAGCAGTGCAGGTGTAGAGAGGTTGTTCAGCAATGAGGGTGCAGAGAGTATCCAGCAGTGCAGGTGTAGAGAGGTTGTCCAGCGGTGCGGGTGCAGAGAGGATCCAGCTCCCTCACTGGTGCAGGGAGGTGTCCAGCATCGATGGTGCACAGGCACAGGAGGGAACAGACAGGCAGGTAGGTAACAGGTAACAGGTAGGTGACGGGGGGGAGGGGGGGGGGGGACAGCGGGCGTAGAAGCGGCGAACAGTCAACGCCAGCGTCCTCTCCGGGCAGCGTGCAGGGATTCTAGCGGTTCTGGCGGCTAGCAGCTAGCAGCTAGCAATATAGGCCGCAGGGGGACGATCGTTCAACGGCCAAAAAACACCACAGACCACCGCAACCGGAGCGACCCTCCAGTGGTCCCACTTCAGGTGGTAGGTCAAGACCTCGTCCGGGATGGAAATAAACCGCAGTCGGCAATTGAAGCAGTTGAAGCCGATTCGCGGTAAGGGACCGTTGTTAATTTGAATCTCCCGCCGCCGCCATTTTTTTTCTATGACTCTATCTGACTAAATGGAAGCCAATGGATATATACTTAGATTGCCAAATGTTTGATAATGTATTACAAATGTTATTGCTGAAAGTAAAATCTCATAGTGGAGGAGGATAAAAAACTGGCTGGCAAACCGAAAGGAGTTTAGCATAAATGAGTTTTTCTTCTGGTTGGCAAGATATATAACAAGCTCTGTGCCATGGGATCTGTGTGCTGGGCCTCAGTATTTTATAATTTACATAAACCACTGCACAGTAAGTTTTGTTGCTAAATTTGCTGGTGGGAAAGAAATTTGCGACGGGTACGTGAAGCGATTAGGGTTTAGGTTTATTATTGTTTTTGGAACTTCCTTCCTCAAAGGTCAGTGAAAAGCTTTATCAAAGCCGAGGTAAGCGTGATAACTAAGGAGATGAATGATTACCACAGGAATTGCAAAGTTGAGGTTGCAGTCAAATCAGACAAGGGTATTGAAATGTCACCATAGAACGCCTGAGGCTGATGGAATACTAACTTAACCTTGTCCTCGCCGCTTGCAGCTCTTTGTTTCCCTCTGGGAGATGTTCTTTTTTTAATTGAAAAGTGAATCACTGCACTGCTTTCTCTTCTATTCTTTTCAGTAGTTTTTTCAATATCAGCATTAAGCATTTGGAAACATTTAACAATAGGAAGTGCATACCCTGATCAATTTGGAATGAAAGTTGGAAGTATAACATACCCTCAAAGATGTTCAGTACTCTGTAGTTTTACTCAGAATTATTTTGGAAATCAATAAAGACCCTAGCTACACCAGTTTGTCCCTTTGACTCCAATTAACCATCTTTCCCAGAGTATTGAACAAATGTACTAAATTGTATTTTAAATTCATTTTACTGAAATAGTTGTAGTGATGAGATGGTTGAAAACAGAATTGATAGGTTTAGCTAGGTTAATGGAGGGAAGTTGTTGCCATCAGCAATAATAGTTCAAGGACTGAGGTACAGATTTAAAATTCAAAAGGATTGTTCCTACCATCCTCCCATGTTTTTAAAAGGAAAATAATTTATACAAGACGTGCATGCTGGATAAGATGTACCACAAATGCAGAACTGAAGGGCAGTGTTCTGTGCATAATTCTGATTCCATGTACAATTTATCAGACGAAAAATTGAATGTGTAACATATGGACTTCTTTCCTAACACACATCCCAGCATGTCACCATTTTCCAGGAGTGAACAATCTGCTTTGTTTTGTCAATTGTTATACTTATCACAGCCCAGCACTACAAATATCATCCGTTTCTCAATATTTCTAAACTGCCACATTTGATATTTAATGTGTCCATTGCTTCTTTGTATTTAAATGTCATGTTGGTTATGATTAGATTAAGATATTTGTAATGAATCTTATGCAAATATTTATGTTTTTCTCATAGGGGTTCTCTTGAAGCTTATGTCCAATCAGTACGTGCAAGAGAAGGAAAAGAATTTGCTTCAGTATATCCAGTAATGCTGCAATTGCTCCAAAAAGCCATGGCTGCTGGACAGTAGATGTTTTCTTCCAAATCAAGGGCATGATTTCTCACATTCTTAAAGTATAACATATTAAGTTAAGATAATTGATTATGTTGATTTAATTGAGAACCTCCTAATACCTTAAAATTTAATTAGACAATAGTATTTACTTTTACTTTTGCTTCAGTAATATTGGTTAAGGATATCTTCTGCAGGTGCCTGAAGAAACTACTACTCTTTGCACCATGCATCGACTATCAGCAATGTAAGGATTGATGTGCTAAATTCAAGATTACCATGAACTAAATATGGTAGGAATCCAATTATTAACAGTAGTTAGTTGAACTTGACTGAGTAGCTTCTCTGCGGAATTCCACTTTCTGAACTGAAGCAGTAAAGTCACATTTCATTATAAAGAATATAATACATGTAGGTGATGGAATAGAAAAATTTAAACTATTTTAATCGATGGATTTTCATTTTAGTATTGCTTTTCACTTAGTATGGCTGTATGGTAACACAAATTTCATTGTACAATATGACAATAAACACAAACTTGAACTATAATCCAGCTACAGAATAAGATTTAGTACACAATAATTTAAACTGTTTTAAGGGCCTGTCCCACTTTCACGACCTAATTCATGATCTCTGCCGAGTTTGCCCTTGACTCAAACTCGCAGCGAGGTCGTGATGCTAGTCGTAGGTACTCATGGCATCAAGTAGGTTGGGCGTTTTTCCAACATGATGAAAAATGTCCACGAGTAAAAAAGATTGTGAATTAGGTCGTGAAAGTGGGACAGGCCCTTTAGCTAGTTGTGAGGATAGTGTGTGTTACAATGCTTGGATTAAAAACAAAGCAGACCAATTCTGTATGGGTGACATAATCTACTAAATTGTACATAGAATTATTAAAGAATGTCATTTCTGTACATTATTTATTTCATATTATCTGTTTACTGAGAAAGAAATTTAGGACCATTAATTTTTTCATTATAAGTGTTTTTTGTCTCAATTTCTGATGAAAGAATATAGTACAAGATTGTTATTCAGTTCAGAGATGCAGTGTATACAAGATTCCAACCCCCATCACAACATATTAAAAGTATGGCTAAAGAAAATACAAAGTACTTACTCACAAAAATTAAGCCCTAGGCTTATGTAGGAAGTTTTATAGGGCAAAATGTCCCATTTCACATCAAATGTGAGTGTTGCACCAGGGAAAGAAGTGTAAGAGGGGTTAGTTTAAATGTTATTACTCGAAATGGTGGAGGGAAATTGAATGATGCTGTGATGTACTCAATTCTGTCACTATGTTGTTGATCAGCATGCTGGTTTCTGTTTGTATTAGTTGGTG
Organism: Amblyraja radiata; assembly: GCF_010909765.2. NCBI lineage: Eukaryota > Metazoa > Chordata > Chondrichthyes > Rajiformes > Rajidae > Amblyraja > Amblyraja radiata. The sequence continues at coordinate 19,477,991 of NC_045976.1, read as the reverse complement.
ATTTTTTTTATCCCCTAACCTAACTAATGAGCATTTTAATCTAAATGTATACAATCAACCCTGCAAGGAGAAAAGAGAGTAATTGATACATGGTAAGATGTGTCAGGTAGCAAAGGTAATTGATTTTAATAAAGTAATATAAACAAAGACTGTGCAGGATAGCTTTGTACACAATTTTGAACAACTTTTAAAAAAACATCCAGCCATTTAACACTTTACATATTTATTTGAACTTGAATACAATAAAAATTTATTTTTGTGCAAGAGTTCCTGTGGGATAACAGCCTGCATAAAGACATAAATTTACTTGAGTTAAAGCAGTTGCATATAAATGTTGATCTGTGACTATGAATATCAACACTGAGTGGCATTAATGCCAGTCCATGAAAATGACTCAATGAAACATTTTCACATTCCCATTTTTCATAATGCAACACTAAAGTGCAATAGTTTTTTAGCACAATGGCAAAATTCTGGCCCAAGTACTTGTTGTGCCCAAATTTATGAATACAAGCCTTGAGTTTTATGGCAACTTTAGTTGGCTAAAACACCACAAAATAAATTTGGGAGCATCCCTGCTACATATACTAATTCCCCACCGTTTGCAAATAAAGTTAATTGAATTAAAATTGTGCAATATAATAAGTGATACAAATCATGATACAACAGCAGTTATACAGAAATTAAACTTTACCCATTTACATTTGCAAAAATAAACATCTTTATATACCAACTTTCCTCCCTTACCTTAGCACCACAGGATTTGTTTAGTACAAAGTTTTCAAGCCTAAGAGCTATATTTACCTGAAATAACCTTTGACTGAACTTTGGAAGAACGAGGAATTATGGCCATTTACAATACGCAATTAGGAAAGTCAGAAAGATTAAATGCATTGATTTACAACACTATCAGCCATTTATATAAAAAGCAAACTATACTCACTTTATTACAATTCTCTAAATATAGATTTATCAGAAATTCCTCAAATTAAAATATATAGATACACTGAGTCTTTTTGCTCACTTGCATCCAGTTTCCTAAAATTCATTCCAAATGGTGAAAGTCAAGGATAAAGTAGGTTCTAAAGGTGCTGGTTACTGCTGCTGCGAACCCTGTTATAAAAATAAGAACAAAATTAATACCATAATACTAATTATTCTCAAGATGAGTTGGTATCTGTACATGAAGAGTTATACAAGCTATACATTGATCTTAGTAAGGGTTTTGATAAGGTCCCTCATAGTAGGCTGATCTAGGAGATTTAAGATGTACAGGTTTTTAAATGACTTGGTTATATGGATTCAGAACTGGCTTATTCATAGAAGACAAGAGGGTTGTGCCCCAAGGGAGATATTCTGGCTGGAGGTCTATGACCAGTGGAGTTCTGCAGGGATCTGTGCTGAGACCTCTGCTGTTTGTGATATATATAAATGACCCAGAAGTAAATGCAGATGGACTGGTTAGTATGATTGCTGACAACACCAAAACTGGAGTTGCAGACGGTGAGGAAGTCTGTCATAAGATACAGCAGAAATAGGCAGAAAAATAGCAGATGGCGTTTAACCCGAGCAAATGAGAGATGTTGTGCTTTAGGAGGTTGAACGCAAGGGGAAAGTATACAGTTAATGGCAAGACCCTTAACAGCATTGATGTGCAGGGGAATCTTGCAGTCTGTTCATAGCTCACTGAAGGTGGCAACGCAAGTAGATAGGGTGGTAAAGAAGGTGAATGGTAAGTGCCTTCAATGCTTGGGTCATTGAATATATAAGAGAGGCGACAAGTTTACCAACAACGTTAACTCCACTGCCTTCATATTGTTAATGTATATAATAAACAGCAGTGGACCCAGCACCAACCTCTGCGGCATTCGATTGGTTACAAGTTTCCAAACAGAAAAACAACCTCTACAATTACTCATTGACACATTTTGCATCCAATTGGTTAGCTCACCTTGGATTCCATGCAATCTAGCCTACGATGCAGAACCTTGTCAAATGTCCTGCGAAACTTCAAATAGACACCATTCACTGCTCTACCCTCAACAATCCCCTTGGCGACCTCTTGAAAAACCTCAGATTTGGGAGACATGATTTCCCCACACAAATGCTATGCTGACTATCTCTAATCAGTCTGTGCATATCCAATCTCTTAAATTTGAAGACATCATTGCCAAGCCCACCAATGTTTAAATGTACAATTAACTGCCCACATTTTGCCATTCTAGACTGGTTTACTTATGAACTTAGGAAAGTCTTGAAGCTTGTCAAAATGAATCATCTACACCTGAATCATCCCCACCAGAACAAACAATACAAAATCACACAGGGGTACCCTTTAAAAATCTACAAAATGACCAGTGACAACAAAAAATCCCTAATTATTTCTGTACTTTAACTAAGAAGCCTTCACTGAGGCACACCTTATAAGTTTATGTCATATGAGGAGAATCAAGGGGCTGTCCCACTTGGGCGACCTAATTGGCGAGTTTAGGAGAGTTTGGAAAAAATGTCATGTTGAAGACCTCCTTCGACTATGTTGAAAACTCGCTTCAACTAGCTACGACTAACTTCGGGAAAATTGGACACCGAATAGTGGAGTGAAGACTACCTCGTTCGACTACCCTCGATTACCTACGACTAACATGCCGACCTACTACGATTAAACCTATGAGTAAAAAAAGTATCGATTTTTTCCATGGCGACCTTTTTTTACTCGCGGGCATTTTTCAACATCCTGAAAAATACGCCGCGACCTAGATGAGGCCTCGAGTACACGGGGACTACTCTCGAGCATGAAGGAGAGTTACAAACTCCTACGACCTCGTGTCGACCATGCTGCGAGTATGAGTCAAGGGCAAACTCGCCAGAACTCGCAGATTAGGTCGCCCAAGTGGGACAGCCCCTTTAGGCTGTTCGGCCATCGATTCTACTCCACCATTCAGTCATAGCTGATCGATCTTTCCCCCTCAACCCCATTCACCTGCCTACTCCCCATCACCCTTGACACCCTTACTAATCAAGAATCTGTCAATCTGCGCCTTAAAATACCCAATCACTTGGCCTCCACTGTGGCAATGATTTCCACAGATTCACCACCCTGACTAATGACACCTCCAAGATCTTCAGCTATTAATGGTTATTATTTAAGTATTTAAAACAAAAGGATAAAGAAGTTCAAGAACACAAGTTTTAAGTACTCACAGAGTTGCTTCGCTTCCTTTTCCAGCAGTCTGGATTAAGGCGTTTTTGTTCCTCTGCCAGAGTTTTGGCTTCCAATGTATAAATTCTCCTCTCTTCATTTTTCATCATTTTCCACTTGTCACCTAAAATTACACTGATGGCCCTACAATATATACACACACATAAGTGCCTCATTAGACCAAGATCAAACATTTGTCTGATTACACACAATCTGCTAAATTCCATCACCACAAAATTACATTTATATTTTTCATGACACAACTGCTGTATATGCAGCATAGTAATCCCAGCATTAAAACAATTATGTTGAATGAGAAGTACATTCTGAATCTATCAATTGTTGCCCTTGGAACACATTTTGCAGTCCTGTATATAATTCTGTTCTAAATTTTACTGTTCAATGAAGTCTAATCATAACCATATCATACTGAGCAAGTAAACTGGGTCAAGTATTCAAATTCCTTTTTAGTAATTGATGTCAAAACTTCTAATAGAATGATATTGAACGCTGTGAAAGACCTGCCTGTGGATCAAACCGATGCACCCTGGTAGGTGGAGATTGTTGGGGAATTATACTAACATAAGACTTCACACAAAAATCTTTGGAAAAGTACAGTCAATCACAATTTTTTTTAACCAGACAGCACAGTAGGATTTGTCTCAACTACAACATTGATTGCTCTATCGCATTATGGAAAAACACAGCACCCTGATCTTCAACATACTGTCTTTCCCAAATCCTGCCTTCTCTCCATACCCCCTTGTGGCTAGAGGGATCAGGGGGTATGGAGAGAAGGCAGGTACAGGATACTGAGTTGGATGATCAGCCATGATCATATTGAATGGCGGTCTGGCTCGAAGGGCCGAATAGCCTACACCTGCACCTATTTTCTATGTGTGTGTAATTGCATATGCTTTGCATCACTAAGATTGTCCAATTCCACCTACCAATTATTTCAATAATGTCGGCACCATCATCTCTACTTCCTAAACCTTCATTTTGCTGCTGTCATCTCCAAAATTCAATTAATTCAATAATAAAATCCAGAACAACTTATCTAAACTAAAACCCAAGTAAATCAGTGATTAAAAAAGAGCATCAAATCAAGAAAAGTATTAAATAACTACACTACAAACTTAATGACAATTGTGTTTTCAAAAAATATATACATACAACAAAATTTTCATTTTATCGCAGGTGCTAATAAAACCAAAATAGTTTGATAATTGATACTCAAACTGATTGTCAAGTATTAAACAGGAGAATATATTTGCTGGGTACCCGAACATGGCGCCGACAGACAAGAAGCAGAAGCAAAGAAGTCGAAGCCAAAGAACGGAATGGAAACAAGGCCGAAACGCCAATAAACCAAAAGAGTCCGAAGACGAAACGTCTACTAACCGAAAGGCTGGGACGCCTAAATGCAAACTAACTGAAAGGGCGGGACGTCTAAATCCCAAGGAACCGAAATGTTGCGTCGCCTAAAAGCAAACTTACCGAATGGCCGCTCTGTCGAAACGCCACCTACCCGAAAGGCGGCGTCGCCTGCAGGCCAAAGGACTGACTGCCGCTCAACAGAAAAGTCCAATAACGGACTTGACGTTGCCGGGGGGCAGGACTTGCCAGCGATTGGTCCAGACCCCCGCGTCTATCACATCACTGTGAAGGCATGAACATAGTCCCAAACCTCCGCTTCACCCGACCCGCAGCCCGCGGAGGGTGGCCGTGGGAGAGAGGGGGCTGTCCCGAACGATGCACACCTTCGGCCGCTTTCAACTTGGCGCTTGGGTTCAGATTGCCCAGTCACCTATGACTTGTGTGGGAAAATGAACCTTACGCTCCCGTCTCCCCCTTCTCTCCCCTCCTCTCTCTCCCCTCTTCTCGCCCCTCTTCTCTCTCCCCTCTTCTCTCTTCCCCTCCTCTTCCTCCCTTCTCTCTCCCCCTTCTCTCTCTCCTCCTCTCTCTCCCCCTTCTCCACCCGCGGGAGCGTCCCACAGTCACTGACCGTGGTCGGAGGGAGGGAGGGGGGGAAATCACCCTGGTGTGGAGGTTGGGGTCCGATGGCGGTGCATGTGACTGTGGGACGCTCCTGCGGGTGGAGACGGAGGAGAGAGAGAAGGGGGAGAGAAGTGGGGAGAGAGAGAAGGGGGAGAGAGAGAAGGGAGGGAGAGAGGAGGGGAAGAGAGAGGAGAAGAGAGGGAAGAGGGGAGAGAGAAGAGGGGAGAGACGGGGGAGACGGAAGCGCGGGTTCATTTTCCCACACAAGCAATAGGTGACCGGGCAATCTGAACCCAAGCACCAAGTTGAAGGCGGCCAAAGGTGTGCTTCGCTCGGGACAGCCCCCTCTCTCCCACGGCCACACTCGCGGGCTGCGGGTCGGGTGAAGCGGAGGTTTGGGACAATGTTCATGCCTTCACAGTGATGTGATGGACGCGGGGGTCTGGACCAATCGCTGACAAGTCCCGCCCCCTGTATCGTCAAGTCCGTTATTGGACTTTTCTGTTGAGCGGCAGTCGGTCCTTTGGCCTGTAGGCGACGCCGCCTTTCGGGTAGGTGGCGTTTCGACAGAGCGGCCATTCGGTAAGTTTGCTTTTAGGCGACGCAGCATTTCGGTTCCTTCGGTTTTAGGCGTCCCATCCTTTCGGTTAGTAGGCGTTTCGTCTTCGGACTCTTTTGGTTTATTGTCGTTTCAGCCTCATTTCCATTCCGTTCTTTGGCTTCGATTTCTTTGCTTCGGCTTCTCGTCCGTCGGCACCACGTATTTTCTGACCTGGCACAAGGCATTCTTACATTTTATGGGAGCTATTTTCTTAAAGCTATAAACTATATAGCAACATAACTTAAATGTGACTTACACAACTTCAGGTATAACAAATAAATATTTTTTACGTTATTCATGTCGAACACAAAACAACTGACAATCGTTTCAACCCTATCTTCATTCCTATTATGTCGCATAGAACCCTAAGCACAAATTTTCCAGAAGATATATCAATTGTTTGCTCAGTACAAACAGCCAATTATTTTCCTAGTTATTCAATTCAATTGAATTGAATTGAATCCCTTTATTGTCATTCAGACCTTACGGTCTGAACGAAATTTCGTGCCTGCAGTCATACATACATCATACAATAATAAACAACAGTAAACTCAAATTAACGTCCACCACAGTGTATCCACCAAGCACCTCCTCACTGTGGTGGAGGCAAAAAATCTTAGGGTTACTGTCTCTTCCCTCCTCTTCTCCCTCTGCGCTGAGGCGATTCCCCACCGGGCGATGGCACAACAGTCCCCCGCGGCTCACCGAACCCCGCAACGGGCCGGCTCAAACACCGCGGCCCGGGGCGGTCGAAGCTGCCGCCCTCCAGTCCAGCATACGCAGCCGCTGGCCCGCGGCTGAACCCAGGACTCAGGTCACCGCCGCCAGAACGCCGTCCCAGCCACCGGAGCACCGTTCCAGCCCCGAGCCGGATCGCCCTCACGTGAGTGCCGTTCCTCCCTCGAGCTGGGCCACTCCGACGGGAGTGCCGTTCTCCCTCGGGCTGGGCCACTCCGACGGGAGTGCCGTTCCTCCCTCGGGCGGGGCCAACTCCGACGGGAGTGCCGTTCCTCCCTCGGGCTGGGCCACTCCGACGGGAGTGCCGTTCTCCCTCGGGCTGGGCCACTCCGACGGGAGTGCCGTTCTCCCTCGTGCTGGGCCACTCCGACGGGAGTGCCGTTCCTCCCTCGGGCTGGGCCACTCCGACGGGAGTGCCACAGCCCCTCACGGGAGAGTCTCGGCCCCTCGCCAGGCCGTCCTCACGGGAGCGCAGTTCCAGCCCCGAGCTGGGCCGCCCTCACGGGAGCGAGCCCAGGGCAAGTCCTGACAGGCTGCCTCCGGAGTCCCGAGGTCGCCAGCTCCGCCATTAGGCCTCAGCGCAGACGGAGGCAGAGAGGGGGGATACGACGAAAAAGTCGTATTCCCCCCAAGGGAGAGACAGCAAACCTCGTTTCAACTCCCCACCCCCCCCCCCCACATAAACACAACCTAAAAACCAATTACAATATTAGGGTTCTTTAATACCACAGCCATCTTATCCTTATAACTATAAAACTCTGATCTTGGATGTGTGTGTGTGTATTTATTTGTTTGTGTGCGATCACATCCACTCGAAGAAACGACGCGCTAACGGTGACATTTTTACATATTCCGGTAGAGATTTATCCCGTGAAATCAAAAATCGCCTTATCTGAAAATTGAATGCATTATTTCTCGAGTTAGTAATCAAAATATTCACAAATCTGAAGAAACTTGGAAAAAATTAACTGCTTATTCCCTGATGACGTCACAATGGATCTGCCTGCCTGTGTCTGCTCGAGCTGCAAGTGACATCAGCCCCCCCCCCCCTCCCTCCTCCCCCCGTTATTCAACAGTCGGCCCGTCGACTGTAGACCAAAGATCAGAGCTGAAGACTGTGATGCGAGTGAAGAACGAGCAAGTAGGGCCCAGAGCTAGAACTCTCGGGTCAGTCTCGTCTCGGGTCGGAACCATCTCGGGTCCTTTTCCCCCCTCCTCTCCCCGCTTCTCCTCCTCGCCCTCCCCCCCGCTTGCTGCCATCTTACTTGCGCTGCGATTGTCATCCTCGCGCTGCGAGTGACATCATCCCCCCACAGCAATATGTGATGTTATGAAAGGCTCTCTTGTGACCTCTGGTGGTGGAATCTTTGTTTAAATAGATTGTTATGATGGGTATGCAATACAGAACTCGCATGTCTAATGTCAGAGCTGAGAAGTCCGATAATTGCTTATTTCAGATTTTTCATTTTTTTATTTGTTTGCATTCTCAAGTATTCTTGGCAGTAAACACCGAAGGATTAAGGGCCAGCTTGATGCCTGTTGGGCAAATCAATTAGCGCGGTACAGAAATATAAATGGTCTCCCACTTAGTTAAAGTCACAAAATATTTGCATCATTTTGACCTGAAGCTGTTTGTAACATCAATACTCTCTTTAACATTCAAGGGACATAGGAGTGGAATTATAATAGGTGAAATGTGCTTTCATTAGAACCTGGTATTTCATTGCGCCAAAAACAAGATAAAAACATGGATCAGAACTGTAAATCTTGGCTTTTGCTTCCCGGCACTGCATAAGCTGATGAGCAGGTCTAGGTCCCCCCCCCCACTTTTAACACTAAACCAGCTGAATTCCATGCATTTACCATGTTTGACTTTCATCTTGTGAAGTGGTGAATATTTCTTAAATCCAAGCTAGATTAGATAAATTGCAATATTATCGATTGTTTTTTTTATCACAGAACATTAGCAATTGAGAATTAATGATTGCAGTTTTCACAACATTCACTACAAATACGGTGATATAATTATGGAAGTATTTTGCTTTTATCGTGGAGTTAGTCCCAAAGGATTATGTGCCATCTGGAAAAATAGCTGGTAGAGTACAAATTCAGAATAGGGACAGTGGCTCCCAGCTACCAGGTGAATCAGCCTGATTCAGTGTTCTGCATTCTACACATTAGATGCAAATCCAATCCCAAGTGATGATAACTATTTGCTATTTGCTATTTGCTTTGTCTTTGAAAACTATTTGTTTTCTAAATTTGGGTAAACGTAGACCACACAGCGTCTCACAATTCTGACCAATCAAGTCAAATTCATGTTAATAGATTAATGATGGGAGATCCAAATAAATAAGAATCTGGTGACATAATAGACTGCATATGCTTGAATCTTGAGAAAAACACAATGTGCTGGAGAAACTAAGCGGGTCAGGGAGCATGTGTGGAATGAATGGACAGATGACATTTCAGGATGGGACACAATGATTTGCTGTTAAATAAGAATCTGGCACAAGTTGCAGGGCTTTAAATAATAGGTCATTATTATAATACAGATAAATCAGTTGTTTTATATGATAAAATGATGCTCCACTATTCGGAGCTTAATATTTTTCAAAGTGTCAGGTAACAACTTCATATACTGCCAAAGGATGTTTGTTTTGGATAAAAATCACTCCAAGACACAGAGATGGGGAAAATACGTTATCAACTTAAAAAACAGACTTTTGATTAAAAACATTTGGCAAATTGCCTTGTCACATATCTTTATCGCTAAATGCAAAATATGTAATTCCATTTGACTACTGAAAATAAATTATCGATAAAAGAGCAAAACAATATTTAGAAACAATGAACTGCAAATGTTGGATACACAAACGGACACAAAGCGCTGGAGTAATTCAGTGGGTCAGGCAGCATCTCTGGAGAACACGAAGAGGTGAGGTTTCAGGTCAGGTCCCTTCTTTAGACCCGATATTGTATCAGTACCCTATCAACAATGCTGCAGTACTTTAATAACCCTGTGTATACCTCATATAATTAAAAAAACTTCTATCAGGTCATCCCCTCAGCCTTATATTTCTGGATATAATTGCTGGCGCCCTGGCAAAGATACTTGTATCATCATTGGCAAAGTACCAGCCGACTAGAGGGTGGTGAATGTTGTGCCTATAAAGGCTGCAAGGAAAAAACAGGGAATTACAGGTAGGTGAACCTAACATTGGTGGTGGGAAAGTTACTGGAAAGGATTCTAAGAAACAGGATCTACTTGCATTTGGAAAGGCAAGGGCTGAATTTGAATAGTCAGCATAGCTTTGTAAGTGGAACATGAGGTGCTGTTCAAATGTTGTGCTCATCATTCACTTGGGTAGCCTCAACCCAACAATACGAATAATTGAATTCTCCAATTTCAAGTAATCTCCGGAACCCCTTCGCTCACCAACCTCCCACCAGTGTGCACACATTTCTCCCAACAACTCCATCACCCTGTTCCACTCACCACCTCATGCTAATTTCCCACTCCTCCCTTTTCCATGTCCTCCATTTCCATTTTATCCCCCCCTTCTTTCCCTTTCCACAAATATCCCCCCCCCCCCCCCCCCCATCTTTACATTTTACTCAATTTCTTCCTCCTTATCTCAGAATCTTTAGACTTTAGTCCCTTTATCGTCTTGTTTTTACCTCTAGCTTTGTCATTATTTCCACCCATCTGCCAATTATCACCCTGACCTGTATCCATCCACCTATCACTTGCCAGTCTTTGACCCAATATTGTGTTTTTAGCTTTAACTAAAATATACAATACTGATAGTGGTAGGAGATATCCGAGGGAAATCTGTGCATAATAAGGTGAAAGAGGCAGAGAAGGATGAGTAGTTAGTTTAAAACAAAAGGCAATCTGGAGTTTCATAAATAGCAGCACTGAGCACAAGTCGAAGGAAGTCATGAAGAACTTGTCAGCCCCAACAGGAGTACTGTGTCTAGCTCTGGGCTTCACACTTTAGGTAAAATGTGAAGGCCTTGGTGGGGATGCAGAAGATATTTATTAGATTGATTCCAAGTGATGAAGGACCTTAGTTACTTAAATAGACTGAAAAGGCTAGGAAAAGTTTGAGGGAAAGGAGAGAATTATTTAAGATCATGAACGGTCTAACTAGAGTAAATAGAAACTATTCCCAAAGTTGTAACTTTTATGTGCAGCACTTCAGAACAAGGATAAAACAGCATTCTATATTCTGAAAAAGAAAATCACAGATGTCGCTTTAATGCCAAAACTTTAACATTGAATATCAACGGAACTGAATAAGAGAATGGACAAGGCCAGAAGCTGGCATATCTTCACGTGATCATCACTGAATCTGAATAGCACTCTGCAGATTACTAGATCTTAAAATAGTCAAATACTTTGGCCACAGTTGATTCACAAGTATATTACTAAATGACTTCTGGTGCTTAGCATCTGAAGAAATGTTTCCTCACTAGCAGTCACCCCTCCTGGCCTTTAGAGAAGATTGAATACAGGTAGGGCATTTCATGTTTCGAAAGGAAACAAGATAAGGAAAAACAGGATATGGGAAGCCACAAAGAAATGAAGATGGAGAGGCAGATCTGCCCATCCCTTCTCCACCACGAGGAATTCAATTTTCCATACAATTCTTTACAATTCAGACTTTTCGACCAATTCTTTTGTAATTGTAACATCTCAAAGATAATGCAATATAATTGTGTTTGGCACTTCTAAAAATTTACAATTTTTGTAAATAAGATCTATTTATACCAACCTGTTATCTTTTCCTGGGTACATCTGAGTGTATTCAACTCTATATTTTTTGGCAAAGAGCATGAAGGCATTCATTGGTCTCTTGCATTTATTATTCGTGGGAGAAGTGGTACTCAACGTGCTTGCAGTCCCAGAGGTTATACTTTTACTGGATTTATTGTAGTTACAAGGCAGATGTGGTGATCCAGAAGGCACAGAGCTCGTCATCCATTCAGCCTTTTCACAGTCTAAACTGCTGGCACTTGTTTGGGAAGCACGACGCTGACGAGCCATACTGCTCAGTACATAAACAGCCGAGGAATCCAATGGTGTAAAATCGAAGCTGGAACAATGGAAAGTAATGACAGTTTTACCGATTTCCAAAATTATCTAGCCTCGTTAGTGTATGGTTAGGTGGAAAAAGAAATTTCCCTCTGAATTGTCATGCAAAGACTGAATATCAAACATTTTAAATTTCAATGTTGTCATAATTGTGCATTACTCCACTATTTATTTGGCTCATATCAAGCCTAATCCAGCACTATTGCCATGGCCATACTTACTTTTTGCAGCCCTGCAAAACGAATCATACTGGAGACCCTGCTGTCACAGCCACCCCACAGGATGGAGCAGGCCCAGAGTGGGTCACGTTCCTAAGTGATGGGAGGGGTATTAAGCCATTCAGCCCATCAAGTCTACTCCGCCATTCAATCATGGCTGATCGATCTTTCACTCTTAGCCCCATTCTCCTGTCTCCTCCCGATAACCGCTGACACTCGTACTAATCAAGAATCAATCTATCTCTTCCTTCAAAATATCCAGATGTAAATAATGCAATCACTTATACTAGGTGACTAGAGCACACGTGGCACACACTGCCCTCAGGACGTTTGTGCTAATTCAGTTCTGAGTCCAGCGAAGAGCAGGAACCTTTAGCTTGTTCCTGACTTGTGTTGCAATGCCAAAATGCTGAGATTAAGAATGCAAACAGACCTACATACTGGGATCAGCCAGTGTCCTCTACCGAACTGCCAGCTACAATCAGTCAATCTGGCCTATTAATAGTAGCCATTCAGCCCATCAAGTCTGCACAATAGTAGAACAATTTGTGTAAATTTAGCTGGCTGAAATTACATACTCTCACCAGTGATGGGACTTTCACATTCCCAACTCCTTAGCCTACACTGTAAAGAAATTCTGTATACCAAAAAAAAGTTTCACAAAATGCATGATTTTTATAAATATTTAGTGATTAGCGTGTACTCTGTTCCACCACGTTCCCATTTATTCATTACCCTCTTGTGTAACATTTTACAAATGTACAGAACTTCCTGATAGTTTGTAATTTGATTATTCGTACAGCCAACCTAGAATCAATCATCAACTTATAGAACCATAACTGAATTTATAAATAAAATTAATTGAAGTAGAGATGTGCCCAATAAATAACTGGTTCCAGAACATGTGTCATGATTAACTGGGGAAACTCACCTAACAAGATGTTTTACATTGATGATAAATTTTATTTCATGCCACAGCTATAATATATGACATGAATTAAACTTTAGTAAATGTTCACTGGAAGCATACATATTTTTCTCCATTATGTTATATTAATAAAAAATTCAACCAAAACGAGCTTCTTCTTTGTCACGTGAATTAATATAATATTGTTTAATAATAAATGTTAAAGCAGTAATTGATCTGAAGATATGTGATCAGGCAATATTAAACGATAGAGCGGGCTTATGAGGCATCATAGCCTTTCACCACATTTTTAAATTCTTAAGCTCTTAAGTAGAAATCCTGTTAATCTTGTTCAAAATAAAGTAAGTAATGCTTAAGGGGATAAAATAAGAAAATATAACTAAAGATCAGGGACAGATTTTGGCAATGTAATTCTTTAAACCAATTTTGTCTCAAAGAGCAACAAGATACTTAATTGTTAAATTCTGAAATACCAGTCAAGGTCCCAATAAAACAATGTATTCAGATGTAAATGCTACCAGTCATTTGCCAATCAAATTACATGTTTGAAATTCCAGTATACCCGACCTTAGTCAATTAAAAGAACCCAAAGTCATGAGAGGTATCTTTTCTATATATGTTGTTCACATTTACATTATATATTCATCTCGCAAATACATTAGCCGATTGCATTCCTGCATACAATTTTTAGTGCATATTTCAGATCCAATAAATTAAAATCTACAAGCAAGGCTATTAATAAATAAAAACAATGATATGCATCTATTTCTCATCACCTTCTAAATGTGTCAAAAACTCCTGAATCATCAAAGTTGTTGGCATCTGGATGTCCTGGAGGTAGACAGACGTCTCCAACTTCCATTTCATAGCATGGAATTCCATGGTGAACCACCGTTAAGCTCGGGTAAAAGGAACACCATCCTGCATTTATTTAAATAAATAAAATAATTGTGTTCCACATTTTGGTAACAAAATAATGCATCTATCATACATTTGGAAATTAATAAAATTAAAATTGCAACACTTTAGGTATGTTTCTGACCTTTATTTTTCACATAAAAGGGGTGATCCAATCTACAGTCCACAGTCAATTTACCATCCTGTGACTTGCCAGGATCAAAGGTTAATTTCAGTACAGAACGTCCAAAGGAAACGATTTCCGAGTGTCCCACCAACTTCAACCCTTCAGATCCAAATCGATTTTTCTGTGGAATAAAATTAATTGTCTCATCACAAATAGCCCATTCTGGACACAATTCTTTTCTAATATTTTTCTCTTTGAGGGAGTAGTTATTAACCCAATATTTTCAGGCAGTAGTGACTACTTCGAGCCAATCCCAAGGCAAGAGGTTTCTTGCAGAAGATGTTCCAATCACTGGTGCAAAGGGCTTTCTAGACATGAATCCCGTCTTGTGCTGGGCCAGAGCAAGCCCCATCCACAAATGTAAAAAACAAACATTGACAACTGGCTAGATCATGGCCCGAGCTTAGTCAACCAAAACACCCGAGGAAACCCATACGATCACAAGAAGAAGGTGCACACTTCATGTAGACAGCACTGGATAACAGCATTAAATTAAGGAGCACTATGTGGTCCAGCTCACTCCTATTCTCCCAAACAAGTCAGCATCGCCACACATTTTTACAAGGATTCAATAATCAAACATTTGGATCAATGTGCAATTTTTTCCCCCGAGTTCTTATTTTGATGATTTTATTAAGTCATGCCATAAATATCTTAATTTTATCTAATCATTTATGTCTGGATTTGGTTGTTCAAATTATTGCTCTGGATTTGGTTGTTCAAATTATTGGTGTCAAATATTAGCATTGATAAAAGATTAAAAGAGAAAACTAGATAATGAATAATTCTGTCCTTTTTAAACACTGTACACCATTATGAATGGTGTGCAACTGGGATCAATATCAAACTTTGACTATTCACAATTTATATTAAGGACAAACCCATGTTTGCTGATGTGAGAAAGTGAACTAAGAAAAAAATTCAAAGAATTCGAAATGGGCCACAAATAAGTTATGTTAAAGAACTGGAAAGTTGTGGGAGGATCTGTTTCAATTGAATGGTCCACATGACACTAGAATGGAATATCACTCTTGACCTTACTCCATCTTGCTGCGCTGAGTACTTAAGAGTTCAGGAATGAGAACTGTGGCAGCACTGCTTGCAATAACACCAGAGGGAAGACTCGCCCATGAAATACCCATGACAGCTTTGATAGCAAAGTCTAGTTCCTAGTTTGGCTGAATGTCAAAGTTATCTGATTTTTTTAATGTATGATCTGCTAAAAATTAAATCAAATCTAGAGGGCAAAAATTAAAATTTCAAAATATAAAGCCAAAAAGACTTAATTGAAACTTTAAGCAAACCACAAGCAATTCTAGAAAAGGGAATTGTCTTCCATGCCAGCTCTCATCCCCACTGAAATTAATTGGGCTACAGATCCTATACCATCTAATCCGGCATGAGATCCAAGAGTTCACTGCTCAGATATTGAAAAAATACAGCACCCAACTGTTAGCGAGTTAATTCAAAACTTCTGCATTTGACTACATTTACATGTAAGTGCAGACATGTTGACATTTATCAGTAAAATTCCAGTGACTAAACCCATGCATCAACTTGCAAAATACACGTTACAGAAAAATTATTTCATAAATTGTAATACTCAGGTCAAAAAGTATTCAACAGTCTGTACTGCCTTAATTACACATAATCATTCCAATTAACACAATAAAATGAACAGTTATATGAAATAAAATCAGGAAATATTGAGAACACACAAGATGTCAGGTAGCACCTGGCGAAGGTGAAAACAGTTAGCTTTTCAGTTCAAAGCTAAGATTTAGTGTACATGCGAAAAAGCTCTTCCCCTCACAAGAAAAGCATGAATTGTCATGCACATCTAAAGCAAGATTGAAATTGAATGTTATAAACATCTGGATTATTTTAATCACTCCTTTGCTGGGTGAAAGGTCATGCACATTAACTGTTTAAGAAGGAATTGCAGATGCTGGAAAATCGAAGGTAGACAAAAATTCTGGAGAAACTCAGCGGGTGAGGCAGCATCTATGGAGTGAAGAAAATAGGCAACGTTTCGGGTCGATTGCCTATTTCCTTCGCTCCATAGATGCTGCCTCACCCGCTGAGTTTCTCCAGCATTTTTGTACATTAACTGTTTCTCTCTCTCTTCAGATGCAACCCAACATGATGAGTATTTCCAATACTTTTAGTTTTTATTTCAAATTTACAGCATTCAGTATTTGTTTTACAACCAATTATAGTGATTTTTGCTAATTATAGAAACCATTGTTGAAAGGTATATACTTAGCCCTGTGTAAAATGTCTTAATTGAACTTAAAAAAACAAAAACAAATGCTGGAGTAACTCAGGTCAGGCAGCATCCTTGGTGAACATGGATAGGTGTCGTTTTGGGTCGGGGCCCTTCTTCAGACAGATTGTAGGGGGATGGGAAAAGAAAGCTGGAAGTGAGGAGGGGCAGGACAAAGCTGGAAGTGAGGAGGGGCAGGGAATTGGTGAACACAGGCAAGAGGATTTTTGATAGGCAGATAGTTGGACAAAGGCCAGAAATTTAAAATTATCAAAGTTTTCCACTGTGGGGAAAGGCATCAGAAAGTTCAGTCCTCTTCCTCTGTGATCACCCGAGGTCGGGACCTATTTGTGGCCTCCGCAGCCAGTCCAATGTTTTCAGGCCCTCTTGCCGGGAAGATGGAACTCCGGTGTCGGGAGAACACACCTCAGCGGCTTGGAAATGTCTGGAGTGGCCGCTTCCTCCCGGAGGCCGCGTCACCCGAAGTCCTCAGGCCGCGCTGGTTAGAGCCGGTAAGGCATCGCCCGCTACGTGATGGTGTCCCAGCGCTGTGCCGCCGCCGAAGCTGTAGTTCCGGCCGATCCTGACAGGAAACGCCACTCCAGTCCGATGGTAGGCCGCGAGGAAGGGGCGAAGAACCAGCTCGGAGGGAAGCCGCCTCTCCGATCAGGTAGGGACTAGGAAATAAAGTTTCCCCCTTCCCCTCCCCCCACCACATAAAAGAAGACCTCCAACAAACATTTAGTTTTTAACAGGACTAAAATAATGCTAAGTAAGGCTAATGGTACATAATGCACATGCTTCTATTTCTGTTAATTTAGAACAGAAGACAAAGTATATTTCCTTGTAGCACACAAGAATTCTGTTTTTAACCAAAGGGCTAAAACTAAATTAGTTCACCAGAAACTGCGATTTTGATTTCCTGACAGAGGGAACTATTTAATAGTTACTTGTGTTCTGGCATACGCTACAAAGTCAAATATCAATTTCACAGTAAGAAATGGTGAGAAATGTGAACTCACTGAAATATATGGAGTAAATTAATTCATTAAAAGCAAATATTCTAACATTTTTGATCAAATTAGCAGAAAATGGCCACCTTATGTGCATTGCTTTTTAAAGCTTTTTCATCCACAGCTGCCCGTTTTGCAAATTCTTCAACATCCAGCCAATCTTTATAAACACCCTTCTGGAAGCGCAGACGTGTCCCTGCAACAGCAAATAACAGCAGCTTACATACAGTGCACTTTATATCCAATTTATTGAACACAAACAAAACTAGGTATTACAATGATGTACCCTTCTCATGTTTAATAGTGATAACATGATTAATTCTATGGAAGTTTTAATTAAAAAAAATCTGTGTGCGTTCTTACCTTTCATGAAGCAATTCCAAGCAGTTTGTGGCCATGAGTGAGACCAACCAAGTTCATCGTCATCTGACAGCGATGACAAACAAAAGACATCTGACTCTGATTCACTACTCATCTGATCCAAAATAAAGTAGAAATTATTATCCATTATGAATCTTTCACTAGCTCCATAAGAAAAAATAAAAATGTCAGATGAACTTTTGTATCATAATACACTTCCTCGATTTGCAATACAGGCAATCCCTGCACTATAGAACATAGGTGCAGGAGTAGGCCATTCGGCCCTTCGAGCCAGCACCGCCATTCAATGTGATCATGGCTGATCATCCACAATCAGTACCCCGTTCCTGTCTTCTCCCCAAATCCCCTGACCCCGCTATCTTTAAGCGCCCTATCTAGCTCTCTCTTGAAAGTATCCAGAGAACCGGCCTCCACCGCCCTCTGAAGTAGAGAATTCCACAGACTCACAATTATATGTGTGAAAAAGTGTTTCCTCATCTCCATTCTAAATGGCTTACCTCTTATTCTTAAACTGTGGTCCCTTGTTCTGGACTCCCCCAACTTCGGGAACATGTTTCCTGCCTCTAGCGTGTCCAGACCCTTAATAATCTTATATGTTTCAATAAGATCCGTTCTCATCCTTCTAAATTCCAGAGTATACAAGCCCAGCCGCTCTATCCTCTCAGCATATGACAGTGCCGCCATCCTGGGAATTAACCTTGCGAACCTACGCTGCACTCCCTCAATAGCAAGGATGTCCTTCCTCAAACTTGGGAGACCAAAACTGCACACAATACTCCATGTGTGGTCTCATTAGGGCCTTGTACAACTGCAGAAGGACTACAGAGGGGTTACAATCCTAAAAAAGAGTCTGCAGTGATTAACCCTCTTTTTACATTGAATTCCATGTTATAGTTCCATTGGATGTTCCCCTCTACTATTAAGCCATTTTAATCGGTGATGTGATAACAAAGTGACACAGTGTCACCATTATTTAACACCTGAGGTGAATATTTGACATCGGGACACACAAGACTCATCAATAAATTTTATCGATTTTTATTGTAAGTCACTTAACCGCATCAATTGGGTTGGCCGTCAGAACCAAGACCCTCTTTCGCTATGCCCTCTCCAGTCTGAGGACTTGTGAACAGACAAGTTTCAGTGTGCTACCCTGTGGAACTATTCACCCACGATGCATTTTCTCTGATGCACAGAGCTTGTGGATTAGAAAAGGCTTTAAGGAATGAGGTTATCAGGGAAAGTGATGAAACTCGAAGATTGGGGCTAATGGGAGAAATGTGACATAGAAGGAGGTTGGGGAATGCTGGATTAAAGGCCAAGGGATTTGTTTCAGAAGCCAGTGCAAGAGCAATGGCTATAATCACTTCTTGCAATGCAGCACTTCAGAGAAAGCCTTAGAGATAAAGAGTGCAGCAGTGCATTCCGAGAAGTCTGTTCACGTGCCCTTGGTTTCGAGAGGGCTTGGGAAAGGATGGACACGCCTGTCACCACCAACCCAGTAGACGCAATGATGTCATATCCAAATTTTATTACCCCACGACATTGAGTATCAAAATAAAAATTGACAATATTTGCTGTTTCTTTCCAAATGCTGTTTATATATGTAAATATATTTATATATACAATTTATTTTTCCCTTAGAATTATTCCATGTGCAAATTTTATACCACATCTTCCATTTTTGGGTAGAGATTTGCAAATTTTGCAAGGGTGAATTTCCGTAACCTTAAACAGCCATAGCACAGGGGTTGCCTGTGTGTAAACGTCCCCATTTCTATTAAATTACAATAAAACTAAAGAAATAATTGAATTAACTAAGGTTATATTAATCATTGGGTAGTGAACACTCAGTCAAAAGCTATCCCCAACAGCATTATAAGTCTTTCACAAATTATAAAGAAAAGTGATAATCAGCATGACTATGTAACATTTAATCATTTAACAAATATGTAATGTTTCATCGTCTGTATTACTTTTTCCTGTATTGTATTAGAGAAAAAGATAATTTTCCGTATTTGCAAATCAAGTCTGATTGTATTAAATAAACATACCCTCTCTCTCTTTATGTTAGTCCGTTCTTCCCAATGATTTGTGGACAAGCAAGATTCACCTTCTGAAAGAACAGGAGGAGGTCGAGCATAGGAATGTAAACTTTTACTTGTGGCCACTATATGCACTGGAGATCTGAAGAGAGAAAACATAGATATAACAATCTACAGACTTGGCATACTTTGTAAGCAATTATAATTTTCATTAAAATAAAGCTTAAATGGGATATTGGTATCTTTTCTTTAAAACTGAAACTATCAGAATGGAAACAAAAACTAATACATTTTCAATCAAACATTTAAATAATTATTTCACATTAAGATAACATTTTTAAAACGTCTATATTTTTTATTCTTAATTGATGTGCAAACAGAAAAAATGTGAACGTGCATCTATTTCCCAGTTTTCTCCACTATAATATTCATGGGAGGATATGTAATCCTCACACTTGGCCTACAACATAACCATTCCCTCCAAACTCACCACCAGGCACCAAGACCTAGCCTGCTCCTTTTGTAACTTGCACCTTGACTTCCTCAATAGCAAGCCTCAAGCAGTGCAGTTTGGGAACATCTCCTTTTCACTGAACATTAACAAAGGCACACCTGAAGGCATAAAACATTTATGGGGACCACCCTTCATCCCTACAATGTGATCAACTGGTATGGTTCAAGGCTTTGTTTTATATAAGATTAATAGCTTTAAATCTTATTATGAAAATGTTTTGGATTTTTAATAAACTTTTATGTTTGTCACCAGTACGGGTAAATGTCACTTAGGCATTCAAAGAGTTCAATGATGGCACTCACCATCAGTCTTTTTGGTGCATGTGCGGAAGTGAGCAAACGGAATGCTTAGTGCTCCAGGATCTATCATTTGACATTTGACATTCAATTTCACAAAATCCTTACATTCTCAACAAAACAATCTTCACACCATTTTTACCATCATGAGCAGGACACTATCACGTCACAGTTTTTTTTTTTAGCCCATTAATAAAAATGTAAACTTAGTGAAATAAATAATCAAAGAATCATAAAATCCTACGGCTTAGACCTAAATTAATATGCAAAAATGTATATAGATAATCTTTTGAAAAAAGATAATGATTTTCCACTCCAATATCCATTTAATCGTGTAAGCTGTTATCTACATTTTATACTGTAGGGCAAACGGAAGAAAATCATTGACCTCAAACATTTCAGTGGCGCAATGGTAGAGCTGCTGCCTCACAGCAGACCCAGATTTAATCCTGACTACCAGTGCTGTCTGCATGCGGTTTGTACATCTTTTCTGTGGCTGCATGGGTTTTCTCTGGGTGCTCCAGTTTCCTCGCACATTCCACATGCAGGTTTGTAGGTTGATTGGTTTATGCAAATTGCCCCTAGTGTGTAGGATGTGAGTGGAATAACATAGAACTAGTGTACGGGTGATCGGTGGTTGGCATGGACTTGGTAGACTGAAGGGCATGTTTCCACGCTGTATTTCTAAATTAAACTAATCACAAACTGCAACCAATTGCAAATTACATGAAGGAATCATTGAAAGACCATCATGAAATAAACAAATCAAAAGTCTTCCACAAGAACGATGGAGACACAGGGAAATACACCTTCAACGTGCATATGAAATGCCTGCAACACAGTGCTTAAGGCATTGACATTTACAACATCTACACCATGCAGTGGCGGAAATCCCGGGGGGGGGCCAGGGAGGACACGTCCCCCCTCTGTTTTGAGAGGTGGGGGACGACCCCCCCCCCCCCCCCATTTTTTGTAATCCGGACTTTAAAATCCGGTGAAATCTCCGCTTTCCGCGAGACAGTGAGGGTGGGACTGATCGAGGACGAGAGAGACGTCAGTCAGCAGGCAATGGAGGCGGGACATGATGATTCAGCGCGATGATTGGAGGAGGGAGGTGTCGGTCAGGCGGAAGTAGGGGGGTGGGACTGAGGATAGAGCGCGGTGATTGGAGGAGGGAGTCGTGCCCAGGTCATAGGGTCACAACGGCAGCCCTGGACACTGACCTGCGCCTCATCCGCAGCCAGGATCGATCCCGGTCGGCTCCCCAGCGCTGCAATCGCTGCCGAACCGCCACTGGACCATCCCCGCCCCCGCCCGAGTGTCCCCCCATGCCTGCGGGTGGCCAGAGACGTCAGGAGTCAGACAGGTGCGGTGCACCCAGGCCCACAGCCAGCGCAGAGAAGCAGCGCTAAACCCAGCTCAACTCTGCCGGGTTAACTTACAGCCCTGCCTGGACTTAAGGGAAATATGGCCCAGGCTTACAGCCAGTGTGGAGAAGCAGCGCTAGCTCCACGGCTCAGGACTGGTATTCCGTCAGTCCAGGCAGGGCTGTAGGTTAACCCGGCGAGACAGGCAGAGTTGAGCTGCATTTAGCGCTGGATTGAGCTGTAATTACCGTTCACGGGGCCCACGGCAGAAGCCTTCGAAGCCTCGCATGTGTGTGCGCGCATGCGCGCGCGGCCACCAAGAAATTGTGTCCCCCCCTGTCCCCTCCATATTTTGATAGCGATTTCTGTCACTGACAGCATGAACTGCACACACATTATGCACTTAATATGTACAAATATGCACTTTACTAAAGGGTTGCCTATTATATTCACAAACAATATTGATACGTTTTACACCATTATAAAATTCTTCTGACTGAAATGGCATTTACACAAACCTGTTGTAAAATGTGCATTGCATGAGAGGACTTTGTGGACTAGTGGCTATATTAGCTAGTTCAGTCAACCAATTCGCACCAGAATCACTGGTGAAAGATGACAAGGCACTATCAGGCGAGTTAGAGGCACACATAGTTTGAGTAGACCTCAGGAATTGTTGATGAGACACTCCACTGCTCAGTTGGAAGGCTCCAGGTATGGCTCTGTCTGTCTCTACAGCTTTTAATTCTGGAAGATCATCTAGAAAACGAGGAACATTCAAAAACTCAAAATGCGTTTTGTTCATGATCAGATGATTTACAAAAGAACATTCATAGAATATGATCAAAGTTAAGAGGTTGGAGTTCTAAACATAGTTTGAACAATTATTATTCATCAAAACAGTGGATTACCCATCTGAAAATGATGCCTCTTACGCTCACTAAAAGCAGAGATCAGAGAAGGGTGCAGTATTAGAACCACAATCCTCTTAAATTTTCTGCAAGCAAGACATTCTGCTGAGAACATCCATTACACATTTTATGACCAGGCTGAAGAAGAGTCTCGACCCGAAAACGTCACCCATTCCTTCTCTCCAGAAATGCTGCTGGTCCCGCTGAGTTACTCCAGCATTTTGTGTCTGCCTTCGATTTAAATCAGCATCTGCAGTTCGTTCCTACACATTTGGTCCGATCCACTGAAAAATCTCTTTGAAGATCTACTTTGAAGTTCTCCTCTCTCCGACGAGAGTTCAGCAACATCCTCTCTCGCTGCTCCCCCTCTGTGATTCCCCCTGCTCTCTGACCACGTCCAGAGATGCTGCCAGACCCGCTGAGTTACTCCAACATTTTGTGTCTACCTACGATTTAAACCAGTTCTTTTCTACCCATTTTATCTGCTTTGCCCACTATTTCTTTAGCAGCTCAGTGAGTTGATTGTCGCCTTTCGTTCCTGTGATGAAGACATCTGAATCAATATTATAATAGCTCATGGCATATTTGCAGAAAGATTGCATACTCTGCTGTAAATAAACAGATAAGTGTCATAAAATTACCATTTCTTCACAAAGATGTCCACAATGCTAAAACATTATTAGTTCTCTATATATAAATTGTAATAAAGTACATAAAAGGCAAAAAATTCAAATCTTGGCATATGAAATATTGCGCAATAGATATAAAGATTGGTAAGCATTAATACAGAACACCAACCGATAATAGCAAACATATTTTATTCTCCCCACAAACTCTGTTTCACAGCCCCTCACCCCTTACTTCTCTCTGACAAATCTAAGATTGAACCAAATGTTCAAGCCAAATCCTTCAGCTTGTATTTGACACAGTTGAGCTTCTGACCATTTTACAATCATCAGAAACACCTTCCACTGTTGTTTGATTGATGTCTCTGCCCTCAACTCAATTGCTGCTGAGGTTCTCACGCTCCCTTTGATCAAGACATGCCTAAACTCTCTAAACTTGTTTATTCCAATGAAATATTGACTTAACTACCATCTTCCAACGTTTGTGAACAGGAAGCCATGTAAAATTCTGCTATTCTTAGGTTCAATTCATTCACAATTCCTGTACTTGCTGATCAGCACTGACTTTCAGCTGTAACATGTCTTATATCATCTTCACCCATGATTTCTAATCCACAATGCCCGATGGTTAAGCAATGACGTGATTTTACAATTCTCATCTTTGTTCTTGAATTCATCCATAGTTTTGCTCCTCCCCATTGTTGTAACTTCCCCCTTATGTAGGTGGTGTCACCAATTCTTTTTAAAGCATTTCAGTGAAAGTCACCAGAATATTTCAGCATATTGAATGTCCAACCTAAATGCACGGTTACTGTGATTGCTTTTACTGATGCATATTTGAAACAAGATTGTCTTATTGTAGTTTTATTCATTAATTCTGAAGATGTTAAAATCTCAAGAACTCACAAGTTTTTCAAAATAAGATGTCACAAGATGAAAATGCTTACATTATTTTTTTATGTGGAGCATTGTTTAGTCTTTATGAAAAATATTAAAATTCTACTTTTTTCCATCTTGAATATTACATGACCAATAGACTTCAGATTTAACTGCAGCCACTAAATTTCCTATTCCATAAAGTTTTTAAAAATCCTTCCATTGGGAACATGCAGTCATAACTTACAAAAGTAACTAAAATCCCTCAATCCATTAATTCATTTTGTTATTATTAGGCACTTCTGGGTGTTAGGCACTTTTTGCTTACAATCAAAGTGTTTAATGGGCCCTGAAAGCAGCCTGTCCATAAATGTACCTGATGCCACATTCCAAAGAATAAACTGATCATAGAAAGTTAAAGTTATAAACTAACATCCAAATATAGTTTGTTTATTTAAAAGGCACTGATTACACTCGTGATGAAGATCGAATGAGTGTTTTCCTATAAAAATGAGCTGACTGAACAAAATCAGATAGCTAAAACCCCTGATCTCACCTCATGTGCGCCAATCTTAATATTTCAAAAAATCTGCGTACTGATGATTAAGAGCAAATGGGTGATTTTCAACATCCCATGACATTTAATATAGTAATTTTATAGACATTTAAATAGTAAAAAATGCAACAGCAATATACACAAATGTGTATTGGATAGCTCATTAGAAGTGCAAAACTCCCTTTTGCATGTATAAGACATTGCCGCAATTACCAATTAAGGACGCATATTATGATTGGATTTTACATGGAATACATCCTTTGCAGCATTACTGGAAATTTGAACCATTTGGACCCTTCACTGCGCCCTCCTAAGACAATGTGGTCTTAAAACTGAGGCAACTGCAAACTACGTAAAATACTTACAGTGCCCTCCATAATGTTTGGGTCAAAAAACCATCATTTATTTATTTGCCTCTGTACTCCACAATTTAAGATTTGTAATAGAAAATATCATATGTGGTTAAAGTGTACAATGTAAGATTTTATTAAAGGCCATTTTAATACATTTTGGTTTCACCATGTAGAAATTACAGCAGTGTTTATACATAGTCCCCCCATTTCAGGGCACCATGTTTGGGACACATGGCTTCACAGGTGTTTGTGATTGCTCAGGTGTATTTAATTGCCTCCTTAATGCAGGTATATAAGAGCTCTCAGCACCTAGTCTTTCCTCCAGTCTTTGCATCACCTTTGGAAACTTTCATTGCTGTTTATCAACATGAGGACCAAAGTTGTGCTAATGAAAGTCAAATAAGCCTTTATGACACTGAGAAACAAGAATAAAACTGTTAAGAGACATCAGACAAACAAAATCAACTGTTTGGAACATCATTCAGAAGAAAGAGAGCACTGGTGAGCTTACTAACCTCAAAGGGACTGGCAGGCCAAGGAAGACCTCCACAGCTGATAACAGAATTCTCTATAATAAAGAAAAATCCCAAACACCTGTCCGACAGATCAGAAACACTCTTCAGGAGTCAGGTGTGGATTTGTCAATGACCACTGTTCGCAGAAGACTTCAAGAACAGAAATACAGAGGCTACACTGTAAGATGCAAACCATTGGTTAACTGCAAAAATAAGATGACCAGGTTACAGTTTGCCAAGAAGTACTTAAAAGAACAACCACAGTTCTGGAAAAAGGTCTTGTGGACAGATTTACTTATATCAGAGTGATCGCAAGAGCAAGGTATAGAGGAGAGAAGGAACTGCCCAAGTTCCAAAGTATATCACCTCATCTGTGAAACAGGGTGGTGGGGGTGTTATGGCCTGGGCATGTAAGGCTGCTGAAGGTACTGGCTCACTTATCGTCATTGATACAACTGCTGATGGTAGAAGCATAATGAATTCTGAAGTGTATAGACACATCCTATCTGCTCAAGTTCAAACAAATGTCTCAAAACTCATTGGCCGGCGGTTCATTCTACAGCAAGCCAATGATCCCAAACATACTACTAAAGCAACAAAGGAGTTTTTCAAAGCTAAAAAATGGTCAATTCTTGAGTTGCCAAGTCAATAACCCGATCTGAACACAATTGAGCATGCCTTTTATATGCTGAAGAGAAAACTGAAGGGGACTAGCCCCCAAAACAAGCATAAGCTAAAGATGGCTGCAATACAGGCCTGGCACAGCATCACCAGAGAAGACGCCCGGCAACTGGTGAAGTCCATGAATCGCAGGCTTCAAGCAGTCTTTGCAAG
The DNA here is from genome assembly GCF_010909765.2 of Amblyraja radiata. Classification (NCBI taxonomy): domain Eukaryota; kingdom Metazoa; phylum Chordata; class Chondrichthyes; order Rajiformes; family Rajidae; genus Amblyraja; species Amblyraja radiata. The sequence continues at coordinate 19,451,568 of NC_045976.1, read as the reverse complement.
CAAAGGATATGCAACAAAATACCAAACATTACTACTTTCATTTACATGACACTGCTGTGTCCCAAACATTATGGTGCTCCCCGTTGGATTGCAGCCTTGTCGTGGTCGGGGAGCTTGTGTGTCTCAATGACCCCCAGTGCTATGCCAGCGGGAGATTCGCCTCCTATTAGGGTCTCCCATGCTGGACAGGTCGAAGGGTAGAGGTGAGATGAAGAGCGATCCACTGGTCCTCCAGGTTGGAGGTTGAGCACAGGGCTAACAACCCTGTCTCGTAAAACACATATGTTACGGAAACAACTGAAGGAATCAACAAGGAGTGGAGGACCTTTGTTGCTGCCTTACATGCCAGGAGGCATAATAGGCAGTAAGAAGGAAGATCAAAAAAATTATGGTGCCCTGAAATGGGGGACTATGTATAAACACTGCTGTAATTTCTACATGGTGAAACCAAAATGTGTAAAAAAGGCCTTTATTAAAATCTGACAATATGCACTTTAACCACATGTGAGTTTTTCTATTACAATCTCAAATTGTGGAGTACAGAGGCAAATAAATAAATGATGGATCTTTGTCCCAAACATTATGGAGGGCACTGTTGCTGCTACTTCAGAGCTATTCTTGACCAACCATCCACATTAAAATGACAGACCCAACACTGCTGCTAGTCCTGATATCACCTCCAAAGCAATCCATCTTTCTTCAAACTGCCAATTCCCTTGCAAAAATCTTCTCACCTCTGATTCCCACATCCCTACCCTCACCCCACACAACAACCTCAAATTTTTGATTTCCCTGCTAGAGTTTTGCCAAACGAGAATTTCCATCCCACCTACAACCACCTCCCAGAGATTGATAATGCCAACATCACAAGAATCGTTCTGCCTCTGATTTCCCACCCCCACATCAAAATGCCACTCCTGTTCTCAAACCAAATCCTCTACCTCAAATGCTGGATTCCAAAGCAACTCACCACTTCTGCATCACTCCCCACCATTGTCCAGCCACAGTTCTTCTCAACCATGCTTAAGAATGGAACTTTAATTGTAACTGGAAGTTTATGCTGCAGCTGAAACTCCGAAGTAGATAAATGGCCCATCGCATCAGTGTAATTCCAAAGCAGCATAATTTCTAGGCAACACAATTCAACATTCTCTTTCAATTCAATTAAATGGTTTTCATCAATAAATGACCATGATAACTTGTATTCTATGCTACTTAAGAGTTGAGCCGGGTCTATTTAATCAACTAACACATCATGTCAGGAATCAATCTGAGGGACATTTGCGTCCTCAATTGCAATTACATCTTCCTTCATTAGACAGACCAGATGCATGCATAAAATTTAACATGCAACCTCACAAGTGCTCGAAATATCCTCTTTGTAGCCCACACTACCACCTAGATTTGTATCTCATAATTACTCATACTTCCAATGACAGAAGCAGGCATTCTGCCCATCAAGT